>NC_133450.1:221515983-222261608 GCF_048565385.1 Saimiri boliviensis | reverse complement strand
ATTCAGTTAACAAATACGTATCCACTCCCTCACTGGGGTAGGCTCCTCCCCTCCTTCTTGGAGATCCCTGGTGGGGTCTGCCGTAGGGACTGATCTTAGCTGCTAAAACCCTGCTTCACCCAGGCTCAGAAAAGAGTCCTGCTGCTGTCCATCCGAAGAGTGGGGGTCATAGGCCCCCAGAGCTGAGGCTGGGGAGGCTGGAGGCAGAGCTGTCAGCTCGGAGCAGGCTCCTCTCATCAGCATGGGGCCCCAGCCTCCCAGCTTAAAGATCGCCTCGGGCGCTCTCTTAAAGATGCTAACGTTGCAGCTGACATTTGGGAGATCCTGGCAGCCGATCAAACCCAAGCTGAAAATCGGAGCTGCCGGGCGGGCGGGCGGGGTGGGCACCAGGCAGCAGGGACCCGCACTGGCTGGGCCGGCTGGGGCTGAAGGCAGCAGGGCTTGGGTGGCTGGTTGCTGGCTACGGCTGTGCCTTCAGCCTGGTCCAAGCCATCTGGGTATCCTGCACTTTGCTGGAAAGACATGGGAGGAGGAGGAGGAGGAGGCAGAAGGCGAGAAAGGAAGCAGGAAGAAAATGGACGTGTAGAGAGAGCTCAACTTCTTTCATCCCCAAACCCCAGCTTCCGCCGGGAATCAGACCTGTCGGCAAAAAGGCACCATGGGGGGAGAATTGTGGGAAAGGGACAAGATGGAGGGAGGCTCCTGGTGTCAGTTACGTCTCGGGCTGCAGTGCCCAGGGCTGGGTCCCATCCAGCGTAGGGTGTGATCTGAGCAAGCACAGAGGTCAGAGGAGTCAGGAAGATTCCTGCTCGTCCTGCCCATCCACGGTGGGGGATGGTGATATCAGGCAACCTCCCCCTGCCTGAGCAAACCTGGTCTCCTTTCCCTGCATCCACCCACCCCGCATCCCGTCCACCACCCACCTCCACCACCACCCACCACCTCCCCCACCGACCACCTCCCCCACCCACCACCTCCCCCACCCACCACCTCCCCCACCCACCACCTCCCCCACCGACCACCTCCCCCACCCACCACCTCACCCTCCACCACCCAACACTCACCACCCAACACTCACCACCCAACACTCACCACCCAACACCTCCGAGGCCCACCACCCCACACCTTCCCTATCCTCTCTCCAGTCTGCTCCTTCCCTGCCCTTCCACCTGCCTGCCTGTCTGCCCTTCTGTCCATCATCTTCCTGTCTATCTAGATCTCCAATCATCCCGGGGTCCATCCATCCATTAATTAATCCATCCACTGTATGTCCCCATCCTTCCCCTCTTCCATCCCTCAACCCCCATTTGCCGGTCCCCATCCCCTACCCCTCCACCTCCCAGCCCAGTGCCCCATCCTTCATGCCCGGATCCCTCCATCGTCCTGTCTCCCGTGCCCCACCCCCCATCCGCCATCCTTCATTTGTTTTCACCCGTGCCTCCATCCCCCGTTCCTCTCTTCACGACCCCCATGCCCATCCCTCCATCCCCCATGCCTCCAGCCCATCCCCATCCGCATCCCTCCATCCTTCCATCTTCCCATCCTCCATCTTTGTTCCTCCATCCCCCATCCCCCATCCCTCCATCTTTCCATCCCTGTGCCTCCACCCCCATCCCTTATCCCTCCATCCCTCCATCCCTCCATCCTCTTTTCATCCAAAGAACATTTCTTCAGCACAGGAGAGGTGCAGCCAGCCCAGTTTCGGGATTAGGAAAGGCTTCTAGGAGGAAGAACTCTACGCTGAGACAGGCGGTGAGTCGGAGGCAGCAGGGTTAGGGCAGAGGGAAGGGAGTCCCGACGGAGGCCAGGAGGCCTCTGGAGGACCATGCAGTCGCATTCTGGTCGTCACTTCGGAGGGTGTGGCCCACCAGAGCACAGGAGAGGCTACTGAGGCTGGAGCGGGCAGCAGGGCCAGGCGGTGGAGCTGGGACCATCTGCCAGGCACAGAGCGGGGCCACGCGAGGAGGGAATGCAGCAGGTCCAGAAGGCCGGGTCCTCGCCCCCTGGCTGTTTCCCGCTGGCGCTTACAAATAGCCTGTCCGCCACGTCCCCCCAGGCTCCCCAGTGCTGTGAACTCCCCTCGTGCTCACGGCTGAAGCCCGCAGGCTCTGGGTCGCTGCCTGTGGAGTCCGTCCAGCTTCTCGGGGCAGGGCTGCACCTCATTCTTCTCTGTGTCCCGCCCCACGGACCTGGCCAGAGCCCCCAGATATTCAAAAAAGAAAAAAAATACAGATGCCCAGGCACGGTGACGCCCACCTGTCCTCTCAGCACTTTGGGAGGCTAAGGTGGGAGGATTGCTTGAGGCCAGGGGTTTGAGAGCAGCCTGGGGAACCGAGTGAGACCTGTCTCTGTACAAACAAACCAACACACACACACACACACACACACACACACACACACACAATGTGAAACCTCCCCCTAAAGCCTCCTCCTCCTCTTCCTTCTGGGGGTCCCGGGTGTGTCGGGCTTCTCCCTTTCCTTTCTCCACAGCGCCCCGCCATATCCAGCCATCAGGACTTAACGATCCTGCCCGCAGCACACCTAGACTCACCACCATCCTCGCCCTGCCTGCTCACCAACGTGGGTGGACGTGGCAGCTGCCTTCTGACGGCCCTTCCTGCCTCCAGGATACACAGACGGTGCAGCCAGAGGGGTCCTTCTAACACGTAAGCTCCCCATTGGCATGCCGCCCGCTGCCCTCTGGGTAAAGTCCTAAAGTCCCGCCACTGCCTGAATGACCCTTCCCAGGCTGGCCCATGTCCACTCCTCGGGGCTCCAGGTTCATTCCTCTAAGACACGAGAGCCATTCTTGCTGTCCACACCGCATCTCTGACGCAGTGGTCCTGGCTCCAGCCCCTGGGCCGTCTTGGCTAACAGCCTAGAAGAATCCCAAGTCAGGCCTGGCGTGGTGGCTCACGCCTGTAATCCCAGTACTTTGGGAGGCTGAGGCAGGTGGATCACCTGAGGTCGGGAGTTCAAGACCAGCCAGATCAACATGGAGAAACCTGTCTCTACCAAAAATAGAAAATCAGCCGGGTGTGGTGGTGCATGCCTATAATCCCAGCTACGTGGGAGGCTGAGGCAGGAGAATCACTTGAACCCCGGAGACGGAGGTTGCAGTGAGCTGAGATGATGACGTTGCACTCCAGCCTGGGCAACAAGAGTGAAACTCCATCTCAAGAAAAACAAACAAATCAACAAAAGTCTTCAAACCAAAAAGTCTTCAACTGCCTGGTCAGACCCCATATCATCCTGTCCCGGTGAGCCGGGAACCGAGTCCATGTCCTCAGCACCACGTCCAACACCCAATTGCCCCTCTTTTTCGAGGCAAAAGAAAGTCTCGCTCTGGCTGCATGGATATTAGCGTTCACCCCGCAGGCCTGCCCTTCCTGGGTCTGACTGTTTCGTTTGCTATTTGTGCCTTAAACCAAAGCCAACTGCTTGGCCTCTTCTCTGGCTACAAAACATTTTCCCCGATTTTATGGCTGCAAAAATTTCCCTCCTGTCTTCACATTCACAGGCAAGAGAGAGCCCTGGCCCTGACTGAGAATTGGATTCTAGCTGGAGGCGGCCTCTCCGTGGCTGGCTCCAGGGAGAGGGTTTATCTGTTTGTGCCTTGACCTTGAGCAGCCGCTGAGGCAGCCAGAAAGAGGCGAGGCAGGAGCTGGGAGGCAGCGAGGGGCAAAGCTGAGGACCCTGCGCTCTGCCCCAAGGGACCTGCCAGCCAGGTGACTGGAAATAAGTCGGAGGGCGGGGGCAGTCGTGCTGTGTGCAGGGCCAGGGCCACGGAGGCCCGTGGGGACTCGAAGCAGCCAGCGAGTCTCTGCTGTGGGTCTGCAGGTCCGGAGGCTGCCCCACCTGTCTTTCCCCATCCCTGGTCCCCCTGGAAACTGAACCAAGAGCTGGAAGGAGACGTCAGCCATCCAGGCAGAAGCCGACTCCGCCAGCCACGCTGGGGTGACTGTGGCTGTCACAGACCCTGCCCCGATGGAGGGAATGGCACCGGGCAGCCTGCCCTTGTCCACAGCGAGCTTCCACACTAGGGGAGGGGGCACCTGCAGGGGCAGGAGACAGAGAAAGAGACAAAGAAAAGGAACCCCTGGCTGGGGTCAGTGCCTCATGCCTGTAATCCCAGCACTTTGGGAGGCTGAGGCCGGCGGATCATGAGATCGAGACCATCCTGGCCAACATGGTGAAACTGTCTCAACTAAACAAACAAACAAAAAATACGAAATATTAGCTGGGCATGGTGGCACGTGAGCTGTAGTACCAGTTATTCAAGAGGCTGAGGCAGGTGAATCACTTGAACCAGGGAGTCGTAGGTTCCAGTGAGCCAAGATCGCGCCACTGCACTCCAGCCTGGCAACAGAGGGAGGTTCTGCCTCAAAAAAAAAAAAAAAAGAAAGAAAAGAAAAAGAAAAGGAACCATTCTCAGAAAGGCTGCTTCCTCCTTCCCGCTGCTGGCGCGTGACTGAAATGTATCCCAGACGCTTGCTGAGCCTCTTTGTCTGCCGCATCCTTACCCTCAATGGGCCAGCCATCTTTTCTCCAACTGAAAACTGGAGGCAAGCTTAAAATGGGAACTGTTTCTTTCAGCCAAAATAATCTCATGCTTATGACATAAATAATGCATGTCTATTGTAGATACTGTAGAAAATATAGACGAGTCCAGTGAAGAAAATACAACCGCTCCGTTTTGTTTTGTTTTGTTTTAGAGACGGGGTTTCACCAGGTTGGCCAGGCTGGTCTCGGACTGCTGGCCTCAGGCAATCCACCCACCTCCGCCTCCCAGAGTGCTGGGATTACAGGCGTGAGCCACCTCGCCTGGCCTAATACAACCACTCTTTTTTTTTTTTTTTTTTTTTTAGACGGCGTTTCACTCTTGTTACCCAGGCTGGAGTGCAATGGCACGATCTCGGCTCACTGCAACCTCCGCCTCCTGGGTTCAGGCAATTCTCCTGCCTCAGCCTCCTGAGTAGCTGGGATTACAGGCACACGCCACGATGCCCAGTTAATTTTTTGTATTTTTAGTAGAGACGGGGTTTCACCATGTTGACCAGGATGGTCTCGATCTCTTGACCTCGTGATCCACCCGCCTCGGCCTCCCAAAGTGCTGGGATTACAGGCTTGAGCCACCACGCCCGGCTTAATACAACCACTCTTAATCCCATCCCTCGTCGATGATCCCCTTTGGTATTTGGAGGGGTTGGGTCTCCCCTGGGTCCTCCGTATCTGACATTTGCTTCGAGGCTTGCAGGCAGGGGACATGGAAGGACGATTTTAGGGCTAATGTGTTTATTCATTCTTCACTAGCCCCAGGAGCATTCACTGAACCCTCGGGAGGTAACAACTTAGTGGGGTTTAACATTCTCTGGGAGTGGACTGGGCACAGTGACTCATATCTGTAATTCCAACACTTTGGGAAGCTGAGGCAGGTGGATCACTTGAGCCCAGGAGTTTGAGACCAACCTGGGCAACAAGGTGAGACCTTGTGTCTATTAAAAATACAAAAAAATTAGCCGAGGGTGGTGGCGTGTGCCTGGGTAGTCACAGCTTCTCAGGAGGCTGAGGTGGGAGGATTGCCTGAGCTGGGGAAGTCGAGGCTGCAGTGAGCCGAGATCATGCTATTGCATTCCAGCCTGCGTGACAGAGTGAGATCCTGTCTCAAAAAAACAAAAAAATAAAATAGGCTGGGCTCCGTGGCTCACACCTGTAATTCCAGCAGTTTGGGAGGACGAGGTGGGCAGATCACCTGAGGCCAGGAGTTCGAGGCCAGCCTGGCCAACATGGTGAAACCCCATCTCTACTAAAAATACCAAAATTAGCCAAGCGTGGTGTTACGTGCCTGTAATTCCAGCTACTCGGGAGGCTGAGGCAGGAGAATCGCTTGAACCTGGGAGGCAGAGGTGGCAGTGAGCCAAGATTGTGCCACTGCACTCCAGCTTGGGCAACAGAGTGAGACTCTGTCTCAAAAGGAAAAAAAGGTAATACGATAAGCATAAATAACTTATTTGAGAGTGGAAAGAGAGGTGTGGAAGCCCAAGCAGGTGCGAGTGTAACCCAAATAAAAGCTGGGCTTCCATATAGCTCAGTCCCTGCCTCCTGGGACCTGATAATCCAGCAGTCACAAGTCATTTAAATGAATGTTCTGAATGTCCTGTGACTCCCAAGGAACCTCAAAGGGGCCTAATTCAAACCCCACAGCAACGGTCTCACCAGCGCCTGGTTCCTTGCTCCGATTCTCTCTGTAGACACACGCTGCCGTTTTGCACATGCCCGAGGCTCCGGAACGGTCCTGACGCCAGCCTGCGTTCTCTCCCTTCGCCCTGGGAGATTTGTTATATAATCTACTCAGTGGGCAGACCCTTCCTCGCTCCTCCTCATGATCCGTGCCCCTCCGGTGAGTGGTTCAGAGCCCACGCTCTGGAGCGAGACCCTCTGGGTCCAAATCCCGGCTCCACCAGTCACACGCTGTGACTTGACCCCGCGCTACCCAATGCGTGGTCTGAGGACCCGTGCTGGGCCACGCACTGTTTGCGGACATGACTGGCTAAGTATAGAACTGAGAATAAGCATTTAGCAACTTTCATAGCAATTTGACACTGCCTACTTCCCATTGTGACTGTGTGTATTATAAAAATACCATTCCTGACAGATTGGAACATTTTCTCTGAATTCCTCCACCACAGATAGTTTGGGAGGCATGGACTCAGCCCACTGCGAGCCTCCGTTTTCTCATTAGTGAAATGGGAATCACGATGGTCTCTAACCGCACCACAGCCCTGAGAAGATGTAAAGGAGTGAAATTAGGGAAGGCGCTGGGGCTGGGGCTGGGGCTGGGCACTGCGATCTCTCAGTAAATGTCAGTGTCGCTATCATTTTTACATTCTCCAGATTCTGCATTACAAACAGCTGATTCTCCTCTGAGCGCAGAGGATGGAGCGCTGGGGAGAGAGTGGACCCCGGCCGGGCGCAATGGCTCACCCACGTAATCCCAACCCTTTGGGAGGCCGAGGCAGGCAGATCACCAAGTCAGGATTTCAAGACAGGCCTGGCCAACACGGTGAAACCTCATCTCTACTGAAAAAAAAAAAAAAAAAAAAAAAAATCTGGGCATGGTGGCACGTGCTTGTAATCCTAGTTAATTGGGAGGCTGAGGCCGGAGAATTGCTCGAATCGGGACCCAGGAGGCGGAGGTTGCAATGAGCTGAGATCGCGCCACTGTACTCCAGCCTGGGCTACAGAGCAAGACTCTGTATCAAATAAAAATAAAAAATAAAAAAAAAGGCCGAGGTGGGTGGATCACAAGGTCGAGAGATCGAGACCATCCTGGTGAACATGGTGAAACCCCGTCTCTACTAAAAATACGAAAAATTAGCTGGGCATGGTGGCATGTGCCTGTAATCCCAGCTACTCAGGAGGCTGAGGCAGGAGAATTGCCTGAACCCAGGAGGCGGAGGTTGCGGTGAGCCGAGATCGCGCCATTGCACTCCAGCCTGGGTAACAAGAGCGAAACTCCGTCTCAAAAGAAAAAATAAAAAATAAAAAAATAAAAAAATTAAAAAAAAAGAGAGAGCACGTGAGAGTGGACCCCACTGAGTGTATCCTACCCCACCCCAACTTCCTGTGACTTTTAGTCAATCCTTGAGATTGGAACACCTCTGCCACTGCATTCAAAACCTTTCAGGTTTCCAAAGGAACCACTGGGTAGTTTATTTGTCTGGTTAACAAATATCTGGGGCCAGCTCCGTGGCTCACGCCTGTAATCCCAGCACTTTGGGAGGCTGAGGTGGGCAGGTCGATTAAGCCCAGCAGTTTGAGACCAGCCTAGGCAAGATGGCAAAAGCTCATCACTACCAAAACATGCAAAAATGAGCCCAGTGTGGTAGCATGCACATGTGGTCCCAGCTGCTTGGGAGGCTGAGGTGGGAGGATCACCTGAACCCAGGGAGGTCAAGGCTACAGTGAGCCATGATTGCGCCACTGCACTTCAGCCCGGACAAGAGACAGAGACCCTGTCTCAAAATATAAAATAAAATAAAATAAAATAAAATAAAATAATAAGGCCAGGCACGGTTGCTCATATCTGTAATCCCAGCACTTTGGGAGGCCGAGGTGGGTCGATCACGAGGTCAAGAGATCGGGATCATCCTGGCCAACATGGTGAAACCCCTTCTCTACTAAAATACAAAAAATTAGCAGGGTGTGGTGACGGGGGCCTATAGTCCCAGCTACTCGGGAGGCTGAGGCAGGGAAATCGCTTGAACCCAGGTGGCAGAGGTTGCAGTGAGCCGAGATTGCACCACTGCACTCCAGCTGGGCAGCAGAGCAAGACTCCATCTCAAAAACAAATAAGTGAATAAAATAAAATATCTGTAGCCCACATACAGGGTAAGAGCCAGAGAGTCTGGTGGTTAAGAACTTTGGAGCAAGACGGCTCTGGAGTCCAATCTTGGCCCTGCCATCTACTAACTGAGTGACCTTGGGCAGCTCACTTAACCTCTCTGACCACAAAGTTCCCAGAAGAGAGCCGGGAGGAGGAGTCCTAAGCTTAGGACTCTGTGCAGGGCTGAGATCTGGCCCACAGTGTGCGCATTCCTGCAGCGAGCCCGGCCACCCCGGCTACTCACTACTTCCAGGCTCCGGGTCCCCCACCCTCAGGGAGTTCTTGTGGATTAAGAAGGAATAGGTGGTGCCTTGAGATATCACACTTGCCAGGTGTTACTTCTAGAAAATAAACGAATTTAAGGGCTTTGAATATTTGAGAATGGAGAGATTGAAACATATAAAGGTCCCTTAAGATGGATAGAAGTCTTACCAACTGGATTTGCATTGTGTGGAACCGGGAGGCTTGTCTGAGGCCCCCCTCTAGAAAACACAGCTCCGTTCAAAGGGTGAAGTGCCGCAGGATGGCCAGCCCACGTGATGGCTCTTGAAGCTTCTCCTTTGAATGGCCTGCTAGGACTTGGCTAAGGCAAGTCACGTGGCCAAACCTGATTTGGTGGGGAGGGGAACTGTACCCAGCCTTGGAGGCCCTGCAGGTCACGTCGAAATGGAGCAGGATGGATAATCCTCTCACTGGGAGGACAGTGAGTAACTGGAAGCAGTGACCGGTCTGCTGCTGGTGTTCACCACCTTGGCAGCAAATGTCACTCCCCTCTCTTGCGTGGGCGTGGTGGATTGAAGGTGACTGCAGATTCCTAGTCATGCCCCCCAGCAAGACATGGAGTTTCTTCCTCCTCCCCGTGGATCTGGGCCGACTCCAGCACTGGCTTTCATCAACAGGATGCAGC
The DNA here is from genome assembly GCF_048565385.1 of Saimiri boliviensis. Classification (NCBI taxonomy): domain Eukaryota; kingdom Metazoa; phylum Chordata; class Mammalia; order Primates; family Cebidae; genus Saimiri; species Saimiri boliviensis. The sequence continues at coordinate 222,252,315 of NC_133450.1, read as the reverse complement.
AGAAGCGACGCTGCGTGATTTCCGAGGCTGAGGCTGCAGAGATTTGAGGCATCTGCTCTCTCCCAGCTTGAAGCCCGTCCTCTGGGAAGCCAGCCACCGTGAGAAAACCACCCGCCATGCCGTGAGGAAGCCCAAGAGAGCTGCATGGAGAGAAGGGCCTATGGAAGAGCCCTGAGGTGCCACTCACATGAAGTGAGCCTTTGTGGCCCTTCCAGCCCAGCCACCAGCGAAACACAACCCAGCGAGGGTCCTCTGCCAATGCTGTCTCCATAGGAGAACTGTAAATGGGTGGGGAGGAATTTTCTGGTCTCACACACTGTTACGGGTTGAATTGTTCCCCTCCCAAATTCATATGCTGAAGCCCTCACCTCCAGTACTTTACAAAGTCACGTATTTGGAGATAAGATCTTTTTTTTTTTTTTTTTTGAGACAGAGTTTCATCCTGTCGCTCAGGCTGGAGTGCCATGGTGTGTGGTGTGATCTCGGCTCGCTGCAACCTCTGTCTCTTGGCCTCAAACGATTCTTGTGCCTCAGCCTCCTTAGTAGCTGGGATTAGAGGCATGGTGTTGCATGCTAATTTTTTTTTTCTTTCTTTTTTTTTTTTTTTTTTTTTTAGACGGAGTTTCACCCTTGTTACCCAGGCTGGAGTGCAATGGCGCGATCTCGGCTCACTGCAACCTCCGCCTCCTGGGCTCAGGCAATTCTCCTGCCTCAGCCTCCTGAGTAGCTGGGATTACAGGCACGCGCCACCACGCCCAGCTAGTTTTTTTGTATTTTTAGTAGAGACGGGGTTTCACCATGTTGACCAGGATGGTCTCGATCTCTTGACCTCGTGATCCACCCACCTCGGCCTCCCAAAGTGCTGGGATTACAGGCTGAGCCACCGCGCCTGACCCGCATGCTAATTTTTAAATGAGGGGTACTTTTTTTGTATTTTAGTTGAAACCAGATTTCACCATGTTGGCCAGGTTGGTCTTGAACATCTGATCTCAAATGATCCTCAACATTTTTTGAAATTTTTTAGCATGAGCTAGTTTTTTTTTTTTTTTTTTTAATTTTTAGTGGAGAGAGGGTTTCACTATGTTGGCCAAGCTAGTCTTGAACTTCTGACCTCAAAGGATCTGCCCTCCTCAGTCTCCCAAAGCGCTGGGATTATAGGCGTGAGCCACCACGCCCAGCTGGAGGTAAAATCGTTAAATGGTAATTAAGTTCAAATGAAGCCGTCAGTGTGGGCCTTAATCCACTATGACCAGCATCCTTATAAGAAGAAAATTTGGACTCACAGACTGAGATGTCAGGCAGTTGGCACAAGGAGGAGGCCACATGAGGACACAGGTGAGCCAAGGAGGGAGGCCTTGGAAGAAACCAACCCCGCTGCCACCTTGTTCTTGAACTTCCAGCCTCCAGAGCTTTGAGAACATAACGTTTTACCATGGAAGCCACCCAGCAAGTGGTATCTCGTATGGTGGCCCTAGCAAACTAATACACACACTCAACATACAATGGTGGGACAGGAACGGAATAGCCCATGAACACTCTCCTTTAGAAAGAAGAACAAGGCCAGGCACGGTGGCTCACGCCTGTAATCCCAGCACTTTAGGAGGCCGAGGTGGGTGGATCACTTGACATCAGGAGTTCAAGACCAGCCTGGCCAACATGGCGAAACCGATGTCTACTAAAAATACAAAAATTAGCCAGGCATGGTGGTGTGCACCTGTAATCCCAGCTACTAGGGAGGCTGAGGCAGGAGAACTGCTTGAATCCAGAAAGTGGAGGCTGCAGTGAGACGAGACCGAACTACTATACTCCAGCCTGGGTGACAGAATGAGAGGGGGGAAAAACCACAAAAGAAAGAAAAAGAAAGAAAAGAAAAGAAAAATGGAGGTGGTACAGTGGCACACACCCGCAATCCTAGCATTAAGTGCTGGTCCTCATCAGTTCTGAGTCCTGCCCTGGGGAAGAAACCCCTCAAACAGGCCCCATGGGACCCTGGAAATTATTCCCGCCGGCCCTGTTCTGCTGCCGCGGGCTGTCCTCTGGGAGGCTCCTTTTCTGTCACCTCCTTGGCCACATGGGATCAGGGCCCTGGAGAAGAGGGTCCCCTTGGGGGCTGAGCAGCTTCCCAGGGCTGCTTCCCTGTTAGCACCCAGAGGTAATGGTCACAGCATCTTTCAGTCCAACTGACAGCCCTGCAGTCCGTGCCACCCTCTTCAGAACTCCGTAACTTTCACCCAGTTGTTGTCACTCAGCTCCTTATGCTAAAGACACACCCAAGGGTGGGTGCAGTGGCTGACGTCTGTGATTCCAGCACTTTGGGAAGCCGAGGCGGGCAGATCACTTGAGGTCGGGAGTTTGAGACCAGCCTGACCAACACGGAGAAACCCCGTCTCTACTGAAAAATACAAAATTGGCCGAGTGTGGTGGCACATGCCTGCAATCCCAGCGACTTGGGAGGCTGAGGCAGGAGAATCGCTTGAACCCTGGAGGCAGAGGTTGCTGTGAGACGGGATTTCGCTACTGCACTCCAGCCTGGGCAACAAGAGTGAAACTCCATCTCAAAAAAAAAAAAAAAGACACACCCAACTTTCTTCTAGATGTGGCTTTCTAGGCGAAACTGCAGTCCTGTGAGCTTTTCTGAGGTTTCAGCAAAGGGCATGATGGCCACACCCTCAGCATGGTCTTTATCCCAAGACTGAGTCCTCCCTGGGCTGTATCACACACAATGTTTCTTAATTTTTTCTTAAACCTAGAATACTCTTTATTGACTTTTTGTAGAGTACCCATTTTGAAGAGTCTTTACAGACTATTTACTCTTTACAGTTTAAAATTCATAATTAGCTGGGTACGATGGCACGTGCCTGTGGTCCCAGCTACTTAGGAGGCTGAGGAAGGAGGATCACTTGAGCCCAGGAGGTCAAGGCTGTGGTGGGCTGTGATGATGTCACTGCACTCCAGCCTGGGCAACAGAGTAAGACCCTGTCTCAAAAAAGAAAAAAGAAAGTTTAAAATTCACAATTAGACTTCTGGAACAATACATTTCTGGGGACAGACAAAGTTAAATGTAAAACTCTTATCTGCTCCAGGATCATATCATGTGTTCCAAGCACAAATATGTCAGAATTTTTTTCTAAAATGTCATTTGGCACTTGAGTCTTGCAGAAGCCACGAACTGCCAGAGGGGCAGGGACTGTGTCTGTTTTGCCCACTTATTATGCAAAAGAACAGGATTTTCTAAAAATGGCCCTGGGTGCTTACTTTAGGTTGTCTGGGTGATGAACCGGCAGGGTGGAGCAGAGAACTGCATTGCACCTTTTCCAGCTGGGGGAAAAGTGGTTTGTGCCCAAGCCCAGCTTCCCCGGCTCACCCCGACCTTCTTTCAGCTGGGGGCACAGCACCCAAGCTCAGCCTCCTGCGGCACAGGTGGCCTCCTGCCCTTGACAGTTCTGCGTCCTCCCACGGGCTCTGGGCACTGGGCGCTGGGAGCACTCACTTAGTTACTCTTTCATTGGACAGAGATGAGGAACAGCTGCCTTTTTCAATCCTGCAAATCCAACACTTCTGGATTTTCTCTTTCCCTCTCCTTTCTGCTTGCAAGAAGGCGGACTCTCTTAGAGTGCAGGTCCTGTCTGCCTGGCCCCGTGAAATGCGGTGTATTCGCTTGTTGGGGCTGTGGGCACAGAGTCTGGGAGGCTGAAGCACCAGAGACAAGCTGTTTCACCGTTTCGGAGGCTGGAAATCCAAGATCAAGGTGTCAGCCAGTTGGGTCCTTATGAGGGCCGTGGGGAAGGGTCTGTTCCAAGCCTCCCACGTTGGTTTACGGACAGGAGATTTCTCCTCCCGTCTCCACGTCATCTTCCTTCTGTACATGTCTGGGTCAAATCTCCTCCCACCCCTTTTTTAAAATTTGAGATAGAGTCTTATTCTGTCACCCAGGCTAGAGTGCTGTGGCACAATCATAGCTCACTGCAGCCTCGAACTCCTGAACTCAGGCGATCCTCCCACCTCAGCCGCCCAAGTAGCTAGGACTGCAGGTGTAGCTTTTAAAGCTTCTACTGGATGTGTGGTCACTTCTGCTCACATTTCCCTTGGCCAGAGCAAGTCACATGACAAAGTCTCATGCCCATGGGCATGGAAGGCCATTCAGGGGATAAGGTGCTAGAGCCTGCTAAGGGGAAAGAATTGCTGGGCACAAGGGCACCATCTACCATCCCGTTGGCACTAGCTAAGGTTTACCATGCGTGGGGCCTTGTGCCAGCAGCTTCACACTCCTACCTCTTTGACTCCTCATGTAGCCCCGTTTTATAGATTAAAAAACTGAGGCTTCGAGAGGGGCAGAGACTTGTTCATCGATCACAAGGTTGACTGACAGACTGAGAAACCCTGAAGGTCTACACACGTCTCAGGTCTTACCCCTGTTCCATCTTCTTCTTGAGACCAGGGTGAGAAAATGCTTGCCCTAGGATGTGGCCCACGCAGAGCGCTCACGAATGGTAGCGGAGTTCAGGATCTGAGTTGGACCAGGGCCGTGGCTCATGCCTGTAATCCCAGCACTTTGGCGGGTGGATCAACTGAGGTCAAGAGTTTGAGACCAGCCTGGACAACAAGGTGAAGCCCCGTCGTCTCTACTAAAAATACAAAAATTAGCCTGGCTTGGGAATGCATGACTGTAATCCCAGTTATGTGGGAGGCTGAGGCAGGAGAATCACTTGGACCTGGGAGGCGGAGGTTGCAGTGAGTTGAGATGGCGTCATTGCACTCCAGTCTGGGTGAAAAGGGTTAAACTCTGTCTCAAAAAAAGATCTGCGCATGGGGGCATCTTGAGCCAGCACTGCAGCTGTGCACCCCACCAGGGTGCTGTAACAGCCTGTTCTTGAGGAGCCCCACCCCACTTTTCAGCTCAGCTCTGCTTCCACCCTGCCCTGCGAATCCAGGCATTCCCCAGAGCGCGCAGGGCCAAGGGAGGGCAGGGGTTTGCATAAGCGAATCCCATTCCTGCTGTGGGGAAGGGAGCGAGGGAGTCTTGGGCATCCCAGGACCCAGTGATGGCTCTGATGGGGCTGAATCTCCCAGGCTCTAAGTGCCTTGGGGGGAGGGGTTGTGAATTTCTTGTCTGTTTGTTTGTTTCAGCAGGGCTGGAGGGGGGGAATCTTTTGTTCTATTATTGGCCTCATTTTACAGATAGAGAAACTGAGGCCCAAGGAGGTTAAAGCCACTTCCTACAGCAAGGGGTGATGACAGATGGAGGCCTGGGTACTGAGGCCCCAAGTGGGCCGGTATTCAAGGAGGCTGGGGGTGGGGCCGGATGGGGAAGTGCTGTGTATGTGGGGGTGGGGTGGGGGGGTGCTTCTGCTCCTCCCAGGCCGCCCAGGTCACGGAAGGACAGGGGGACAAGATAGTGATTCTTGGAGAGATGGATTTAGTCTAGGGGTCCAGATAGTGAGAGAGAGAGTACCAGGCAGGGGCAGGGGCCACGTGCAAGGGACAGTGTGAGAAGGACACACATACACACATATACATACACATGCACACACAGGTACATACACCCACACATACACCCCCCCTACACACATACACACATATACATGCACACATACTTGCACACACACATGTACTCATACATACACATGCACACACATGCACACACGTACACACATACACACATATACATGCACACATACTTGCACACACACATGTACTCATACATACACACATACACATGCACACACATGCACACACGTACACACACACCTATACATGCACACATACGTGCACACACACATGTACTCACATACATACATACATACACATGCACACACATGCACACACGTACACACACACACACACATCCCACCAGACTTTTTCTGGTTTTGACACCCAACTCAGAGGTCTTTTTATATTCAGATTTCTGAAAAATGTCATTATTAGAAATAATAACGATGACAGCAAGCCTTCCCTGAGACCTCACAACATTTCAGGAAACTGGCTGAAAGGCTTTGCCTCGACTCCTTCACGGAACCCTCCCAGTCGCCCTGTGAGGTGGATGCCATTACTGTCCCCTTACTAGAGACTGGGAAACGGAGGCTCTGAGGTGCCGGAGCTTGGAACCAATGGAAGTTGGCCCGACTCCATGAGCCACACTCTGAATGTTCCCTTTGAGGCATAAACAGCAGAATCAAGAAGGAGGCTGGGCGGGGAGGCTCATGCCTGTCATGCTAGCACTTTGGGAGGCGGAAGCAGGTGGATCACTTGAGGCCAGGAGTTCAAGACAAGCCTGGCCAACATGGTGAAATCCATCTCTACTAAAAATACAAAAATTAGCTGGCTGTGGTGGCGCGTGCCTGTAGTCCCAGCTACTTGGGAGGCTGAGGCAGGAGAATCGCTTGAACCTGGGAGGCGGAGGTTTCAGTGAGCTGAGATTGCGCTACTGCACTCCAGCCTGGGCAACAGAGCAAGACTGTCTCAAAGCAAATAGACAAACAACCCCCCACCGAAATCAAAAGAAACAAAAGAGAATGAAGAAGGAAAGCCCTGCCTGCTTCACCACAGAGCTCCCACCTCCCACTCCTCCTCCCTGCTGAGTCAGGTGCCCACTGTGGATTCCAGGCTTTGAGTTCCAAGTAGAGGCTTCTATGCTGGTTTCCCTTAGGCCATTTCCCTCCCTGCCCTGGCTTTTCAGAGCCCTAAACTGCCTTTCCCTATGAAACGAGATGGAGCTTCCCAGAGCCACCCATGCTTCTCCATGACTCTCAGAGCAGGGGCCCCTGCTGTATGAGGCCAGCCTGTTCTCTGCAGCCCTGAGGTCAGATGATAAAATTAGACACAACCTATGTGCCCATCCTCTAGGGACTGGATAACCACAGGCAGGTACATGTACACAGTGGAATACTATGCAGCCATAAAAAATAATGAGGTGCCGTAAATTGCCAAACAGGACATATAATATTGACTGGCTTTTTAACGCATGCAGGGTGGCCTTCCCCTGTAATCCCAGCACTTCGGGAGGCCAAGGTGGAGGAACTGCTTGAACCCAGGAGTTTGAGAACAGCCTGGGCAACACAGTGAGACTCCCTATCTAGAAGAAATACAAAATTCCCCAGGCTTGGCGGCCTGCGCCTGTAGTCCCAGCTGCTCAGGAGGCTGAGGTGGGAGGATGACTTGAGCTGTGATCATGCCACTGCACTCCAGCCTGGGCAAGAGAGCAAGACCCCGTCTCTCTCACACACACACACAATTTCTATAAGTATCTGTACTGACAGAAAAACCGCAACCCCGAATATGCTAATTACCCTGATTTGACCACTACACATTGTACATGTGTACTGAAATATGACACAGTGCCCTCTAAATATGTACAATTACTACGTGTCAATTACAAATAATAGTACATACCCCAAAAAATAGGACGCTGCACTAGAGGCAGAGGTTACACGGATGAATAAGACACAGTGGGAAAAAAAAAACAACCCAACCTCACTTCAGGCAAAAAACCTCACTTCCTCCACACAGCTGGGGGTTCTTGGTTCTTTCCTCCACCCCTGCTGTGTTGCTCCTCTCTGGTATAGGGCTACGTGGTGTCTCAGAGCGAGTCCCGTAAGTCAGGAACAAGTGATTACGAAGACGAACGGTGCAGTCCTGGCCTCCAGGGGCCTGGAATCTACGGAGTGGGGCAGGTGGACACAGAAATAACAAAAAGCATCATCACAACGACCGGGGGTGGGGCTCCTCCAAGTGCCTGAGGTCTGCCAAGGAACTCACTGGCTTTTTTTTTTTTTTTTTTTTGAGACGGAGTTTCGCTCGTTACCCAGGCTAGAGTGCAATGGCGCGATCTCGGCTCACCGCAACCTCCGCCTCCTGGGTTCAGGCAATTCTCCTGCCTCAGCCTCCTGAGTAGCTGGGATTACAGGCACGTGCCACCATGCCCAGCTAAATTTTTTGTATTTTTAGTAGAGACGGGGTTTCACCATGTTGACCAGGATGGTCTCAATCTCTTGACCTCGTGATCCACCCACCTCGGCCTCCCAAAGTGCTGGGATTACAGGCTTGAGCCACCGCGCCCGGCCCAAATTTAATGGACCACTAACTTTTTTTTTTGGTAACAGTTACTTTTTTCTTTTTTTGAGACAGAATCCCACTCTGTTACCCAGGCTGGAGTGCAATGGCGTGATCTCAGCTCACTGCAACCTCCGCCTCCCAGGTTCAAGCGATTCTCCTGCTTCAGCCTCCTAAGTAGCTGGGATTACAAGCATGTGCCAGTGTACCCAGCCGATTTTTGTATTTTTAGTAGAGATGGGGGTTTCAACATTTTGGCCAGGCTGGTCTCGAACTCCTGACCTTGTGATCCACCTGCCTCGGCCTCCCAAAATGCTGGGATTACAGGCATGAGTCACCGCACCCTTTTTTTTTTTTTTTTTTTGACAGAGTCTTGCTATATTGCTAGGCTAGAGTGCGGTGGCACGACTTCGGCTCACTGCAACCTCTGCCTCCCAGGTTCAAGCGATTCTCCTGCCTCAGCCCCCCTAGTAGCAGGGACTACAGGGGCGTGCCACCACACCTGACTAGCTTTTTGTTTTTTAGTAGAGACGGGGTTTCCCTATGTTGGCCAGGATGGTCTCCATCTCCTGACGTTGGGAATTCACTGGCATTAACTCAGGGACCCCTGACGATAATTCTGTGAGTTTCCTCATTTTACCATTGAGGAAACTAAGTCTCGGAGTGCCCTGGGGAGCAGGTTCAGTCTTACCCTGGGGGTCTGGGCCTCGACTCCGGAGCTTCTTTGGGAAGAGAATCCTCTAGCCACTGAACTAGCAGTTAATCACCCCCTAAAAGCAACAGAGACAAAAGGCAGGGAAAGCGGGTGCACAGCAGGGTGGGGGCAGGGCAGGTCCTGGAGGCTGCAGCCTCCCCCCATCTCATGACAAACACCTCGCGCAAAACAAGTGGATTTGGTCCTTAAAGCACACAACCCCTCAGGAGGTGCCATGGGCTCCATCCAAAGGTCAGAGGGGACAGTGGCCAAGGACATCTGGAAAGTGCCGTGGCAAGGGTTCAAACTCTGGTCCGCCTGATTGCAGAGGCCCCGGCGCCCGGCGCGGGACGCAGCATACAGCGCCGTCCAGAGACCCCGGTACTTGGCCCCCGAACAGCGCTTGGCACGGAACGTGTGCTGGATACGCAGTCAGCCTCCCTCCTTGTCCTCCTCCTGCCAGCATGTGACCTTGGCCCTGCCGTTCTCTGCTTCCAGGCCTCCGTTTCCCCATCTGCTGAGGGAGGGAGGTTGTCCTGGGGGTGCCCTGGCTCCCTTGGAAGCCCCCAGAATCTTAGATTTCCACTGAGGAAGTCAGGAAAGGCAGATAGGGCTCCTGGAGCTGGAGCAAACTTGGGGTCCAGGGCTGTTTTCTGGGGTGAACGCTTGGAGCGCCAGGAGAGCCCCGCGGACGGCCCCCAGCTCCCCCCAAGGCAGCAGCCCCGCTTCGCTTTCCTCCCTCCGCCACCAGAGCCCCGCTGGACCAGACTCGCGTCCCCAACCCCGGAATCGCCCGACACCCCTGACCCTGGCGTGGGCAGGCCCCCACCCGGCCGGCCGGAGCCCCCAGAGCCTTGAAAAGCCTCCGGCTTCCCCACCCACGCCGACCCGCGAGCTGCCGCGCAGAGAGCGAGGGGGAGCGCCGGCGAGCGCGCAGCGAGAGTGGGGGAGAAATGCAAATGCTTTTTATCCTCCTTTCTTTTAAATGCTGAAACCAGCCTTGACAGCCTCTGAAAATAAATGGCACCGACTCGCTGGGATTTCAAATTCCGTGATTAAGGGCTGAAGCAAATACTTTTTCCCTCCCTCCCCCGCCGCCCTCCCTCCGCGGGCTGATAGAGCGGCGGCGGGCCGGGGACAGCTTTTTGCGAGCCTGCCAGGAGCTCTGATACGCAGCCTCCCGCCCGGCTGCGCGGGGCTCGGCTCCGGGCTGTTTATCAGGAGCGCTCACGCCGGCAGCCGCGAAAGCGGCTTTAAATCCCCTGCCCGGCTCGGCGCCCCCTCCGCCCGCCGGCACGCACGCAGCGGTGAGGCACGAGCGCGCGCACACACGCTCACAACACGGTGCACACGCACACGTGCACACACAGTCACACGCACTACACAATGCACACGCGCACGTGTGCACACAACGCACACCGCACGATGCACACAGCCACACAGAAACAAACATGTTACAGGCGCACGCGTTCGTGTGCACACTGGCACAGACGCACACACGTGAACACCCGGCCCTGGTGAGTGTCTGTTCTCCGAGGCTGCAAAGCTGGGGGGGAAGAGGAAGGAGAGGAGGGCCAGGAAGAGAGAGGCTCTTCTGGGTTCAGGTTGTCAGAGGCTGCCTTCAGGCGGCCTAGGGTAGGGAGGGCTTTGAGGCAGCAGCCAGCCGCGTCCCCTCTCCTTCCACTCACAGGGGCTCACTGCACTCCCCACACCCCCACAGTGACTCCTCGCTGCCTCAGTCTCCCTCCTTGCCTTCCTGCTCAGGACTGTCTTCGGCGGAGAACACACAGCTCCGAGTTATGCCTTTTTGGGGCTCGGATTCCCCATCTGGAAAACCTCCACGCAGGATGCCCCCGGCTTGAACCTCACCTTGAGGAGCCCACTCACCCAGGGTCACACAGCTAGAAAGAGGGACGGTCAGAGTCCTCGCACTGGGGATGGGGGGAAGAAGTAGGACAGCCAGCCTTCCTCTGATTCTGCTCAGACCCCTTCCGAGCGCCCGCTCCTTCCCCCTGCTGGGCTCCCGCTGCCGCTGTCTAGAGGCAGCTGACGGATGCGTGATCGCAGGTACGCCCAGGTACCTGCTAGAGGTGGCTCCACTCCCGGACAGTCGCTCAACTCATGGAGCTCCGACACGGGGCGAGAGGTGTGGAAGCAAGGCCTCACGGTGGCTGCTGGCTGCGTCACACCAACTGTCCAGCAAAAGGGAAGGTGGGCACGGCCTTCCTGGGCAACCTCTGGAGAGGCACAGATGGAGAACTTTAGGCACACACTTCGAGGTTGGCAGTGCTGGGGTAGTGGCTGGGCCGGGGGGTGCAGGTGGGGGGATGTGGGCCATAGGAATGTGGTGGGCTCCAGCCCGTTCTGCAAACACGGGGCACCCCCACCATTCCTTCCCCTCTGTACCTGCCCAGGGTAGCTAGCTGCCTGCAGGAGACAGGCAGGGCAGGCCACAGTTTGCAGAAAGCCACAGGGACAATGACGACGCTGGTCCTGTTTGCTGTGCTTGAGGAGTCCTCGCTGTGACCACACCCACTTTACAGTAAGGAAAAAGTGAGGCTCAGAGAGGGCAAGCGACTCGCCCAAGGTCTCCCAGCTGGGAAGAGATGGCGTGAGGATTCAATCCCCGTTTACCCCATTCTATCTCCAAAAGGCTGAGCTGTTGCAGGAGCCCCATTTGTTCCTTATGTGAAAATGATGAGGCTGGACCGTCTGCAAGTGCCGACTTGTAACCGCTGCAGCCTGTCGGAAGGAAGGCCGGTGTCATGCAGCTCCGCCCCAGAGCGGCACGTGCTGCACAGCGGTTCAGTTCAGCGGCTGCAGTTCCGAGAATGAGACGCCGACGGCCCGGTTGCCAGACCGAGCAAATGAAGGTACAGGACACCCAGTTACATGTGCGTTTCTTTTTTTTTTTGAGACGGAGTTTCGCTCTTGTTACCCAGGCTGGAGTGCAATGGCGCGATCTCGGCTCACCGCAACCTCCGCCTCCTGGATTCGGGCAATTCTCCTGCCTCAGCCTCCTGAGTAGCTGGGATTACAGGCACGCGCCACCATGCCCAGCTAATTTTTTGTATTTTTAGTAGAGACGGGGTTTCACCGTGTTGACCAGGATGGTCTCGATCTCTCGACCTCGTGATCCACCCGCCTCAGCCTCCCAAAGTGCTGGGATTACAGGCTTGAGCCACCGCGCCCGGCCACATGTGCGTTTCTAACAGACAACGAGTGACACTGTAGTTGAGGTACTGTATGTCCCATGCGAATACTTCCAGTACAAATACTTTTTCACTGTGTATCTGAAACTCACTTTAACTGGGCGTCCTCCATTTTGCTCGGAGACTCTATCTGAGGGTCTTCCTTTGAAGACAGACTTTGAAACTGGATGCTTTTGGATCCAGAGACCCAACAACAGGTGGGAAGCATAACTGGTATGGCTGACATCAGGGCCAGTCCAGAGAGATGAAGGAGGCCAGGCTGGGGGCCGGACCAGGCCCCCCATTCGTGCTTCAGGAACCTCCGTACACCTCCGTAAGTCGTGGGAGCCTGTGATTCCACGCACAGCCTTGAGGATGGGATGGAATGAATTCCCCCTCGGTGGACAGCCGGGAGATGCTGGGGTGGGGGGAGATGACAGTGACTCTGAAGGTTGCCACCATTGGAACCCAGCTGAGACGTTCCAGTAAACTGCCGGCACAGTCTCTCAAACATGCAGTCCAGCCCCCTTCCCTCTGGCCTGCCTTTATCACAGAATGCAGAAAATTAAAATACTCAATTTCCCAGCTTCTGCAGCTAGTGGTGGGCATGTGACCCGGCTCTGTCCAATGAGATGAAGGCAGATGATCCCAAGGACCGTTTCCCTTCCTGAATTAAAACGCAAACATTCTAAGAAAAATACGCTTGCCTGGAATGTGGATGTGATGGCTAGAGGTGGGGCAGCCGTATTATGACTGTGAGGACAAAAGCCAGACACCAAGGCTGTAAGGAGGAAGTCAGGGATGCCTGGATCTCTGGGAACTCTTACAGCAAGGCTGCCGCAGCCCCAGACCACCTCCCTCGACACAGTACACACACAGAAAGAAACTTCATTTGTTTAAACCATGCTTGGTGGAGTTTTCCGTTGTCTGCAGCCTAATGCAAATCCTAGCAGATTCGTAGATCTTGAGGCCTGAGGAAGGATCCCAGACTATACACCACAGTTTGGACATGGTTGAAAATGGACTGTTTTGTATAGAGTGTTTGCCAGGCACTGATGGCTTTGGTGATCCTGGGACAGGTGTTCCCAAGAGCTTCATCAGGGCCCAGCGCCTGGTGCTTGTCTGTGGCAAACCTTTCTCAGGCCTCCAGATGCCACACGGTGTTCGGCGGGCACCAAACGCGCTTTTTGGGGAGGATGTTCCTTTATTCTAAGATTATGTCCTTCATGCTTGTGGGACTTTAAAATGAAATTTATTTCATGAAATGATGTGATAGTTGATGGTAAGGTTTTTTTGTTTTTGTTTTTGTTTTTTGAGTGGAGTTTTGCTCTTGTTGCCCAGGTTAGAGAGCAATGGTGGGATCTCAGCTCACCGCCACCTCCACCTCCCGGGTTTAAGTGATTCTCCTGCCTCAGCCTCCCGAGTAGCTGGGATTACGGGCATGCGCCACCACACCTGGCTAATTTTTATATTTTTAGTAGAGACGGGTTTCTCCAAGTTGGTCAGGCTGGTCTCGAACTCCCAACCTCAGGTGATCCACCCACCTCGGCCTTCCAGAGTGTTGAGATTATAGGCGTGAGCCACCACGCCCAGCCATTTTCGTTTTTTTTTTTTTTTGAGATAGGGTCTTGCTCTGTTGACCAGGCTACAGTGTAGTGTGTGATCACTGCTTATTGCAGCCTCGACTCCCTGAGCTCAAGGGATTCTCTCACTTCAGCCTCCTGAGTAGCTGGGACTACAGACGTGTGCCAGCACGCCCAACTGATTTCAGGTTTTGTAGAAACAGGTCTCACTATGTTACCCTGGTAGGTCTCAAACTCCTGGGCTCAAGTGATCCCCCAACCTCAGTCTCTCAGAGTGTTTGGGAGGTTTACAATGGCCAGGGTTTACAGGCGTGAGCCACTGTACCCAGTGATGGTGAGACTTTTTTTTTTTTTTTTTGACCCAGGGTCTCATTCTTGTCGCCCAGGCTGGAGTGCAGTGGCCGGATCTTGGTTCACTGCAACCTCTGCCTCCCGGGTTCAAGCGATTCTCCTGCCTCAGCCTCCCGAGTAGCTGGGATTACAGATGCCTGCCATCACACTCGGCTAATTTCTGTATTTTTAGTAGAGACAGGAGTTCCTCATGTTGGCCAGGCTGGTCTCAAACTCCCAACCTCAAATACTCTGCCCGATGGTGAGATTTGTAATGTGCTTGGTTTTTGTTTTGTTTTTGTGATAATGAACAGTTGGCATGATTGTTATCAGCCCCCCAGTTTTCTCTGGGAATTGCAAAGGTCCCTGGGAGTGTGCCCAAGGATCAACCCTTCAGCTCTCACGCACCCAGGCCCAGCTGGGAGCCCAGGAGACAGGGAGGAGAGGCAGCCCCCACCAGGAGCAGCAGCAGTGGCAGCGGGGTGGATGGCCAGGGGCAGACGAGCATGGTTCCAGAGGCCTGCACTTTGGGTCCCCAGGGCCTGGCACTGGGAGAACGTTCCCAGGCTGTCTGTACCTCCTGCTGCCCCTGCCACACCAGCTGAGGTGTCCCCAAAGGAGCTGGAACAGCGTGTTACAGCTCCCCAGGAGGTGTGGCACGCTGTGTTCCGGAGGCCAGCGAGGGCGTGCCAGGCTCTGGGCAGTGGACCGTGGGTGCACACCTGCTCCAGGGCCCAGAGGCTTGGCAGGTCCCTGCCAGGAGAAGCCACACTCAGCCCAGCTGGACAGTCGGCCCCACAAGCTCAGAGATGGCCAGGGACACCCGAAACTCACAGGAGAGTCCAGGCCATCCCAGGGGCCTTGCAACAGGCCCAGAAGACCCAGCGATGGGGAGGAGGAAGCTGGAGAGGGGGCTGGCAGGAGCGGCACTTGGGAAGCTGCTCAACCAGGGAGATGAAAGGTGGACACTGCAACGCTCACCGCATTTTAAACCTCGCCGCTCCCAGCAACTCTGCCCTAATGAGAAGCAGGAAGAAGTTCGGCAGGCAGGGAAGGGAGCTGCTTGGAGGCGGGGGGGCTGGGAGGGCAGAGAGCTTAACCAAGTCCCTGTGCCTGCCAGCCTGGGAGCCACCTGCCCCACAGAGACCTCCGCAGAGGGTTTCCAAGCAGGGTGAGCATCCAGAATCCTTGGGCTGCATTCTGGGCTCTGGTGATACAGACTGGAATGCGGCTGAGGGTTGGAGCCATGACCGGGAAATGCGGGGTGCAGCTGTGGGGTGCACCCACCACACACGCGTCGTACCGCGAAGGTCTGTAGCGGTTATCACAGGAGCCAGTACCCCCGCCTCACCCATGCCCAGATACCAAGATCATACCGCTGGGGAACAGCAGAGGGGCTCCTGGCCGCTCTTCTCCAGGGCGAGGCCGGCTTCATCCGCGTCAGGGATGTCTCGGGCTGGATGTCATAGCCACCTCATTAAATGTGTCTGCTTTTCCAGCTTTATCCTCACCCCCAGCCCCAGTTCCAGGCCCAGCCTGCTTTTAACAAGACAGTGAAGAGTGGCAGTTAAAGGTCTGGCTGGCATCAGACGGTGCTGAATTCAAACACCAGCTGAGCTAAAAACGGCCTGGCTGGGTGACCTTGAGCAAGCAGCCTGCCTCTCCGAGGCTCAGTTTATTTCCTGGAAGGGCGAGGATGGTGTCTGCTTCCAACAACGGCCATGATGTTTCAGGTTCAGCCCGAAGAGTGAGCGGCCATTAAACAGAGCCGAGAAAGGCCTCTGGCCTGCCTGGTAGAGCCATGACCTGATTCCTTCCAGAAGTTTCCAACATTTCCAAGCCGATGAGGCTTGTGGGAGACGCCTCTAGATCTCTTAACGTTCAGGGAAGCATGAGCTCGGCTTACATTCGGGAGGATTTATTTTATTTTTAAAGGAGTTGAGGCCACTTTGCAATCAGAGCCTTCATGGCTGGAGCAGGGAGAGCCGAGGAAGGGATATTAATCAAGGCACTTTAAGGACATGCAAATCAGGAGAAAGCTCAAGTGATTAGGGAGTGATGGGGCCTGGAGTCCAGCCTGTATCCCCATCTCAGAAGAGAGAGCCAGGGAGCCAGGGAGGTGGCTCAGGTCCAGCTGGGGGTGGCAGCCAAGGGACCGGGGGACAGTGGGCTGGGAGCAAGTGGAGGTGGAGGGGAGGGAGCTACTCCCAGGTGGCTGAAGGGTCCCTGATGGCCGCACTGTCCACATGGTACCCTGGCTGGCTTCCCCGCCTCTCCCAGTGCTGCAGAGGGGCTGCTCTGGAAGGACCCCCTGCCTGCCTGGGACAGGCCCCTCTTCCTAAGGATACAGAATGGCTATTTGGGTGAGAGGGGCCCACTGGCACTGCTGGGATGTGGGGCGGGGAATGTGATGTCGGCAATCTGCCATATCTTCAGGGTGACGGTTGTACCCCCGTGTGGGACCCAGGGCTCCACATCTATAGACCTGACCTCAGAAAATACGCGGGCGTGTGCACAAGGATGCCATCTCAGGGACTGCATAGTAATAAAAAGCTGACTCAAACAGCGTCCAGCAAGGGGGTTGTTGGAGCTGGTTCTGAGATACAGACTCCCAGGTCCTCCTGAGAAATGACGAGGCAGACATGGGAAGATGGTCGCATCTCCTGTTCCACAAAGGAGCAAAAAAGCAGGTTGCAAAACACTGGGAACTGTATGCCCAGCTTCGAAAAGTAAGTGGTATATCTAGAAAAATCTGGAAGGATAGTCACAAAAGCAACATCAGTAGGTACTCCGAAGAGGGTGGATTTCAGGTTATTGTTACTTTTTCCTTTTATGTTAATTTTTTAGCAATAAACATGTATATTTGTAATCAATAAAGCCATCTTCTTTTCTCTCTCTTTTTTTTTTTTTAAGACAAGGTCTCACCATGTTAATCAGGCTGGTCTTGAACTCCCAATCTCAGATGATCCGCCTCCAACGTGCTTGGATTACAGGCATGAGCCACCGTGCCCAGCCCTTTTTTCTTTTTAAGAAAGCTGCGGCCAGGCACAGTGGCTCACACCAGTAATGGCATCGCTTTGGGAGCCCGAGGCGGGCAGATCACCTGAGGTCAGGAGTTCGAGACCAGTCTTGCCAACTAAAAAGCTGGGTGTGGTGGCGCGAGCCTGTAATTCCAGCTACTCAGGAGGCTGAGGCAGGAGAATCACTTGAACCCAGGACAAGGAGGTTACGGTGAGCCGAGATCGCACCACTGCACTCCAGCCTGGGCAACAAGAGCGAAACTATGTCTCAAAAAAAAAAAAAAGGAAGAAAGAGAAAGCTGCGCTCCTGCTTGGCCTCACACCTCCCTCAATCCCCTTAATACAAAATAAAGATCCCAGTGGACCCTCAGAGGGACACCCCTCCAGTCCTCTCAGGGGCCCTCTTGCTAGCACAGAGCAGGTCTCCCACCACCCAAAGGGCAGGCAGACCAGGGATGGGAGTCACTGACAGACCCTCACCCTGCCCAGGGCTTTCTTTGGATGTCACTACACAGTGATCGTTCCATACAATGTATTGGTAGAGTCCTCTGTGGGTCCAAATTCCTTCTAAACCCCAGGGCCAGCGGCGTTAGGGACTCAAGGTGATCTGTGTTGAGGTGTAAAACGATGCCTACAGCACTAGGTTACACCTTAAGCAGGGCTGGGGCAGTCCCCACAATCAAACACATTAATAGCTCTGCAGTGAAATGTACAGATGTTCACATCAAGAGGAATAAATAAAACTGTAAGTAGCTTCCTGTCAGCTGAGGTCAGGTTTGGCCTCCAAATGGACTTACCACCATCTTCACAAAAGGACTTTGATTTTTCTGACTTTTTGTTAATTGCAAAATTCTAGTTAGGGGATGGGGACCAGATGGGGATCAGGGCGCTCAGGCGACTTGGCTTGGCTGTCTCCCTGCGGGGTCTCCCCAGCATTGGGACTGGCTTTGTGGGAGAGCCACTTCCTCAGTCACCCAGGACCCCATACTTGCTTGACTGTTCTGCGGTCACCATCTTGAAATTCTCAATACTTGTAATTTTACCACCCCAATTTTTCCTTTTACACAGGGCCCGGGCAAATCACGTGGCCAGTCCTGCCAGCAACCAGAGCAAAGCCCAGCACAAGGCAGTTGCTGGATGAATGAATGAATGAATGAATGAATGTCATCCCATTCCGCTCCACTCAGCCCCCTCCTGATTTTCCACTCTCCGTCAGTGGAGACTTCACAGGGTTCCTGAGTGGCCTGCTCACCTGGAGAGAATGTGATGCCTGCCCAGATCCCTGGGGCACTCAGACCGAAAAGCAGGATTCCAGAGGGGGCCTTTGGGTTTCTAACTCACCCCTCAAGTGACGTGGACCCGGCTGGCATGGAGAAGCAGTTGTGGTTGTTTTAGAGGCCAGCTTGCTCCCCCTTCTTTCCTAGCTGTGTGACCTTAGGCAGGTTGCCAGACTTCTCTGAACTTCCCCAAATGGGCAAGGGGTCAACACTCACTCACCCTTAAGCCCTAGCAGGCCATTTGGGAACGAGCCCCTTCTTGCCAGTCATTGAGGAGCGCCCTGCAGAAGCTGGGCCCTGAGTCTGTCCTGGTCCCTGTGTGTGCCTGGCAGCCAGCCTGGGGCCAGGGGTGTGGAGGGCTCCGGTGCCACCTCCTGCATGGGTGGATGGGGAGGAGGGTGGTTCCCTACCTCACAGGGCAGCGTGAGGACTGGGGAGCGTGGGCAGAGGGCTTCTCAGCATAGCTGGGCACACAGTAGGTGCCACATAAACGGAGCTGTTGTGGTTGGTGTCACACCCTCCCCCGGGGCCGTGGCCTCAGCTGCTGCACCTGCCCCAGGGGTGGGCAGCAGGTGAGCCCTGCCAGGGCCTGGAGGCCAACAGGGTGGAGGAGGAGGTGGCAGCAGGGGATGAAGGCAGGGGCCTGGTGGACGGAGTCCAGGCACGTCCTGCTACTAATTAAGGCAGCTCTGGCGCAGGGGGCCTTGGACGGCATTTATCAGCCCGCCGGGGAGGGGCCGGCAAGCTGTCCTCCGGCTGACGGATTAGACAGCGGGCAATTAGGTTTCCGGCGGGCGCACTCCCGCTCCCTCTCCTCTCTCTCTCTCTCTCTCTCACACACACACACAAACCACACCACACAGCACACACCACACATACAGCACACACACACACACCCCGCACACACCACACACGCACCACACAAGACACAACCACAACACACACTACACACACCACATACACACACCGCACACGCACCGCACACCACACACACAATCACACCACACACACACCACACCACACATACACACCGCACACACCACACACCACATACACACCGCACACCACACGCACACCACACACACACCACACACAACCACACACACATCACACACCACACACAACACACATCACACCACACACCACACACACACCACACATACACACACTACACACACCACACACACCACACATATACACCACACTGCACACATACCGCACACACACCACACACATACACCACACACATCACACACACATCACACCACACACCACACATACACCACACACACACATCACACCACACACCACACACCACACATACATCACACCACACACCACACATACACCACACACACACATCACACCACACACCACACACCACACATACACCACACACACACCACACATACACCACACACACCACACACACACACTGCACACAAACCACACACACCACACACATCACACATACACACACCACCACACCATACAGCACATATACACACATCACACACACACCGCACACACCACACACACCGCACACACACACCACACCCACCACACACATCCAACCACACCACACCACACACATCACACACACACCACACACATACCACATACACTACACACCACACCACACCACACACCACAGACACACACCACACACACACACACACACACACCACACACACACACAAACACACACACATCACAGACACACCACTTTTTCTATCAGCCCGCAAGGCCCAGCAACAGAGCCCAGCTGTGTCTCTGTGGAGCCCCCAGTGGTAGGAACGAAATAGACACGGAGCCCCCTCCTGGAGGGGCAGGGTCCTCAAAGAGAAGAAGGGAGCCCTAGGGGCTTCCCCACCCAAAGCTATGCCTGTGGGGTCACAGCTCAAGACCCCCCAGTCTCAACTCAAGCATCACTTCCAACTGGACCAGGAGTGGGGGCGTTGCCCAGAGGCCAGCATGCAGGAGGCGACAGCAGCGGTGGTGATTTCCAAAGCAGAGGACACAGCCCGGAGCCAACGGGGGTCCTTCCTCCCTGGAGAAACAGGCTCTCCCCTTGGCCACCGGAGCCTTTGATCCACGGATCACAACGGGAGCAATGTGTGAGGCAGGGGCAGCCACTTTGAGGGACTTCTCAAAGCTGCAGGAAGAGTCCTCAGGATTCCAGAAGGTTTGGCGCTGCAGATGATCTGGGGTGAGTCAGAAGGCTGAGGGAAAGATGGCCCCGGTCCTGCTTTGGGAAACGCAGAATCAGCCGAAGCCCTCAGGCGGCTGGTGCCCATGGCTGGAGGTCGTGTCTCCGGTCTGCCCCGAAGGCAGGCTGGACCTCTCTGAGGGCTCTCAGATGCCGTGGCCGCTGGCGGCTGCAGGACCGTCCCACCAAGCCCATCCCAGGTGCCCGACCCTGGGCAGGCTCAAAGCTCAGCTCATCAACCTCCCCACACAGGCAAATGGGCAGCACTGTCACCCCAAGGTGACAGAAAGCTGGATTTCAGCTTCATCTCCTCCTTTTCCTCACTTTCCACAGCCTTCATCACCATCATCAACTCCTGTCCCTTGACCTCTAAGACAGCTTTCAAACCAACTCTCCTCTGGACCCGGTGACCACCCGCTAATCCCCCGACCCCAGCCACCACGTGTTGCCTGGATGCTCCCTCAGCTCCCAGTCTTTCCTCCTACTCCAGCTCCCCATACAGCGGTCCCCGCACATCTAAACCCCTCCAATCTCGCCACGCCCCTGCTCCGAAGCCCGCCATGGCTCCCGCCGCCCCAGGACAAGGTCCCAGCGCCTGACCGCGGCTTCCAGCTTCGTCTCCTCTGCTGCGCTGGGCTCGTCCATTCTTCACACTCGGCAATGATCTTGTTTATTTATTTGGTTACTTAGCTCATGTTAGCTCCCCTCCATCTCCCACCGAATGTCATTTGGGAGGACGGAGCTCTCTCTCTCTTTTTTTTTTTTTTGAGACAGGGTCTCATTCTGTTGCTCAAGCTGGAATGCAGCACAGTGGTCACGGCTCACTGCAACCTCTACCTCCTGGTCTCAGGTGATCCTCCCACCTCAGCCTCCTTAGCAGCTGGGATTACAGGTGTGTGACACTATGCCTGGCTAATTTTAAAAAATTTTTTGAGGGGAGGCCAAAGTGGGCAGATCAGCCGAGGCCGGGAGTTCGAGACCAGCCTTTCGTCTCTACTAAAAATACAAAACCATTAGCCAGGTGTGGTGGCGCACACTCATAATCCATCTGCTCCAGAAGCTGAGGCAGGAGAATTGCATGAACCCAGGAGGTGGAGGTCGCACTGAACCAAGATCGTGCCACTGCACTCCAGCCTTGGAGACAGAGAGAGACTCTGTCTCAAATTTTTTTTTTTTTTTTTTTTTTTAAGAGATGAGGTCTTACCATGTCGCCAGGCTGGTCTTGAACTGCTGGGCTCAAGCGATCCTCCCACCTTGGCCTCACAAAATGCTGGGATTACAGGCGTGAGCCACCGAGCCTGGCCCCGGCAGATCTCTTTGGCTCACCTCTGTCGGTGTCCGTCACCTTGCAGGAACTCTGCACCTGTGGAGTGAGTGAGGACGTGGGTGCCACCCTTCAGGCTTGTCCCTCGATCTTGTTCTCTCAGACTCCCCACGAGGACCACACCCGATGGCTGGCTCTTTCCTGACAACCACACTCGTCTCACGGTCCGTCCTGATGTCTGGGACGTGCCCAGGCTCATCACTCCACCCTTCAGCCATCAGCTCCTGCGCCCACCTCCAGCCTCAGCACAGAGGCCACTCCGTCCCACACGCTCCCGACTCACCAGGTAGATCCATCCACCCTGGACAGCTGCTGAGGCAGGGTGGCCAGCTCACTCAGGCTCTCCCACCGCACAGAGGCTTCCTGGGGCCACCTCCTTCACACTGCCTGCCACACAGGTGCTCAATAAATATCTGTCTAATAAAGCCACTGGGCCCAGAACCCTGGCTCGAACCCCAGCACAGCTTCTGCCTTCCTCTGGCCTGGGCTCCTGTCTGCCTGGGCTGCCAGGGGCCAGGGGCCGGTGTGGACAAGACCAGGCACCAGGCCGAGTGACACAGATGGAAGGTGCTCTGGGGACACCTGTAACTGGGGACTTGGCACTGGTAAGGGGGCAAAGGCTTCTGGGATGAGCTGGGCTTTGAAGGGCGAGAGGACAGGTTGGGGAGAACAAAGAATCTTTATTTTATTTTAGTTTATTTAGAGATAGGGTCCATCTATGCTGCCTAAGCTGGTCTCCAACTCGAGGCCTCAAGGAATCCTCCTGCCTCAGCCTTCTGAGTAGCCTGGATTACGGGCGCGGGCCACACCTGGCTCTAAAGAGCGAAGAATCATTCGTTCATTAATGAACAGCTGCATGCCGGGCGCTGTGCCTGTCCAGTGTCTGGGCTGAGGGAACCCATGTGGGCAAAGGCCCAGGGCTGGATGGAGCCTGCTGAGTGGGAGGCAGAGCACACCTAAGGTTGAGAAGTAAATCCCCAAATTCGGCAGGAAGAGCCTGGGGGAAAGTGGCTGGTCCCTTGCCCTCTCTGTGCCTCAGTTTCCTCATCTGTAAAATGGGGACATAATAGCACCTACTTCATAAAGAGGATAAATATCTTAAAGCACTTAGAATGGTGCCTGGCACAGAGAAAGCATGGTAGAAACAGTTTCAAATAAATAAATGTGGTAGGAATGTGGTGGGCCCGAGTCCAGGCAGAGGGCCGAGGAGCTCTCCGGACTGGGAGGCTTGGCAGGCCTTTGGCCAGCTGGGGGTGGGCAGCCATGCTTTTCTTCCCCCAGCCAGCAGCTGAGGCAGGTCCTTGGAGCACCCGGAGTGGCTCCATGAGGCCCCAGCGTGCGGGCCACAGGCAGCCCGCTCTCCCTGGTGACTGGAGCCTGGAGCTGCAGGGAGGGCCCTGGGTTCAGTCCCTTCAGGGTCCAGCGTGGGAGGGGATTAAGCACCCTTCTCCCCTCCACGCCAGTGAGCCACGCATGCACACAGGCTCCTGGGTCCGACCCCTAGGAAATGAGAGGGGGTGAGGAAGGTCCCCTGAGCATGAGCATAGACTGCTGGAGTGGGAGGGGATTGCCCCATCAGGGCCCACCCCAGTTAAGATCTGTAAAGTCATAAAGACACCCCGCGGTGGAGGGCGGCGGGAGGGCTTCACTAGCGTCCCAGGGCTGTGTGTTTTTGTTTTGTTGTGTTTTGAGCCTGGGTCTCACTCTGTCTCCCAGGCTGTAGTGCAGTGGTGCAATTCTGGCTCACCGCAACCTCTGCCTCCAGGGCTCAAGCGATCCTCCCACCCCCGCCTCCCAAGTAGCTGGGCCTACAGGCTCGCACCACCACACCTAGCTAATTTTTTGGTGTTTTTTTTGTAGAGATGGGGTCTCACCACGTTGCCCAGGCTGGTCTCGAACTCGTGGGCTCAAGCAATCTGCCCACCTCGGCCTCCCAAAGTGCTGGGATTACAGGCGTGAGCCACTGCGCCTGGCAGGCTGTATGTTTCCACTGTGACTCCATCATTCATTCACTCACTCATTCAACAAACAGACAACGAACGGGCCCCTACCCACCACAGGCCAGGCCTGCCTGGTTTCTGGGGTTCAATTGTGAGTACACAGACATAGTACCAGCCCTTGGAGGACTCATAGTCCAGGGAGGGAGGCAGACAGTGAAGACAGTGAAACATCGAGCTGGTTCATTGCCACTGCCATCCGACCTGGAAGGAGAAGTTCGGGAGAGTGGGACAGGGCCCTGAGCTCTGTGCGGGAGTCGCGGCAGACTCCCCTGAGACCGCTACATTTAAGGCTGACCTGAAGGATGAGTACAGTTATCTGTGAGGCTCCAGTAAAACACGGCATGTCTCTGGGCCTCAGTTTCCTCACTGGTAAATGGTGTCACTCACCGCAGCACACGTGCTTAGAGGACCCTGTGATTCTATCAGATCTAAGAAAAGCAACAGGAGCCGGGCGCAGTGACTCGCGCCTGTCATCCCAGCCCTTTGGGAGGCCGAGGCGGGCGGATCCCCTGAGGTCAGGAGTTCTAGACCAGCCTGGCCAACATGGTGAAACCCCGTCTCTACTAAAAATACAAAAATTAGCCGGGCATGGTGGCTCATGCCTGTAGTCCCCAGTACTCAGGAGGCTGAGGCAGGAGAATCACTTGAATCCAGGAGGCGGAGGTTGCAGTGAGCCAAGATCGCGCCATTGCACCCCAGCCTGGGCCACAGAGCAAGACTCCATCTCCAAAAAAAAAAAAAAAAAAAAGGTGGGGGTGGGGGGACTGGGCGCAGTGGCTCACGCCTATAATCCCAGCATTTTGGGAGGCCAAGGCAGGCGGATCACTAGGTCAGGAGTTCAAGACCCCAGTCTGGCCAACATGGTGAAACTCCATCTCTAGTAAAAATACAAAAAATTAGTCGGGTGTGGTAGCAAGCGCCTATAATTCCAGCTATTCGGGAGGCTGAGGCAGGAGAATCGCTTGAACCCCGTAGGTGGAGGTTGCAGTGAGCCGAGATCATGCCACTGCGCTCCAGCCTGGGCAACAGGGAGAGACTCCATCTTAAAAAAAAAAAAAAAAAAAGGGGAAGCAATGGGGCCTTGTAAATCCCGCACAGGCGCTGATTTGCCCTGTTAATTCCTCCAGTGGGAAAGGGCGTTGCTAGAGGCAGGAGGCACGGTCACGACACAGGGATCAGGGATTTGACCCCAGCAGGCCAAGGTCAAAGGCAGAGGTCAGGGAAGGCAGATCCCACGGAGGCCTGTGGCATGCCCCACCCCTGTGGGTCCCCTGGCCGGAGCCCTCGCCTCCTGCTGCCCCGAAGTTTCCCCAGGCCCTTCCCCTCTGTCCCGCCACTCTGTCCACCTTGTCTGTGGTGCCTGAAAATCCCCTCCTGGGCTGTGGGTGTCCTTTTTGTCTGATTACCGCTTCCCCCACCACACATACCGCCAACCCCAAATACAGAGCCTCCACAAAGCCCCTTATTAAGAAATTGGTCAATTTCCTGCTAATTAAAATAAATACTATGCCACATTAAAGGCCAATTAATTTTCAGAGCTTCCAGGGAAACACTGCCTGGAAAATGCACACCCCCTGCCCCACCCCCTCCTCCGCAAAGGGCAGCCACTCGGCACCCAGCATGAGCGGGGAGGGCCTGGTGGGTCCCGAGCTTCCAGCAGGCTGGAGAGGAAGGTGTGACCAGCTGTGGACTGGGCTGCCGGCTGCGGGGCTGACTCTATCCACTCAGCCCTGGAGCTCCCAGACCCGCTCCCTCCCCAGGAAGCTCAGGCCCAGAGGCCAGGTCTGCCTGGCCTACCCCACAACCAAAGGTGAGCACTTTTCCTCCGGAACTCAGCTGGTGCTTAGCTGGGGAGGAAGATGGACTTGTGGAAGGCCTGCGTTCACCAGGCTCTGCACCCCGAAGTTATCTCGTGGAGGGGTACAGCAGCCTGCAGAGGGAGGTCCTACTGCTCCCATTTTGCAGATGGGCAAGGTGAGGCCCAGAGCCACCAAGCCCCTCTCTTGAGTCACAGCTTCTGGGGGCAGAGCAGGAGGCATGCCTGGTCCCGCCTGAGTATACCCAGAGAAACCCGTGCAGGCCCTTCGCCCGCACACGGGGCCCTCCCACCCCAGCACAGAGGTCGGAGAACTGCTACATCTGAGTAAAAGCAAATGTCATCACTTGGATTTGTTCAAGGTGAGACTTACCTGCTCCCTCATCATATCGGAAGCTCTTGTTGACAGAGTCAGGGACGTGCCAGGAGGCCTGCCAGGCCCTGGGCAGTTGTCATCTCACGGAATCCTCACGGGCACCATGAGGCTCAGCGAGGTTAGGTAACATATCCAAGGTCACACTGCCTGCCCACAAATGAGTCATGGCAATCTCCTGTCTTCAAGGTCCAAGTTTTGTGATTTCCTCAAGGTCAAAGCCAAGGTCTTCTCCTGTCCTGGAAGGACCTCAAGCCATAGACAGAACACTGGGTTCCTGGTGTGGCCTCAAACAAGCCTCTTTGCCTCCCCGGGCCTCAGTTTTCTCATCTGCCAAATGCGAGAGCTGGACTCACTACTCCCTCGGACTCTGTTGAACTTGAGCATCCTGCAGGGGCCCTCACCGTGGGGCAGGTGGGGTCAGAGGGCAGATGACAAGGAGCAGAGCCAGATGAAAGCGACAGCCTTCCCTCTGCCAGGACAGGGAGACCTGGCTGCCTCCAAGTGAGAGGTCTGGCAGCCAGGGAGGGCAGTGGGGACAACGGAGCATACTACCCCACTGCCAACTGCCTCTGTGCTGCAGAAACCCCCAGGGTGGCGGGAGTGGCATCCTGACCCCAGCAGTGCCTGTAGGACTGGGCACCTGCGAACCGTCCGCCCCTGCCCCTTGCTCTCCCTTCCTCACCCAACCCCAGGAGCTCTGTGCCTGCTCAGGGCAGGGGTAAGAGGCAGGGGAGGGGTGAGGAGGAGGTCATTAGGGCCTCACTGGTCCTTCTAGGGCCTCCGTGTCCCCACCCCTCATGCAGAGCACTAACTCGGAGACGAGCATTTCATCCAAGCGAAGTGTCTCCCCCTGGAATCGTGGGAGAAGTGCTGAGGCGTCCTGTTTCTCCTTGAGGCTTAGGAAGGAGAACACAGAGCCGGAGAACACAGAGCCGGAGCGTACAGCGATCCGCAGTCCCTGCGCCGAGCACGCCCACCGTGTCGGGGATGGATTGCTCCCATCCTTCAGCCCACTCGACGGAACACCCACCGTGTGACAGGCGCGGCGCTGGGCACCGAGGACGAGAAAATGAACAGGCCAGGACATGCGTGCCTGAGACGCCGCAGTCAGACGGGAGACAGACCTGATGCCACACAGGATGCACACAGGGCACCGAGTCACTCCTGGGGGGCGAGGGGGCTCCCAGGACACCTGACAACCGACGGGAGCTGGAAGCAGCCTGGAGGGGAAGGGCATTCCTGGCGGGGCACAGCAGGAGCAGTGGCCCAGAGGCATGAAAGACCAGGGAGTGTTGAGGGAACCAAGAGCAGCTTGGTGCTGCTGGGGCCGCATTGGTGAGCGGAGCTGGAGCCGCCGAGAAAGGAGAAGATGACTGGGTCATGTGTCAGGTGGCCAGGACCTTCTGTGCCACGCTCTGGCAGTCACGGCCAGCAGCCACCGGCATTGAACAGTGACAGTGTGGCCAGCACTGTGCTAAGCTCCTCCCAGTCACTCGCTCACTGCATCCTCCAACGAGCCCATGAGGCACAGAGAGGTTAGGCAAGTTGTCGGTGGTCACACAGCCAAGAGTGGCCAGGCTGGAACCGGGACTCAGGCTCCCAGCTCTGACCCACCAGCACAGGCTGCCTCTGAGGGGTTTGGCCTTCCCCTTCCTGGTAACTGGGAGCCACGAGGGATGTTTAATGGGAGTGGGTAGCACAGTCTCAGTGCTCTAAATCCCCAAGTCACACTCCTGGGGAACACGCTGTGTCCACTTGGGAGACGAGGCCAGTCTGTATTCAGGGTCTGAGGGTCACCTTGGCCTCCCCAGGAGCTGCCCTGGTCTCCCTGATGCTCCGTCCTCCCTGAGTACTGGGACTTGGGCTGTGTCTTCTGCCCCAGTCCACCGCTCCTGGGTGCCAGCCTCGGGGACAAGGGCCATTGCTGCCAGGGCCCCTTCAGAACCCAGGTGCCCACCTGTCAGGGTCTCGGCCCCTCCAACACTCCCTGGGGCCCCCACATTGCCCACCCTCTCTTCCCTTGCTCTTCCTTGCTTGGAGTTAGCCCCTGGGATGGGGGTGCACGGGAAGCAACCCCCAATGGAGCTGGGCAGCCCTCAGGAAGACCCAGCACTGGCCTCTCCTCGCCCTTCCCCATGTCCTCCCGGCTCCCTCTGCCCCCCAGCCCCCCACCACATGGAGCACTGGAGTGCTCCTTCCCACAATCTCCCCTCCAGGGCCCCGCTTTCATCCCACCCCGCCCCCACCCCAGGTCTCAGCATTGCAGGCAGCACAACGGATTCCAGAGGCCCCAAGACACTTCCATCTTTCAAGCACCCGCTGAGCATACGGAGAGGCTGAGGCCCCAGCAGGGCCAATGGCAGAGGAGCCGGAAGCCCAGCTCTCCTGTGCTCGCGCGGCTGCTTGGGCTCCCGCTCGGCCACCCACCAGGCGCCTGCTGAGCGCAGCGTGTTTCCATATAGGGGCATCTCACACCTGATCCTCACTCCAGCCGGAGTAGGCTGGGTTAGAACAGGAAGGCTGAGCTGTCCAGCTCCAGCTCCTAAAAATGAGTGAGCCCCACATCAGCATCTCTGCTTTGAAAACAGGTAAACCTAGGCGGGCAGGCAGCAGGTTCAGGACTTGCTGTCCCTGGTCATGCGTCAGGCAGCCACAGTCACACAGTCACAAGGGTCTTCTGTCTGAGATCCTGCCAGTTCTTTAGTGTTAGGGCCAGGAAGTGGCTTAGTGTAGGCTCCTCTCCCTGTGCCATGGCAGGCATTACTAACTGATCACAGCACTCTTTCCCTCTAAGCCCACAGGTGGTCTCAGAATCCTCAACACAGCCTCTATCAACTGGGGAGCTGGCAATCGAGGTGGCCCCTATCACTGCTCTTCCTGGATGGCAGGAGCCAGTCTTATCCAGTATATTCCCAGCACTTGGCTCAGGGCCCAACATGTGGCACCGATCATAGTGATAAGCTTTTTTTTGAGACAAAGCTTCGCTCTTGTTGCCCAGGCTGGAGCGCAGTGGCACAATCTCAGCTCACGGCAACCTCCACCTCCGGGGTTCAAGCGATTCTCCTGCCTCAGCCTCCCGAAGAGCTGGGATTACAGGCATCTGCCACCACGCCCGGCTAATTTTTGTATTTTTAGTGGAGATGGGATTTCATCATGTTGGCCAGGCCGGTCTCAAATTTCTGACCTCAGGTGATCTGCCCACCTCGGCCTCCCACAGTGCTGGGATTACAGGCTTGAGCCACTGAGCCTGGCCACAGTAATAAACTTATTGAGTGAGTGCGTGAAGGAATGGTAACCACCGAATGAATGACGCCTCCCGGAGCCAGTGACTCTAACGTAGCAACAACATGACAGCACTAATTATAATAGTAATGCCCCCAACAGCCTCCGCAGTCTCTAAGGTATTTCATCCGAGCTGATGGACAACTCTGGGACGCCGTTTCCCCAGGGTCACGCATCACGGGACACTGCCAGGCCCTGTCCCTGGTCTCCCGCTTCTGAGTCCAGTGCTCTGCCCCAGCCCCCACCTCTGCCAGGTCCCACAACGTTTGTCTGGGTCAGTCGGAGCAGACCCGGGCCTCGGTCTGGGGGCCCTGCAGGTGCTGGAGGCAGACCCCAGGGATCAGGGTGGGAACGGGTTCTCGGGGGAGTAGCTGGGTGCTTACTCACCTGCTTGGAATTGCAGAAATCTAGAACAGGAGACACCACAACACATCACCTTTGCCATGACCTGACCCCCCTCCACCCCCCGCCAAAATTCCTATGTCAGGACATAATCTGCGCCAAGCACGGTGGCTCACGCCTGTAATCCCAGAACCTTGGCAGGCTGAGGCAGGTGGATCACCTGAGGTCAGGAGTTCGAGACCAGCCTGGCCAGCATAGTGAAGCCCCGTCTCTCTTAAAAATGCAAAAATTAGCCCGGCGTGGTGGTACACACCTGTAATCCCAGCTATTGTGGAGGCTGAGGTGGGAGGACCGCTTGAACCTGGGAGGCGAAGGCTGGAGTGAGTCAAGATCACGTCACTGCACTGCTGCCTGGTTGAGAGAGAGAGACCCGGTCTCAAAAAAAAAAAAAGGAAGAAAAGAAAAGAAAAGAAAAAAAAAACCCACCGTTATCTGCAATGTGTATTAAGAGGTGAGGCTTCTGGGAGGTGGTTAGGTCACGAGCGCTCCATCCTCATGAACGGGATTCGTGCTGCTAGGCGAGGCCTGGGCATGCGTCCTAACAAAAATGTCGGGTGACGGGGAGGGGCCCATGAGGCTGGCCCCTTCTACCACATGAGGACAAGGCTATAAGGCACCATTTATGAGGAAGGGCCTCATCGACACCGAGTCTGCAGGCACCCTGATGTGGGACTTCCCAACCTGCGGAACTGTGAACAATCACCTTGTTTATAAGTAACACAGTCTACGGTATTTTATCATAGCAGCCGAATGGACGGGGACATTCGTTTTTGAACACGTGGAAGGGAGTGACCCCTGGGGAATATGATCTGCCAAAGGTCACCTGGCGAGCTTGGCTGAGGAAGGTTTGCAGAGGCCGGCGTCAGACCCCTAGATGCCCTCTCCTCTCCTGGCGCCTGGGTACTTGGGCTCAGTTGTTTTGCATCCTGAGAATGTGGGTCCCTCGAAGGGAGGAACGTGGGCACCTCACGCACGGCTTGGCTCGAGCTGGGTGCTCGGTAAACACCGGAGGGACAGATGGGCAGAAGGAAGGACAGAAGGAAGGGAGGAGGGGAGGGAGGGAATGGGTAGGTGAGGGGGTTCGTGGACGGATGGATGCAGGGAAGCCAGGGAGGGAGGGTGAGTGACCGGGAGGATGGATGGATGGATGGATGGATGGATGGATGCGTGAAAGAAAGGAAGGCGGCATGGATGGATGAGTGATGGAACTGATGGTCCCCTGCACCTGGAGGCCTGCGGTGACTCCGCCGCAGAGGTCAGGAAACCCATGGGCCCCTCCCTCTCCCCACCCGATATTTTCATTAGGACGCATCTGCCGCACCTGGCCCCTCGGCCCCTGCCCTGGGAGGCTGCAGCCGCCTCCGCTGGCTTTATTAAGGCCCTATTAACCCAGCGGCTCCCGGCAGGACTAACGATGCTGTCACTGCAGACGCTGGTTTGGTAGAGCGCCTCAGAGGGGCTCGGCAGGGAGGGCCAGGAACCTAAGGTTACAGCGAGGTCTTCAGAGCTGCCTAGGCCTGCCTGGTTTAATCCCAGTTCTTCTGCTAATTGGCTGTGTGGCCTTGGGCAACTTACCTCCCTTCTCGGAGCGGCAGCTTCCCCACCTATAAAAGAGGGTAATACCGTGCTTGATTGAGGATTCGCTGAGCTAAGGCATTACATACCACCCCTAGCCGGGAGTAAACACTGGTTATCAGCAGCAGCATGTCCGAGGACCCCCGGGAGCCAGGCCCGGGGTGGGGCGCTCACATACAGCAGCCCCCATCCTTGGGATCAGGCAGGCGCTGTGACCCACCCATCTATTTCATGGATGAGGAAACTGAGGATAACAGGAGATGAAGTGCTTGGCCAAAGCCACCGTGCCAGGCGGTGACAGGGCTGAGATTCAAACACGGGCCGGGCCGGGCTGTGAGGACCGTGACTGGGCCACTTCCTGTCCCAGACTGAGCAGGAACAAAGGCTGGGGCGGGAGGGCGGGGCTGGAGGGGCGCTGCTCCCACCAGCTCCTCGGAGGTGACAGCTCGGAGGAGGGGAGGGGAAGCTGGGACAATCACGCTGATTTACGGCTTCCAGCAGGATTAACGGCACCATCTGGAGGCCACGCGTCCACCCGGGTGTGTGAGGAACCCCAGCCCTTCGGTGTAAACGGCAGGGGAGACACGGTGGACGGCAGATCGGCTGTGAGCTGCCGGGTTGACTGTAGGGGCTGCGCGGGGCCCACCTGGCTTCCCTCAAGCCCCCATCTACCCCTGAGGATGTCTCCCACTGAGCAGGCTGGATCTCCACCTGACTCAGAAGATTCCAGAATGGCTGGATCCAAGGGTTCCAATACAAAGGAGGGGCTGTGGCCTGAGTCACCAAAAAGTACAGGGGGTGAGCAGAAAGGGTGGGGGAAGACAGACAGGAGCAGCAGCTCCAGGCTGGTTCTCAGGGGTGTGACGGCGGCGACCGCACCACCTTCCAGCGGTGTCACCAGCAAGCGACTTCACCTCTCTGAGGCTCTGTCCCCTCATCTGTGAAACTGGGATCACCATGGTCTTTACCTCACTTGGTTGTTTCGAGGGCTGAATTCCCCAAGGAAATGTACAGACCTCGGTGGAGTGCCTGGCACTAAGTTTACAATCAGTGGTGGTTGTGATTATTATCCCCATTTGCCAGATGCGAAGACTGAGGCTGAAAGCAGCTCAGGGACTTGCCTTGGATTACACAGTGGGCTGGTGGCAGAACCCATGGCCTCTGCTTCTCCTGACCCCAGCCCAGTGCTCTGTTCCTCGAGCCTGGACCGAAGATGAACCTGTCTTGGGACACAGCCAGCTTGAGTGTCAGAGACCCGAGGTGGCCATCCTGGGTCACACCAGCTCCAATGACAGCTTCCATGTTCTAGTGCCTACTGTGCACCAGACGCCATGCCACGAGCTTGTGTGTACCACCTCCAGGAGCCATCACCTTCAGTGACAGGGGCACTGTGCTGTCCCTGTTGTCCAGATGCACAAGCTGTGGCTTCAGCAGAGCCGGAATCCACCACCAGGACTCCCTCTCTAGTCCTGGAGTCCCCGTTCTCAGCGCAGGCTACTGCCCACTGGGCCAAGGTGGGGCTTCTCTGGATTATAGCAACAGCTCCCAGGCACCTTATCCCCACAGGGTTGTCTCCTCCGTCAAGGAGAGACAGCAAGGTGACACCCAGACCGCTACCGTGGACCCTAAGGCTTCTGGACACCAGACAAGCTTCCTCTACAAGGCGGAATTCCTTTCTCACATCTGGAAAGGGGGAGGAGGGGAAGAAGAAACATCAGCTTGAGCCCCTCCCTCCCTTCGGCCAAAACAGGGCGGCAGTGGGGGCCCAAGCTGGTAGGCATGGTGGTGGGGAGGAGGTTTGAAGCAGGCGGTTGGTCCCCCTTCCTGCACACCCTCCCTACATTCCCATCTGGTCAGCCTGCTCAATGAAAGTTGAAGTCCGCCTCGTACAAAAAACAAAAGCCTCCCCTTTCCAGTGTAGAAAGCCCCAGAGACCCGGACCACTCTGCTTGCCTTCGCTCTTGGCCAGCGTGGCCAGGACCGGGCCCGGGAAGTGACAGCTGCCCTGCCCGGGGAGAGAGATCCCAGTCCTTAGCTTGGACCCTCTCTACCGCCACGCCCCAGGAGCAGCCCGCGGAGCCTGTCCCCGCTCCGACTCCCTCCCCGCCTGGCAGCGGAGGCCCCGTGACCCGTCCCCCTGGGACCTCCCGGCCTGGCCATCCGAGATGACCCTTGGCCCTTCCCCACAGAAGCCCAGACCTCTGACCCTTATTAAAAACAAACCAAACAAAATCTGGAGAGAAAAAATTTTTTTTTTCCACAAACAGCCTGAGAGACGATCGCGTGCCCCCGGCGCGCACACACCCCCCAGCCTCAGACACGCACACGCTGCTGCGGGCTGTGTTTGGGAAAACACCCAGGTTTCCCTCAACTTCGGGAGGGGTGTGGACGGTTTCAGAGTTTGCTGCTGGATGAGGGAGCCCGGGGGACGGAAAGGCTGTCTTTTCCGCTTGGTGCTATTTGCTGGCTCCATGGGGGAGGGGGACACGTGGACAAAAGGACCAGGAAACCAGGAAGGGGGTCCTGGGGCAGCACCCCCACCCCCAGGGGAGGTCCGGCTTGGGGACGGCAGCCCCGGGGCCCGGGAAGCCCGGACTGGGCCTGAGCTCCAGAGTGTAGGGCTGGTGCCCGGCGTCCCCTCGGCGTCCCCGAGCTGGGCTCAGGGTCTGTCGCTCGGAAAACGTCCGGGACCGCTGGGCCCGGGTCCTGCCCTCTCCTCTCCCCGCCTTCAGCGCCTGGAAACCAACGAAGTCGCCCGGAACAAAGGCGGGGCGGCGTTCCAAAGGCAAACAAGAGACAGTTTGTCTTTTCCCTCCCCCGCACCCCACCCCCGACCGGAGCAGGCGGCCCAGGGCAGGTCTGGGGGTACGGGTGGCCCCGGCGCGGCGGCTGGGCACCCCCGCGACGCCCGCGTGGCCCAGGCCCAGCTGCGCACGCGCGGCGTGGGGCGCAGGAGGCCGCGGCCGCCCGCGCAGCCTCGCTCGGGCCCGGTCTCCGTGGCAACGGGCTCGGGGGGAGGGGCCGAGCGGCGCGGGCTGCGGCGGCTGCTATTTCTGCCGCTTCCTGTTCCTCGCGGCCACGTCGCCATGGCAACGGTGTTACTCACCGCGGCCGCTTCCCGGCTCCGCTGGCGCGCGTGACCCCGGCCGCTCGCGCCCCCTCGTCTCTCACTTGCTGTGTTTTCCACTCTTCCCCCGGGCGTCCTCCTCCTTCTGCACCCCGGTGCCCCCCACCCTTCCCCCCTCCTCCCCGGTGCCCACGGCCCGCGAGGGAGGGGGAGGGAGATTGATGGGGGACGCTTATTAAAAAACATTGTAACCGTTTCCGTTTTTATTACGTTGACAAGGGAGCGTTATTTACTGTTATTGTTTGCCGAGCGGGCCGCGCCGGAGCGCCGCGACCCCCCGGGAGCTCACCTTCAGGCCGCGGCGGGCGGCGGGCGGCGGGCGGGGGCCGGGGCGGGGCGCGGGCAGTGAGCGGCGGGCGGCCGCGCACCCCGGGGCTCTGCTCCTCGCCCCTTCCCCCGCCAGCCCGGCCGGGCCCCTCGGCGGGGCGCGTGGGCGCGGGGAGGGACTGCAGAGGCCCGGTGACTCGCGTGGAAGGAGAACGGCAACAAAAAATAAAAAAAGGAACAGATGACTTCATTCTGGGGAAGGCTCCGTCCTACACGGACCAATTTCCTGGGGACTGTGGTGGAACAGCCCCGCTGCCGTTGGAAGCACTTAAAACTATGCCAGATAAAGACCAGAACGTTCTGGGCCCCGCTGAACCGAGCCAGGGCAGGCTGTCGGGGTGTGCGATGCTGGCCGCGCGGGGAGGCGCGTGGCCTCCCTCCACCCTCGCAGGGCCCTGGTTTCCAGTGTCCCAGGCTTGTGGGAGGGGCTTGTGGGGAGGGGTTCACTGGGATCAGATGGGCCTGAAGGACACCCCCCTCATCCCCAATCCCCTGCTGGGCTGTTAATCTCATCCTGCTAATTAAAGTTTGTGATTCTGTCCCTAACTCGGCTCCCCACTCTTGGACAGTATCTGCTCAAATGCAAACAGTTGCAGCCCTGGGCAGGGAAGCCAGAGGGAAAAGGCCTCTGCAGTGAGCACCGTAACATAGATTAAAAACAATCTGTTGGGCCGGCGCGGTGGCTCATGCCTGTGATCTCAGTACTTTGGGAGGCCAAGGCGGCACGATCACTTGAGGTCAGGAGTTCAAGACCAGCCTGTCCAACATGGTGAAACCCCGTCTCTACTAAAAATACAAAAATTAACTGAGCGTGGTGACGGGCACCTGTAATCCCAGCTACTCGGGAGGCTGAGGCAGGCGAATCACTTGAATCTGGGAGGCAGAGGTTGCAGTGAGCTGAGATTGTGCCGCTACACTCCAGCCTGCGTGACAGAGCAAGACTGTCTCAAAAAATAAAAAATTAAAAAATGTTTACAAGCAACTCCTAGTGAACAATCCAGATTTGAAAACAACCTTCAGAGCCCCTTCAGCCTGTTTCTTATTTTTCTTTTTCTGTTTCATGTTTTTTGTTTGTTTGTTTTTTTCTTTTGAGATGGAGTTTCGCTCTTGTTGCCCAGGCTGGAGTGCAATGGCATGATCTAGGCTGACTGCAACTTCCACCTCCCAGGTTCAAGCGATTTTCCTGCCTCAGCCTCCCAAGTAGCTTCGGTTATAGGCATGTGCCACCACGCCAGGCTAATTTTGTATTTTTAGTATAGATGGGATTTCTCCATGTTGGTCAGGCTGGTCTCAAACTCCCATCGGACCTCAGGTGATCCACCCGCCTCGGCCTCCCAAAGTGTTGGGATTACAGGTGTGAGCCCTTCTGTTTCATGGTGTTTTTTTTTTTTTCCTCTTCCAAGGGCATGAGGCTTAGCCTTTGGTCACGGAGGCCTTTGCGCATCTCTTGGCCATAGATGAGCCTTTTTAGGAGATGGACGCGGGGTTTCCCTTCCCCAGATCACTGCTGCAAACGCTCTGGAGTCTAGCACTGAGGGCCAGTTCCTGGCTAAGGCCTCTGGGACTGGTGCATCACGGCAAGATCAAGTGATCTTCAGCTCCGTTCAGCACACGCTCTCAGCTGCACAGCCCTCCCTGAATATGTGAACCAAAAGTCACGGGTTCCAAGAAGAAAGAGCATCCCCTACTCCCCCCCACCCCACGCTGCCCCCACCTAGCGCTTGTAGAGTTTAAGACAGAGGTTCCCACCCCCGAGATACAGGCAGGCATCCGGTAAGCCAGTACCTTCCTCCACTCCCCATCACCAGCACTCACCCCCCAGGCTGACCTTCCAAGCGAAACTCTTCAGCAGCTGCTGGTGGGTTTACAGGGTTTCGCTGATGTGAGTTGGGGTCCTGGGCAGTGTTTGTGACAGAAATGACAGTAGACACCCAGCATTGCAGAACCCGAGCTGGGAGGACTTTGGCGAGTACCCAGACCAACTCCCACCCGCTTCCTGTTTTACAGTTGGGCAAACTGAGGCAGGCCCAGAGAGGGGAAGGAGATGGGGCTGAGATGCGTCACCAGCAGGTAGTAGAGCCTGGATGGCATCGTGGCACTGTGCCTCCCGTTCAGGAGCTAGTCACCTCACTCTTCCATCTGTGGAATTATCTGTATGATCAGTAGTTTGGGGCTGCAGGCAGGACAACCATGATTGGGCACGGGGCTACTGCTGCCAGATTGCCAGGGTTTACATCTTCACTTCTGAGTGAAGCCTTTGGCCAACGAGTTCTTCTCTCCAAGCCTTGGCCTCCATAAGTGGTAAGTAATGAGGACAGTAGCAGAGCTGAGGCCAGGCATGGTGGCTCACGCCTATAATCCCAGCAGGTTAGGAGGCCGAGGCGGGCAGACCACCTGAGGCCAGGAGTTCAAGGCCAGCCTGGCCAACATGATGAAACTCCATCTCTACTAAAAATACAAAAATTAGCTGGGCGTGATGGTGGGCACTTGTAATCCCAGCTTCTTGGGAGGCTGAGGCAAAAGAACCACTTGAACCTGGGAGGCAGAGGTTGCAGTGAGCAGAGATTGCACCACTGCACTCCAGCCTGGGCAACAGAACGAGACTCCACCTAAGAAATAAATAAATAAATAAACAACAGAGCCTGCTCTGAGTTTGTCTTAAGGAAGAAAGGTCATGACTCAGGTGAGGCCCCTGGATTGACCTGGTACTCTCTGGAATTTAACCGATGCTGGTGACCATGGTAATGCCAGTGGTGGTGCTGGTTGTTAAGTGGGTTAAACAGTGCCACCCCTCGACCGAAGATGTCCACGCCCTAATCCCTGGAACCTGCGAATGTGACGTCATTTGGGAAAAGGGTCTTTGTCCATGTCATTAAGTTATGGATCTTGGGAGGAGGTCACCCTCGATTACCCAAGTGGGAACTAAATACCATCGCAAGTCCCTGGATTACATGGAAGAGGAGAAGCCGTGTGTAGACAGAGCCCGAGGTTGGAGAGAGGCAGCCATGAGCCAAGGGGCCCTAAAGCCACAAAAACCGGAAGCGGCAGGAAGAGTCCTCGCCGAGCCTGGGGCAGGAGCATCGCCCTGCTGACTTCCACCCCAGACTTTCGGCCTCCAGGATAGCAACAGAATCAACTGTGTTGTTTTAACCACCACATTTGCAGTGATGTGTTCCTCAGCCGTGAGGAAGGAAACCAATACTGGGGTGCTGGGCATGGGGATGAGGATGGGGACAGGGTGATGATAATGATGGTGGTGACGCTGATGGTGGTTATATAAATGAAGATGCGGGTGTTGAGGATGAGGATGGGGATGGGGTGATGGTAATGATGGTGGTGATGCTGACTGTGGTTACATAAATGAATAAACGAATATAGAGGTGCTGAGGATGAGGATGAGGACGGGGTGACAATGATGGTGGTCATGGTGATGCCGATGGTAGCTCTATTCATTTGCTAGAGCCGCCTGACGGTTCTGGAGGCCTGAGGTCCGCAGTAAGGGCGTGGGCGATGGTGTGAAGCTCACTGCAACCTCTGCCTCCTGGGTTCAAGTGATTCTAGTGCCTCTGCCTCCCAAGTAGCTGGGATTACAGGTGCCCACCACCACGCCTGGCTAATTTTTTGTATTTTTAATAGCAGCAGGGTTTCACCACATTGGCCAGGCTGATCTCGAACTCCTAACATAAGCTGACCCACCCACCTTGGCCTCCCAAAGTGCTGGGATTATAAGCGTGAGCCACCGAGCCCAACCAAACCTATCTTTTTGGGGGACACAATTTCTCTCACAACAGTGGTGATGATGGAGGTGATGGCGGTTGGTCATGGAGGTGATGATCGTAGTCATGGAGATGACAGCGACCGCCATGGTGATGGTCCTGGGGCTCAGCCCTGGACCCCCAAACCCTGCAGCTGCTCCTTGGGGTGCAGTGGTCCATTCATAGGCTCTCTGGGTGTGTGGAGTCTGTTCTCAGCAGTGGAGAGCAGGGTTGGATTGTCAGCCGAAGGAGCAGAGAGGTGAGAAAGACGACCCCAGGATGCTATTGCTAAGTTAGTGCCCCTTCTGCACTCCTCTGAAGTTCTGCCCACCACCAGCAGTGAGGCCTGTGCCAGCCCTCTAACCTCTGCCAGCCGCTGGTTGAGACCTGGGGTTGTGGAGGGAGCGGCTCCGGTCCGGGCCTCTGGGAGTCTGGGATGGACCCACTAGAGATGTGGGAACCCAGCCGCCTCGGCCTGGAGGGCATGCACCGGGGTGAGGGGACAGCGAGGCTGGGGCAGCTGTGGGTGAGAGAGCTCTCCCTGCTCCCCCGCACCTGCCTTTCCCTGTCACGTGCAAGCCCTTGCTATTTTTATACATAGCTAAGTCAGGGCTTGTCTCTGGCCCCTCCTTGCTTCCAGAAACCTCCCGGAGGGTGGGAATCGGGATCCGCACGTCTTTGAGTTGCCCAGAGCCTGACCAGGTCCGCCGCAAATGCAGAGTGGGTCTGGATTGTTTCTTCTGGACCAACAGCAATGCCTCCCTTCTCCCTCCACGTGGGTGCCGTGGAGATAAGACCGGGAAGGCCGGCTGTTTTTGGATGGGATCTTTCTCTACCAAGCCCTGGGCTACCCAAGGAAGCTGGGCGGAACTGCAGAGTCAGCCTGGCCTGGCCTTTCTTCTGGAGCCCACGGAGCATGGTAACCATGGCAGCAGCAAGACGGCGCCCGGAGGACAGAGGCCCACTGGTCTTCAGTCTTTGGCAGAAGCCAGGCGGGAGCAGGCCGCTATTCGTTGTTGTTTTTTCTTATTAGACATAATCACATCAACCCTCTCCTCCATCTAGCTTCCTCCAGCTTTCCCCAAGCAATGATGGTCATAACAGTCCTCGTCGCCATTCACTCGTTTGTCCAGTCGCTATCTATGAGCACAGACTCTCGCCAGGCACTCTGCACCAGGAGACACTGGCCAGCAAAGCCAAGCTCCAGTCTTTTCCGGGAAAGAGAGACAAAGAACCAGGAAACCAGCGCTAGGATCCAGGGAGCAGGGTGAGGGGCTGGAGCGGAGAACAAGAGGGCTGGAGTCAGGGCAGGGAGGCCAGGGAGGGGAGGGGATGCCGCTGGAGCTGAGACCTGGGTGGGGGGAGGGAGCTGAGGCCCATGGGGAGCCTGGAGCAGCAGGTGCCAAGGCCTGGGGTGGGCATACCCTGTGTCCTGACTCTAAGGGCACCTAAAGCCAGGGAGGGTGAGGGCGAGCCCAGGGTCAGAATATGTGTGTGTGTGTGTGTGTGTGTGCATGTGTGTGTGCGTGCGCGTGCGTGTGCGTGCGTGCGTGTGTGTGTGTTTGAGACAAGGCCTCGCCCTTGTCATCCAGGCTGGAGTGCAACGCTTGCATCTTGCTCCCTGCAGTCTTGACCTCCTGGGCTCCTCCAACCTCAGCCTCCCGAGCGGCTGGGACTATAGGCACACGCCGCCACACCTGGCGATTGGAAATAGATGTTCGGCGCCACAAAGAGGAATCAGCACTGGGACAAAAGATCCTTTAGCAACACAGTTTTTACTTCCCGGACTGCAGGAAGGGTACTCTCGCTAGCCGTCTTGCCACGAGAGAACAAAGAGCAAAGGGAATACACACACATTTATTTCTTGCACGTTCGGGGTCCTCCTCACTGCTGTGTCTGATCTCCGTTGGCTGGAGCCACACCTCACAATCTAAACTAAAACCTCATTGGCTAATAACTTAAAACTTTTCTAAACAAGGAAAAGCAGTGGAGAGCTGGGACATGCCTGTGAGCACATCCGGCACAGATATCTTGGTTAAAGTACAAGGCCACAGAATGTACTACGTGCCTATAAGCATGGCATGTCTCACAGCTACACAGGATAGGCCTTAACAAAGTTATTAGCACGCTTATTCTTTAATAAGAAAACTTTAAAAAGGAACTTTTCTACTTCCCACACTGGCTAATTTTGTATATTTTGTAGATGAGGTCTTGCCATGTCGCCCAGGCTGGTCTCGAGCTCCTGGACTCAAGCGATCCACCGGCCTCGGCCTCCCAAAGTGCTGGGATTAAGGCGTGAGCCTCTGCGCCTGGCTTGATTTGTTTTTTAAAACAATCTCTATGGTTTCTGAGTGAGAATAGACTGAAGGGGCCAGAGAGAAACCAGAGAAACTGATCAGAACTCTCAGCCAGGAGCTGGTAGAGCCCAGAGGTGGTGGCCTGGCCGGGGACAGCAGCAGTGGAGATGAGAATGGCTGCATTTTGGATGTATTTTAAGTAGAGCCATCAGGATCTGTGAAAGGATCAGATGTGGGTGTGGAAGAAAGAAAAGCACCAAGAATGACTCCTGTGTCCTGGGCAGTGGGAGGTGCCGTTTCCTGGGAGGAGGATGACTGCAAGAGAAGCTGGGTGGGGCTGGGGTTTGGGGGTCGCTGTACCTCCATGGGCTTCTCGAAGCCTCGGGCTGAGGGCCTTTTGAGACCAGCACGCACTCCCTGCACTTCCTCCTGCTTCCCCCCGGCCTGGCTTGCCTCCTCTTCGTGACTGGTTTTGGTCAATGTTCAGCCCCCGCGGCCACTCCCTGGCACTGCCAATCCATCTCTCTCCCTCCGCTCTTGCTCTCTCCCCAAAACATCCCGTGGATGCTGTTCCCTCCGCCGGGAATGCCATTCCCGCGGCTGTTTGCACGGCTGCTCCTGAGATCCATCAAGAGTTGGGATGTGCGCTGGTTATGCCTGAAAAGCTCACGTGATATTCATCTGTTACACACTTGCAGATATCAAACATCCCTGAAACCATTAATCCGCGTAACCACCGTATGAGGTGAGCACCAGATCAGCCGCATTTTAGAGATGAGAAAACTGAGGCCGAGAGAGGTTAGGTAATTGGCTCGAGGGTCAGAGCTGGCGAGGACACGGGCCCAGGCAGTCTAATCCCCACAACTCATGCTCTCGTTTGTTCAATCATTCATTCTCCTGCCCTGTCATCCATTCATTCACCATCGCATGCCCTGTGTGCTGGGCCTTGCTCTAAGCTCCGGTACCTTCGGTGGAGGTACTTTGAGGGCGCTGGGGCAGCAGCCGAGCGAACCTGTATGGAGCTACCTTGCCAAGGAGGACGCAGGCCGGTGACTGACAAAGAGAAACACAGTGACTCCAGGGACGCCGGCAGGCTGGGCTAAGGGCGGAGGCAGGGAGTCACTTCCGGGAGGCGGGGCTGCCTCAGAGGAGGGGCGGGGCCTCAGGGCGCAGCCGTGCAAACAGCGGCGGGAATAGCGGGAATAGCATCCCCAGCAGAGGGAACAG
Organism: Saimiri boliviensis; assembly: GCF_048565385.1. Classification (NCBI taxonomy): domain Eukaryota; kingdom Metazoa; phylum Chordata; class Mammalia; order Primates; family Cebidae; genus Saimiri; species Saimiri boliviensis. The sequence goes on along the minus strand of NC_133450.1, from coordinate 222,210,454 downwards.
CTAATGCGAAGGATCTCTGGGTGGGAAAGCGAGGGGAGAAGAGACAGTGATCCCCTGGCAGTGCCGGGGAGTGGCCGGGAGCTGAGCCAAGGAAACCGAAGCAGGGAGTGAGGGCACTGGTCTCGCAAGGCCCTCAGCCTGAGGCTTTGAGAAGGACATTGAGGCACTGTGACCTCCAAACCTGACACGTCCAGCACTGGCTCTGACCCCGGTGCGGACCAAGAGGAAGACTGCCAAGACAAGGCCCCGCTGCACCAGAGGGCCCCGGCTCACACAGGGTGGGGCGGCTCAGCCCCTTGTCCTGCTCCTTTTTCTCCTGAGATCATCAGGACCTGAACCCAGGGCTGACTCCACAGCCATGGCCAGAGGCTGTCCCACCTCCAGGCTGGCTATGACAAGCAGGTCAGCGTCTGTCCTCAGTCCACGTCTGGAAAAGGCCAAGTGGAGCTGCTGTTCTCAGGCCACAAGCCCCTTAGAAGTCATTCATTCACTCACTCACTCATTCACCCGATCGATGCACCTCAGTGTACCAGGACCCTACCCCGTGCTGAGGATGCAGCAGAGAACGAGACCACCTCCCTTCCCCCAAGCAGCTGCCATTCTGCGGAGCGGAGCCTGAGGATGAATAAACAAGTGTAGAGTCAGTAGAGGTGCGGGTACTGTGAGGGGGCAGGGGGCAGACAGGAGGAAGACGGGCTTCGATGCTGGAGTCGGGACGGAACCCGACATTGCGGACAGCACTCTGAGGATGCCTCTGTGGCCTCAGTTCTTTCCAGCCCACCCTGTCCCCTGCTCATGGGGTTGCGGGTGACCCTCTTACACCCCACACTCTGCCTCCCTCGGAGCCCCTGCCCCCCACCCTTGGTTGGCTTCCAATCTTGGGGCAAAGCCAGATCTTTTTTTTTTTTTTTTTTTTTTTGAGACGGAGTCTCATTCTGTCGCCCAAGGTGGAGTGCAGTGGCGCCATCTCGGCTCACTGTAACCTCCACCTCCCAGGTTCGAGTGATTCTCCTGTCTCAGCCTCCTGAGTAGCTGAGATTACAGGTGCCCGCCACTACTCCTGGGTAATTTTTTTTTTTTTTTTTTTTTTTTTTTGAGACGGAGTTTCGCTCTTGTTACCCAGGCTGGAGTGCAATGGCGCGATCTCGGCTCACCGCAACCTCCGCCTCTTGGGTTCAGGCAATTCTCCTGCCTCAGCCTCCTGAGTAGCTGGGATTACAGGCACGCACCACCATGCCCAGCTAATTTTTTGTATTTTTAGTAGAGACGGGGTTTCACCATGTTGACCTGGTTGGTCTCGATCTCTCGACCTCGTGATCCACCCGCCTTGGCCTCCCACAGTGCTGGGATTACAGGCTTGAGCCACCGCGCCCGGCCCTCCTGGGTAATTTTTGGTATGTGTAGTGGAGACGGGATTTCACCATGTTGGCCAGGCTGGTCTTGAACTCCTGACCTCAGATGATCTGCCCGCCTTGGCCTCCCAGAGTGCTGGGATTACAGGGGTGAGCTACCGCACCCAGCCAAAGCAAGATCTTTGAGGGAGCAGAGCACCTTCCCAATGTCCAGGGTCTGCGACGAACTGGGGAAGGGCTGGGCCCTGATCACAGCGGGAGGCCCCCTCCAGCCCTGGGGAGGGCGCAGGCTCCATCCCCCTTCTGCTCCCTCACCCCAGCTTCTGCTGGGCACAGAAAGCTGGGGAACAGGGCGTGGGCTGAGGGCGGAGGGAGGCTGAACACCCTAAAGACTGGCCCAGCAGCCACCCCTCCCATTTCAACCTCAGCCCTTGCTGAGCTGACCGCAGTCCAGGGTGACCGCCCGGCAGCCTCACCGGGAGGGTTGCGCTGCTGTCATCTCCGTTTTACCGAGGAAGAAACAGAGGCTCAGCGGGTCCTGAGGTTTGCCCAGAATCCAGCTCAGGGCCGACAACACTCGGCGGGCTTCAGCAGAATGGCTGAGCACTCCGGGCATCCAGCGAGAGGCAGCAATCCCAGCCGCCCCCCACTCCCTCAGCCCACCCCCAGACAGAACGCCCCAAATCCAAAACACCCAGTGCCGGCTCTGACCCCAGTGCAAACCCAGAGAAGGGCTGCCAAGACCAGCCCCCACTGCAAGGGGCGAGGAGGCTCACCCCCAGCCCTGCCCCTTCTGCTACTGAAAGCGTCAGTACTTGAACCCAGGGCTGACTCTACAGCTGCACCTGGAAGCAGAGGGCCGCCCCACGCCAGGCTGGCTACACGGAGGCCCCCCTGGGTCCTGAGCGCAGGCAGCTCCATCATCCCCTTAGGGAGGGGGAAGGGGTCAGTCGCCCCTCAAGGTAGCACAGCTAATAAAAGGTGGTGAGAGTCAAACCCAGGAGTGTTAGGCTCCCACCAGCACCTAGAGAACAGCGAGGAGGCTCGTCCATGGCAGGACTAGACCCAGGCATGGAGGCTCAGTCACCTCTGAGCTGCCCACAGTGGTCCTGGTGCAGGGCCCGCGGCCGCCTGGCCCCCCCTGGTCCTGTGCGGAGTGGCGATTTCTGCTGCCCCTGCCCCGACGCAACCCCTCGGCCCACTTCGGGGTCCCTGACCTGGGACCACCACTGGCACACTGGGGATTCCTGCCAGAATTCTGGAAGCTTTGGCCTCGTCAAGGCTGTCTCTTGCCCCTGAGACTCAGAAGATGGAGTCACAGGACCCGAGGAGCCTGCCCAGCCCAGACCCCACCCGGCCATGAGGCATCTGCAGGTATGGGGGCATCAGGGCTGGGCAGGGGTGGGGGGGTCCCCTTCCTCTGCCTCCTCCTGGGGCAGCCTCTGTCCCTCCACTGCTGCAGTAATGGCTGCATGGGCTGGGTGTGTGCGCTGTGTCTGCACCGGCCTCTGTGTGTGTCTGCGTGTGTCTTTGTGAGTGTGTGTGTGTGTGTACATGTTGGGGTGAGCAGAAACAGCAGGACAGGAGAGGGAGGGAGGGAGGGACAGAAAGGGTGATGCAGGCAGCAGAGGGCTCGGGTGCCGCAGAGATGTGCTGGAAGGGCACTGAGAGGCCCTCGGAGAGAGGGGTGACAGACGGGACAGAGGGAGCCCAGCCAGGGCCAGCCCAGGTGGCAGAATCAGAAAAGCAGAGGCCTGAGGGAGAGAAAAGCAAACAGAGAGAGGACAGGGGAGGAGAAGGGAGGCTGAGCCCAGACTGCAACAGGGGGTCCAGAAAGTAGGGTGCAGAGGGGGGCCCAGAAAGTGGGGTGCACAGAGGGGGCCCCGAGAGTGGGGTGCAGAGGGGGGCGCAGAGAGTGAGGTGCACAGAGGGGGACCCCGAGAGTGGGGTGCAGAGGGGGGCCCAGAAAGTGGGGTGCACAGAGGGGGCCCCGAGAGTGGGGTGTACAGGGGGGCCCTGAGAGTGGGGTGCACAGAGGGGGGCCCAGGCTGGGGGTCTTGGATGGGACGAGGAGACCAAAGCCAGCACGTGGTGTGGGGGACAGGAGGTGCCTTCTCCACCAGCCATCCGAGTCAGCCCCACAGAAAAGCCTGGGGTTTGGGAGCAGGGGAGGAAGCCAAGTGGGGGCTCCCTCAGTTCCAGCCCCATCCTGACCTGGGGAGAGGATGCCCAGCCCCAGAAGGAGATGGTGGAGTCCCCCGAGGCCACAAGCTCCCCACACTTAGCCCCAAACAGCTCTCTCTGCACCAGCTGGGGCCGTGTGACCTTGGGCAGAGGACGCTGCCTCTCTGGGTCTCTGAGCCCCAGGAAGGTACTGAGCCTGGCGCCCGTTTGAAGGCTCGGCGAGGTGAGACCTGGTTCAGGTGGGTCTGATGGCAGCGCCCGAGGTGCTGGGCCTCGAGGAGCTCACATGCTTCCTTTATCACCAGGGAGCCTGAACGAGGGCCCGAGTGACATGAGCAGAGAGATGGGCACACTGTAAGTGCTGAGGACAACAGGTTGCTCATTGTTAAGTGACATTCACAAAGGTAAATGCAGGTTGGTGCCAGATGGGGAAAGAGGGAGGGAGGCGCGTTGAGAAGCAACCTCTGAGGCCCCGGGTTGGAGGGGCAGAGACGGCCGGGGAAGGAGCAGGGCTGTGCTGGCTCCTGCCTGGGCCGCATGGGGGTCCCGCCAGAGCCAGGCTGGACCCCAGGGAGTCCCAGAAGCTTTGCGCCCCCAGTCCCAGAATCCCCTCACAATGCCCCCACCTGATTCCACCCCCCACCCCGTTGTCCAGGGGGAGGCTGCTGAGGGCAGAGAAAAATTGGGGATGGGGGAGAGAAGCCGGGGTCCCCACGTTCCAACTGTGGGTTTTTTTCCGTTCCCTAAAGGCAAGGAGAGCCATGTCAGGAGAGGAGAGAAAAGCAGGAGGGAGAAAAGGAGGTGGGAAAAGGAAGGCAGGGAAGGAGAGGAGCCAGCGGGGAAGCTGGAGCCTTGAGAGAGGCTCCCAAGGAAAGGACCAAACGAGGGAAGGGAGGGGACGCGGCGGAGGCGGCGGAGCCTGGTGCGGCGGGCAGGCGCTCGGCAGCTCCCTCTGCCAGAGACAAAGGCTCGAGGACGGGGCGGGGAGAGGAGGGGGAGCAGGCGAGGGAGGCGGCCGGGAGGGGAGCGGGCAGTGGCAGGCCCAGGACCCCATCCAGCCGGGGAAGAGGGGAGTGCTCCAAACCTAAGAGGAAAAAGTCTGCCAGCTGCCCTTGGGGCTGCCACGACAGAAAACCTCATCCCAGGTCAGAGAGCACCCTGCCCGCGAATGCACCGCAGCGAGCTAAAAATAGAGGCTTGAGAGGGAAGAGGGTGAAGGAGGGAGGAGGGGGAGGGAGGATACCGGAAAGAAGAGGAGGGTGGCAAGGAGGATGGGGAGGAAGGAGGAGGGTGGGGAGGAGGGTGGGGAGGAGGGAGGAGGGTGGGGAGGAGGATGGGGAGGAGGGAGGAGGGTGGGGAGGAGGATGGGGAGGAGGGAGGAGGGTGGGGAGGAGGATGGGGAGGAGGGTGGGGAGGAGTGGGGGAGGAGGGTGGGGAGGAGGATGGGGAGGAGGGAGGAGGGTGGGGAGGAGGATGGGGAGGAGTGGGGGAGGAGGATTAGGAGGAGGGTGGGGAGGAGCGAGGGGGAGGAGGATGGGGAGGAGTGGGGGGAGGAGGATTGGGAGGAGGGTGGGGAGGAGGATGGGGAGGAGCGAGGGGGGAGGAGGGTGGGGAGGAGGGTAGGGAGGAGGGAGGAGGTGGGGAGGAGGACACAGGAAAGAAGAGGAGGAGGGTGAGGAGGAGGGTGGGATGGAGAGAGGAGGGTGGGGAGGAGTCGAGCAGGGAGGAGGTGGGGAGGAGGGTGGGGAGGAGTCGAGCAGGGAGGAGGTGGGGAGGAGGGTGGGGAGGAGGGAGGAAGGAGGAGATGGGGAGGAGGGAGGAGATGGGGAGGAGGGAGGAGGGAGGGGGGAGTTGGGGAGCAGGGTTGCAGGTACAGCTCAGGCAGCCTCAGTTTCCCCCAGTGCCCAGTTTGCAGAGGCGCAGACGCAGAGCGGTGACTGCTTTGCGAAGTGCAAACCACTGGCCCCTGCGGGCCCTCTCTTGGACAGGGGTGAGGTGGGAGGAGAGAACTGGAGAGAGAAAAGCGCAGAGGCAGGGACCAAGAGCACCTCAGGAACAGGATCTCCAGAGCAGAGCTGTGAAGGGCAGGGCTGCGGAGGAGGGCGGGAGATGAGGGAGGGGAGACGGGAGGGAGAAGAGAGAGGGAGGGGAGATAAGGGTGGGGGGGGAAGAGAAGGAAGAGGCCAGGACAAAGAGGAGGGTGGAGGGAGGAGGAAGGGAGGACAGGGAAGAGGAGCGGGGGAGGCTGGAGAAGTGTCTCTGGGACCCCGGGGCACAGACCAGCAAGGGACTGAGCACCTGAGCTGGCCTCCCACCCCCTCACCCGCCTGCTGGATCCTGGGGAGTCTGGTGGGGCTGTCAGGATTGAGAGGTGGGCCCCTCTCCAGGCCTGCTCCAGACAGCAGCGCCCACGCTCCCTCCCGTTCTGGTCATTGGAAGGGCGGGCCGATGCTGGGGCTCCTCAGAGAAGACCCGCCAGTCACCTAGCAGGGCCCAGAGCCGGGGCTGAGCCTGGACACTCCCAGTCAGTTCAGGGCTCGGAGCACCCCGCTGGGGAAGGGACCTGGATTGTCCCCTGGAGTCACCAGCACATATGGAGAACCTCCCCAGGCCGATGTGGCCTGGATCCTGGGGGGTACAGGGACAGCATGGCAGGGAGTAGCCACTCCACCCGGACATGGACAGACCCATAACCCCCCAAGGAACAGAGAGAGAACACCTGTGGGGTCATCTCGGGGCCAGAGGCTCAGGGAGGCCTCTCTGAGGAGATGCCATTGGTCTTAGAACCTGAGTGCTGAGAAGAATCCCACAAAGCCCAGAGGCGTGGTCCCCAAGAGGGAGATGGGGCTAGGAGGCGTGGTGGAGTCCACAGGCCTGGAGTGGCCACAGGGTTGGAGCCCAGGCCCCAGCCTGGCAGGTCACCTGGGGTGTCTCCTGCTGGCTCCTGAGCCGGTGTCAGTGAGAGCTGGGTGGCGGGGCCAGCAGGAGGCTGAGGGACCCAGGGCCCTGGCATGTGGGAAGCAAGAGCAGCCCACCTTGGGTCCTCGGCAGCCTGGGGCCTCACTGTCTGCACGGGCCCTGTACCCCCTGGCAGTGGGCAGGGGCACCCGGGGATCCTGGGAAGACCCTCACCCCTCCGAAGGCAAGGCCACCTCATGTGCATGTTCCAGCCCTTTCCCATCTGGGCTCCTCCCGTGTGCTGGGAACAGGTGGCCTTGTGAGAACAGGGCGGCATGGCGGATGGCCAGGTCCAAGCCCCTGGCCACTCTCCCCAGCCCTGAGAACGCTGGCTGCTCCTGACACTCTGTGGGCCTCAGGTTCCTGATCTCTAGAACGGAGCCACGAGCAGGCTACCCGGAAGTGAGATGCCAGCCTGAAAGCCCCATCCCCAGCTCAGAGCCAACCCTTGGCCCATTGGGCCCCAGCTCCAAAGCCCTAGGACAGGTTTGCCCTGGACACCGTCCCTGTCCCTGTGCCGCTTCGCTCACAGCTCAGCAGCATGCAGCTGCCCACCGAGGCAGCACCTCCGTTCAAATTCGCTCGGATGCTTGTGTCCAGGCCTCAGTTTCCTCACCTGTGAGCTGGGGGCGGCCTCTGGGGTTGTTCTAAGTGGAGCTGGAGGCCACAGGCTCTGGCCCGGGGCGCTGCGCTCTCCGTGACTAGAGTCCTCCCCTGACGTCTGTGAGTTCCCTCGAGTCTCACAGTGCCCGGGGGTGCCGGGTCTCCTCCACGGGGCCTGTCTGTCCTGTGGGATGCTGCGTGCCACCCCCTACAGCTTCAGCCCCTGAGAAAGATTCTGGTGGCGGAGTCTGTTGAGTGAATGCTGGCTTGAGCTTCTCCCACCGCCTGGATCCCTCTTTTGTTTTTCTCCAAATTCTCTTTGCCGACAGAGCCCACAATTCAAAACCCCACACTGGGACCAATTAGAGGATGCCCAGGTCCAGCCCGGCAGCAGCTTCCTGTCCCCTTCACCTCTGTACCTCTGGGTCTCCCTCTGCCCCTGCCATCCACCAGGACGCTCTTCCTGGCCCCTGTGGGAGAAGCACGGCCCATGGGTGCAGTCCGCTCCATGCAGAACCCAGAGCACAGGTGTGCCCCAAAGAGGAGCAGAGAGAAGGAGGGGGAGGGCCCATGAGAAACTTGGAAATGAATGCCAAGAAGGTCGGGCGCTGGACTTGGGTTCAGGGTGCCTGGCCTTTCCTTGTGTATTTCCCCTGCGGTCTGCATCACTATTTAACGAAATAAAAGAAAACTAGCCCGGGTTCTTGGGGGGTTCTTGGGGTGTTCCCCACCGTTTTGAGTCCCCACTGGCTGCCTGGCTTCCTCCTGCAGCTCCTGCTCTGTGTGTGTGTGTGTGTGTGTGTGTGTGCGCGCGCGCGCGTGTGCGCACGTGAATGTGCACACCTGTGGGGCATATGTGTGTACATGCATGTGTGTGCGCACGTGTGTATGTGCATGCGTGTATGCGTGTGTGCACGTGTGTGTGTGCATGGGTGTGCATGAGTGTGTATGTGTGTGCGGTGTGTGCGTGTGTGCATGTGTGCATGTGTGCGTGCATATGTGTGCATGCATGTACCTGTCTGCATGTGTATGCATGTGTGCATGTGTGCACGTGTGTGTGCATGGGTATGCGTGTATGTGTGCCTGTGTGTGCATATGTGCACATGTGTGCATGTGTGCATGTATGTGCATGTCTGTGCATGTGTGTGTGCATGCATGTGTATGTGTGCATGTGCACAGCCTGAGGGGTGTATGTGCGTGCATGTGTGTATACATGTGTGCGCCTGTGGAGCATCTATGTGTGCGTGCATGTGTGTACGTACATGCGTGCGCCTGTGGGGCCTCTGTGTGTTTGTAATTGAGGCTGTGGTGCGGAGGGAGCAGGGGTTTCCTATGGGGACTCTGAGAGAAGGAGGCATTTTCACTGCAGCTGAACAGGGCAGGACCCCAGCACCAGAGACCCAGCGAGACTTGCCAAGGTGATGGGGCTGGCTGGGCCACACGGCTGTTTGTTTGATTTCCCCCGACTTCCAAACTAGTTGAAATTACACACCGAGCATCAATTTAATTAAGTTTTCCGGTGTGTGGCATAATTAGTAAGACACACGACTGGAACCGGGTGGGCGGTCCCATCCCTGCTCCTGCTTGTTGGAACTCTCAGCCCTCGGGCCACAAAATATGGCAAGTTGTGACTTAGGGGAGGGAGGCGAGGGGCGAGCCAGCCGGAGCTATCACCTTGGGATGCCAGGTGAGCAAGGGGGACCCCAGATGGCTCTGCCTCACAGATGACCCTCAGGGAGCCCCCAGGGAGCCTGCCACCATCCCTGGGGGCTCAGAAGCAGGCAGGAGGAGTTCAGGATGATCCCTGCCCTGGCTATAGCATCAAAGGCCTTCGGGACAGGATCACCTGGGGCCCACTGGCCACAATCAAAAGACAGATTAGATTGGCAGTTCCCTGGACACAGAGCCCCTCATCAGACCCTTGATTCTTTAATCTCTCACATCCTGAGAACGTGGGCCCCCACAGGGAGAGGCTTGCCGCCTGGCTGGTGGTTCTCCAGGCCTGCCAGAAAAGCCTGTCCCCACTCCGGCTCCCTTCTGAGGAGGAGAGGCCTCTGTGTTCCCGTCCACCCGAAGGGGGCTCAGACTGTAGGAATCAGACCAGGGCCCACAGTGAGTCATTGCCCACAGCGTAAACTGGAGGAGCCTCCTCCCCCTGGCACACCTGGAAATGTACACAGGGCAGGGGCGGGCCCTGGTTCTGCCTGAGCAAGGGAGAGAGCTGTCAGCGTGCCCCCTACTCCCCGTGTTTGAAGCAGCTGCCGTGGCGTGAACCACCCTCCGCCCCCTTGCCTGGGCCTCACGGTACATCCTCAGCCGGTGGCCTCTCAGCACCACTGCCACCAAACGGCCCTTTCAGAAATCCCCAGCTGCTGCTGGGGGCCAAATCCCAATGAGCCATTTCCTTCTTCTCCCACTTTGATCCCTCCAACCCTGGTCACCCCTGGCTTTCCTCTGGCCTCCAGCACTGATGCCCCTCAGGGCTGCCGGGCCCTGGGTCCCCTGAGCATTCTTTGGCTGCCAACGCCTTGACCTGGGCCTGGTCAAAACAGATTCATAATCACTTACCCCCTCCTGCCCTCCGACTCAGGCCACCCAAGGGGACCTGATCAGGACTGATCACCTTGTTCCGCAGACGCTGAGTCCCCGAGGGCAGCCCCAGCATCTCAGTCCTCACACACGGTCCCCAAGGCTGAGTTCAGAACATGAGAAGCAACCATCGAGTGAACATTTATTAAGCACCGACTGTGTGTCAGGCCCTGTCCTAAATATTTTACATGTGCTACAATACTCACTTCATCCTTCCATTTGGTATCTTCCTGTCTGTTCTCCCACCCGAGAAAACTGAGGCTCAGAGGGGTTACAAAACTTACGCAAGATGACATTATTATCACATGGAACAGCTGGGATTTGAATCCTAGTCTGGTCTGTTGCCATAGCACATGGGCACAACTGTGTGACACATCCATCCGCCCAGCATCCTGTAGACTGTCACCCATCCACCCACCCATTTCCCATCCATCCTCCATCCATCCTCCCATCCATCCTCCCATCCATCCTCCCATCCATCCTGCCATCCATCTCTCCCTCCATCCTACCATCCATCCTTCATCCATCCTCCCATCCATCCTTCATCCATCCTTCCATCCATCCTGCCATCCATCCTTCATCCATCCTCCCATCCATCCTGCCATCCATCCTACTACCATCCATCCTCCCATCCATCCTACCATCCATCCTTCATCCATCCTGCCGTCCATCCTCCCATCCATCCTCCCATCCATCCTGCCATCTATCCTCCCATCCATCCTGCCATCCATCATCCCATCCATCCTCCCATCCATCCTCCCATCCATCATCCCATCCATCCTCCCATCCATCCTCCCATCCATCCAGCCATCCATCCTTCCATCCAGCCTGCCATTCATCCTGCCATCCATCCTCCCATCCATCCTTCATCCATCCTCCTATCCATCCTGCCTTCCTTCCTCCTGTGCATCCTCCCATCCATCTCTCCATCCATCCTTCAACCATTCCCCTCTCCATCATCCTTCTACCCATTCATCCTGCCATTCATCCTTCACTCATCCTCCATCCATCTTTCCATCCATCCTGCCATTCATCCCCCATTCATCCTCCATCCATCTTTCCATTCATGCCCTCGGTTATACTCCATTCGTCCCTCATCCAACCTTCATCCTCCACTTATCCCCCATCCATCCTCCCATCAATCCTCCTATCTATTTTCTCATCTGTCCTCTACCACCTTCCCATTCCATCCTCCCACTTATCTTTCATCCATCCTCCCATCCATCTTTCCATCCATCCTCCCATCTATTCTTATTCATTCTCCATACATCCTCTTATCCATGCTCCCACTCATCTTTCCATCCATCCTCCCATTTATTCCTCTGTCCAGGCTGCCATGCATTATCCTTCATTCATCCTTCCTTCATCTTCCCATCCATCCTTCATCCTTCCATCCATCTTTCCATTCACCATTCAGCCATCCTCCCATCCGTCTTCTCATGTGCCCACCCATTTGTCCTTCATTCATCATCCCATCCATCCTCCCATTTATCAACCCATGTATCCTTAATCCATTCTCCCATCCTTTCTTTATTTATTCTTCCATCTATCTTTTTGTCTATCCTTCAGCTGTCCTCCCATCCATCCTCCACCCATCATTCCCTCTCTCCTCCCATCCATCCATCTTCCCATCTAACCATTCTCCCTGCATTATCCCATTCATCCTCCCATCCATCCTTCATTCATCCTCCCAAACATCCCCCAATCGTCTTCTCAACCATCCTTCCACCCATGCCCATCTGTTATCCATCCACCCATCCATCCTCTCATCCCTCCTTCATTCATCTTCTATCCATCTTTCCATTTATCCTTCAACCATCCTCTCATTCATTCTCCCATTCATCCCCCGTTCATCTTTTCACAGATCCTCCCAGCCATCCTTCATCCACACTTCATCCATCATTCACCCATCCTTCGTTCATCCTCTCATCCATCCTCCTATTAATTCTCATATCTGTCTTTTCATGCATCTTCCATTTATTCCTCTGTTCGCCCTGCCATTTATCCTCCCATTCATTCTCCTAGCTATTCTGCATCCTTCTTCATCCATCCTCCCATCCATCTTTCCATCCATCCTCCCATCCATTCCTCTGTCCATCCTCCTACACATTCTCCTATCCATCTTTCCTTCCACCCATCCTTCAACTCTTCTCCCATCCATTCTCCCATTCATTCTCCATCCATCTTTTCATCCATCCTCTCATCCATCCTCCATCCATCCTTCATCCATCCTCTGTTCATTCTCCATTCACCCTCTTTCCACCTTCCCATCCATCCTCCATCCATTCTCCATCCATCCTCTCATCCATTTTTTCATCTGTCCTCCATCCATTCTCCCATCCATCTTTCTTTTCATCCTTCAACCACCTTCCCATTCATTCTCCACCCATCTTATCACATCCTCCCAGCCATCCTCCGTCTATCTTTCGTCCATCTTCCATTTATCCACTCATCCATCTTCCCATTAATCTTTCATCCATCTCTGTCCAGCCCCATCAATCCTCCCATCTATCCTTCCATCTATCCTTCATCCATTCTCCATTCATTCTCCCATCTATTCTCCCTCCATCTTACTCTTAATCCATCCTCCCATCCATCTTTCCATCCATCCTCTACCCATCCTCCCATCCATCTTTCCATCCATCCTCTACCCATCCTCCCATTCATCTTTTCATCTATCCTCCCATCTATGCTTGTCTATCTTTTCATGCATTCTCCAATTCATCCTTACATCCATCTTTTCATTGTCCTTCAGCCATCCTCCCATCCATCCTCCATTTTTTTTCATTCATCTTCTCAGTCATCCTCCATCCATCCTTTATTTTCCCATCCATCCTCCGACTATCTTTTCATCCATCCTCCTAGCCATCCTCCACACATCCTCCATCCATCGTCCCATCGTCTTTTCATCCATCTTCCCATTCATTCCTCTATCCTCCCATACATCCTCTCATTCATTTTCCCATCCATCCTTGATTAATCCTGTCAGCCATCCTCCCATTCATCTTTCCATCCACCCACTCATCCATCATTCATCCTCGCACTCATTTTTCCATCCATCCATTCTCCCTCCATCTTCCCATCCATCCTTTCATCCATCCTCCCATCCATTTTCTCACCCATCCTCCCATCCATCTTTCCATTTATCTTCCATTCATTCCTCTGTCCACCCTCTCACCTATTCCCCCGTCAATCCTCAATTCATTCTCCTTCCATCCTTCTTTTCATCCTCCTTCCACCTTCCCATCTATTCTCCATCCATCCATCCTATTTATCCTCCCATCCGTCTTTCTATCCATCCTCCCGTCCATTCCTCTGTCCATCCTCCCATCCATTCTCCCATCTATCCTTCATCAGTCCTCCCATCCATCCTCCCATCTTGCTATCCATTCACCCATTCATCCTTCCTTCATCCTCTCATCCATTTTTCCATCCATCCTTCAGCCGTGCTCCCATCCATCCTCCCATCAATCCTCTCATTCATCTTTCTATCCCTTCTCCCTCCACCCTCCCATCATCCTTTGATCCATCCTCCCATCCATGCTTGGATCCATTTTTCCATCCATCCTCCCATCCACCTTCGCGTCAACCTCCTTCAGTCTCTCCTCCCATCCTCCCATGCCCCAAGCCCTCACTCAGGCTTTGTCATGCCCTCAAGCCTTAATCGGGGCTGTTCTCTCAGACAGGCCTGCTTTTTCTCCTCTTTGTTGGCCTGGGGACCGGCACCTGTGTGGGACCTGCCCGGATACACTCCACATCCCCTCCTCCTGCTCCTGGCCCTGCCCCTGCAGTGCCAATTCCTCAGTGCCCACCTCAGAGCCAGCCCCAGATGAGGAGTTCTGGTGGCCTTGCTGGCCCATGACCTTGTGGGCCCTGCTCTCTGTGGCTCACCCAGAAGCACAGGGAACAGAGCCACCTCAGGGGCAGGCACGGTGGGCTGTGCCTTGGGGGGACACAACGAATTTTAACAACAGCCTTAGGAAAGAGACAAATCTGTCCCTTTATCCTCTCCTTGGGGAAAAAACACTGTGTGTGCACATGTATATGCACACATGATTCAGAGCATCAAACACCGCCAGGACTCGGGTGTTGCCAGCCTTGTTTGCCCACTGTTTAGAGGGGTCAAACACACGACCTCTGGCCACAGGATGGTGGCCCTACATGCTGACTCCTGGCACCCAAGGCCTGTCGTTTGTCCAGATGCCCAAACCCCTGGGGAGGCCCTCACCTGCCCATGGGGTACCCCTGCCCGTGGGGTGCCCAACAGTGTTTCAGTGAACCTTGACCTACCTTGGGGGGCTGCTGGGCAGAGTGGAAGAGCAAGTGTCTGGCTTCTGGCAAGCTGGGTGCCCTTGTGCCAGCCGATGACCCCCATGGCCCTCAGCTGCTTCCCTGTCAACTGGGGAGGGGATGCTCCCAGGCTGCTGTGAGGAGGTGGCCAGAAGCGGGGGGACAGGCCTGTGTGTTTCCTCCTCTCCAGAGAGCCTCACCAGGGCTGGCGAATGAGGGTGGGCGGCCCAATTCACTGTCCACAGATCCAGCTTGGAGTTCGGGGTCCCTGCGGGGGTGTGAAGCTTCAGCAACTCTTCTGTCCCCCTGCCATCTTTTTCCATTCCAAGGCAGGAGCCGGCCTCTTGAAATTCTGCACACTAATAAAATTGTAACTAATTTACATCGGAGATGGGGAGTGAGCGGCAAGGGTTGCCATGGAGACCATCTCCAGGGCCCGGCTGCCTCCGCCTCTCGTTGCAGAGAGATCGAGAGATTCTCTCGCCGAGTGCTGCAGCTGGGGCCGGTCCTCACGCCTCCTAGGCACCCTGCCCTGCTACCCCCATGCTGGGCAGGTCCTGGGGGGGACGGACGGGGGCAGCCAGCCTTGGCCAGGCCCCAAGTTCTGCCGATGATGTTCTGAAGGTCAAAGCCCCTTTCTCTCGACATGCCTGTGTCTCCAACCCTGCCTCTTCACCCCCGTGGGTCCCACTGGCTTCTTTCGCTCCAGACGGAGGCCACCCCAAGGGACACGAGGTCCCATCCCCACAGCGCAGCCCCCAATGGCACTCAGAGTAGGGACAGTTTCCAGGGAAGGGGCAGAGCAGCAGTGCCCAGAGCCACCCACAGACCTGTCCTCCTGGGGCCTACCCTGGGAAACGCGCCATCCTGGACTCCAAGTATCTGGGGACGGAGAAAATGCCCTCCCTCACCTCGCAGAGCTTGCCTGCCCACAGGAAAGATGTTGAAGTAGCCAGTACTGGCTGGGGGCGCGGTGGCTCACGCCTGTAATCCCAACACTTCGGGAAGCTAAGGTGGGTGGGTCAGTTGAGATCAAGAGTTCAAGACCACCATGGCCAATATGGCGACACCCCATCTCTACTAAAAATGCAATTAGCCCGGCGTGGTGGCTCATGCCTGTAGTCCCAGCTCCTTGGGAGACTAAGGCAGAGGTTGCAGTGAGTCGAGATCACGCCCCTGCGCCCTAGCCTGGGCGACAGGGCAGGACTCTGTATCAAAACAAAACAAAAAAATGACCAGGGCTGTGACTGCATGCCACACGCTGTGCTGAGCCCTGCACGTGAGAGATCTTGTCTCAACATCAAGGCAGCACCAGACAGTGGCCAGTTCTTCAAAGCCCCATTTCATCGTGAACAAAGATTTCAGACAGGTGGGTGGTTAACACCCAAGTTCAGAGTCCTGGAAAGTATAAGGGCGGGAGGCAAAGCCAGGTCTCTTCATTCTAAAACCATCCTGGTAAAGGTGATAAGCTGCCTGCAGGGAAGAAGCAGGATGAAATAATGATGACAAAGCAGGGTCCATGCAGTCAGAGAAGGAGGTGAGGGCACAAGGGGGCCCTCAGGAATCATGAAATCTAAGTTGGGTTTTGAGGGATGAATAGGAGGTCCCCAAGGGAACATATGGAAGAAGAATGTTCCAGGCAGAGGAACGTGTGCAAAGGCACAGAGGTGAGAACCTGCCCAGAACATTCAAATACCACAGGCTGGGTGCTGGGGGGTGATGTAGAGGAGGGGGGCGCCCAGTAGGAGCCGAAGAGGAAGCCAGGGTTCAAGGGGCTTCACTTGCCAAGCTGAGAACCCTGCGCCTTATCCTATAGGTGAGAGATTAAAGAGCCGGGTCCAAGTAGGCCCACCCCTGACATCTGTGAGCCTTGGGCAAGAGCAGAAATGGAGGTCCAGGTGGCAAAAGCTTCGCTCTTTCCAAGTCAGAGAAGCAGCTAGGACGCTGCTGGCTGAAGAGCGTTTCAGTCCTCCGGTGAGAAATGCCTTCCCCGGGCTGGGGAGGCCAGGCTCTCGTTTATATTCTTGTCTCTTCAGAGTTTCCACCAGAACGTGAACGGAGCCCTGGGCCACAGTCCCTCAGCCCGAAGGAAGAATTGTGAAATGCAGATTCCTGGGCCATAGGGGGTCAAGGCCAATCTCCGATAAAGATGAGGCGCTATCTTTAAGAGTTTCAGGCCGGGCGCGGTGGCTCAAGCCTGTAATCCCAGCACTTTGGGAGGCCGAGGCGGGTGGATCACGAGGTCAAGAGATCGAGACCATCCTGGTCAACATGGTGAAACCCCGTCTCTACTAAAAATACAAAAAATTAGCTGGGCATGGCGGCGCGTGCCTGTCATCCCAGCTACTCAGGAGGCTGAGGCAGGAGAATTGCCTGAACCCAGGAGGCGGAGGTTGCGGTGAGCCGAGATCGCGCCATTGCACTCCAGCCTGGGCAACAAGAGCGAAACTCCATCTCAAAAAAAAAAAAAAGTTTCCCCAGGTGATAATTATGCCCGAAGGTCTAGAGAAGCCCCCGCCCACCCCCTGCCGAAAGTAGCCTGAGTCTGAGGGTGGAGGGCAGGGAGCAGATTATGTGTTCTAGAAATGGATTCCCAGCTATCAGGCAAAGGTGGGCAGGGAGGAGAGTTGGTGGGGCAGAGAGGCCTGGCAGCACCCAGGTTGGAGAGGGTGGCAGCTTGGTGCCAGGGCAGGACGGTGGCGGGTGTGGCGGGGGGTACGGGGCGTGGGAGCAGTACGAGGTGGGGGCATGGTGAGGGAAGGTTGTGTCAGCAGGGGCTGTGTTTGGAAATTCACATTGGACAGGGCCTGGTGCTGCTGAGGCTTGAAGGTGAGCAGGGCTCCAGGGCAGCTCCTTTGGGATCATAACATCTCATCAGGCTGCAGGAGGCCTGGGCCCGAGGCAGACTCCATTAGGCAAGAGCTCACTCCCCTCTGCCGATCCGGGCATCCCTGGGGCCCCTTCAGTCTCACACCGAGGGTCAACTCAAGGCTCTGAGTGGGGAGGAAGAATTAAAAGCCCCCCTCTGTCGCCGCCTACCCCGATCCCCTACGGGAGCCTGCAGCCTTGCTGGGGAGGCTGGAGGAGCAGCTGGGAGCGCCCCGGGAGGGAAAGGTGGGCTTGCCTCGGGGGCTGGGGGTGGAGCGGCCAGGAGGGGGGCTTCCCACTGGAGGAGGACTTTGGACCCTCTCATTTTCCATTCACAGTTCCAGAAATCATCCGGATAACAAAAATAATAACCGTGAAAACGACGCCAGCAACTATTGCCCTTAATTGAGCATTTTGTGTGACAGACACTGAGCACGCAGCAAGGAAATGGCAGTGTAGGCTGCCAGACCCCGAGCCGTGGGCTGGAACCTGCTTTCCCTGCCAGGCAGAGAGGGGCTTGAGACCCGGCTCCTACCTTTGGAACACTCACTGCTGGAGATGCCTCTCGGGGTGCATCTAGAAGGCTCTAGAAGGTCCGCGCCTCACTAGAAGGCTATGCTGGCAAACGGCAGCTTTTGAGAGCATGGGGGACTAAGCCGTGTTTATCAGCTGCAGGAGTTCAGAAGAGGGAGAGCTCGTGGGAGCTGCTGGGAAAGGCAAGACTCAAGCTGAATGCTGAAACAGCGGCTGCATTTGAAGAAGGGAGAGGAGGGGGAGAGGGGCCCTGGGAGGAGGCGCGCCAGCCTGGGCAATGGCGTGGGGGGTGGAAACGCAGACGGAGTGAGGAGAAGGTCACTCGCTGCAGCAGCCAGAGAGTCGCAGGAGGCAGGGATGGACACAGGTCAGCCCAGGCCTGGTGTAGGAGGGCATGTCGTCGGGACGTCAAGGCGTCCCCCACTGTCAGGCCTGGGATGGTGCCCCACTGTTGGGGATGGGTTCGGTGAGTCCCCAAGAACAACAGCCCACCAGGGGGAGGCCTCATCCTGAAGGGGACTGGGTAGAGGCTCTTGGGAAAATGGAGGCCACGGGTCTCCTCAGAATCTTAGGAGAAAGGCTCCCATGCCCCACCCCCACCTTGACCAAAAACCCACCACCAGGTGGGCAACTCTGCAGCTCCAGTCATCAGCTTGGCCTGACTGTCCCGTCTGCCTCTAGCCAAGACGAATACCACGGGTCCGAACCCTGCTCCCCCATTTGCTGTGTGACCACAGACAAGTTCCTTGACCTCTCTGAACTCAGTTTTCTCACTCACGGAGTGAGAATAAAAACTCCAACCTCAAAAAATATATTGATTTGTTTTAGGATTAAACGAGGTGAAACTAAGAACTCACTTACTGGTGGTTGCAGGGCAGAGATCGCACTTGAAAAATGTTACTTCCCCTGCTTCCAGCCTTAAACTACAGGGCACGTCAGGTGTGACCACAGAAGGTGCTCACTGGAGTTGTCCCTAAGCTTGCTTAATCCTCACCGCTCCTGCATCATCCCACAGTGGGGCCAGGCTGAGAATCCTGCGTCATACAGACGTGGTTGCTGTCTTTCGATTTTACATCCAAATCTAGGATCCATTACTAGCTTCTTCTTATCGTATTCTGAGACAGGGTCTCGCTCTGCTGCCCAAGCAGAAATGCAGTGGCACAATCACAGCTCACTGCAGCCTCAACCCTCTCCTAGGCTCAGGCAGCCTCCCACGTCAGCCCCCTAAATAACTGGGACTACAGGCATGCACCACCACACTCAGCTAATGTTTGTAATTTGTGTAGCGATGGAGTCTTGCTTCAGTGCCCAGGCTGGTCTCAAACTCCCGAACTCAAAGGATCCGCCCACCTTGACCTTCCGAAGTGCTGAGGTTACAGGCGTGAGACATTGTCTCCAGCCTACTAGTTAATTATTATTATTATTATTATTATTATTATTATTATTTGTCCTTCCTCTAATCTGAAAGGAGCAAGTTAATTTTGGTGTAAGACATAAGGTTTAGGTTGAGATTTTTTTTTTTTTTTTTTTTTTTTCAGAGACAGGGTTTCTCCATGTTGGTCAGGCTGGTCTTGAACTCCCGACTTCAGGTGATTCACCCTCCTTGGCCTCCCAAAGGGCTGGGATTACAGGCATGAGCCCCTGCACCCGACAAAGCTTCATTTTTTTTAAAGTAAATGTCCGAGCTGGGTGCAGTGGCTCACACCTGTAATCCCAGTACTTTGGGAGGTCAAGGCAGGAGGATCACTTAAGCCCAGGAGTGTGAGACCAGTCTGGGTAACAAAGAGAGACCCCGTCTCTACAAAACATTTAAAAATGAGCCAGGTGTGGTGGCACATGCTTGTAATCTGAGCTACTCAAAAGGCTGAGGTGCAGTGAGCCATGATTGTTTCTCTGCATTCCAGCCTCGGTGAGAGAACGAGAAAGAGAGAGAAACTGTATCAGAGAAGAAAAAAAAAAATGGTATCTGGCCGGGCGCAGCGGGTGACACCTATCATCCCAGGACTTTGGGAAGCCAAGGCAGGCAGATCACTTAAAGTCAGGAATTTGAGACCAACCTGGCCAACATGATGAAACCCCGTCTCTACTAAAAATACAAAAATTAGCTGGTCATGATGGTGCACGCCTGTAATCCCAGCTACTCAGGAGGCTGAGGCACGAGAATTGCTTGAACCCTGAAGGTGGAGGTTGCGGTGAGCTGAGATTGCACTGCTGCATTCCAGCCTGGGCAACAGAGTGAGACTCTATATATATATATAAAAAATCCAATTGTTCATCATTTGTTGAGATATCATATGTTGAAAAAAAGTTTTCTTTATTCATTGATTATTACACAGTCTTGACCTCCCTCATTTTACCAGCCTTGCTATCAGATACTTTGTGCTTTTTATTTCTTCATTTGATAAACACTGAGGGATAATCGGATACCCATATGCAAAGTATGAATCTTGACCCTTACCTCACACCATATACAAAGATCCATAATGAATCATAGACCTAAACATAAGATCTATAACTATAAAGAACTTTCAGAAGGAAACCTAGGGTCCCTCAGCCTGGCACGCGGACGACTGGCTGAATTGCAGCTCTACTTGTGCAGTGAACAACCTAACGACTGTCCATGTTGGGGCCCTGGAGCCCCCATCTTTCTCCTCAGGCTCTGTTATTCCTCTATGGATGGAGTTTTCACAAGCAGTCCCCAGGGAGTACGGATGTGGTGGGCTGTGCATTAGACCAGACTAGCCTGACCGGGGCTTCTTGCTAATGGCAGCAAATGCACTTAGTGCTGAGGCTGCAGGCCCGTGCTTTGGGGGCCCGGTGCTTAATGGCTGGCCTGCCAGGGAGGAAGAAGGATGGCCAGCGAGGCAGACGCACAGCCAGGCTCAGATGGATGGAGGGAGTGGGAGGACTCGCCCCAGCCTGGAAACCTCCCTCCCTCTGACCAGCGGGGGTGGAGAGTGAGGAGACGTGCAGGAAGGACGCTGCCAAGGAGACTGGCTTTTCCTGAGCCTGTCCCGTGCACGCCTTGTCTGCTTATTAACGGTAAAGGTATCGTTCCTCTGGAGGGGTGGGTTTCAGGTGGGCCCAGCCACAGCCTGCTCTGCCCCAGGGAGCTGGTGATGAAAATTAGGATTCCCAACTCTTTTTTTTTTTTGAGACAGAGTTTCAATCTTGTCACCAGGCTGGAGTGCAATGGCGCAATCTCGGCTCACTGCAACCTCCGCCTCCCAGATTCAAGTGATTCTCCTGCCTCAGCCTCCCAAATAGTTGGGATTACAGGTGCCCTCCACCATGCCTGGCTAATTTTTATATTTTTAGTACAGATGGGGTTTCACCATGTTGGCCAGGCTGCTCTCAAACTCCTGATTTCAGGTCATCTGCCCGCCTTGGCCTCCCAAAGTGCTGGGATTACAGACATGAGCCACCGCACCTGGCGAGGACCCCAGCTCTTATTTCCTGAGAACCTGCTGGGTGCCTGGCACTGTGCTGAGCGCTCTCCCTACGTGGCAATAATGACAAAGCCTCCAATAACAAGAATGTAAACAAGTCCTGGAGTGCATTTGGGGGCCAGGCCTAACCCTCCTGATAAATCCAGAGGCTAGGGTGCCTTCGTTCCATGGCTCCCACTTTCCCGAGGCCACACAGCCTGGCGCTCCAGCCTAGCCCCGTCTGCAAAGTGGGAGCTTAACACCTTTGACTTTCATGCATGCAGCCCCATGGTCGTTTCAGCCTCCTCCACCCCATGGTCGCTTAACACTTTTTTTTTTCTTTTTTCTTTTTTTTTTTTTTTCTTTGAGACAGAGTTTCGCTCTTGTTACCCAGGCTGGAGTGCAATGGCGCGATCTCGGCTCACCGCAACCTCCGCCTCCTGGGCTCAGGCAATTCTCCTGCCTCAGCCTCCTAAGTAGCTGGGATTACAGGCACACGCCACCATGCCCAGCTAATTTTTTGCACCTTTAGTAGAGACGGGGTTTCACCATGTTGACCAGGATGGTCTCGATCTCTCGACCTCATGATCCACCCGCCTCGGCCTCCCAAAGTGCTGGGATTACAGGCTTGAGCCACCGCGCCTGGCTTTTTTTTTTTTTTTGAGACAGAGTCTTGCTCTGTCACTCAGGCTGGAGGACAGTGGGGTGATCTTGGCTCACTGCAACCTCCAGGTCCTGAGTTCAAGCGATTCTCCTGTCTCAGCCTCCCAAGTAGCTGGGACTACAGGTGCGCACCACCACGCCCAGCTAATTTTTGTATTTTTAGTAGAGACAAGGTTTCACTATGTTGGCCAGGATGGTTTTGGATTCCTGACCTTAGGTGATCCGCCCGCCTTGGCCTCCCAAAATGCTGGGATTACAGGCATGAACCGTCACCCTGGCCTGGCTTAACCCTTGTGAGCCCCAAGTTTCATAGAGATGAAGGGTACCTTGCTTTTGCATATGTAAAGGCGGAGGCACCAACTCAGATTAGGCCTTGCCTCCTCCAGAAAGTCTTCTCTGACCCTCCCTGGAGCGGGTCGGAGCACCTCTGAGAAGCAGATTTCCTCACTCATCCTCAGGAGGCAAAAATGAATCCACGTTGTGTCCTCCGATGGTACAACATTAGGGACAGACTCTCTGGGACCCCAGCAGTCACTACACCATCCTGAGTGGGCCCAGCTGACACTGTGAGGAAGGCAAAGGAAAAGGAACTGCAGAGAAGCCAAGACAGGGACCCAAGAGCAGCATCACAAGCCTCTGGATCAAACCATGCCTGAAACCCACTATCACTCTGCATCATCTCATTACATGAGCCCATTATTTCCTATTTTGGCTGGACTTTCTGTCTGTTGTAGCAGAGCTCAAACAGATACAGGAATTCATCAAACTGTGAAATGTGCCGATTTTAGGAGGGCATATAATGAGGGAGGGAACTTCCATTCTCTGATGAACATGTTTTTTGTTTTTTGGGTTTTTTTTTTGAGATGGAGTCTCGCTCTGTCACCAAGCTGGAGTGCAGTGGTACCATCTCAGCTCACTGCAACCTCTGCCTCAGGGTTCAAGGGATTCTCCTGCCTCAGCCTCCTGGGTAGGTGGGACTACAAGCACGCGCCACCACGCCCAGCTAATTTTTGTATTTTTAGTAAAGATGGGGGTTCATTATGTTGACCAGGATGGTCTTGATCTCTTGACCTCATTAGCCGCCAGCCTCGGCCTCCCAAAGTGCTGGGATTACAGGTGTGAGCGATGGTACCGGCAGCACGTTTTATACCATCTGCAGTTTTACGATACGCATGTAGCAAAATCAATGTCAGTGCTTCTGTCTTGAGAAAACAAGTGGACCGTGAGCCTGCGGCTTGCAGAATCGGGCAGGTGATGGCGTCAGTAACTGAGGAGCAGTGAACTTGGGGGAAGGATGGCAGCTTTTATACGGGGGCATGAGAGACCTAGATGGAGCCCCCACATGGGTACTTTTCAGGGGCTGGTGCTCAGGAGGGAGTATGTGGGGGGAGGGAGTCAATGTGGGGGCCAGGTGGCAGCGTTGAGGAAGGTCACACCACGGTCCCTGGCCAAGGCCTTACTCATTGGAGAAGTAGATAGACGTTGTTTCTTTCCCCAGGACACTCTCTTCTGGGGCTGTCACCGTGCCTCAAGCACCCCCATTGTTGGAACTGAAGACCAAGGCTACACGTGAGTGGCAGAACCCATCAAGCTGCGAATTTCTTGGAAGTGGCCTTCCAGCCACCTCTCGTTAGCACAGGTGGCAGGGACCCCTCAGATGCAGTTGACAAGCTGATTCCTCAAGCCTGAATCCACGCTGCGAGGATGGGTGGAAATGACAGTGGCGACGTGCTTTTGTCTGGGGCTTTTCGCTGCTTAGAATGACATCCCACCAGGCTCTGCTTCATCCTCCCAAGGCCCTGAGATGCAGGCCAGACAACCTTCTGCCTCAGTTTCACTGAAAAAGAAGTTCAGGCACAGAGAAGCCTAGCGACTTACACATAATCACACAGCCAGGCAGAAGTGGCCAGAATTTGAACCCAGTTCTCCAGCCTCCAGCCCTGTCCTCTTTCTGTTTCCACCGGATGCTCCTCACAGCAGGCACTGGGGCAGGGAATTGTTCCCAGTGAAAGTCAGCCATTGAGGACTGGGGAGGTGGAAGGTGAAGGAGCCCCCTGGAGAGAGTGAAGGGACCCCAGGTGAGGGAAGCTTCTGTATAATTCCTGCAACCGCCCTGGCATGTCCTCTGCTCTGCCCTAAGTGCCTGGTCCTGTGCTCTGTATCCATCATCGCCTTGAACCCTCAAACATCCTATTCTGAGCCCATCTTACAGCCAAGAAAATGGATCCTCAGAGAGGTTAAGCAATGTGCTTAAGGTCAATTAGTGAGGAATAGAGGTCTCTGGACTTTCGGAGCCCAGAGCTGGTGCAAAGGCCCTGAGGTGGGACCCAGGAACAGCGTATGCTAAAAGAACGGTAAGGAGGCCAGCGGGGTGTGGTGGGGGGTGTGTGGAAAAGCTGCGGAGATCCCTCGAGGCTCCATCCAAACTTCACCTGCTCAAGCAAAAGACTCGGGATATGACCTCCTGTTCTGTGAATGGAGCAAGGCCCCGTCCATTCTTGCCTCGGTTTCCTTGGAATGGGAGAAACGGGTGGCAGAGAGCCCCCGGTCCAAGTCAGGAGAAGTAGCAGCAGCTTCAGGGACGGTAGTCTGGAGACCCAGAAAGAGAAAGAAGTGGGTGGGGACGAGGGGCACAGGTAATGAACGCGGTAACGCAGACTGGGCTGCAATGGGGCCTCCCGGGCTAGCGGGTCTTCCCCGGCGCGGGTTCCCACGCTCCCTGAGGACCCGCCAGCCCGCCGGGACGCCCTCCCCGCTAGGGACAGGGGCGCGGAGCGAAGTCGCCGGGCGCGCGCGGGCACCCGGGCACGCACACACGCGCGCGTGCACACGCTCCCGGAGCCGTCAGTGGAGGCGAAAGGAACCAAGAAGTGAAAGTGAGCAACCTCTAGTGAAAGAAACAGACATGCACAGACAGCTCGGAAACTGACTGGGTTCCGGGGAGCGGGCCTTCCTGGGCGCGCCCGGGGGCACAGGCGGCGCGTTCCCCACGCTGGGCGCGCAATCGGCGGCCACCGAGGGGGGCCCGCCACTCCGAGCTGTCACTCGCTCGAGTCCTTCCAGTCCCTTTCCCTGCTTCTTGCTGCCTCCGGCTTTCAGGCACCTGGGAGCGCCCCGCGCGAGGCCCCCAGCGGGCGCTCCAATATCCATCAGGTCCTGGACCCCGGCAAAGCGCGACTGGGCCTAGCCTTTAACCCTCTTGGCCGAGGGCCGAAGGGCTCTGGCGTTTGAGTCCTTTCGCCCCAGGCACGGGCGACCAGCAGAGTGGAAGGCTTTGCCCTTCCCCGCCTCCCCCACCACCTGTCTGCACGGACTGTCGCTGCGCTGCGGCTCCCGGGAGCAGCCAGGACCTGCAGTAGTCACTGCCCAGTTGACCTTGGCAAGAGCCATCTCTTGGAGAAGGAACCTCCAAGTGACAGTCCCGAGAGGCCAAGGGCCAGTCGGCTGAGGCCGATGTGATCAGCGCCCGGCAACCTCGGAAGGGCCCACCCTGCCTGCCTCCCTGCCCCCACTCTCTCTGCACTAAACCAGCTTTTCCAGCTCTGTAGCCTGGTCAGGTTTCTGGCAGGTGTGGGTTGTTTTCTGCCCCTGGAGCTTGGATGGAAAAGAGAGAGGACTGAGAAGCTGGGTGCCCACCTCGTGCCCTGCCACGCCTGCCCCCCTCCTCCAGAGGTGCCTCAGGGACCCTCAGAGTCCCTCAGACCCCGACTTAACCGAAAAGGCTGGGATGCCTGATGGCTCATGAAGCCGGGCCTTTTGGACAGATATCAAGGAGAAGCCATGACTAGTGATGAGGCGCCCCTCTCCTCTGGGTTTCAAGGGCTGCGGTTTGGAGGCTTGGTGGGCAGTGAACAGCCCCAAAGGTTCTGAAGAGATGCAGAAGGGCGTGGCTTCTTCGCATCGGGAAGCTGGGTGGGAGGGTTGCCAGACCCTTCCCAGGTCTTGTCTCAGCTGGGTGAGCCTGGGGACACTTAGCCACATAGGGTGTCCCCACAAAGCTAGGATGCAGAAAGACAAGCCTGGTCCATCACAGTCCAGTGGGAGACAGACGGTGTGAGGAGATCTCTGAAGGAGGCCTGAGCCAGGGGATGTCCCGTGCAGGCACCAGGAGGAGACGGGAAGGTGCTCTCAGCAAAGGCAGCCATGTGGGAGTCCGGCAGGGGTGGGGGTGCCCAGGAAGCTGCAGACTCCAAAGGCCCCACAGACTCAGGCTCTGCAGACTGCCGAGTTGCAGAAAGCGTAGACCCACCATCAAAATAAAAGTGGGGGCTGGGCACCATGGCTTAGGCCTGCAATCCCAGCACTTGGGAGGCCAAGGCAGGCGAATCTCTTGAGGTCACGAGTTCAAGAGCAGCCTAAGCAACATGGTGAAACCCTGTCTCTACTGAAAATACAAAAATTAGCTGGGTGTGGTGGTTCGCACCTGTAATCCCAACTACTTAGGGTGCTGAGGCAGGAGAATTGCTTGAACCTGGGATGCGGAGGTGGCAGTGAGATGAGATCGCTCCACCGCATTCCCACCTGGGCAACAGAACAAGGCTCCGTCTCTAAAGAAAAAAAAAAAAAAAAAAAGACAAAAAAGAAAACCAAAGTGGGGAGCCCTCGGGGACCCGGGGCCTCCTTTCACGCTAAAGATGGACGGACTAGGGGTCTGAGAGGTCATGCCACCTGCCCACGGTCACCCCGCTGGCTAGTTTGGGCTGGGCCCCGGCACACGGTAGGTGCTTGCTAGCCGGCGCTGTGAGGACTGGAATCCAGGGAACCAGAGCGAGGGCCACAGCCCTTCCGCCCCTACTGTCCTACAGATCTTTACCAAGAACGTCCACTGTGCTGGGAGCTCAACCACACTTGGAAGACCCCAAGAGCCAGGTGACAGATGGGCAGTAAGGCCCTCCTGGAAGAGGGGCCTCTGGGCTGAAGGCTGAGCAGAGGCCGGCCTGGGATGATGTGGGGAAAGAGTACCCCAGGCCTATGCAAAGGCCCCGAGGCACAGAACTGGCTGTGTGGCTGCAGCAGAGAAGCAGGGCCACGAGGGGCCTGCCGGCTGCAGGGGCGCATTGGGGTTTGATTTCAAGCGCATGCCTCACACGGTGAGCAGAGATCGCGCCACTGCACTTCAACCTGGGTGACAGAGCAAGGCTCTGCGCCCCCCCCCCCAAAAAAAAGTTGAAGTAGTTGTTTGTGATAAAGTAGGTAAAAAATATAAAGAAAAAAATTAACTGGGCGTGGTGGCGCACAGCTGTAGTCCTGGCTACGTGGGAAGCTGAGGCAGGAGGATGGCTCGAGCCCGGGAGGTTGAGGCTGCAGTGAGCTGTGATCGCATCACTGCACTCAGCCTGCATGACAGAGTGAGACCCCGTCTCAAAAAACACAAGGCAGAAAGGTAGGCTGCAGGAAGCAGGTCAGGGAGAGAGCAAAGCCTGAGAGGAAGATAGGTTAACTCCTCACACACCCCGCACGGTAAACATACATGCACACTCTGGTGAATAAAAATGCACTTTGGGAGGCCGAGGCGAGTGGATCACCTGAGGTCAGGAGTTTGAGAGCAGCCTGGTCAATATGTCAAAACCCCATCACTACAAAATAAATAAATAAATAAATAAATAAATAAATAAATTGACCTCGCCTGATGGCACATGCCTGTAATCCCAGCTACTCGGGAGGCTGAGGCAGGAGAATCGTTTGAACTCAGGAGGTGGAGGCTGCAGTGAGCTGAGATCGCGCCATTGCACTCCAGCCTGGGCAACAAGAGTGAAGCTCCATCTCAAAGAAAGAAAGAAAGAAGAAATAATTTTTAAAAATGCGTGCACCCTGGTTGGCATGGACGTGTGAACGCACACACCGCACACAAGCACTGTCTGCATGTGTGCACACACACAAACGCACACACATGGATTCACAGCAATGCAGCACACCATGTGTGTGCCTGGGGGTACACACACATGCTGCACAGGCACGTGGACACCAACACAATGCACGCACACTGACCCCCACGACAGGCCGTCTGCACGTTGCTTTCCTTAGCAATCATCGTGGTTCATTCATTCGTGCAATAAATGTATGTTGAGCCATTTTTGGTGCCAGGCCGGCCAGCGCGCACTGCAGACCCAGCAGTCCCAGCAGTCCCAGCCCCACAGTCCCAGCCCAATTGCCCGATTGCCCGGGAGGAGCTCCTAGACTAGGCCGGGGGGCGGCGCAGGGGCAGACAGTGAGCAGAGAAGTCAACTCCTGTGGGGCGTTTGCTCCTGTTGCCCTGGAACAGAAGCAGAGAGAGCTCTGGGGTCTGAGAGCCCTGTGTGGGGGCTGCTGGGAAGAGTAGGAGTGAGGGGCTCGGGGTTTGGTCATATGACATGTCAGGAAGGGATTTGGCCAGAAAAGAAGAGGCTGGGTGAGGCCCAGACCGATAGGCCGGGGAGCATTCGTCTTCCGCCTCCCCCCGCCCCCACAGTGAGCTCTGAGGGAGCCTCGGCTGCCCCCTCTCTGTCCCCACCCACTCATCTCCGAGCACCCAGAACAGGTGAGTGCCTGTTCAGTACACGAGTGTCTCTTGAATACAAGATTCTGTTCTGCAGTTGATACAAACAATGTCATTTTGCCTTCTCCATCCCTGTCTTCCCCACCCCTGCCACGAACACACACAGCCCTCAGTTTCCCCATCTGGGCAATGGGTATGTAACAGCCCGTCCCTCACAGAGCCATGAACTGAGTTAGTGGGACACTGGGCTTCACAGAGGAGGCTTGCACCGCTCACTGTTCCTCCAAGCCAAGAGCAGCTGCTCGGAAGAAGCCCACCACACCCCTCCACATCCCTGATTTACCCCAGATGCTCACCCATCTCCCGCCACACAAGTGTATGTAACCCCCCGCTCCACACCTCACATAGACCCTGACCATACCTACCCTCCACCACTCCCCACCCGCCCCCAAAGCGCGCGCGCACACACACACACACACACACACACACGCCGCCCTGGGCAGCCCAGCCAGTCTCGCCTCCCTCCACAGAGCCCCCCTCAAATCTTGGACCCAGCAGTGACAAGCAGGCCCGGCCCACGGCCACCTCCACCCCGGCTGCAGGGCTGTGTTCATTGATCCAAAGATGCTCTTTCCTTTTCCTCAGGCGCTTCTCTGAAGGATGGAAAAATCGATACCCACAGAAGCGAAGGTGCAGGGAAGGTACGCACAGTGCTGGGGAGACGGCCAAGGGCAGGGGAGAGCCAGGCGCCGGGGTCCCCACCTCCCAGCACCACCTCAGAGGCGGGCGCGGCCAGTCCCACAGCCGGTGCTGTTTTGTCTTTTACTATTTTGCCCTGATGGCAAAAGCTGTATGTGCTCATTGTAAGAAAATAAAAATCACCGAATCCATCCCAGAGGTACCCTCCCTGCTAACGTGCACAGTAAATCCTCCTCGCCTGTTTTCCTCTGCACACTGAATGTGCTTTTCATTTTTGCAAAAATGGTACGTGCTCGGCTGCTTTCTCCACCGACGCTATGCCACCGACATCCGTCTGTGTGAAGACCTGTCGTCAGCATCTTGGTATCTGAAGGCTGCGCCAGGATCTGTCTTGTTGGCTGGTGGAGGCATAGCACCGGCGTTACGGTCAGAATCTTGGCCCCTTGCTATGTGACCTTGAACTGGTGGCTCCACTCTCAGACCTCAGCCTCTCGGTCTCTGACTGAGGTCAGAGAGTGCACCAAAACAATCCTCTTCTGGGTGGTGGGTTACTAAAGCCTGCCTTACAGCACCGTGGTGAGAATTACACGAGGAAACGGGCAGGAAGCACGCCTTCCACGTGGAGTCCGTCGAAAGCACACTATCGGCTGTGGCCATGATTGTTTTTAATCTGTATCATTATACAGCCAAACCACTGTTTACTCAGCCAGTCCTGTTACTGAACATATAGGCTGTTTACTCCGTTTCCTTTAAAGAAGGCTGCAGTGAATGTCCTTTCTGTGGGATCTTTGACAAATTCTCAATTATTAATCTTGAGTAATTTCTAGAAACAAAGAAATGCTCAATGTAGGGCCTGTGCTGTACTCTGCCAGATTTTTTTTTTTTTTTTTTTTTTTTTTTTTTTTTTTTTTTGAGACGGAGTTTCGCTCTTGTTACCCAGGCCGGAGTGCAATGGCGCGATCTCGGCTCACCGCAACCTCCGCCTCCTGGGTTCAAGCAATTCTCCTGCCTCAGCCTCCTGAGTAGCTGGGTTTACAGGCACGTGCCACCATGCCCAGCTACTTTTTTGTATTTTTAGTAGAGACGGGGTTTCACCATGTTGACCAGGATGTTCTCGATCTCTTGACCTTGTGATCCACCCGCCTCGGCCTCCCAAAGTGCTGGGATTACAGGGGTGAGCCACCGCGCCCGGCTACACCCTGCCAGATTACCCTCCAAGTGCCCGATGACACTCTGTGTTGGCTTCCTAGGGCTGTGGGACAAATGGCCACATACTCGATAGCTTCAAACAACAGAAATTCTTTCTCTCCCAGCCCGACGTCGAGCTGTCATCAAGCCTACACTCCCTCCCGAGATTCGAGGGAGGAATGCCTCCTTGCGTTGCCCAGCTTTTCTCAGCGGCTGGCATTCCTGGACTGGCGGCCTCCTCCCTCCGCTCTCCTCCTCTGTCTGTCTGTCTGTCTTCGCCCCGTCTGTCTCTTGGAAGGATACATTGAATTGAGGGCTCACCTGGATATTCCAGGATAACCGCCTCTTTTCAAGATCTTCAATTTGGCCAGGCAAGATGGCTGACATGCGTCATCCCAGCACTTTGAGAGGCAGAAGTGGGAGGATTGCTAGAGCTCAGGAGTTTGAGAACAGCTCGGACAACACAGCGAGACCCCCATCTCTACAAAAAATAGAAAACTTAGCTGGGCATAGTGGCACACACCTGCTTTCCTTGCTACTCAGGAGGCTGAAGAAGATTGCTTTGGCCAAGGACTTTGAGGTGGCAGTGAGCTATGATTACAGCACTTTACCAGGTGACAGAGTGAGAACCTGACTCAGAAAAAAAAAAAAAAAAAAAAAAAAAAAAAAATCCTGGCCTGGCTCAGCGACTCATGCCTGAAATCCCAGCACTTTGGGAGGCTGAGGCAGGTGCATCACCTGAGGTCAGGAGTTCGAGACCAGCCTGGCCAACATGGTAAAACCCCGTCTCTACTAGAAATAGAAAAAATTAGCTGGACGTGGTGGTGCGTGCCTGTAATCCCAGCTACTCAGGGAGGCAGAGGTTGCAGTGAGCCAAGATGGTGCCACTGCACTCCGGTCTAGGCAAAAAGAGTAAAACTCCATCTCAAAAAAAAAAAAAAAAAAAAAAAAATCCTTACCTTAATTACATTGACAAAATGTACCCTTTTCCAAATAAGACAGCAGGTGAGGTGTCTCATGCCTATAATCTCAGCACTCTGGGAGGCCGAGATTAGAGGCCAGGAATTTGAGACCAAGGGAAGAAGGATTCTGTAGAATCCCTTTTCCTTCAACACAGAGGATATTTTAATCTTCTTGAAATTTTTGGCCAATTTGATAGGATGAAAAGATAACCCATTTTAACACGCATTTCTTTTGTTGTTAGTGGAGATGAACCTGTTCTCATATGCTTCCTGGCCGTTTGTAGTTCTTATTTTGTGAATTACTAATTCATGTCTTTGCATATTTTCCTATTAGGTATTAATTGTCTTCTAATGGATATGTGAGAGCTCTTTGTAGATACAGGATATTGAGCCTTTATCATCTCTTGTAAATATTTTCTTAATTGGTCACTTACTTTTTAGGGCTTTTTGCATAGTTCTTCAATGTACATAACTTTTACATTTTTTTGTAGCAAAGCTTCAGGAGGATTTTACCATCCGTTGAATAATTAAACAGGCCTTTCCCATCGTATTATTTTTATCTAGCACTTTTATAGTTCCACTTTTATATTTAAGTTTTCATTTTATCTGCAATTTATTTTAGTTATGGTGTATGTTAAGGCTAACGGCCTCCCTCCGCCCCCAGATATTGAACAGTTGTCTTAATGCTATTTAATAAACAGCTCATCTTTTCCCTACTGATTTTAAGTGATGCCCTTATAATCTATTAAATTTGACTTCTGCTTCTGGTAACCTAGCAGACTGAGCTAATGTTGACACTGTTCCTGCTGAGGAACGTGGACGAAATTTAACAACAACAGCAAAGTAATTGATTTTGAAAGAAAGAATGGGAGGTCACCCGGTACTGGAGACTGGGAGGAGGCGACTGGAGCAAGAAGTCATTCTGTGGCTGAGAACCCAACAGAAAGGCAAGATCCTCACCGAACAGGCACTCACAGCTAAAAATGCAGACCACAGGGAGAACTGATCCACCACAGGGAGTGTCAGCGACAAAACAAAAGGATTAGACCACCAAGAAATTGAGATAAAAGCACAATCCGAAACAGACTACAAACCAAGTGTGCTTTAGATTATCAAAAGAAAAAAAAGAAGAAGAAAATGAAAGGACACCATGAAAAAAGAGGCAGCCAGGCGCCGTGGCTCATGCCTTTAATTCCAGCACTTTGGAAGGCCAAGGCGGGCTGATCATTTGAGGTCAGGAGTTCAAGACCAGCCTGGCCAACATGACAAAATTTCCTCTCTATGAAAAATACAGCAATTAGCAAGGCGTGGTGGTGAGCACCTGTAGTTCCAGTTACTACTCAGGGGTTTGAGGTAGGAAGATGGCTTGAACCCAAAAGTCAGAGGTTGTAGTGAGCCAAGATCATGCCACTGCACTCCAGCCTGGGTGATAGAGCCAGACCTTGTCTCAAAAAAAGAAAACAAAAGAAAAGAAAACAACATGAACAAAAATAAGGTAAAGGTGAAGGAAAAACAAAGATCTTCTTGAAAGGAAAACTGTAGTCACTGAAAATAAATTTCAAAGGGTTAGTTAAATAGCAGATAAGACACAGCTGAAGAAGTATTCATGAACTGGAAGACAGAACTGAGGAAATTACCCAGAATGTAGCCCACAAATATAAAGAGGGCCAGGTGGAGTACCTCATGCCTATAATACCAGCACTTTGGGAGGTCAAGGCAGGAGGATCACTTGAGACCAGGAATTTGAGACCAACCTGGGCAACAGAGCAAGACCCCTGTCTCTACAAAAAATTTTTAAAAATTAGCTGGGTGTGGTGGCACATGCCTTTAGTCCTAGCTACCAGGGAGCCTTGAGGCAGGAGGATTGCTTGAGCCCAAGAGTTCAAGGTTACAGTGAGCTATGATCAGACTGCTGCACTCCCACCTGGGCAACAGAGTGAGATGCTTCTAAAAAAATACTTTCTAAAGAAACAAAAATAAAGAGAGAAAGAATGAAAATAGAAACACATTGAAAAGAATAAGAGTCCAACATATGGCTTAGAGAAGACCTGGAAAGTGATAGATTGTGAGGAGGATGAAAAAGAGATCGTAATCAACATGATAATGTCTGAGAATATCCCAGAATTGATGAAAGACACAACTCCTCAAATTCAAGAAGTGCCATCAGGCTAGACACAGTGGCTCATGCCTGTAATCCGACACTTTGGGAGGATGAGGTGGGAAGATAGCTTGAGCCCAAGAGTTTGAGACCAGCCCTGGCAGCAGAGTGAGACTCGTCTCTACAAAAAAATTAAAAAGTTCGCCAAGAGCAGTGGCAAAAAAAAAAAAAAAAAAAAAAAAAGTACATCATCCACAAGAAGTATAAATAACAGTGAACCTATACCTGAGTATGTATACCAAATATGTCATCCTAAAGACAAAGAAAATGACTTAAAGAAACCAGAAAGGAAGAAGAGATTACCTAACTACCTAACAGCATCCATAATGAAGATATAATAGTGGTGTTCTGAGTACTTTACACGTTGACAAAATCTTTAAGTCCTAAAAACGACACTGTTAGTGTTTTTATTTTAATTTATTTTATGTTATTTATTGAGACAGAGTCTCTGTCACCCAGGCTGGAGTTCAGTGGTATGATCACAGCTCACCACCACCACAGCCTTGACCACCCAGGCTCAGGTAATCCTTCCACCTCCCTCCAAGTAGCTGGGACCACTGGCGGCACGCACCACCATGACTAGTTAATTTTTTTATTTTTTGTAGAGATGGTTTCGCCATGTTGGCCGGGCTGGTCTTAAACTCCTGACCTCAAGTGATCTGCCCGCCTCAGCCTCCTAAAGTGCTGGGATTACAGGCGTGAGCCACTGCCACCCAGCCAGCTAGTGTTTCATCCACATTTTAAAGATGAAAAAAAATTAAGGGACAGAAGGTTTAAGTAATCTTTATTACTTAATGCTGCTTAATTTCTGTAATTTGACCGGCATAGTGGCTCACGCCTGTAATCGCAGCACTTTGGGAGGCCGAGGCAGGCAGATTGCTTGAGCTCAGGAGTTTGAGACCAGCCTGGGCAACATGGTGAGACCCCATCTGTACAGAAAGTACAAAAATTAGCAGGGTGCGGTGACATATGCCTGTGGTCCCATATTCTTGGGAGGCTGAGGTGTGAGGATTGCTTGAGTGCAGGAAGTCGAGGCTGTAGGGATTTGTATTGCACCACTGTGCTCCAGCCTGAGCAACAGAGTGAGATCCCTGTCTTCAACAACAACAACGACAACAAACACTTGTCTGTGACTTTGTTACTCCTCCCCTTTAAAGGACACTCTTAACCACTTACCACAGAGTGAGAAGTTGAATCCGTTACCACTCTCCTTGAATCTGGACTGGCTGTGAGACTTGCTCTCATCAGTGGAGTGTAGCAGAGATGATGTTACGCCTCTTCCAAAGCCAGGCCTTAAGAATCCTCGCAGCGTCTACCTTTGCTATCTTAGAACAAATATTTCCACCACAGAAGCCCAGTGTAGGCAGGGCGCAGTGGCTCATGCTGGTAATCCCAACACTTTGGGAGATCAAGGCAAGTGGATCACTTGAGTCCAGGAGTTCAAGACCAGCTTGGGCAACATGGCAAGACATTGTCTCTACTAAAAATAAAATAAAATAATCAGTCAAACCTGTTGGCATACACCTGTGGTCCCAGCTGCTTGGGAGGCTGAGGCAGGGGGTCACCTGAGTCCTAGAGGCAGAGGTTGCAGAGAGACGTGACTGTGCAGCCGCATTCCAGCTTGGGCAACGGAGTGAGACCCTGTCTCACAAAATCAAAAAAAGCCCAGCGTAGATTCTGGTGGAAGGGAACCACCCATCAGACGGCCAACACCACCTGCCAGGCATACCAGTGAGTTCATCTAGAACCCTCCACCCAGGTGTTATGGGCTGAATTACATCATCTCCTGCTCCCTCTCGCCTGACTCCCCGCCATAAATTCACATGTTGAAGTCCTAACCCCAGTACTACAGAATGTGATTGTATTTGGATGGATGGCTTTTTTTTTTTTTTTGGAAACGGAGTTTCGCTGTCTCACAGGCTGGAGTGCAGTGGCGTGATCTCAGCTCACTGCAACCTCCGCCTCCTGGGTTCAAGTGATTTTCCTGCCTCAGCCTCCTGAGTAGCTGAGATCACAGGCGCATGCCGCTATGCTCAGCTAATTTTTGTATTTTTAGTAGAGACGGGGTTTCATCATGTTAGCCAGGATGGTCTCAATCTCCTGACCTCGTGATCTGCCCGCCTTGGCCTCCCAAAGTGTTGGGATTACAGGCGTGAGCCACTGCTCCTGGCCAATATAGGGCTTTTAAAGACAGAATTAAGGTAAAATGAGGTCACATAGGTGGGCCCTAATCTAATATGACTGGTTCCTTATAAGAAGAGAGTAAGACACAGGCAAGCACCATGTGGAGATGCTGGAAGAAGGGGGCAGCTGTAAGCTACGGAGAGAAGAAACCAGCTGTGCCAGTATCTTGACCTGGGACTTCTAACCTCTAGAATTGGGAGAAAATACCTTTCTGTTATTGATTGATTGGTGGGATCACGGCTCACGGCAACCTCTGCCTCCTGGGGCTCAAGTGATTCTCCCACCTCAGCCTCTCGAGTAGCTGGGACCACAGGTGCATGCCTCCACCCCTGACTAGGGTTTTTTTTGTTGTATTTTTTTAGAGATAGGGTTTCGCCGTGTTGCCTAAGCTGGTCTCGAACTCCTGGGCTCAAGTGATCCTCTTGCCTCAGCCTCCCAAAGTGCTGGGATTACAGGCGTAAACCACTGTGCCCTGTACCTTTCTGTTTTCAGACCGCCCAGCCTGCGGTATCTTGTTAAGACAGCCCTAGCGAACAAATACATCATTCAAACCCCAGGTGAGAGCAGCCACGAGAAAGACCCCAGGAGAAGCAGCAGGAGAAAGACCCCAGGCAGACCAGGATAAATGCCCAGCTGAGCCCAGCCCAAATGGCAGCATTGTGACTGGAGACAAGTGGGCACAAATTCACACAATGATGAATGGCAGGGCCAGGACTTGGATTCCGGCAGCCCAAGACTCCAAGACACGTGGCTTAACCACTGGCACAAGGCCCACAGGGAAACAGCAAAGCCCTAATGACAAAGGACAAAATGCAATCGTCACCTCTTCGAGAGGACAAAAGAAAATATTTGTCAACTGAAACTGTCTTTCAAGAGCAAGGGCAAAATAAAGACATTTCAGACAAAGACTGAGGAACTTTACCACTCACGGCTCTTTGCTGAAAGAGCTGGTAAAAGATTACCTAAGGAAGGAGGGAGCCAAGCGCTGTGTCGAGCACGAACGGAGATAATGAAACATGGGGGAAATCTACATAAGAGCTGGCCATAAAATCAACAATCATGATGGCCAATGGTGGATTAAAATCGGGTGGAACTGCCAGGCACAGTAGCACATGCCTGTAGTCCCAGCTACTGGGGAGGCTGAGCAGGAGGCTCGTTTGAGGCCAGGAGCTCTGGACTGCAGTCTATGCCAGTCGGGTGCTGGCACTAAGCTCTGAATCAATATGGTGATCCAAAGAGGGGTGAACTGGCCCAGGTTGGAAACAGAGCAGGTAAAAACTCCTGTGCTAATCAGTATTGGGGTCATGCCTATGAGTAGCCATTGCACTCCAGCCTGGGCAACATAGCAAGACCCTGTTTCAAAAAAAAAGAAGAAGGCCGGGTGTGGTGGCTCACGCCTGTAATCCAAGCATTTTGGAGGCCAAGGCGGGTGGATCACCTGAGGTCAGGAGTTCAAGACCAGCCTGATCAACATGGTGAAACCCCGTCTTTATAAAAAATAAATAAATAAACAAATAAATACTAAAAATATATTTAAAACAACAAAAAATGTTTAAAAAGGAAGGAAAGAAAGAAAGAAAGAGCAAGAAAGAAAAAGAAAGAAAGAAAAGGTGGAACTAAATATTAGGCAATCATAACACCGTGTTTGGAAGGTGCGACTGAAGACCTTGCACTATCCAGCAGGAAGGTGAAAAATAGTAATTTAGATTATAAGTCAATTTTTTTTTTTTGAGACAAGAGTCAGGCTCTGTCACCCAGGCTAAAGTTTGGTGGCACAATCCCGGGTTCAAGTGATCCTCCTGCCTCAGCCTCCAGAGTAGCTTGGACTATAGGCACCACCACCAGCTATTTTTCTATTTTTAGTAGAGACGGGGTTGCTCCATGTAGGTCAGGCTGGTCTTGAAGTCTCGACCTCAGGTGATCCTCCTATGTCAGCCTCCCAAAGTGTTGGGATTACAGGAGTGGGCCACGGAGCCCAGCCTAATTTTGGTATTTTTAATAGAGGTGGGGTTTCACCATGTTGGCCAGGCTGGTCTTGAACTCCTGACCTCAGGTGATCTGCCCGCCTCGGCCTCCCAAAGTGCTGGGATTACAGCTGTGAGCCACCGTGCCCAGCTGAAGATTATAGACAAATTTTATGCATGAAAAAAACCTAAAGATAATCTCTAAAAGGCATAAATGGAATGTGTAACTTTCAGACCACTAGAGGAAAAGGCAGGAAATAAAGAAACATAATCAATTTGAATGTGTTTCTTTAAGCAAAAAAGAGGGGGGAGGGAGAGGGGAAAGCTGTGGGTTTTTTGGATGTTGATTTTATAACTGACCACTTTGGTAGAACTCTTTCATTATTTAATGGCTTTCCATTTGCTTCCCTTGGATTTTCAAGTAGTCAATTCTAATATCCACAAGTAAGGAGAATTCATCTCATTTTTAGTGGTTGTCCTTTAATTTGTGTTTCTTATCTTATTGCATTGTCCAAAACTTTCAGAGCAATTTAACAGTACAGAGCATTTGTGAAGCATCCTCGCCATGTTCCAGACACTGCTAAGAATGCTTCCACTATTTTAATGTTAAATGAGATGCCAACTCTTGGCCTGAGATAGGTGTTCTTTGTCATTGAATTATTCGGGATAGGCTAGATTGTGCCAAAGTAACAAATAATATCAAAACCTCACGGCTTGAGAGAAGTTTATTTCCTGCTCATACCAGGTCGGCTGTGGCTCCAGGTGGACAGCTGTGGTGGGCTCAGCAGGGCACCTCTGTATAGCAGGTGGTCTCATCCCTGCTGAGGCAAAGGAAGCAGAGTGGGAGACTCTCATACCAGCGATTCGATGCTTCTACCTAGAAGTGGCATGTGTTGGCCGAGCGCGGTGGATCACGCCTGTGATCCCAGCATTGTGGGAGGATGAGGCAGGCAGATCACGAGGTCAGAAGATGAAGACCATTCTGGCCAATGTGGTGAAACCCCGTCTCTACTAAAAATACAAAAATTAGCCAGGTGTGGTGGCACATGCCTGTAGTTCCAGCTACTTGGGAAGCTGAGGCAGGAGAATTGCTTGAACCCAGGAGGCAGAGGTTGCAGTGAGCAGAGATCATGCCACTGCACTCCAGCCTGGTGACAGAGCGAGACTCCATCTCAAAAAAACAAAACAAAACAAAAGCGACATGTGTTACTTCAACTCACATTTTATTGGATAAAGCAAGTGACATGGCCCTGCCTAACCCCGTCGGGAAGTGCAGGGCCAGCCTGGAAAGAGGAATAGAAAGGTTCGTGAGCACGGATGTCGCCACAGTCATGGGAATCTTAGACTTGGGACCTTGAAAGACCCTAACAGTCAGCTTGCAGAGTCATCAGTCCTTGGAAGTCTGAGGGGTAGCAGCAGAGGCTAAAGATGGGCGAAGCTGCTCATTCACAGGAGCTGGGGGTTCTGTCGCCGCTGGCATGTGGCGGCGTGGCTGTTTCCCTCTTTAACTCTTGGGGGAAGGGTCTCTGAATCCTCATAATGAATTTTCCCCTTTCCTGAATTCATTTAAGCAGATTTCTGTTACCCAAAGAGTCTTAATCAGAGTAATCTG
This sequence comes from Saimiri boliviensis, assembly GCF_048565385.1. NCBI lineage: Eukaryota > Metazoa > Chordata > Mammalia > Primates > Cebidae > Saimiri > Saimiri boliviensis. The sequence goes on along the minus strand of NC_133450.1, from coordinate 222,171,743 downwards.
TGGGTATTTTATTTATTTATTTTTATTTATTTATTTATTTATTTATTTATTTATTTATTTATTTATTTTAAGACGGAGTTTTGCTCTTGTCGCCCAGGCTGGAGTACAGTGGAGCGATCTCAGCTCACCACAACCTCCACCTCCCGAGTGCAAGTGATTCTCCTGCCTCAGCCTCCCAAGTAGCTGGAATTACAGGCAAGTGCCACCACGCCCGGCTAATTTTGTATTTTTTTTTAGGTAGAAATGGGGTTTCACTAAGTTGCCCAGGCTGGTCTGGAACTCCTGACCTCAGGTGACCCACACACCTCAGCCTCCCAAAGTGCTGGGATTACAGGCCTGAGCCACCAACGCCCAGCTGCTACGTTCAGAGCAGGCTGTCAGGCTGTCACCCAGGCTGTCCAGGCTGGAGTGCAGTGGTGCCGTCTCAGCTCACTGCAGCCTCAACCTCCTGGGCTCAAGCAATTCTCCCATCTCAGCTTCCAGAGTAGCTGGGACTATAGGTGAGCGCATCACATCTGGCTAATTTTGTTCATTTTTTTTTTTTTGTAGAAATGGATCTCACTATGTTGCCTAGCTTGGTCTTGAACTCCTGGACTCAAAGGAGCCTCCCACCTTGGCCTCTCAAAGTGTAGGGATTTTAAGGATTGTAATCCCTACACTTTGAGTGATGGAGTGGCATGGTACAGCACCCAGCCCTACCGTTCCAATTGATCCTGCAGTAATAAGTTGTTTGTTTTGTTTTGTTTATTTGTTTGTTTGTTTCGGTTTTCTCCTACTTGTGGCATCAGTTTTGCTTATGCATATTTTCCTATTAAAATATCTATTTATCCCAGCACTTTGGGAGGCTGAGGCGGGTGGATCACAAGGTCAGGAGTTTGAGACCAGCCTGACCAATATGATGAAACCCCCGTCTCTACTAAAAATACAAAAATCAGTTAAGCATGGTGGTGCACCCCTGTAGTCCCAGCTACTCAGGAAGCTGAGGCAGGAGAATCACTCGAATCTGGGAGGTGGAGGTTACAGTGAGCCAAGATTGTGCCATTGCCCTCCAGCCTAGGTGACAGAATGAGACTCCATCTCAATATATATGTATATATATATATGTATTCATATTCCCACATTTATTATTATAACTTTACTTACTATAATTCAATTTTTAGAATTTCCCTTTTCGCCTTTATTGTTGTGCATTCGTTTCTCTCTGCTTATTTTCTTTGGAGCTGCTAGAAGCTTACGTAATTAGACTCTCAAAACACCAAGTTATATAATTATTTTTATTTTCTATCATTTTTCTCTTTTCTAATATATTAGATTCTTCTTTTCATCTTCATGGAGTCCTTCTTTCCCCTTCCCTTAGCTTTATTTTGTTCTTTTTTCTAATTTCTCAAGTTGAAACTTAATTTATCGACTTTCATAATTACTTATTTAAGGAATTTACAACATTGAGCTATGAATTTCCTCCTTGTAACATTTTAACCACTTTCCCATATGTTTGGATATGGGGTATTTACAGTGTTAACAGTTTGTCATGTAGGTTTTATTTAAAGTTATTTACGAAAGTGGTTTTTAATTTTCAGATGGTTGGCTTTTTAATTTAAACTTTTGTTAATAATTTCTAGCTTAATTGCACTGCGGTTAAAGAATGAGGCTCTCACTATATCTGCTTTGGGGTTCTATTGAGTTTTTCTTTGTGGCCTATTATATGATCAATTTTTATAAATGTTTGATGGGTTCTGGCAAAGAAATGTACCTTTTATTTGTAGGGTACTAAGTTCAATTATTAAATCAATCTTATTCATTATATTATCTTGATCCTACATAAATTGGGGGGAGTACTATTTAAATATGTAAAAGAGGCCAGGCAAGGTGGCTCACTCCAGTAATCCCAGCACTTTGGGAGGCTGAGGTGGGTGGATCATATGAGGCCAGGAGTTCGAGACCAACCTGCCTACATGGAAAAACCCCGTCTCTACTAAAAATACAAAAGCTAGCCGGGGGTGGTGGTGCACACCTGTAATCCCAGCTACTCAGGAGACTGAGGCAGGAGAATCCCTTGAACCCGGGAGGTGAAGGTTGCAGTGAGCTGAGATTATGCACCACTGCAGTCCAGCCTGGACAACAGAGTGAGACTCCATCTCAAAAAAAAAAAAAAAAAAAAAAAGACCAAATATGTCAAAGACAGGCATGTGTTAAAGACTCCTTCTCACACCAGAGTTTTTTCTATGACCTTGTATGCATGTCTTTGATATCACTCTCCCTGGTTGGAGCCAGTGCTGTGTAGGACACAAAGTATCATGACAATCATGATATTTCCTGCGGCTTGTCCCCTTCATCCATACAAAGGACCTTGCATCCCATCTCATGATTTTTGCCTGTAATTCTTTATCTGATACAAATATTATTTATTTATTTATTTAGAGATGAAGTTTCGCTCTGTTGCCCAGGCTGGAGTGCAGTGGCGTGATCTCGGCTCACTGCAACCTCCGCTGCCTCAGCCTCCCCAGTAGCTGGGACTACAGGTGTGCGCCACCACGCCCGGCCAGCTTTTTGTATTTTAGTAGAGACAGGGTTTCACCATGTTGGCCAGGATGGTCTCAGCCTCCTGACCTTGTGATCCACCCACCTTGGCCTCCCAAAGTGTTGGGATTACAGGCGTGAGCCACCAAGCTGGTCTGATACAAATATTATTACCTTTGCTTTCATTTTACTTGAATTTGCCTTACATGACTGCCCAGTCTTTTGCATTTTTAACCTCTTTATATCCTTTGGTTCTATTTCTTTTAAGCACCAAATAGAGTATCACCTAAGTTTTTGTTTTATCCAATCTGAGAGTCTTGGATACTTTCCTAGGAAAATGTAACACATTTACATTTATTATTATTATTATTATTATTATTATTATTACTATTATTTTTGAGACAGAGTTTCGCTCTTGTTACCCAGGCTGGAGTGCAATGGCGCAATCTCGGCTCACCGCAACCTCCGCCTCCTGGGTTCAGGCAATTCTCCTGCCTCAGCCTCCTGAGTAGCTGGGATGACAGGCAGGCGCCACCATGCCCGGCTAATTTTTTGTATTTTTAGTGGAGACGGAGTTTCACCATGTTGACCAGGATGGTCTCGATCTCTTGACCTTGTGATCCGCCCGCCTCGGCCTCCCAAAGTGCTGGGATTACAGGCGTGAGCCACCGCGCCCGGCCTTACATTTATTATTAACATTGATGTGCTGGATCTTACGATTCCAAGACTCCTTATGGTGACATCCTTTTGTTTTCTGCATTTTGTTCTAGAGTTTTTTGCTTTAGTCTTCCCCCAGATGTTTTGCTGTTGTTGTTCTTGTTGAGATGGAGCCTCACTCTGTCGCCCAGGATGGAGTGCAGTGACCCAATCTCAGCTCACTGCAATCTCCGCCTCCCAGGCTCGATCGATTCTCCTGGCTGAGCCCCCAAGTGGCTTGGACGGCAGGCACCTGCCGCCACCCCTGACTAATTTTTGTATTTTTAGTAAAAACGGGGTTTCACCATGATAGCCAGGCTGGTCTTGAACCTCTGACCTCAAGTGATCTGCCTGCCTTGGCTTCCCAAAGTGCTGGGATCACAGACATAAGGCAATGCTCTGGCCCTGCTAGACTTTTGTCAGCAGGTATTTGCTTTCTAATTTCACTGGAAGTCATGTTTAAACTGGAGTCCCTTGTTTGTCACTGCCTGGTCGTCTGACTGGAGCCGGAAGCACCTGCAGAGCTGATCTCCTTTAACGTGGTGTACCAGGTCCCCTGGCTTTTTGATCTATGTTTGTGTGATTTAAAGCCTTAGATCCAGATGGTTAAATTATGATTTTCACATTATATTATTTCTTTTTTTTCTGAGACGGAGTCTCACTCTGTCACCCAGGCTGGAGTACAATGGTGTGATCTCAGCTCACCACAACCTCTGCCTCCCAGGTTCAAGTGATTCTCTCTCCTCGGCCTCCCTAGTAGCTGGGATTACAGGTGCCCACAACCACACCCGGCTAAAGTTTGTTTGTTTGTTTGTTTGTTTGTTTGTTTTTGAGACGGAGTTTCCCTCTTGTTGCCCCGGCTGGTGTGCAATGGCGCTATCTAGGCTCACTCCAGCTTCTGCCTCCAGGTTCAAGTGATTCTCCTGCCTCAGCCTCTTGAATAGCTGGGATTACAGGCACCCACCATCACGCCCAGCTAATTTTTTGTATTTTTAGTAGAGACAGGGTTTCACCATGTTGGCCAGGCTGGTCTCGAACTCTTGACCTCATGATGACCCCCACCTCCACCTCCCAAAGTGCTGGGATTACAGGCGTGAGCCACCACGCCCGGCCTATATGATTTTATAGTTAACAAATTTTTTGACATTTTATGCAGTCTGGAAACAATATTTATAATCATTCATCAGCATTGCTGCTTTTTAACTGGTTCCAGTGCTAATATTCATGCTTTTTCCCCCCTCTGCGGACAACATCTTCAAATAAGTTTTCCACGTCCAAGTGTCTCAAGCCACGGGATTATCATTCTTCAACTCCCAGCTGACGGAAACGATCCCTTCTGTAATAAGTGCATTTCCCTCAGACTTCACAAACGTGACTCCCTGGTCAGTTAGCAAGTAATAGGACACAGTCTAAACTACCCAGCTTTTGTTCTGTTCTAAGTACAGACAAACCTCGACTTTTGTTGTTGTCGTCGTTGTTGTTGTTGTTCTTGTTTGAGACAGTCTTGCTCTGTCGCCCAGGCTGGAGTGCCGTGGTGCGATCTCAGCTCACAGCAACCTCCGCCTCCCGGGTTCAAGCAATTCTCCTGCCTCAGCCTACTGAGTAGCTGGGATTTCAGGTGGGCGCCACCAAGTCCAGCTAATTTAAAAAATTATTTTATTTTATTTTGAGATGGAGTTTTGCTCTTGTTGCCCCGGCTGGAGTGCAATGGCGTGATCTCGGCTCACCACAACCTCCGCCTCCTAGGTTTAAGTGAGTCTCCTGCCTCAGCCTCCTGAGTAGCTGGGATTACAGGCATTCCCCACCATGCTCGGCTAATTTTCATATTTTTAGTAGGGATGGGGTTTCTCCATGTTGGTCGGACTGGTCTCAAACTCCCAACCTCAAGTGATCTGCCCACCTCAGCCTCCCAGAATGTTAGGATTACAGGCGTGAGCTACTGCACCCGGCCTAACAAATTGTTTTTGTAGAGATGGTCCCGCTGTGTTGCCTAGGCTGGTCTCGAACTCCTGTGCTCATGGAGTCCTCCCACCTTGTCCTCCTGAGTGTCTGGGATTACAGGTGTGTACCACCATGCCTAGCTAATTGGTATTATGGGGTCTTGTTATGTTGCCCAGGCTGGTCTTGACCTTCTGGGATCAAGTGATCCTCCTGCCTAGGCCTCCCAAAATGCTGAGATTACAGGCATGAGCCACCACGCATGGCCCCAGGATCTGCTGTCGTGGTCTGACGTCTTGCAATTTTCCCCCCAAGTGTCTGCATTTCATACTAGACTGTAACCTCCATGAGGGCAGGTTTTGTTTATCACAGTTATTTCCAGTGTCTGGCACACACTAGGTGCCCAGTAATTATTTGTTAAATGAACAAATGAGCTGGCGGCTGGTTTACAGCCCATGTGGTGTGTACATGGCTCAGATATCTTGTATTTGAGACTTGATTCTCCTCTGCCCGCATTTCACTACACATTTTTTAAGCCTTCCTGATCACATGATGACTTTCATCTTTGTCTGGAGGTGTATTAAGAAAGAGTTTAATTCAATATATTACTTTTTTATTATTATTATTTTAAGACAGAGTTACGCTCTGTCATCCAGGCTGGAGTGCAGTGGCACGATCTCGGCTAGCTGCAACCTCTGCTTCCCGGGTGCAAGTGATTCTCCCACCTCAGCCTCCCGAGTAGCTGGGATTATAGGCGTGCATCATCAGGCCCAGCTAATTTTTTGTATTTTTAGTAGAGACGGGGTTTCACCATGTTGGCCAGGATGGCCTTGAACTCCTGACCTCCAGCGTTTTTCCCACCTCAGCCTCCCAAAGTGCTGGGATTGCAGGCGGGAGCCGCCGCCTCGGAGCACCCAGCCCTAGCATGCTTTGCTCTGGTGTGCTTCACAGATACCACGTTTTTTCTAAATTGCAGGTTTGTGGTAACGCTGCACCCAGCAAGTGCATCCATGCCATCTCACTCCACGTGGCTCTGTCACATCGGGATGATTCTCACGATGCTTCCAACTTCACTGTCATTGTGATTATTATACCTATTATGGTGATCTTTGCTGTTACTCTTGTAATTGTTTTGGGTGCCACACACTACACCCTCTCCCCAGGCCTCCCTATTCCCTGAAACAAAACCATATTGAAATTACGCCCGTTCATAACCCTACAATGGCTTCCAAGTGTTAGAGTGACAGGAAGAGTGGAATGTCTCTCACTTTAAATCCAAAGCTAGAAATGATTCCGCTTAATGAAGAAGGCATGCTGGGCTGCACCGCGGCTCACACCTGTCATCCCAGCACTTTGTGAGGTCGAGGCAGGTGAATCACTTGAGGTCAGGAGTTCGAGACCAGCCTGGCCAACATGGTGAAACCCCACCTCTACTAAAAATACAAAAATTAGCTAGGCATGGTGGCACATGCCTGTAATCCCAGCTACTTGGGAGGCTGGGGCAGGAGAATCACTTTAACCCAGGAGGTAGAGGTTGCAGTGAGCCAAGATGGCACCTCAGTACTCTAGCCTGGGCAACAGAGCAAGACTTCATCTCAAAAGAAAAAAAATGAAGGCACGTTGAAAGCCAAAATAAGCGGAAAACTAGGCTTCTTACATCAGTTAGCCAAGTTGTGAATGCAAAGGGAAAGTTCTTGAAGGAAATTAATAGCGCTATTCCAGTGGCCGAATGAATGATAAGCAAGTGAAACAGTCTTATCGCTGATAGGGAGGCAGTTCATTGGTCTGGATAGAAAATCGAGACAGCCACAACATGGTCTTAAGCCAAAGCCTAACCCAGAGTAAAGCTCTAACTCTCTTCCATTCTCTGAAGGATGAGAGAGGTGAGGAAGCTGCAGAAGAACAGCTGGAAGCCAGCAGAGATTGGTTCATGAGGTTGAAGGAAAGAAGCCACCTCCATAACACAGAAGTGCAGACAGAAGCAGCAAGAGCAGATGGGGAAGCTACGGCAAGTTATCCAGAAGGTTCGGCGAAGATGGTTGAAGAAGGCGGCCACCCTAAACAGCAGGCTTTCCTTCTTTCTTTCTTTCTTCTTTGCTTTCTTTCTCTTTCTTTCTTTCCTTCCTTCTTCTTCCTTTCTTTCTTCCCTTTCTTTTCCTTCCTTCCTTTCATTCTTTCTTTCTCTCTTTTCTTGTCTCTTCTCTTCTTTTCTTTTTTGAGACGGAGTTTCGCTCTTGTTACCTAGGCTGGAGTGCAATGGCGCGATCTCGGCTCACCGCAACCTCCGCCTCCTGGGTTCAGGCAATTCTCCTGCCTCAGCCTCCCAAGTAGCTGGGATTACAGGCACGCGCCACCACACCCGGCTAATTTTGTATTTTTAGGAGAGACGGGGTTTCTCCATGTTGGTCAGGCTGATCTTGAACTCTCGACCTCAGGTGATCCACCTGCCTCAGCCTCCCAAAGTGCTGGGATTACAGGCATGAGCTGCCGTGCCTGGCCTGCCACACAGTCTTCTGACGTCTTCTTCAGCTCCTTCCAGAAACTACTGTTGGCTGGGCACAGTGGCTCACACCTATAATCCCAGCACTTTGGGAGGCTGAGGTGAGCAGATCCCTTGAGGTCAAGAGTTCAAGACCAGCTTGGCCAACATGGTGAAACCCCATCTCTACTAAAAATACAGATTCCGGGTTGCTGAGTGAGAGCAAATGATGGGAGAGGTCCTGGGTACCTTCCTACCCTGGTTCCCAGTCCCTGAGTCACGGGTGTCTCTCCAGCACTGTCGTCTGCCATGATCATTCGTAGGATCTTCTCCCAGCTCTGGCATGGTTTGGCAGCCATCTCTGTTTCCATACTGACTGAGGTTTCTTCTTTTTCTCTGCGTTCCTAGGTATTTAACAGAAATATAAGAATAGCTGTGTCAGAGGTTTCCCCACAGATGCCATTTTTTACTGAAGTCCCGAAGGTCTTCGCTGTTGGGTTTTGTGTGCTTGTTTAAGCCCAGACGCATGCCTCTCCAAATTCACGTCGTCCCAGAGAAGGAGCGCCTCCCCTGCTCTGCCGCATGGGGATACTGGGAAATACATTGCCAATCATCCAGGGAATCTGGGGAGAATGAAGGAATGGAGGCCGGTCCAGGGCCCAGCCCTTCCTCCCTCTGCTGTGCAAAACCTATTTCCCCAGAGGTCTCTCCGTCTCGGAAGCCTTGGTCTCGTGCTGTTGCACACATTTCTGTTTTTCTGTGTGTCTGTTTTTTTTGTCTTTTCAGAGTCTCACTATGTTGCCCAGGCTGGAGCACACTGGCACAGTCACACCTCACTGCAACCCTTGCAGCCTTGACCTCCTGGGCTCAAGCAATCCTTCCGCCTCAGCCTCCCAGGCAGCTGCGATGGCGGGTGGGCGCCGCCACACCTGGCCACACACATTTCTTGGGGATCCTCTTTGCTGCAAGTTCTGGGGAAGAAACAGATCTCCCGGGATTCCTGCCCTGACCGTGCATGGCTTCTGTCTCCTGGCTTTAGAGCACAGTCCCCACCTGCCATCACGGTTTGTGGCGGCTTTTTGAGTATGACCCTGCTAGCCTGGCGGCCTCACAGGCGCAGGGGTGGCGTCTGTTCACCAGCGGCTACCCCCGCTGAGACCCGGCAGTGCTGCCGGGAGAAGAGGCCACATAAGCCAGACTTCCAAGGGTGGTTAGGAGTTTGGTGAAGACAAGGCACGGGGGCGGTGGGGGCAGGAAAGAGGGGCAGCTTCTCTCTCTCTGAGGCCTCCTCAGCCCAAGCCTCACATTCTCCACCGGCTTCGCTCTCACCGTGGTTTCTGCCGCTACATGGAGAGAGTTCTCTCTGGATCTTTTTATGTTTTTTTAATGAGACAAAGTCTTACTTTGTCACCCAGGCTGGAGTGTGGTAACGTGATCTCGGCTCACCGCAACCTCCGCCTCCTGGGTTCAGGCAATTCTCCTGCCTCAGCCTCCTGAGTAGCTGAGATTACAGGCACGCGCCACCATGCCCAGCTAATTTTTTGTATTTTTAGTAGAGACGGGGTTTCACCATGTTGACCAGGTTGGTCTCGATTTCTTGACCTCGTGATCCACCCGCCTCGGCCTCCCAAAGTGCTGGGATTACAGGCTTGAGCCACCGCGCCCGACCCCCTTTCCTTTTGTTTTTCTTTTTTAAAATTTATTTATTTTGACAAGATTTTTCTCTGTCGCGTAGGCTGGAGGACAGTGGCGCAATCACAGCTCACTGCAGCGTTGAACTCTTGGGCTCAAGCGGTCCTCACACCGCAGCCTCCTGTGTAGCTGAGATGACAAGCCTGAGCCACTGTGCCCAGCGGATGTCTGAGTTTGTTTGTTTCTTTGTTTTTTTGTTTGCTGCTTTTTTTGAGATGGAGTTTCACTCTTGTTGCCCAAGCTGGAGTGCAGTGGCGCCATCTCGGCTCACTGCAACCTCCGCCTCCCAGGTTCAAGCGATTCTCCTGCCTCAGCCTCCCAAGTAGCTGGGATTACAGGCACGCGCCACCAGACCCGGCTAATTTTTTTGTATTTTTAGTAGAGACGGGGTTTCTCCATGTTGGCCAGGCTGGTCTCGAACTCCCGACCTCAGGTGATCCGCCTGCCACAGCCTCCCAAAGCACTGGGATTACATGCATGAGCCACTGTGCCCGGCCCGGGTTTTTTGTTTGTTTGTTGGGGTTTTTTGGTAGAGATGGGATTTTGCTATATTACCCAGGCTGGTGTCAAAACTCTTGTCCTCAAGCAATCCTCCCGCCTCCGCCTCCCAAAGTGTTGGGATTACAGGTGTGAACCACCGCGCCCGGTCGTCTTTATTTTTTGAAACAGACGTAAGTGGCACCCGCCCCACGTGGCAGCCTCTGGGCTGTCATTTCTCTTCCAACGAGGCACATTCATGGCTGGGCCTCCTGGATGGGAACCAAAAGCCATTTGCTTCGGAGGCAAAGTTTGAGTCAGACCCAGCTGGGTCTTCCCATCCTTTATTTACCCAATCCTATTAATAATTAATGGTACCGTAATGAGAATTGCTTTTAATAGAATCTGCTGCCATCACCGCATTCTGTTCCTCGCCAAGGGCTTCCTCCACAAGGATTCACGCTCACATGGCCCCGTTTCCTGCCACCGGCACCAGGAAGCCAGGACTTCCCCGTTGATGGACTTCACACCCCCTCCGCAAGCCTGGGCCCGAGCCCCACTCCCCCATGACCTGGAGGCCCCTCTCCCCCCTCCACCACGGCCTGCTCCCCTCCTTGGAGCCCTGCCCCTTGTGCCCTGGATGTTCCCACAGTGAGTGAGGCTGTTCCAGCAGCCCAGCTACGTGGGTGTCTGTCACCCAGACAGGCTGGTCCCAGGGGTCAGGGACCAGGTAGGCAGGCAGCCCTGTGCCCTCCAGGCAGGGGCCACATTTCAGACTGAAAAAATGGCCTGTGCAGGGCAAGGGCCAGGGAGAGGCTAGAGAGGAAAGGGCCTGGCTAAGCCGTGTTTGGGGGATCTTGGGAGAGTGTCATCTCTGCCCCCAGCCTCAGTTGCTGCAGCCACAGAAGAGGAGTAAAGATGGTCCTTACCCCTCCAGAATGTTCTTTTTTTCTTGCTTGCTTTCTTTCTTTCTTTCTTTTTTTTTTTTTTTTTTTTTTGAGACAGAGTTTGGCTCTTGTCACCCAGGCTGGAGTGCAATGGTACAATTTCAGCTCACTGCAACCTCAGCCTCCCAGGTATAAGCGATTCTCCTGCCTCAGCCTCCCCAGTAGCTAGGATTACAGGCACGTGCCACCACGACTGGGTAATTTTGTATTTTTACAAACAGGGTTTTGCCATGTTGGCCAGGCTGGTCTCGAACTCCTGACCTCAGGTGAGCTACCTGCCTCGGTCTCCCAAAGTGCTGGGATTACACGTGTGAGCTACCGTGCCCGACCCCCTCCAGAATGTTCTGAGGAGAAGGGGAATGAGTGCTGGGGAGGCCGAGAATCCAAGGAGCTCCTTAATATTCGCTCCAAGAAAATATCTGCGCTGGCCAGGTGCAGTGGCTCACGCCTGTAATCCCAGCACTTCGGGAGGCCAAGGCAGGTGGATTTTAAGGTCAAGAGATTGAGACCATCTGGGCCAATATGGTAAAACCCCGTCTCTACCAAAAACACAAAAATTAGCTGGGCATGGTGGCACACGCCTGTAGTCCCAGCTACTTAGGAGGCTGAGGCAGGAGAATTGCTTGAACCCAGGAGTTGAAAGTTGCGATGAGCTGAGATCGCGCCACTGCACTCCAGCCTGGCAGAGTGAGACTCAGTCTCAAAAAAAAACAAAAAAAAAAAAAAAAGAAAGAAAGAAAGAAAGAAAAGAAAATATCTGTGCTGTCCCCAGGGTTTTAGCTATTAATGACTCCATCAATAAATATAATTTATTGGCAATATTTGTGATATCACAACTTGGAAACCGCCTCTGTGTTCCACAATAGCGGACTGGCTGAAATGAATCTGGGGTCTTGCACAGAGGGGCACTCGGTCGCCACTGGAAAGGGGCTCGGAGGCCAGCTCCCCAAACCACACTGAGCCTCAGAGCCCCTGGAGATCCTGGGGAAGTGAAGGGTCTGGGGTCTGTGACAGGGCTGTGATTCTGCATGTGTGCGCATGCATGCACACACAGACACACACACACACACACACATCTATCCAGCAGCCATTCGGGGAGCATTCTGAGGAACAGGAGGGTGGAGGGTTTAGGTGACACAGAAAAAGTTCACATTCTGCTGGCGAATGGAAGAATCAGGTTACAAAACAAAGTATGGCTCTAGGGTCTCGGCCTGTGCTCAGAGAGCCGCGTATTCATGCGGAAGTCTGGGGACCACAGGCTCAAATGCTCAGCGTGACCATAGATGGGTCATGAGTTACAGACCATTTCACATCATCTCTTTGGTTTATCTTAGTTTCAAAATTATCCACAGTTAACATGTATTGCTTTTGTAACTGAAGAAAATGGTTTTTTGTTTTTGTTTTTTTTTCTTTTTTTTTGAGACAGAGTCTGGCTCTGTCGCCCAGGCTGGAGTACAACAGCACGATCTCCGCCCGCTGCAACCTCCACCTTCCGGGTTCAAGCCATTCTCCTGCTTCAGCCTCCCAAGTAGCTGGGACTACAGGTGCACGCCACCACGCGCAGCTAATATTTGATATTTTTAGTAGAGACAGGGTTTGTCCGTGTTAGCCAGGATGATCTCGATCATCCTGACCTCGTGATCTGCCCGACTCGGCCTCCCAAAGTGCTGGGATTGCAGGTGTGATCCACCACGCCTGGCCAAAAATGTTATTTTACATATATATATATAATATATATATATATGTAATATATATAATATATATATATGTAATATATATAATATATATATATATGTAATATATATATTACATATATATATATGTAATATATATATGGGTTTTTTTGTTATTGTTTTTTTTAAAGAATGAATTTTCTCTTCCTATCCCTGTAACACAATCAGGGTGACATTCAGCTTGGAAAGGCGGGGATTCTGCGACACAGGAGTTGGATGGGTTCTGGCTCCAGAGAGCGTGTGGACAGCTGTGGGCTAGACAAGGTGGCCGTGGCGCTGGGGCGGCCCCCTGCAGACCTTGCGTGCCTGACGCCAGGCTAAGCCCTCTGGAGCCGGCATTGTCCCACCCCAACCCCCACACCCCACACCCGCTAAGAGTGGGAGCATCCCCAGAAGAACTGGGATTAGCCACTTTTCGGCTCAGGGAACTGGAAGCTCTGAGAGTTGACTGGTCTGCCAGGCAGAGCAGCTCCCAGGGGGAGAGGGGTCGGGGAGGAACAGGGGTGGGAGCCAGGGGCCTACTGGTGGGGGGTTCTGTACCAGCCACAGGGAAACCCCTTTCTCCTTGAGGGACTTTTGTTTGACCGCTAGTCAAAGTGGCCTCTCCAGAAAATCGAGAAAGATAGGTGATGGACTTGGAAACTTAGCTGCAATAGCCGTGAGGGGTGTCTTCGCCACCCCCATGGACTGAACGGAAAACCGAGGCTCCCCTGGGCGGGGACTGGGGCGTGGTCACACAGTCAGGCAGCAAGGCCCCTGCTCCTTCCCCATCCACCTCCCACTCTGCCCCCACAGAAGGGAGTGCCAGGAGGCTGGAGGGAGGAAGCTCCTTTTCTCAGGGCGGGGGTTGGGGAAGAAGAGAGAGGGCTAAGCAGTCAGAGGCTCTGGTCACCCAATGTGGTGCCACCTGACCCTGCCTGCCTGGGAAGGGGGCCCTGGCTGGCAGATCTGGTCAGCTCCCCCTACACACCCTGGTGCCCGGGAAGGTGGGAGCCACCAAAGATGAACTGCACTTCACACCTTATCATACGCACTCCTGGTCCTCTGGAAGCTGGACCTGGAGGTTCTAGAACAGTGCGGCCCAAAGTGGGGTGTGCAGAGAAGCCTCAGCACCCAGCCTCCCCGCTCCGGCAGCCCCCACTGCAGATAGGAGCCCCCTGCAGCCAAACCAAAATCAGTTCCCAAAAATCCGTTTGGGAAATTGTATAGCGGCCGGGCTTGGTGGCTCATGCCTGTAATCCCAGAGCTTTGGGAGGCGGAGGCAGGCAGATCACAAGGTCAGGAGTTTGAGGCCAGCCTGGCCAATAGGGTAAAACCCCGTCTCTACTAAAAATACAAAAAATAGCCGGGCATGGTAATGGTGCCCCCATAGTCCCAGCTACTCGGGAAGCTGAGGCAGGAGAATCCCTTAAACCCAAGAGGTGAAGTTTGCAGTGAGCTGAGATAGCACCACTGCACTCCAGGCTGGGTGAGACTCTGTCTCAAAAAGAAAAAAGTAATTGGACAAACTCCTTTCCTAGGTTGGAGACCAACTGTCCACATCCACAAATGCTCTGAGAAGCCTTGCAGGAAAGAATGGTTTTGTTTAATCCTGCTTTTCCCGAAATTTGTTTAATCATGAACCTCCATTTGTGCCATGAAATACATATTAGCATCTGTGGTGGATTAAACATGACTACGCATTCCCTGAGACCCCCATCATTGAGAGGTAGGGTCTATGCCCCCTGCCTTCAATCCGAGGAGGCCACGTGACTGCCTTGATCAGCGGAGGACTGCGGAAGTGACACTGGGACAGTCTGCCTCTTGCCTCTTGGTGCACTGGGCTGTCACGTAAGAAATCTGGGACACACTAGGGGAGCATGGGATCACCAAGACGAGGCTGTTTTGGGCACCCAGCCCAGCGGAGCCTTTAGATGACTCCAGTTCCTGCTGTCCTCTGACTGCCCCTGCAGGAGACAGCCCACGCACGAACCACCCTGCTGAGCCCAGCCAACCCCAGAATCACAAGACAGTCCAATCCATGATCATGTTGAACCACTGTGTTTGGCGGAGCTTGTCACATGGCAGCAGGTAACTGCTGTTCAGGGTGTGCCTAGAGCACCCTTCTGCCTCCCTTGCCAGGTGGGAAGGGAAGCTCGTGCAAAGTCTCTCCTTTGAAGCCCTTTTCTTTTCTTTCCTTTTTTTGAGTCAGAGTCTTGCTCTGTCACTCAGGCTGGAGTGCAACGGCGCCATCTCTGCTCACTGCAACCTCCGCCTCCTGGGTTCAAACGAGTCTCCTGCCTCAGCCTCCCGAGTAGCTGGGATTATAGGCACCCACCACCATGCCCAGCTACTTTTTGTATTTTTAGTAGAGACGCAGTTTTACCGTGTTGGCGAGGCTGGTCTCAAACCCCTGACCTCGCCTTGGTCTCCCAAAGCACTGGGATTGCAGGTGTGAGCCACAGCACCTGGCCTGAAACCCTTGTCTAACAACCATCAAGACAGCTACCGCCGGGGATGGGCCTCGGCTCACACTTACCAGCCGTACGCATTCAGACAATGCCAGGCGCAGTAGCGTGCACCTATGGTCCCAGCTACTCGGGAGGCAGAGGCAGAAGGATGGCTTCAGCCCAGAGGTCTGAGGCTGCAGTGAGTTACGATCACACCATCGCACTCCAACCTGGGCGACAGAGCGAGAAAGGATTCAGACAGGTATTTCGTTCTTTGGGTGTCAGTTTCCTAATCTGTAAAATGGGAGAATAATGGTAGCGACCGTGTGAGGTTGTTGGGCGGATTCAGCATCAGGATAAAGCAGACAGCAGGTGCTGAGCAGAGGAGGCAGCGCATGGCCTAGTGCAGGGAGTGGGTCGTTTGCACCTCAGTGCCCCCAGGACTGGGCACGCACCACCCCCCGAGAGTGGGCCTCCCTTAGCCGCCCGCCCGCTGCACCCAAGCACGGCATTTGTGACATTGCTGGTGCTCAAGAGAGTTTTGGCGGAAAATAAAAGGTTCAGAGAATTCTGAATTGTCCCACCTGGAACGCTTCCCAGATATTAAAGAACTGAGCCCCTTTATTTTTACTGAGGCCCAGAGAGGTATAGGGTCTTACCCAAGGGCGCACAGCCAGTTCTGGAGCAGAATCCCTGGCCTCAACTCCCCTCCTGGTGCCTGGTATGACACAGGGCTCCTTGAGTCTTGAGTCTCGGGACCTGGTCCTGGCTCACGCCTCTAGTCTCTCATGTGCCTTTCCTTCCCCCAGAGCTGCCTGAGATGCCCCGAAGCCTGCTCTCTGGGTCTGCTGAGATCCTCGCCACCAACAGCGCAGTGGACTGAGGGGCCTCTCCGGCATCTTCCTGCGCTCCTTTCTCCCCAGAACATGTGGACTGGACACTGCAGTGTGCCATGCAGAGGTGCCAGCCACCCTGCCACCCAGAAGGCCCTGTGGAAGCCCCAGACCAGCAGCAGGGAAAAGTTGGCAGGATATTGCCAAGTACCCAGGATGCCAGTGCAGAAGTGGGGGCAGCCTGACCCATAGGGCCCCGGAGAGTTTGGCTCAAACCCCACCCTTCTCTCTTGCTGGGAGACCTTGGGTGTATTACCTAAACTCCCAGCCTCACTTTCCCTATCTGTAAAATGGGAGTAAGAACCTGTCCACCAGGGGGAGGTAAGACACGAGAGCCCAGGCACAGAACTCAGCAGTGGGAATGGGTGGAGGCTGCCAGGCAGACCCCATGGGACAGGGTTGCCCTGGGCATCTGAACCAACTCCCCTCCTTCAAGACCTGACAGGCGCTCCCCACCACAATTTCCACTCTTTCTTCCAGTCAGTTCCTAGGCTCGTTTGGGTTCCGAACACACTTGGGGGCTCTAAGGAGGTGGGGCGTAGAACTTAGAACCTCTGGGGAGGGCCACAGAGTTCTTCTGGAAACATCGTTCTTGAAGATGGCAGGGCATCTCTTGGGATGGGGGCCCACAGGCCACAAACATGAAATGCCAGTCTAGGAAAAGTATGTTCCTAGGTCAGGCACACTGGCTCAAGCCTGTAATCCCAGCGCTCTGGGCGGCCAAGGCAGTAGGATGGCTTGAGGCCAGGAGTTTGAGACCAGCCTGGGCAACACAGCGAGACCCCTGTCTCTACAAAAAATTAAAAAGGATGAGTTTGTGTGTTTGTTGCACAGAGAAAGAGTATGTGTGTGTGTTTGTGTGTGCGTCTATGTGCGTGTCTATGTGTGTGTGTGTCTATGTTTATTTGTGTGTCTGTGTCTATGTGTGTCTGTGTGTGTGCATATCTCGTGTGTGTGTGTGTCTGTGTGTGCATCTCTGTATGTGTATGTGTGTGTCTGTGTGTGTCTATGTGTGTGTCTGTGTGTGCATCTATGTGTGTGCATATCTGTGTGTGTGTCTGTGTGCATCTGTGTGTGTCTGTGTCTATGTGTATGTGTGTCTGTGTCTGTTTCTGTGTGTGCATATCTCTGTGTGTGTCTGTGTGTGCATCTGTGTGTGTGTGTGTCTGTATGTGTGTGTCTGTGTCTATGTGTGTCTGTGTGTGTACATATCTGTGTGTGTGTGCACGCGTGTGTGTGTGAGACGTGCTTGCCCAGCATAGGGGGCTGGGGACAGGGAGGGCGTTGCCCTGCAGATGTCCCAGTCCTGGGAGAGCTTCGCAGGCGGCTCCTTCCCTGCACGGAGGCAGAGGGTGTGGATTTGAGAGCAGGGCTGCAGCAGGCTCAGAGCTGGGAGCTTCAAACAGAACCGGCCTGGCAGCAGGCCTGGAGCCTGCTGAAATTATAAATAGCCACCTTTCCCGGGACTCTCCAGTCCCTCCTGGAGAGGGCCCTCCCACCAGCCCCTGCATGAGCCTCCACTCCAGCCCCCAGCCCGCAAGGAAGGGAGAGGGGCGGGGAGGGGCGGGAGGAGCCGGCGCTGGTCAGAAGGCTGAGCAGACCTGCATGTTAGCTACAAACACTTGGTTTTGAGTTGCAGGGAGCACCTAGAGACCGTTCCAGCTGCTAACCCCGTGGACGCTGCCTGAGGACTCCTCCATCACTAACAAACAACCCCCCACCCCAGCTCATATGTCAGGCCCAGAGACGGCTTAAGAGGAGGGGCTGGCACGGGTCTAGCCAAGCAACCCTGCATCCATCTGGCCTCTGCGGAACTCAGTTCCCCACCCTTGAAGGAGAGGAGAGACCCGGAGGAGCGATCAAAGGGGCATTTCGAGTTCTCCCACCTGAAGCCGGGACCTGGGCAGGGTCAGGCACAGGGCCAGCTGCTGCCAAGGATGGGACAGCACAGGCCCCGCTCAGAAAAAGCCGGCCTGGGCGAGCAGAGGCTACAAGCTTGTGAAATGGCTGGCGTCCCTTCCCGCCCCATCCCTTCTCTGCCCACCGGGCACTTTCCCATCCGTGAGGTGGAGAGGGTGGACAGGGACCACCAGGCCGCCAGGATGAACTGTCAACCCCGCAGGCAGGTGCAGCCACAGCCCCACTGCGCACAGGGGACCCCGAGACTCCACGCCGGGCTCAGAGTCATACGACCAGGAAGAGGCCGAGCAGGGATTAGAACTCAGCTCTTTCCACACCCTGAGCGCTCAACCCCAGCCGCTCTGGGCCACCTATAGATCTGTGGCCTGATCCATCAATCAAACCTGTGATTGACGGATTCCCGCCGATTGATTAACTGATTGGCTGATTGCCTGCCCGCCCCTCCTCCGGGCCGGCCTCCAGGGAGCCCCGCCCCGCCTTTCCGCGGCCGGATCCACGTGCTTCGGGAACCTCACCCCAGGCGCCCCCAACCGCGGCCCGGGCGAGGGGGCGGGGCCGGGGCGAGGCTCAACCCAATCCCCGCCCCGCCCGCCGACCCGCCCGTTGCCAAGGAAACGACCCCTCCCCCGGGAGCCTTCGGGGGCTCTGGCCGCCCCTGGACCCTCTGCTGGGAGCTGGGGTCCTCGAGTGAGAGGGACTGGGGGCGCGGGGCAAGTGGGAGGACAAAGATGGAGAGATGGGGGAGACAGAGACAGGAATCCACGGGGGGAAGACTCAAAAATCGCCCCCGTCCCGCCACCCAGAGAGACAGAGACGGGGACGAGGGAGAGACACGGGCCGCAGAGACTGGGAGAGAGGAAGGCGAGGGCCCGGGGGGGGGGACAGAGACCCCCCGAGGCGGGGGGGACGGCAGCAGGAAGGCCGGGAGGGGAGGAGGGGCCGAGCCAGAGCCGCTCAGGGACCTGCGCCCCGAGGACCCCGAAGAGAAGAGACAGGGCCAGCCGGGGGGAGCCGGGAGGGGCGAACTTGTACAAATAAATATTTATAAATTGAGAGTTTCCCAGTTCTTTTTGCATTGCCGTAGTAAATTATGTATCTCCTATATGCTTAGGGAGCCGCCAAGGGGGTGCGCCTTTCTGTGCTCCCCCATCTTCCTCCCCATCCTCCTCCTTTGCCCCCTTCCTCACCCCCTCCACCCCACGCCCTCCCCAGCCTCCTGTTCCCCGCTCGTCTCCCCTCCCTCATCCTCTCCTCCTGCCCTCTTCTCCCTGACCCCAGCCCCGCTTCCCTTCCTCCTCCGCCCCCGTCTGCCCCCTCTTCCCCCTTCCTCTTCCTCCCCCTTCCCCACCCTCCGAATTCACCCTCTCCCGGCCGCCTCCCTGCTTTGGGCCTCCTGCTTCCCCTGTCCTCCCACCTCCCCAGGTTGGAGCTGGGCACAGGCAGGCAGGAGGGGCAGCCCCCACCTGGAGGTGCCCCCTCCCAGAGGTGACCAGCCGCCCACTCCCGGTTTCTTCCCTGCCTTAAATAAGAATAATCACACGAGTCAGCGAGGCTAGGATTTAAAAAAGGCTGTTGTCGCTGGCAGTTTGGCACCCCCAACCGGGACCACGGAAATCTTCCTCCAGAGGACAGGGGACACGGCTGGGGTTGTGGGGAAGGCGGGGCTGAGGAGGGGGCAGGAGGGGCACTGCAGTCCCAGGAAGGCCTGGCCTGGAGGCTGAGACCACTTCCTAGGGGGCCTGGAGAAGCCCCCAGCTGGCTGAGCCTCAGTTTCCCCTCTGCGGGATGGGGCCGGGGGTTGGCTCCCTGCTCTCTAGGGCCAAACTTGCTCTGTTTGGGCGTCTTTGCCAGAGTCTGGGAGGTTTCCAGAGCCCTCTGACAGTCCTCACAGTGCCTCAGACACAAAGGAGGAGCTGAGAAAGAAATACACACACACACACACACACACACACACACACACACACACGTGCCTCAGGAGTTCCTAAACTGGGGCTAGACGGCGGGGGAAAGCGTGCCCCGCCCCCAGTCATAGCCTGCCAGGTCGAGGGGTCACACCCACTAGCAGTCTGTGGCCTGGCTTGGAGGAGCCTCAGTTTCCTTATCTGCAAACTGGGCCCGGTGAGGCCTCCCTCCCTTTGACCAAGGACCAGGATCCTGCCCGCTGAAAACTGCCAGGCCCTGTACATAGTGCCATGGGCTCCCTGCTCTGCTCTGAGGTCTTGGAAGCCAGGGGCGAACCTTGGAGCATTCCTCGGGCACCCGCATCCTTTCTCGGGGCTGCAGGTGGAGGGTCGGGCTCCACTGGCCTGCCCTTTCTGGGTGAGGGGGCCTGGGTGTTCGCTCCCGGCTTTGACCTTAGCCCTGCCTTCTCCACAAGCTCCCTTCGGTCCTCGCCTGTTTCCAATCCTTCCCATGGTTGTTAAGAACCGCAAGGGTGGCCAGTGGCTCACGCCTGTAATCCCAGCACGTTGGGAGGCTGAGGTGGGCAGATCGCCTGAGCTCAGGAGTTCAAGACCACCTGGGCAACATGGCAAAACCCTGTCTCTACGAAAAATACAAAAATGAGCCTAATGTAGCGCACGCACCTGCAGCCCTAGCTATTTGGAAGGCTGAGGTGGGAGGATCACTTGAGCCTGGGAGGTCGAGGCTGCAGTGAGCCGAGACTGTGCCACTGCACTCCAGCCTGAGTGACAGAGGAAGACCCTGCCTCAAAAAAAGACTGGCGAGCGCCACTGATCAGGTACTGACTGGCACCAGGGGCAGTGCGTGGGACCTGCCAGCTCCTCCCTGCCCTGCCCACACCCCGCTCCAATGCAGGGCCCGACAGATGCCCCAAATAGCAGAGGCTCAGGAGGACGACTTGCCCAGGTCAAGTGGCCAGACAGTCCTGAGCGGGGCTCTGGCCTGGGCCACACAGAGGGGCGTCTTCACACCCAGTGGGAAGGGGGAAGGGTGGGCCCTCTGGCTTAGCGACCTCAGGTCCTGCAGGACCCTCAGAAGCACCCGTCTCATGTAGAGACGCGTTTTTCTTCTAAGCCAGGCAGTGAGGGACGCACCGGGAAAGGACTCCCCTCACCCCCGTTTATCTGCCGCCAACACCTCCTGTGGCCGGGGTGTTTCCAACTGTTTCACAGACCCTGAGGGCATCGGGTGGGAAAGGGAGAGGGCCAGGTGGGGACTCGCAGCCCCTCCCGCTGCTTCCTTCTGTGTTGATCACTTGGGTCAGATTCATTTCCAGAAAAGAGAACAAGGTTGCGATGGGCAGGTGGGTGGGAAGTATAGTTCGGACCTCTCTGCTGTGAAGACCTAGGAGCCACTGGGATGAAAACTGGCTTCCCAAAGACCCCCAACCTCTGTGACTCAGCTATCCCCAGGCCACCACCCCCAGGGCAAGCAGACGGAGCAAAGCAGCACTGCCAGGCGAGGGGGCCTGGGCATCGAGTTCTGTCCTTCATCCAAGCCTGCCACGTGGGCCCTGCTGCGCCTGTAGGGTGGATGAGGAAGTGAGGGCTCAGAGACCTCAAGTGACTTGCCCGGGGTCACACAGCCAGTCCAAGACTCCACTAGGACACTCTCCAGTCCCCCTGACTCCAAAACCCAAGCTTCTGTAGCGTCCACCCTCCCCGGAAGCCACAGGGTCGCCCTGACCTTCTCACAGGCTCTTGCCCCCTTTCTGCTCTTGTTTCCCCGTCAAGCCGCTCCCCAGGGGTTTCTTCTGGCATCAGGAAGACTCACAAATGCTCAGGAACAGGACTGAGGAACAACTAAGAGAGACCACCACGGCACCACGAGGGGCAGGGCAAGGCTGCCTGTGCAGTGGAAACTGCCACCCCTCCACCGCTCACCCCTGCCGACCCCCACCGCTCACCCCTGCCATCCCCCACCGCTCACCCCTGCCAACCCCCACCGCTCACCCCTGCCAACCCCCACCGCTCACCCCTGCCAACCCCCACCGCTCACCCCTGCCACATCCTCCACCACTCACCTTTGCCATCCCCCACTGCTCACCCCTGCCACCCCTCACCGCTCACCCCTGCCACCCCCCACCGCTCACCCCTGCCACCCCTCACCGCTCACCCCTGCCACCTCCCCACCACTCACCCCTGCCATCCCCCACCGCTCACCCCTGCCACCTCCCCACCGCTCACCCCTGCCATCCCCCACCGCTCACCCCTGCCACCTCCCCACCGCTCACCCCTGCCACCTCCCCACCGCTCACCCCTGCCACCTCCCCACCGCTCACCCCTGCCACACCCCCACTGCTCACCCCTGCCACCCCCCACCACTCACCCTTGCTACCCCCCACCGCTCACTCCTGCCACATCCTCCACTGCTCAGCCCTGCCACACCCCCACCACTGCCACCCCTCACCACTCAACCCTGCAACCCCTCACCACTCAACCCTGCCACATGCTCCACCACTCACCCCTGCTACCCCCCCACCACTCACCCCTGCTACCCCCCACCACTCACCCCCACCCCCCACCACTCACCCCTGCCACCCCCCACTGAGCATGGCAGCAACATCTGCCACCCCTAGTGGATGTTGTCCTAATTTCCCAGAGCCCTGTGCGTCCAAGAGGCGCCGGAACAGGGCTGCAGGGTCCCAGGGACCTGTTGTCCTTACAGAAATGTCTACGCCTGCGTCGGATTGGGCCTAGAGCTGCTGCCACCACACTGTCACCTGGGTCATGTCTCCTCCCTGAGAAGCAAGGCCAGGCCCTAGCCAGTCCAGAGCCGCAGCTGTTTCTTTCCTGCAGGCGAAGGTCCCCCCAGGAAGCTCCTGACGTCCCAGGGGTCGATCAACCATCCACTTCATCAGAGAGGCCCAGACACCTGGGAGCGCCCAGGCCCAAGCTGGGGCCTGCTCTGCGCTTAGACAAGGTCCATTGTTGCTGATGGCGGGTGGGGGCTGGAGACAGAGCCGCAAACCAGACAGAGGCCTGCTTGGCTTTGTGCGAACTCAATACACAAACGGGGGTGTCTGGAAGGCAGGGGGAGTGGGAGCTTCGGGAGGGATGGAACTTTCTTTGGGACTGGGGGATTATGAGCACCTGCTCAGCAGGTACCAAAGCCTGCTCCCTGGAGCTGGAGAGGCAGCTGGCTTCCAACCTGGCAATGGGGGGAAGGGTGCCGGTGGGCTGTTTGTTTATGCCCTGGGAGGGGAGGGAAGGGAGATTTTCAGGCCCTCAGATCCACACCCCACCTACAGCAAGAAAGGGAGAGATTGTCACGGTCATTAGAGGGGATGGGGAGAAATGCTGACGCTGCAGAAGGAGGACATTAACCAGAGTCATTTCTGGGTGAGGCGTGTTGGTGACTTTTACCTTCTTTCTTTTTTTTGAGACGGAGTCTCACTCTGTTGCCCAGGCGGAACTGCAGTGGTGGGATCTCGGCTCACTGCAGCTTCCACCGCCCAGGTTCAAGCAATTCTCCTGCCTCAGCCTCCTGAGTAGCTGGGACTACAGGCGTGCGCCACCACACTGGCTGATTTTTGTATTTTTAGTAGAGACGGGGTTTCACCATGTTGGCCAGGCTGCTCTTGAACTCCTGATCTTGTGATCTGTCCGCCTCAGCCTCCCAAAGTGCTGAGATTACAGGCATGAGTCATGGGGTGCCTGGCCTAGCAGCTCTTCTTAAAAGCTGCTTGTGGCCCTGGAGAGCTGTCAGGTTGCTAAAGGCACCCACCCTTTGACCAAGCGATTCCATTGTTAGGAATTTATGCCACAGACACATTCACATGGTGACAAGGAGAAATGCAGAAGGAAGCTCACTGCCCCCGTGTTTTTAATAGCAGAACTTTGGAAATGCCTTAAACACCCATCCAGGGGGACGGATGATGAACAGGAAGAGTGCACAGTGGAAGAGTATTCGGCTGTTAAAAATGCCTGCCTGAGGCCAGGCAAGGTTGCTGACGCCTGTAATCCCTGCACTTTGGGAGGCCAAGGCAGATGGATCACTTGAGGTCAGGAGTTCGAGACCAGCCTGGCCAACACGATGAAACTCTTGTTTCTACTGGAAAAAAAAAAAAAAAAAAAAAACTGGCTGGATGTGGTGGCGCATGTCTGTAATCCCAGCTTCTTGGGAGGTTGAGGCAGGAGAATTGCTAGAACCTGGGAGGTGGAGGCTGCAGTGAGCCGACATCGCACCACTGCACTCCAGCCTGGGGGACAGAGCAAGACTCTGTCTCAAAAATAAATAAAAATAAATAAAGATGAAAAAATACTGCTGGGGCCCATCTGGGATTCTTCACGGACAGAAGAACAGGAAGCTCTCCTTTGTATTTTGAAAGGGGCACCTGGGTTCGCACGCTGACCGTGAGGAGAACCCTGATGCTCACCTGTAGCCGGTTTTCCCCTTTCTCAGGACCCGCCATCCTTGCGGTTGCACGAGGCCCCCTGGCTAGCGAGCCGTGGGAGGACGTGATGTGACGCTCTTTACTCTGCCCCAGTGATCTGGAGATGGGGGTGCCACGAGCTGAAGGCAGCCTGGAGCCTTCACAGGAAGTGCCGTTACACCTGGATGCCAGCGCGGTGGTTCACGCCTGTAACCCCAGCACTTTGGGAGGCCGAGGTGGGCAGATTACTTGAAGTCAGCAGTTGGAGACCAGCCTGGCCAACATGGTGAAACCCCGTCTCTACTAAAAATACAGCCATCAGCTGGGCATGACGGCACACACCTGTAGTCCCAGCTACTTAGGAGGCTGAGGCAGGAGAATCCCTTGAATCCGGGAGGCGGAGGCTGCAGTGAGCTGAGATCGTGCCACTGCACTCCAGCCTGGACAACAGAGAGACACTCCGTCTTCCAAAAAAAAGAATTGCCTGGACACACAGCAGACTTTGTTGAGTGTGAAACAAACTTTGACGGGGTTCAGGTGTGCTCAGATGTGGGGTTCATTTGTTACGGCAGCAGAGGGAGCCTTGCTGACCAATACAGCTCACACCCAGGCACAGGTGAAGCCTGGCCCAGGTCCTGAGGGGACTCCTGGAAAACCACGTTCCGGTTCAGGAGACGCTGAGAGATCCTGGCAAGTCCTTTGACTCTTCTGGGCCTCCATTTCCTCATGTGGAGGGTGGGGCAAGAGATGTTTTCTCCTCTGAGGCCTACGGTTCTTATGCCTCCAGACCCCAAAGGCTCAAGGAAGACCTGCCAGTCCTCGGGGCGGCTGGGGGCTGCGTGCTCACTGCACAGGGCCGCTGGGCAGAGCGCCTCAGAGGCATCGTGGAACCCTCCCAGTGGCTCCAGGAGGGAGGTGCCATCACGATCCCCATCTCCCTGTGAGGAAACTGAGGCTCAGAGAGGCAAGGTCACTTGCCCAGAAACACGAGCATCTGAATTCTTGACTGCTGGAATGCCGATTACCATCTGGTATTTTTATTTCTTACGAAAGCAGCTAACTGAAGGCTGGGATTTGTCTCACGCCTGTAATCCCAGCACTTTGGAGGCCCAGACAGGATAATGGCTTGAGGCCAGGAGTTCTAGACCAACCTGAGCAACATAGTGAGACCCTGTGTCTGCAAAAAAGTGAAGAACGAGCTGGGTCTGGTAGCTACTCTGGAGGCTGAGGTGGGACGATCGCTTCAGCCTAGGAGTTCAAGGCTGCAGTGAGCTGTAACCGTTCCACTACACTTCAGCCTGAGTGACAGAGTGAGACCCTCTCTCAAAAAAGAAAAAAAAAAAAAAACTTGAAAAAAGCCAACTATCGATAACATAAGAGAACCGGTAATATATTTTTTTAAATATACACGAAATGTATCATCGTAATCATTTTTAAGTGCATAGTTCAGCAGTGTTAAGTACCTTCACGGTATTGTACAACCATCGCCACCATCCACCCACAGAACTCTTTTCAACTTGTAAAACTTAAACTCTGTACCCAGGAAATACTAACTCCTCCTTCCCCCGGCAACCACCATCCCGCCGTCTGTCTCTACGCATGCGACTCCTTTAGAACCTCACGTAAGTGGAATCCTACTGTATCTGCCCTCTGGTGACAGGCTGTTTTACTCAACATGCTGTCTTCAAGGTTCATCCATGTTATAGCGGGTGTCCGTTTCCTTTTTATGGCCACACAATATTCCGTCGTACGTGTGCATCGCATTGTTTCTTCCTGTGCTGGAGGACACTTGAACTGCTTCCACCTTTTCTCTGTTGTGAGTAAAGTTGCTGGGCAGACGGGAGCACGAATCTCTCTTCGAGACCTTGCTTTCCATTCTTTTGGGTACGTACCCAGAAGTGGAAATGCTAGATCATATGGTAATTCTATTTTTAATGTTTTTAAGGCACTGCCACGCTGTTTTCCACAGCGGCTGCACCATCCTCGTCCCCACCGGCCCTGCCCGGGTGCTCCAGTTCCCCCACCTCCTCCCCCGCACCTGCTCCTTCTGCCTCCTGACAGGAGCCGCGCTCGTGGGGTGGGAGGGGACACCTCATCCGGGCTTTCATCTGCTGACGATTCGTGAGGGGATAAAGGCTTTTTCTTTTTTCTTTTATTTTCTTGCTTTTGTTTGTTTGTTTTTGAGACGGAACCTCACTCAGTCTCCCGGTCTGGAGGGCAGGGGCGCGATCTCGGCTCACTGCAACCTTCGTCTCCCAGGTTCAAGCAATTCACCTGCCTCAGCCTCCCGAGTAGCTGGGACTACGCATGCACCACCACACCTGGCTAGTTTTGGTATTTTGGATAGAGACGGGGATTTCACCATGTTGGCCAGGCTGGTGTCGAACTCCTGACCTCAAGTGATCCACCTGCCTTGGCCTCCCAAGTGCTGGGATTACAAGCAAGAGCCACCACGCCTGTCCTGATATGGGCTTTTTCAGTGCCGCTGGTGGGTCTAGAGCAGTGCAGTCACCTGGCTCTGCTTCCACAGGAGGAAAGAGGGTCCCAGTGCTGCCCCCGTGCCGGGGAAGTTGTGGGCACAACTCAGAGTCCCCGACCCCCAAACCAGCTAGTGGGGCTGCGGCTGCAGCATGACCTGTGTCCCAGTGAACAGGCTGGGGGCCCAGCTTCTCCGGAACGTCAACCTCGCGGATGTTGCAACCTCTACTTCCCCTGCTGGGCCTCAGCAGGAACTGAGCTGGGCTTTTCCAGCTTCGGCCAACCCTGTGACCTGGAGTCCCCGCCCAGCCTGGAACTCAGAGCCGAGAGGAGTCAGCACCACAGGGAGGCAGGAGACGTGGTCATCTGCGTGTCCCTCAGCTTCCGCATCCGGACAAGGGGCAGCTCTGTGGACAGGACGTGCCGGACGAGCTTGCAGACTGTGTGGCCAGATGGATGTGGTCTGACTCCCATTTCTTCCATTTACCAGTGGTGTGACCCTGGATACGTCACTTCCCCTCCCAGCCCTCACTTCCATCTGTGAAATGGTGCTTGGCACTCGGTATGAACTCAGTGCCTCCTGCGATTACCAGCACCATCCTCCTCCTCATCACCATCAATATCCACCAGATGACCAGGTCACGCCTGTGTCCAACCATCCATGGCTCCCACGGCCGGCCGGAGACAGCCCGTCACACTCACGGCTGCTAGGCACCGCCCAGACTGACCCGTGCCCACATCTCCAACCTCCTCTCCTTCCCACTCATCACATTCCACTCTCCGGGGCTGCCCTCCTGTCCTTCAAACTCAAAGCTCTCCCTCCAGCCACAGGCCCTTTGCATATGCTGTTCTCTGCCCGGAATGCGCTTCCCCACCCATCCGGCTCCACCCCTTCATCAGTTACCTCATAAAAGGCCTCTGGACCGTGAAATTATTGGAAGACTATCAGCCTCCCGACATCGCTCTCTGAGGCCAGGATCGTCCCTGCTTTGCTTCCCACTAAGGACAAGGTGGGTCCAGGTGGCCCCCAAATATTAGCCACATGGAATTATGTCCCTTCCAGATAAACCCTGATTTTGGAAACTCAGATTCTTTCCACAAAAACAAGCCATTCCTCACATCGCTAAATAAGCTCAACTTTCGTACCTTTGGAAGCTTTTTTTCCCTTCAGTAAACGAACCAACCTGAGAAAGCCCTCAGCTACATCCTGTGTCCTCATTTCTCAGCTCAGAAAAACCTGGTCACTGCACTTGGAGCAGCTGCTCCCAACGCCTGCCACGCCTCCCCCGAGCCCGCCCCGGGCTGCCCCTTCCTCGGGACTCAGGGAGCTTTCGGGCTGCTCTCTGGGTGACCCTCTGCTTGGGAATAAACACCCACCCTGAGGGACGGAGGAAGGAGAGGGAGGCACATGGGTTTCAGCCCTCACAACAAGGTCAGCGAGAGCCACAGTGAACGCTGCTAAGCGCCAGGGCCCGACCCAGCCGGCTACACTCAGCAGCCCTGCCATCGGGAGCGCGGGTGTGGGCCCCAGGAGGGCCACAGGCCAGGAGGCTTGGAGAAAGTGCGTGGCCCAAACCCGGGCCTGCCTCCCCGCTTCCATTCCCTGGCTTACCTTGTAAAATTTGTATTTACGTACGTATTTACTTATTTTTTATTTTTATTTTTTTTGAGACGAAGTCTCGCTGTGTCACCCTGGCTGCAGTGCGGTGGCACAATCTTGGCTCACTGCAACCTCCACCTCCCAGATTCAAGCGATTCTCCTGCCTCAGCCTCCTGAGTAGCTGGGATTACAGGCACCCACCACCACACCAAGCTAATTTTTGTGTTTTTAGTAGAGACGGGGTTTCACCATATTGGTCAGACTGGTCTCAAGCTCCTGACCTCAGGTGATCCACTCACCTCAGCCTCCCAGAGTGCCGGGATGACAGGTGTGAGCCACCGCACCTGGCCTGCTTGCTTGCCTAGTTCAATATTTATTTAGCAAGCAACTACTATGTGCCCAGCCCAGTTTTGGGGAAGCCTAGTGAAGACCCCAGGTCCTGCCCTCCTGACCGGGTACTTACTGCTGGGGAGGAGACCTCAGGCTCTGCGTTGTCCCCAGGCTCACCCAGTGCATTCTCTGGGCTCAGGGCCTGTGGGTAGGGGCTGGCTCTAGGGGATGCTCCAGAGGACTCCATGGGGAGGGGAGGTTCAGAGAGGGGTGGTGCACTCGCCCATTTCAGAAGGTCCCGGGGAAAGAACTGTCTCCACAGGGTCACAGGCAGGCTCCGGACCAGTCGTTGCTGTGGTTGGGGCCAGCTCAGGCCTGCAGGAAGGATGGGCTGTCCCCAAACATAGGTGAGTCAAGGGAGGACTTAGGGTCACCGTCGGCTGGGCCCCATGGACACCAAGGGGGAGCCCCAGGGTGAAGGAGTGGCGGTCACAGGGAGGACCAGGAAACCTCCCCTGGGCCTGGCGGGGGGTCTGAGATGAGTGCCTGCTATTTGGGTTCTCGTGGGGGTCACATTCCTGGGGCAGATGACAGCAGCCAAACAAAGCACACAACCACGTGGCCTGGCCTGGCGAGAGGGAAGGGGGAGGCCTGGGAGCCTGGGTCAGGAAACAGCGGGAGGCGGGCCTGGGAAGGCTGCAGGACCCCCCAGGAGGACTGGCTTCTGGGGCCCGGCACCAGGCGACTCTTGAGAGAGAGGAAGAGGAGTGGGCATGAGGCCAGAGGGGACCCCAGGGCCACTGTGGGGACGCAGACTCTGGGAGGTGCTGGCCCGAGGGGCCCTCCTGTCTGCTGTGCCCGAGGAGGCTTGGGTGGACAGACAGAGGTGGTGAGATGCCCCACGGGCGTCCAGGGGAGGGGCCCCTGCGGGACTGGAGAGCCCAGGGGACGGCAGAGGCTAGAGAGAGGAGGACAGGAAGAGGCGAGGCCTGGGCCGGGGCAGCCAGGAGGGCCCCGAGTGCGGGTCCACATCTCCTCCCATGCCAGATCTGCCAGGGGAGCTCAGAAATGCTCAGTTCCTGCGCCCCTCCCAACCTGCCTGGCACGCCCAGGCACATGCACACCTGCCCACTAACACACCCTCCCTCACACACACACAACTCATGCATGCTAACTCCTGTGCACACCAATTCACACACACGACTCACGCACCAACTCACACGTACACCACTCACACGCATACCAACTCGCAGACACAGCAACTCACACATACACAACTCACACATGCCAACTCGGACTCACACACACACCAACTCACACATACACAACTCACACGTGTACCAACTCACATACACAGCAACTCACACATACACAACTCACACACCAACTCATACATGCCAACTCCGACTCACACACACACCAACTCACACATATACGACATACTCCAACTCATACATACACAACTCACATGCGTACCAACTCACAGACACAGCAACTCACATATACACAACTCACACATACACAATTCACACACCAGCTCATACATGCCAACTCACACCGACTCACATGCATACCAACTCACACATATACAACTCATACACCAACTCACATAAACACCAACGCACACAAACACAACTCACATACACACCAACTCACATGCCAGCTCACACACTGACATGCAGCAACTCACATGCACATCAACTCACATGCAACTCACATACACACCAACTCACACATACACAAACCACTCATACAACACGCATCAACTCACACAACTCACGCTAACACACAGCAACTCACTAATTCACACGCATAGCAACTCACAAGCCAACTCACACAGACAACTCACATGCACACAAACTCACACACACAACTCAAGCACACCAACTCACACACACATATATACGACTCACACACATCAACTCACACCACACCATCACACACACCCTGACATACACACTCTCACATGCACCCTCACTCACACACATCAACTCCCATGCACACCAAATCCCTCCCATGCACACACCCTCCCTCCTACATAACTCACACACAGACCCAGGCACACACCCTCACCCCCATCTTACACAACCTCACACATACACAACTCACACATACCAACTCACATGCACACACCCTCACTCCCAACACAACCTCACACATACACAACTCACACACACCAAGTCACACACACCCTCACACCAATTCACAGGCACACACCCTCCCTCATTACACAACTCACACACAGACCAACACACATGCACACACCCTCACCCCCAATAACACCTCACACATACACAACTCACACACACCAACGCACATGTACACATCCTCACACACATCTACACACATCCCTGCTTACACTCACCCTCCCTCCCACACACACGCTCACATGCACACATAAACTTACATACACACCCTCACACACACACCCCTGCTCACAGACACACACACTCTCTCACACATATGCACACACACATACACAGACACCCTACCCCCACCAGGCTCAGGGACCCCTCCAGCGTCCTCGGGGCATTGGCCCCGGGGACAGCAGGGAGGGTGATTTCCCAAATAGCAGCCCCCAGAGCCCAGGCTCTGCCCCAGAGAAGTTCAAGTTCAGGCAGAAGGATCTCCCTTGAAGCTGAAGACATTTACATGAGAAGAACCACTTCCCCGAGTGACTCAGCATGCACAGATCTCTCTCTCTCTCACACACACACACACACACACACACACAAACACACGCAGAGGGCTCTCTAGAGAGCTGTCCTCGACCCTCACTTCGGGCCCAGAATTCCGAGGCTCCACTCCAGCCCCAACAATCCAAGTCCTACCCATCTACGCAGAGCTCAGGGGTGCCCCTGGCATGTGGGAGCCTCGCAGTGCCATATCCTGTCCCCTCATTCCAGAGGCCTTCCTTGGCTGGGGGTCCGGGGCAGAGCAGGGAAGGCCCAGCCTGAACCACAGTAAAGTGGAAACCCTCAGGGAAATTCACACTCAGTTGCCTGCCTGCCAAGGACAACATTCATACAGGCGCACTGACACACACGTGTGCACACCGACTGGTGCGTGCACAGTCCATACTCACCCTGATACCTAGGTACACACTTGTCACAGGCGTTCAAACCAGAGTGACTGCAGGTTGAGTGAGGGCTGGGGACATGGGGCTGGGGCTTGACGGGCTGCCTTCCCAGAAAGTCAGGTATTCCCAGCTTCTAGATGTTTACAGTTAAGGGAACAAATTGACAATGTTTGCTACGACAAACCCAGACTTGGGAGTGTCCAGATACCCCATATTTGGAGAATAAAGGCAATCCTAATTTTGCTTTAAAGATAATAATATTGATTCTTGCAAAATATGGTAATTAAGAAAACGAATCCTTCATCACAAACCCTTGTAGCAGAGCCCATCTCCCCGTGCATGTAAGCACTGTGCCTGGGGTGGAGGCGGCCTCCTCTTTTGGGAACGTCCTACTTTGTCTATGGAGTAGCTGTCCTTTCTTTCTTTTTTACTTTCTCTTCTCTTTTCTTTTTCTGAGACAGAGTTTCACTCCTGTTGCCCAGGCTGGAGTACAGTGGCATGATCTTGGCTCACTGCAACCTCTACCTCCCGGGTTCCAGCAATTCTCCTGCCTCAGCCTCCTGAGCACCTGAGATTACAGGCACATTCCACCATGCCCAGCTAATTTTGTGTTTTTAATAGAGACGGGGGTTTCTCCATATTGGTCAGGCTGGTCTTGAACTCCCAACCTCAGGTGCTCCACCCACCTCGGCCTCCCAAAGTGCTGGGATTACAGGCGTGAGCCACCACAGCCGGCCAGGTTTTGTTGTTGTTGTTTTTTGAGACGGAGTCTTGCTCTGTTGCCCAGTCTGGAGTACAGTGGTGCGATCTCGGCTCACTGCAACCTCTGCTTCCCAGGTTCGAGTGATTCTCCTGCCTCAGCCTCCCAAGTAGCTGAGACTATAAGCGTGCGCCACTAGGCCCGGCTAATTGTTTGGGTTTTTTTTTTTTTTGTGTATTTTTAGTAGAGCAGGGTTTCACTATATGTTGGTCAGGCTGATCTCAAACTCCTGACCTCAGGTGTCCCGCCCGCCTCGGCCACCCAGAGCTGGGGTGACAGGCATGAGCACCACGCCCAGCCCCTTGTACGTTCTTAGTAAACTGACTTTTGCTTTGCACTGTGGACTCCTCCTGAAATCCTCTCTTGTGCGAAATCCAAGAACCCTCTCTTGGGGGCTGGATCAGAACCCCTCTCCGGTAACACACGAACACATACACACTGAAACTCACTCACGCAAGCACGAATACACACTCCCCTATCCCACTGGTGCACACACACCAGCACACTCACAACGACACGACACGCCCAAGTACACGCAGACACTGCAGAGTGTAACTCTGGGTCTCCAGTGGGTCTGAGCGGTCTGCTCCACAGTGGGGCTCTCCTGGGGCTGGAGCCTCCTCTCAGAAATGTTTCTGCCCCCAGCTGCCATGTGACTGAAAATCCTGAGAAATTAGGAAAGAGTCCTTTAAAACCAGCACCTCGGATTTCAGGCTTAAGCAGTATTTGGAAAATGCGAGGCTCAGTCCGCCAGCTGGGTGGGCTCTGGGCCTGTGTCTCCTGGCTCATGGGGGCAGGCGGGAGGTGGGAGCTGGCTCGTGGTCCGGGGCGAGTCCGGGCAGATTTGGGGCACACGCAGGTACACGGACATCCCGCCGCTGAGAGCCAGCGAAGCAGCAGAGGGCTGTGGGGGGGGGGGTCAACGACAGAGCTTTGGAGAGACCCAATCCCCATCCGCTCTCCCTGCAACCCTCCGCTAGGGACTTCACTCCCGCGAGCCTCAGCTTCCCCATCTGCACAGTGGGTGTGACCCCGGGACCCACCTCATGGGCTAATGTGAAACTCAAAAGACACCGTGTCGAAGAAGTTAGAAGCCCTGGAAGACCCAGAAAAGAAAGTGGTGGTGGCGGCGGGGCAGCGATGGGGGAAGAAACCCCCATCCCCGGCTTCCCGCTTGTAACCGGGCCGAAAATAACCAGCATTTTCCTTTTCTCTGCGGCTGAAGCCCACGCTTCCCAGAGGACCGGGCCTGCTTATCAGGAGCAGAGCGGCTCGCTCGGCTGTCTCCGCCAGAAGGTGACTGTGGGGGCCCCGCTCCCCTCCAGCCTCCAGCCGGACTCCCACCAGGAAAACACCGGCTTCTCTCCCCCTCCCCCCGCCCCTCCCAGGTTTCCGCCTCACCCCCCGCCCCAGCCCACAAACAATTTTGCATATATTTAAATCTCCTTTGCGAGTTCCCCCTCCCCCGGAAAAAGAGAGAAAGAAATTACAAAGGCCGTCATTTGTCTCCGTCCCCGCACCCCATCTATCAGGGCCCGGAGCCCGTCGCCTCGAATGAGGCGCGCGCCCGGGACGGCCGCTTTAATGGGGCGCCGCGTGTGACTGTGCAGCCGCGCGGCGGGCGCAGCCGGCCGGCATTTGCATACATATTAAACGGAGCAGTAAAAAATGCAGACATGCAAACCATTTGGACGGGCTCCTCGGCGCAGAGCCTGCCAGGAAATCAATCTTCTGGTTTCTTCAAGGCAGCCTGCTCGGGAGGAGGTGGCGATGCCACACAGCCCGCGGGCCGTGGGAGGGGGCCATCGTCTGTCCATCTGCCTGCAGGAGCGGCCGTGGGGGTCCTTCCCGGCCACGGAGGAGCCACCCACGGGGAGCCAGGGGCCGGGGAGTGAGTGTGGTGGGTCCTGGCTCGGCTGGCTGTGTGCCCTGGAGTGAGAGCCGGCCCCTCTCTGAGCCCCCTTCACTGGGTGCTGAAGATACTTCCTCTCCCTTTTGCCACTCTGGGGCTTAGGGGACGAACCCAAGATCACCGGGCCGGGTCTCTAAGCCAGGTGCAGAGAAGGATGGCCGAGCACCCAGGCTCTGGAGGCAGGCGGCCTGAATTCAGTCAGGCTCCACTCCTCGGGAGCTGTGCGATCTTGGGCAAATGCATCAACCTCCCTGTTTCCTGTAAAAGAAAGCTCAATCCGCCTCCCTCCTAGGTATGCTGTTGGGTTGAAATAGGTCAGTCTTGTACAGCAGTTGGCTCATTGCCTGGCAAGTAGTATGTGCTCAGTAAAGAGTGGCAGAACAGGGAGTAGGAGGGTCCTCGGTGTTATCCGTATGGACTTCTGGGTGAATATCCCTCTTTACGTCTGCATGTTGTGGCAAGCCACTCCTCCGCGAACCTCCTTACCTGTAAAATGGGGCGTTTTGATTCTCCGGGAAGGGCTAGCTGTGTTCTACAGGGCACTGGGTCGTCTCCCTGGCCCTCCCTACTGTGTGCTCCCACCCACCCGCTGATTCCAGCCAGTGTGGCCAAGGTGGCACCTCTGAGGGCTGCCCACAGCCTGTCTTAGGCAAAGCCCAGAGCAATCTGTGGGTCCGGGAAAAGGCCACTAGCCCTGAACCTCAGCCAAGTGAGACTGGGGCCTCTCCGAATTCCGCGGCACAGATGGGGAAACCGAAGCTCAGAGAGGTGCGGCAGAGCCAGGAAGCTCCAAGGTGGTGCCTGGAAAGTCAATACTGCTGGCAGAGGGCGGAGCTCATCTCACAGTGTCAGGGGATGAGGCTGCCCCGGCAAAGAAGGGGGTGCTTGTGGAGAAGGAACTGAGTTTTGTGTCTGAGCCCAAGTGAATATCTGGTACCCATGAAGGTCCTTCCTTTTTTTTTTTTTTTTTTTTTTTTTTTTTTTTTTTTTGAGACGGTGTTTTGCTCTTGTCGCCCAGGCTAGAGTGCAATGGCGCGATCTTGGCGCACTGCCATCTCGGCCTCCCGGGTTCCAGCGATTCTCCCGCCTCGGCCTCCCTAGAAGCTGGGATCACAGGCACGCGCCAGCATGCCCAGCTAATTTTTTTTGTGTTTTTAGTAGAGACGGGGTTTCACTACGTTGGCCAGGTTGGTCTCGAACTCCTGACCTCAGAAGATCCCCCTGCCTTGGCCTCCCAAAGTGCTGGGATTACAGGTGTGAGCCACCGCGCCCGGCTCAGTCCTCCCTTGAAAACACCTGGAGGAAGAGGGGAGACAGGGCTTTTGAGAACCTGCTCGATTCGGCCTTCATTCATCTACTTTATACTCCCAGAAGCGGGGAACAGAGGTGACCAAGATTCCCCAAGACCCCGGCCGGGCAGTGGACAGTGCTGGGGCGTTAATGGCAGGATGGGGGGTGCACCTAGACCAGTGGGTGCACTGTCCTCTCTGAGACCCTAGGGATTAGGTGAAGAGGCCAAGCCAGGGCGTGGGCAGGGGAGCTCCGTCTTCAGTTGGGAGAGGGTCCCCTGAGGTTCAAAGCTTCCCAACTGAGTGGCAGTGTGACCTCTGTGCTGTGTGTGGGCGTTGCAGCCTAAAGTTATGGGAACTGAAGAGGCCAGACCCAGAGCCGTGGCCCAATTCACTGGTGTCTCGCTGTGTGACCTTGGACAAGGCCTCGCTTCTCTGGGCTGGGGTGGCTGAGCCGACTGCACCCCCGCTCTGCCTCTCGGGGAGCGCCCCCCTTTCATTCCTGCCCTCCAGACCCTCCGGGCCGCCGTCCCTCCACCTCTCTCTGCAGCCCCGAGTGCAGGCCAGCCCCACTCACTGCCCGGCAGGCAGCCCAGCCAGGGTGGAGGAAGCAGGCAGGGCGGGAAAAGGCGGGAGGGGTCCGAGTTACAGGAACCAGCAGGGCCATTGCTCAACTGGGGAGCCTGGCCGCGGGCCTGCCTCGGCCCCCACCTCCAGCAGCCCGCCCTCCTCCCAGCGCTGCATTGCAAACATTCCTCGCCAATCTCGGGTTGCTGCAGCCCCGGAAGGGGGAACTGCAGCAGACACAGCAAGAGGCCGCCAGAAACGCTTAACCCCTTCGCTCCTTCCAGGCAGAGCTTTCAGGCGGAGGAAGGAGGGAGCTGGGGCGGCGGCTGCCAGAGTCCTTCCCAGGCTCTGGGTGACCGGGTCAGGTGATTTGCTGGCAGGCCTGGCCGGATTACCAACGTGGATCAACAGGTTGTGCGTTCATGACTCACCCAGCAGACATTTCCGGAGCTTCCCTGGGTGCTGGCAGCAGACATGAAAATCCAAGAGTGGCCCCAGCATGGGGGGTGGGATGCGGGTCTCTTACGACGAGTATAGCCAAGGAGAAGTGTAGGGTGAGCCTAAGCACAAACTAACGTGGCTCAACTAGTCAGGGAGGGCTTCTTGGAGGAAGTGACTTTTAGGAGCCCTGTGAGGGCAGAGGGAGAGAGTTCCAGGCAGAGGAGGCAGCAAGTGTGAGGCTCTAGAGGGCAGAGAGGTGTTGGCACGTTTCAATCTTTGTTTCTGGAGGAGAGAGAGGAAGGGGAGGAAAGCCCCCAGGTGGCAGAGCTTGGCCCATGCCAGGTCCCAGAAAGCCTTGAGGCCACTCCCAGCATGGACTGTCATGTGAGGGTAGAGAGGAGCCGGGGAAGGGTTTATATGAAGAATGACATGGTCAAGTTTAGCTCTAAGCACTAAAAAATGCCTTGAATATAAAACAGAAACTTGGGCCGGGCGCGGTGGCTCACACCTGCAGTCCCAGCACTTTGGGCAGATCATGAGGTCAAGGAGTTCGAGACCAGCCTGGTCCACATGGTGAAACCCTGCCTCTACTAAAAATACCAAAATTAGCTGGACATGGTGGCATGCACCTGTAGTCTCAGCTACTTGGGAGGCTGAATCAGGAGAATTGCTTGACTCCAGTAGGCAGAGGTTACAGTGAGCCGAGATTGCGCCACTGCACTCCAGCCTGGCGACCGAGCAAGACTCTGTCAGGGACAGAAAAAAAAAAAAAAAAAAAAAGCAGAACCTTAATGGAAAGAGAGGGCACTAACACATTTTCATGTACAAACCAAATGGACTCTAAGAACACCTGAGCCATGCCACGGTGCCACCAACAGGACACGTTTCAGCTGGCAGCTGGGCGGGGGGCACTAGGCTCTCTGGCAGCACACATGGCCACACAGGATCAGCAGGCTCAGGTTGGCTCTTCCTCCCGGGGTGGTGTCAGCACCTCCCATGTCCCAGACACTGCTCCTGCATACAGCTGGAGCTCAATAAATGCAGCAATTGTCAGAGTGCTTGAAGTTGGGAGGGGCTGAGAGGTCATCTAGGCCTACAGCCTCCTGGCTTCTTTTATGTTATGTTATGTTATGTTATGCTATTATTTTATTTGTGAGATGGAGTTTCACTCTTGTTGCCCAGGCTGGAGTACAATGGCATGATCTCAGCTCATTGCAACCTCCACCCACCCCCAGATTCAAGCAATTCTCCTGCCTCAGCCTCTCAAGTAGCTGGGATTATGGGTGCCTGCCACCACGCCCCCCTGATCTTGTATATTTAATAGAGATGGGGTTTCACCATGTCGGTCAGGCTGGTCTCGAACTCCTGACCTCAGGTGATTCACCCGCCCTGGCCTCCCAAAGTTCTGGGATTACCGGCGTGAGCCACCACGCCCTGTCCTCACTTTAGATGACGAAACTGAGGCCCAGAGGCAGCGATGGCCGGCCCAGGCCGTAGTCCCAGGCCTACGCATACTGGTCATGAGCTGTGTGATCCAGGCAAGTGATGTCCTGGTCTTCATTTTCCCATCTGCAAAATGAAGTGATAACGGTAAACTGCTCCATTTGTGATAAAGACTCAGAGAGAGAATCCCCAGCCCAGGGGGGCCTGGGGTTTACAGCCGAGACACCCACAGCGCATGCGGAGAGGAGGCCAGCACACGCAGCCGCCTATAACCTTGGTATCCTCCAATCTCCCTCCCCAAAGCCCCTTCCCTTTCCCTACCTCTTACTGGGCCCGTTCTCTCTATACCTGGTCTTTTTGTTGGGACAGCAAATATATTCGGGGTTCCTCTAAGGAACCAGGATCCTGCTCAGCCTGGTGAAACTTCCAAGGGGATACCTGCCCAGAATCCTCCGTGTGGAAAATCATGCCCCAACAGGACAGGAAGACGCGGGGCAGGCGCCAGGCCTCCACACGCCCCAGCAGAAGAAGGGGCTGAGTTCCTCCCAGCCTCCTTGGCGATCACCCCTGCGGGCGGCTCCAGACGTCACCATGGTCTACTTGGTGAGGGTCCCCTGGGTGTCACTGCACCCTTCCAGGCAGTAGAATTTCTAGAAAGGTTCCTTCCACCTGGGGCGCCACCACCTTGGTGACCCGCCACCAACTCTGCCATGTGAAACATCTTACAGCCCTCATGCTGAGCCAAGGACTCACTCTCTGAATCCTCATCACAAGTGGTGAAGTTGGCTGTCACTGTCGCATTTGGCAGACAGAAGGAAACTGAGTTCTATGGAGTCACCTGCCAGGATCACACAGCTCATGAGCAGTATGGGTAGGCCGGGGACACAGGCGCTTTGGGGCTCACCACCAGGTGTTCAGGTGTCACCACTAGGCCTCCCAGCCAGAGATCCCTGCCACTGCCCCGGCCTGGAAACACGACACCTCTCCCCCAGCAGGGAGACTCCAGCCAAACCAGGAATTCCCCACGCTCACCCTGACCCTCGTCTTGTTAACGTACTTAAACCTCAAACTGTACATGAAATAAAGATTTCATCTCATCTATTTATCATTTGTTTATCACGGGCATGTATCCATCCTGTTTCCTCTCTGCTCAAATCTTCTCCACCTGGGTTCACTCAGGTTACTGATCTTGTCTCAACTTTCATAAGGCACAGCCACGTGTGCGCTGCAGCCAACATCACAGAAACAATCTCACTTCATGCATTTCATAGGCATGAGTGGCCTGAGGCGAAAATATTAGTGGAACCTGCTGTGTGGGGCCGGGGGTGGCGCAGCACCCTGAGGCCCAAGAGGTACCTGGTGCAGAGTGAGCACGCAGGAAGGGAGGCTGGGGTATTACCACCGTTGTTCCCCAGGGCTCCATGCGGCTGATAAAATTCCTGGTCTCTTCCTCGTCTCTTCATATCACAGGTTAACAGGTTCACCTCCCGACGTTGCTCATGTCTACATAATGGTAAGAAAAAAGCGACTGTGGGCTGGGCGCGGTGGCTCAAGCCTGTAATCCCAGCACTTTGGGAGGCCGAGGTGGGTGGATCACGAGGTCAAGAGATCGAGACCATCCTGGTCAACATGGTGAAACCCCGTCCCTACTAAAAATACAAAACATTAGCTGGGCATGGTGGCACGTGCCTGTAATCCCAGCTACTCAGGAGGCTGAGGCAGGAGAATTGCCTGAACCCAGGAGGTGGAGGTTGCGGTGAGCAGAGATCGCACCATTGCACTCCAGCCTGGGTAACAAGAGTGAAACTCCATCTCAAAAAAAAAAAAAACAAGAAAAAAGCGACTGTGTGAATGAGGCAAGTTATCTGTCCTTGGACTGAAGTGATGGTTCCTAGGGCAGCTGGCCTCTAGATGGTCTCCAAATGATCCCGCCTCCTGGCACGCACACCTTTCCACAGTGAATCAGGCTGGCCTGCATAACCAATCGGATATGACGGCATGTGCGGTCCAAGGCTGGGTCATAAAAGGTACTGCAGCTTCGGTCTCACTCTCTTGCATCACTCACTCTGAGAAGCCAGCTGCCATATTGTGGGGAAACTCAAGCAGCCTGATGAAGTCCACATGGCATGGAGCTGAAGGCTTTTTGTCAGCTACATGAATGAGCTATTTAGGAAAGAGATCCTCTGTCTTCAGTCAAACCAGATGACTGCAGCTGCAGCTGACATCTTGATGGCAACCTTAAGAGAGACCAGCCAGCTAAGCCACCTCTGAATTCCAGTCTCACAGAAGCTGAGATACTAAAATGCCTGTTTTGAGACACTAACTTTGGGATAATGTGTACTCCACGGTGTGTAACGAAAAAGAAACAGAGAGACCTCTCAGTTATGAGAGCCTTCCAGGGACTCTGTTCCCAAAATGTGTTCCTCGGAATGCCGATCCCAGGCTTTGTTCTGGAAAACCAAGGTCAGTCGAATGGAGGCAGACGGTGGATTCTAGTCTCCTGTTCAAGATTCCCATGCTCCTTGGCATATTAAAGTGGACTCCTCCAGGCGAGGAAGCTGTTCCCTTAATGTAGCCAGGTGTCCCCAAACTACGGCCCGGCCCCGCAGGCTGCATGCCGCCCCCTGAGGCCATTTATCTGGCCCCCCGCTGCACTTCAGGAAGGGGCACCTCTTTCATTGGTGGTCAGTGAGAGGAGCACAGTATGTGGCAGCCCTCCAACGGTCTGAGGGACAGTGAACTGGCCCCCTGTGTAAAACATTTGGGGATGCTTGATGTAGCACTTCTCAGGGACCTCTGACTGTGGAACTCTGGTGTCAGAGCCTCAGAGCGCGCTTTGGGACACACAGCCAAACTGTCATGGCAGCCGATTCCTTGAATACTTTAAATGATTGTGCCCAATATAAAACTAAAAGTAGGCCAGGACCGGTGTCACATGCCTGTAATCCCAGGTGCTTTGGGAGACTGAGGCAAGAGGATCGCTTGAAGCCAGCCTGGCTGGGCAACATGGCAAAACCACTTCTCTACCAAAAAAAAAAAAAACAAAAAACAAAAGCCAGGTATGGTGGCATGCACCTGTCACCCCAGCGACTCAGGGGGCTAAGGCGGGAGGACTGCTTGAGTCCAGGAGTTCAAGGTGCCTGGGTGACAAAGTGAGACCCTATCTCTCTAATTAAAGGCTACAGTGAGCTCAGATCATGCCACTGCACTCCAGATTGAATGACAAAAGGAGGCCCTGTCTCTAAATAAATAAATAAAAATAACCCCAAATACTCCCAGCCTAATATCTAGAACCTGGCCAGGCACAGTGACTCACGTCTGTAATCCCAGCACTTTGGGAGGCCTAGGCGGGAGAAACATTTGTGGTCAGGAGTTCGAGAGCAGCCCGGCCAACATGGTGAAACCTCATCTCTACCAAAAATGCAAAAATCAGCTGAGTATGGTGACACATGCCTGTAGTCCCAGCTACTCAGGAGGCTGAGGCAGGAGAATGGCTCGAACCTGGGAGGCAGAGGTTGCAGTGAGCCTAGATTGTGCCACTGCACTCCAGCCTGCGTGACAGAGCAAGACTCCGTCTCAAAAATACTAACAACGATAATATCCAGAGTCTGACCGATAGCATGAGACACAAGGACGAGATGGCTGCTCCACCAAGATGGGCCACTGTCCTCAGGCTCCTCTTCTGGCTGAGGGGTTGGTTTGCCCTGGGTACCTCTGGTCCCTCCCATCTTTTTTTTTTTTTTTTTTTGAGACAGAGTCTCACAGCGTCGCCGGGGCTGGAGTGCAGTGGTGCAATCTCAGCTCACTACCACCTCTGCCTCCTGGGTTCAAGCCATTCTCCTGCCTCAGCCTCCCAAGTAGATGGGATTACAAGTGCATGCCACCACGCCCAACTAATTTTTTTTTTTGTATTTTTGGTAGATACGGGATTTCACCATATTGGCCAGGCTGGTCTCGAACTCCTGACCTCGTGATCCACCCACCTCGGCCTCCTGAAGTGCTAGGATTACAGATGTAAGTCACCGCGCCCAGCCTCCTCCCATCTTATAATCAGTAGTGTTGGGCCAGGGTCTGGCCAGGGACCACAGCCAATTTGGGGAGCACTTGGGATTCAGACTTAGAATCCCAAACCCTAGCGCCAGCTCCCATCAGCTCTGCCGCGCAGGGACTTGAGGGCTGGGCTGCATGATTGAGCCCCACCCCTTCAGGGTTGCTGCACCCGGAACACCAAGGCCTCAGAGCCGGGTGTTTCTCGGTGGGAATGCAACCACAGTCATATAACACGAGCTGCTGGAAAATAGCATTTGATCTAGAAAAATTCATTTTACAAGCAGCTTTTTAAGAGCAGATCCACCCCCTTCAGTAAGGGAAGGCTGTGCTCAGAAAACCACATTCTTTCAGGTCCCTGGGGCTGCGTGGGGGTGGGAATAGAACTCTGTCTACATGCTAGAAGGCAGAGGTCTTTTCTTTTGTTAAAAACATAATTTTACCCGCATGTTGCTTCGTGTTTCCTGGCACACGCAGTCTGGGACACTCGGGTCTTTCGGGAGGCATCTCGGCAGACGCCAAGTGGCCTGCCCGCCTCCCTCCAGCCAGAGGCTCAGGCGTGGGCACGGAGGGTGAAGAGAATTCGTGGCACCCTTACTACAAAGAATGTGGTCCCGGCTGCCACAGCCTCTGTCTCACCGGGAGCCCCTGCCCAGGCCTGCTACCTCAGAACCTGCCTCTGAATGAGACCCCACAGCGGATCAAGGCACATTAAGGTTGGGGAGCACTTGGACGCACCCTGAGCACAGGGTGCCCTTGGCCTGCCTGCTAAGGGGTGACCACACCTGCCTCCCTCCCCCTCTTCGAGGGCAGAGGGGTTCCAGCAGAATTTCCCAGACCCATTTCTATGTTTGTTCTATACCACAACATCCCTCTCTCATCACAGAAATCCAGCAAGATGATCACTGCGTGACACAGTGGGAAGTCAGGAGAGCTGAAAGAGAGGTGACATTGACATGAAAGACACCTGGCCCTTACCGAGCAGGCCCAGCCCAGGAGGGAGGCCATGAGACCCAAGGGCTCAGACAGGGGACGTCATCTCCCCAAGGTCAGCCCACCAAATGGCAGTGTCAGGGGGAGCCCATAGCCACTGAGCTCTCCCTGGACCCCCCTGTTGCCCAAGGGAAGTGGGAGTGACCTCCGGAATGGTCAGAACTGCACCCGCATCCAACTGGCTTAGCCCAGCAGCTCCCAATTGGGGGTTCGGTGGAGCAAGCCTTCAAAGCTTCTCTGGTGCGGGGGCTGGCTCCATGCTATTTACAGCCTCTCTCACAGTCCCTGAGGCTCTCACAGTCACTGCACCTTTACTGCGGGCCAGGCCGCCCAGGCTTCCTCCACCACGTTCCTTTGCTTTGGGTGGGAGGGTAGCAGCTCACCGGGGCTGTTCAGTCTGCCGGGCGCTGCCGGGAGTTAACAGGCATCATCTCCGCCCTTCGCCAACCCAAAAATGCGAGGCTTCTATTACTTAACAAATGCAGTTTGCTTGCTGGGCAAACATGGGCCTTGGGGCAAATAACAGAAGGAGGGACTTTCCCAGTGTGAACAGGGAGAGGAATTAGTTGAGAAATTTGAGGTGCAGAAGGGAGGGCATTTGGATTATTTTTCAGTGGTGGCACCTGCTCTCTTATCTTTTTTTTTTTTTTTTTTTTTTTTTTGAGATGGGGTCTCACCCTGTCGCCCAGGCTGGAGTGCAATGGCACGATCTTGGCTCACTGCAAGCTCCACCTACCGGGTTCAAGCATTTCTCCTGCCCCAAGGTCCCAAGTAGCTGGGCTTACAGGCACCTGCCACCATGCCCGGCTAATTTTGCTTTGTTTTTGTATCTTTAGTAGAGACAGGGTTTTACCACATTGGCCAGGCTGGTCTCAAACTGGTCTCAAACCTCGTGATCCGCCTGCCTTGGCCTCCCGAAGTGCTGGGATTTACAGGCATGAGCCACCACGCCCAGCCCATCTTTTCTTTAAAATAAAGTCCATGCTTCTCCACTCCCACCCAGCCCTGCTGGCAACTGGGGCGGCCACAGGCTGCCCTGGGAGGCCCAGGATGGGAAGGAGCCCCTCATGCACGCATCCTGGGTCGTCACTAGACGCTCCTCGCCCCAGGGTCTCTTGCAAGCTGTCCTCGAGAACATGTGGGCTCTTGTTTGCAGGTTTGCCGGGGAGCCTGGCAGAATCCAGCTACAGGCACATTTGAATTTCTTGTAGAAACCTGCACCAAGGGTCGGGGTGCAGCCAGCCCAGAAGCATTCCAGGGAGTGGGGTCTCTGGGGGGCTTCCTCCCAAGCTGCTTCTCTGGC
This sequence comes from Saimiri boliviensis, assembly GCF_048565385.1. Lineage (NCBI taxonomy): Eukaryota > Metazoa > Chordata > Mammalia > Primates > Cebidae > Saimiri > Saimiri boliviensis. The sequence continues at coordinate 222,127,443 of NC_133450.1, read as the reverse complement.
TCTCTCCCGGCAGACGTCTCCCCTCCCCGATCCCTCTCACTTCCACCCCGCAGCCACAGGAGGTTGGAGGCCTTGGAGATACTGGTCAGGAGAGTGCAGACGTTAAAGGTGAGAGCCGGAAGGACAGATGGACACAGCAGGTGCTGCTATCAACTGGCAACTGCAGCTCGAAGTCTATGGCCCAGACGCACTTCCTCCAACTGCCAGCAGCCTGGAGGAGGTGGGGTCCCCAGAGCCCACGACGACCGGACCGGAATGCATCTTCTCCATTCCGGACTGGAAGCGACCTCTGGGCACAGGCTTGCAGGGGAGGGACACAAGGGCTTCTTTTCTTTTTTTGAGACGGAGTCTCTTTGTCACCAGGCTGGAGTGCAGTGGCGCGAGCTCAGCTTACTGCAACCTGTCCCCCCTGGGTTCAAGCAATTCTCCTGCCTCATCCTCCCAAGGAGCTGGGATTACAGGCACACGTCCCCACACTCAGCTGATTTTTATATTTTTAGTAGAGACAGAGTTTCATCATGTGGGCAAGAATGGTCTGGATCTCTTGACCTCGTGATCTGCCCACCTCGGCCTCCCAAAGTGCTGGGATTACAGGTGTGAGCCACCACGCCCGGACACGGCCAAGGCCTTTTTTTTTCTTTTTTGACAGAATCTCGCTGCGTCACCCAGGCTGGAGTCCAGTGGCACAATCACGGCTCGCTGCAACCCTGACCTCCGGGGCTCCAGTGATCTTCCTACCTCAGCCTCCGAGGAGCTGGGACTACAGGTGCGCACCACCACGTCCCACTAATTGTCTGTGTTTTTGTAGAGACAGGGTCTCGCCATGCTGTCCAGGCTGGTCTCAAACTCTGGGCTCAAACAATCCTCCTGCCTCAGCCTCCCTAAGTGTTGGGATTACAGGTGCACGCCTGGCCCACAAGGGGCTTCTGAGACACGGTTTTTACGTGTCTGGTAGCTGGAGACTCAGGTCCAGAGGTCTCCAGGACCACGGACTAGGACATTCTTGGGAAGGGAAAACCAACTGGGTTTCAAATATGGCTCAAAAGGAGTCACTTCAAGATGTAAGAGATGCACCATCCATCCACCATGAAGGACCCGAACTCTGATGGGGACACATCGATAAGAGATTTTTTTTTTTTTTTTTTTTTTTTGGAGATGGAATCTCACTTTGTCACCCAGGCTAGAGTGCAGTGGTGCGTTCTCGGCTCACTGCAACCTCCACCTCCCAGGTTCAAGCAGTTCCCCTGCCTCAGCCTCCCAAGTAGCTGGGACTACAGGTGTGTGCCACCACACGCAGCTAATTTTTTGTATTTTTAGTAAAAGCGGGGTTTCACCATGTGAGCCAGGATGGTCTTGATCTCCTGACGTGATCTGCCCGCCTTGGCCTCCCAAAGAGCTGGGATTACAGGCAGGAGCCACTGAGCCTGGCCCAGGAGACTTTTTTTTGGAATGCAATATTTCTCTGTCGCCCAGGCTGGAGTGCAGCGGCGTGATCTCAGCTCAATGCAACCTCTGCCTCTCAGATTCAAGCTATTCTCCTACCTCAGCCTTCCGAATAGCTGGGATTACAGGCAGGCACCACCACACCCAGCTAATTTTTTGTATTTTTAGTAGAGACAGGGTTTCTCCATGTTGGCCAGGCTGGTCTTGAACTCCTGGCCTCAAGTGATCCACCCATCTTGGTCTCCCAAAGTGCTGGGGTTATAGGTGAGCCACAGTGCTCAAGAAGACTATTTTAAAGCAAGGTCTGTGGGGGTCTTTTCGGAGATTTTGTATGGAATGGATCAGTTCTGCAGACCTGGGTGGCCCCTCTTAGGCCCATGTGTTCAGTTTGTGGCTGTGTCCCCCTCTCCTGGGAGACGTGAGGGACTCCAGGACAGGGACCATGTGTAGTTCATGCTTGTTCCCAGAAAGCTCCCCCTGTGCCCGGCTGCCAGAACTCAAAGTCTGTCTGGGCTTGGCTCCCTGACCAAGCTGAGCCTTGACGAAGACCAGGACTCCCTCCTGCTCACAGGAACACCAGGGGCTCAGCTCACAGCTGGGCTCCCCAAGTTTCTCACTGTGGGACCTTCAGCCTGGCCCCTCAGCTCTCTGTGCCTCATCTTCCCCATCTGGGAAGTGGCAGTCCCAGTCCGCTGAACCCCCGGGGTGGAGGTGAGGGCGAACTGGGCAGTGAAGAGGCTGGCACCTCGCAGAGCACAGGCCTACCTGCCCACAAGTGGGGCTTCACTGGCTGGCGTGCCCCATGCAACGTTGGCACAAGGAAGGTGTTGGGACTGCCTGGTGTTCAGGCAGATGTTTTTAAACAATGTTTCTTAAAGAATAGGGATAACGACGGTGTGTTATTGGTGGGAAATGTGAGGGTTTGTTTTTGTATTCTTTTTTTTTTTTTGAAATGGAGTTTGACTCTTGTTGCCCAGGCTAGAGTGCAATGGCATGATTTCTGCTCACCACAACCTCCACCTCCCAGGTTCAAGGATTCTCCTGCCTCAGCCTCCTGAGTAGCTGGGATTACAGACATGTACCACCACGCCCAGCTAATTTTTTTTTTTTTAAAGTAGAGGAGGGGTTTCTCCATGTTGGCCAGGCTGGTCTCGAACTCCCGACCCCAGGTGATCCACCCACACCGACATCCCAAAGTGCTGGGACTACAGGCATGAGCCACCACACCCGGCCCTGTTTTGTTTTGTTTTTAAGGGAAAGCTTGACATTTCTCTTCCTTTTCCCATTCCCCAGCAGACCAACACCCACCAAGCTCCTGCTGCCTGGCCTAGCACTGTTCTGGGCGACCTATTAAGGAGCAGGAATTCAGGACATTTAGAAACCAACTTCTAAACGGTTCAGGGTAAAGAGAAAAGAGGTGACCTCCTGGGACCTTGCCCTCCTGCCTGAGCCCAGAATCCTAGCAGCCCTCATGCCCACGTCAGCTCCCCACACCCGGGGCTCTCCGAATCCAGACATGCTCATGGTCATTTGAGGAGACAGACTGATTGTGTTGCGATCTTGTACCTACAAAATGCATCAGTCTGTACATGGTCGGACATTCGCAGAGGACAAACAGAAACCAGCAAGCTCTAAAACCCACGTGCAGGGCATCTCGGGCGGTGAGTGATGGTAATATCTGACCAGATATTGAGCAAGACACTTTCCATCCAGGAGCCCAACCTGTCCCATTCCACAAGTGAGGAACCCAGGTCCAATGAGACTCCCAAGGTCACTCAGTGATAGGGCCAAGCTCTAACCCTGAGAGGGTCTGATTATAACCCCAGTCTCACCAAGAGACCTGCTGAAACCCCCCTGAACTAGGGGCCCCACAGAAGATAAGCAGCAGGCGTCAAATGCACATGTGAATTTCCCAAGCCCGTCATCACATAGTAAGGTGATCTCAGAGTGGGAATCAAATCGACAAAGATGGAAAATTTGAATCAGGTCACGCAAAACAGGGACATCCAAGTGACTCCAGCAGAATGCAACTTCCCTGAGACTGAGCTCACTCTGGCCAACTTTTGCCTGATTCCCAGATAAGCAAGGAGAAGGTTGGGGAGCACACAGAAGTTCAGAGGCCTCACTGGTTTTAGTACAAGGTCTGAGAATGGGTGGAGTGGGGAAGACTCAGGCTCTGAGGCTCTCTTGGGTTGTGACGTGGGAGTCAGAAATGGACTCTTGAGCCCGACAAATCTGATGTTTCTTCCAAGCAAGCCATGTGACCTCTCTGACCCTCAGTCTCTTCATCTGAAATGTGTCCAGCAAAGTTTTATTGACTAGCTGCTCCATTTGGGGTGCCAGGGACTCAGCAATGAATGGGAGAGACCAGATAGGAGCCCTCACCAAGCTCACTCCTATTGGGGGAGACGGTGAGTTTAGAGACAAGCAGATTCTGACATCAGCTGTAAGGAAATTATGCAGGGATGAAATAATCCCTTTCTCAGGTGGGGCTTAGAGCGGGCATCCGAGTCAAGGCTGAGTCCGGCGTGGACCCCAGGATGAGAGCTCAGTCGGCGGAGCCTGCTTTTGCCCGGCTGCAGTTCCATTACCATAACCTGGGTAAAACAGGGCTGCCTCGGGGGCCAGTCTCATCATGGTGTCACGCTCAAGAAAACACCAGGCTGACATCCCCAAATCATTGAAAAGCAGTTTAAATCTTCCCGAAATCTTTCAAAGCAACACCAAAGGGGAATTCCTTTGCATACCCCACACACACACACACACACACACACACACACACACACCCATACACACACAAACGTTTTCAAGCCTCTCTGCTGGAAGGTCTCATGGTAGTTGCCTGGGAACATCTACCTTCCCACTCCCTCCTTTTTATCCTTATCAGAGAGGCAGGAGCACTGGGCCTGGCCCCGGGAGACCAGGGACTGGGCTGTGTCCGGCCTCTGTCCTCCACAACTGTGGGCCCGTGTGTGCATCGAGTAATGACTCTGTGCCTCAGTTTCCTCATCTGCACATCATAGATAACACCTGCATCACCTGCCAAGGGGCCATTGTGGGAATTCTAAGAAATAATCCCCACGAAGTTCGTGAGAGAGGTAGGCACACAGCTGGACTACTGACGTGGGAGTGACTAATCAGTTTCTCTCTGCCTCCCTCACCCACCTGCCCTTTGCACCCCACCCCACTTAGGAGCTCTGGGCAGTGCCTCCCCTAGGTCACTATGGGTCTTTTAGGTCCCACCGCTCAGCAGCAGGTCCACCCACCATCCCAGACAGCACAGAGAAAAGGTCGGGACTGGACAGGCAGACCCGGGAACTTTCTTAGGACGGGACAACAGGGCCTGGGGTCACGCTTATCCCTGCCCTCTCGAAGGCTGCATTCTCTCTTAGGTAGCACACAAAGGGCAGCGTCCCCTGGGCATCGGCACTCTGAGGGCAGAGCCAAGTGTTCGTGCAGCACTTAGGGCCTGCTAATGTGCCAGGGAAACGTGGTTCCCCATCCACGAGGCTGCTGCTTGCTCCAAGCCGGGGTGGTCTGGCCAAGGTGGCTCTACCTGGCTGCCAGGGGCACAGGGCAGAGGATTCAGATGTCTCGCTTCCTGAGGGGCTCCAGGCCAGGCCCGGGCAGCACAGCTGTGAAGAGCCATGTGGTTTCTGCCCTCATGGAGCTCACAGCCTTCTGTGCAAAGCAGGCAATCTGGGCCTCAGCGTGGGGTGCAGAGCTGAGAGGGGGCGGAAGAGGACGGGCTGGGCACCAGAGAGGGCTTCCCAGAGGAAGAGGCAGTGAAGGGAAGGGCTTTAGTGGGAAGAAAAGGGGCTCCAGGCAGAGCCCACAGCCTGGGCAAAGGCCTGGAAGAAACAAAGCGCTGGGTTCAAGGAGCTGCAGGTGTCCTCGCCCACCTGCCCCCACAGGTGGGTTTATTGCTCAAGGCCACATACACCATCTCACATGGTCCCCATGGCCACCAGGAGAGGTCAGAGGGCGGGAACTCTTGCTCCCAGTTCACACTGGTACAGTTCCCAGGACTAGAACCCTGATTTCCTGACTCTTGGCTCAGGTGAAAGAATCCGCATGCAAGGCTGGGACCACAGGGGCCCTGGCGTTTGACCAGCAGTCAGGTGGGCCCAGTGTCCATCACCTCCCCGTAACAGATGAAGAAACCGAGGCGTAGAGAGGTCTCGGGGCCCTAGGACAAGCCTGAGGCGCCGAAACAGGCGGGGCAAGAAACAGAGCTGGGAACAGGGGTGACTTGGGGTGAAGGAAGGAGGGGAGTGAGGATGGGTTTTGGAATCCACACCCGGCGGGGGAAACACGAAGGAACGTGGGTGAGACAGGGTGAGACGGGGTGTGCCGGCCCCGGAGGAGCCCAGGGCCTCAGGCAGCGCCCTCCCTCCCTGCCTCCCAGATGAGACCCTAACTTCGCGGAAGACGACACCCCTCAGCTGGGCAGTGAGAAAGGCCACCGCCTCCTGGCCGCCCAATCAGAGACATTCCCAGTCTGATGGCGGAGGCCGCCAGGGCCAAGGGCTCCCAGGGCCTTCCCCGGGAGGCCCCGAGACCTGCCCCGGACCCAGAGGCTGCCCGCCCCCCGCCCGCCCCCAGCCTCATTAGCACCGACACCCGGGCGTCCTCCCCTCGGTTTCCGATGGCTCCAGAATTTAAAGGTTAAATCCTAACCTCGTCTCAGCAGTTTCTCCCGGCTTTGCCTACCCAGCGCCAGTTGCTGGTAATTATATGCATCTCCGAGCAGCCAATCAGCTGTCAGACTGACAGATACTGATCTTTTCGTTTTATTTTTAGCTCTGTGCTTCCCCCTCTAGTTGCAAAAAAAAATTCTGTTTGTTCTGTGTGTTGCTGCCTCGCTCCCAGCCCTGCAGCCGGCTCTCATCTCCGCCAGCCGGGCGGGAGCAGGAGCCGCCGGGGCTGGAGCCTGCGGTCCCCGCCAGAAAGCGGGGAACAGAACGTGCCCCCCGCCCCGAGCTGCGGACCTCCCTGCCCAGCGCGGCCCCCGGGGCTGCCGTGGGGACAGGAGGCGGCCGGGGCGCTGCGAGCACCTTGGATGCAAACACCCGAGGAACTGGGCTCGGCTTTGGGGGCCACGCCTGGGAGAAAGCAAGTCTGCGCCTGCGGGCTGCGGGGGCTTGGAGAGAAAGACACACAGAGACAGCGAGACACTGAGAGACCCGCACAGGCAGAGACGAGGCTAGACGAGGTGCAGGGAAACAGACAGCACGTTCCCCCCTGGGGCACTCGCCACCCCCGGAACTGAACAGAAGGGAGCAGGAAGGGCCGTCAGCCCCGCCTGCCCTGGAGTGGGGCTCAGAGGAGAGTTTCCAGCCCTGGGACCCCCCCCCCCCGCCCACCTCCGTCCCCAGAGCTCAGGCGAGAACCTGCGCCGCCCCTCCCAGGCCTGGTGCCTCATCTGCCATGGAAGGGCAAGTGAAGTGCTCTTCAGAGTCATTTTGCGGGTTGTTCTGGAAGGTTCTGTGGGCCTTCCTGGAGGCTGGCAGGTGTAGGGGCCTGGCTGGAGCTTCTCTAGAGGGAGAGGCAAGCAGCTGAGGGCCAGGGAAGCTCTTGGGTCCCAGCGAGCCCCCAGACAGTGGATGGTGGAGGGGTCTGGGGGCGGGGGGCGGCACTGAAGCGGGATGGGAATGCTCGTGAGGTTTCCTTCCGTGCTCGCAGCTCTCTACAGTTTGCAAAATGCTCCCTTTGCCCCAGCGGCCTCTGCTCCTGCCCCACAGTTAGATCCAGAACGGAGTGAAATAGGGGTCTGGGAGGCCTGGCAAGGCTCACCTCTTTTCTGATGGGCCATGGGGCTGGGAGTGTGGCCTAATGGTTGGAGGCACAACTCACCTGGTTCAAGCTCCAGGGCTGCTATTTGCCAGCTCTGTGACCCTGAGTGAATGGCTTGAGCTCTCCTGGCCCCAGTGTCCGCATCGGCAAGGTGGCCCCCACCCCACCCCGCACCCCACATGGAGGCCGGAGTCAGAAGTCACTCTGTCTGCGTGCCCCTCCCGGCCCCGGCATCCGCAGGCCCGGCACACATGTGAGCAGGTATTATTAGCTTCTCCGTTTTGTGGATGGGGAAACTGAGGTTCATGTGACTCGTAATTGGCAGAACTGGGACTAGAAACACCCCCCCCCCCCTTTTGGCTTCCTTTTCTCTGACACCACAGATGGCGCGCTGAGAAAAAAGAGAGGAGCGGGAGAAGGGAATTAGGAGCCCAAGAGAGACGGAGGGAGGCAGAAGCGCCGTGATCAATTACTTGGGCTATAAATTTCTGCTGTTTTGCAAAGTGAGCACACAACCTCCGAGCGGCAGAGCTCCCTGGTCAGGCTCTGGAGAAGCCAAACAGAGCCAAGCCCTGCCACAGACGCTTTTGATGGTGGGATCGGCGAGGGAAAGGGATCAAGCTCAAGGGTGGTTTGGACAAGCTGGGGGTGCAGCAGAGGGGGCCAAGGGAGGGCCAGAGGAGAGGAAGGAGACCCAAGATCGGCCTTGTGCCCCCTCCCCGGCGATCTCTCCCACTGCTGGGGGGTGGGAGAACCAGGCGTGCGCACAAGATCGTGGCTCCCTGCCACTGCCTTCAAAGCTGGTGTGGGGCGGGGTGAAGGGGGGAGGCAGGAGGTCCTTTGAACCTCGCCTTCCTCATCTGTAAAATGGGGATACTGATGACATCCATCCCCAGGGATTGGTGTCTGGGGTAAAAGTGGCTTAGCGTGGGGCCTGGCACACAGCAAGGAGAGTCGTTGTTAATTATCTGGAAGGTTACCAAGGGCAGAAGGGTTTGGTGCGTGGTGGTTAGAGACCGATTTAATGATTTAAAAGGTGGAAAGTGGTCCTCCCTGGAAGGAAGGGTGATGAAAAGAGTTTCCCACAGTGGGGACAGGTTGGGCAGGCATTAGACCTGTGTCTTGGTCTCCCAGCAGTGGAGGGGCTGGGGACAGGGACCAGGGTGCTGTGTGTAGCTGGGAAAAGAGGCCAGAGCCAGCCAGCCAGACCCTGACTCCTGGCTTCCACTGTCCTGAAACCTGCAGTGGCTCACTTAGGAAATGAGCCCGAAGCAGAGGCTGGCTTCTGTCTCTGGAATCCAAGTGCCCTGGGAACAGGCGATCCTGGGAGCAACCCCCTCCGGGCCTTCCACGCTGGGGAGCTGCAAAGAACGAAGCTTTCCCGAAGCAGCCCCTGTGTGCTCAGCCTCCCGCCATGCAGGAGGAAGTTCGCAGGGAGCTGGCCGAGGCCTGCCCACAGGGAGCAATTTGTCAGGGAGAAGGGGAAAAAATAGATGTGGCTGACCCCTGAAAGCTTGGACTTTCAACCACAGACAATGGTCAAAGTAAATAGGAGGCCACAGGATGGAAGAAGGAGGCCACCGACGGAGGAAAGTGGGGGCGGGGCCCTGAGGGCAAGGGGGGAAGCCAATCAGAGCCCCAGAGAAGATGCCTTGAGGCTCAGGGCTGGAGGCACACTCTCCAGCCTCAGGATCCCAGGCCAAAGGCTCTGGAGGAGCTCTCTGTTTTAAAGGAACCCTAAGATGGATTCCTTTTCAATGGAAAAGAACCTCCCCAGATGGGGATGATGCAAACGTTGCCTTAGTCATAACAAATGTGAGAAACAGCTCCCAGAGAAAAGTGTGTTTCTTGCTTGCATTGCAGTCTCCTGGGGGCCGGTGGAGGGAGACAAGGGCTCTGCTCCATGCAGTCACTCAGGGGCCCAGGCCCCTTCACCCTGCGACCCTGTCACCGTCTGAGGCCCGATCCTCCTCTGCAGTCACCGTGTAGCAGAAGAAAGATGGAGCCGGGGAGGCAGAGGGGTCAAGCTCAAGCGTGGGTGACGGGATGTTTGTGGACCGAGCCGAACAGGCCGGAGCTGGGTCATGTGGCCACTGCCACCTGCAAGGGAGGCTGGGAAATGCAGTCCAGCTGTGTGCCCGAAGGAAGCCGGTGAAGCAGGGTTTGGTGAAAACATAGGGATCTCTGCCTCTTCGGGTGGATGCGTTGATCTGAGCGGGTGCTAACAAAGGGCTCAGTGACCTGCGTGCCAAGTTACTGATCTGGAAACCCACAGGCCGGTCACCAGAGGTCAGGACAGGCCTCTGAAGTCTGCTCCTACACCTCCTCTGGAAACTGTACCCTAAAGCATGCCAGCCTGGGCAGCACAGAGAGACCCTGTCTCTACAATAACAACAGAAGTGAGCCAGGTAGGGTGGCCGGCACCTGTAGTCCCAGCTACTGTACTCAGGAGGCTGAGATGGGAGAATCACTTGGGCCCGGGGGGTCAAGGCTTCGGGGCTGTGATCACGCCGCTGCACTCCAGCCTGGGTGACAGAGCAAGGTCCTGCCTCAGAAAATAATACAAATAAAAATAAAGTGTGCAGAGAGGGAATAAGGGGAGTGAAGTGGTTTTCGGTCTAAGGAAAGCAGCTAAAAGCCTTTATCAGATTTCTAAAGATTTGAAGCAAAAGGGTTTAAAGAGGAGGTGGACCACTTCCTGTTTTCTTTCTTTTTTTTTTTTTTTTTGGTCTGAGATGGAATCTCACTCTCTCACCCAGGCTGGAGTGCAGTAGCGAGATCTCAGCTCGCTGCAACCTCCACCTCCCAGGTTCAAGCGATTATCCTGCCTCGGCCTCCCAAGTAGCTGAGATCACAGGTGTGTGCCTCCACGCCCGGCTAATTTTTTGCATTTTTAGTAGAGACAGGGTTTCATTGTGTTACCTAGGATGGTCTCGATCTCCTGACCTCGGGATCTGCCTGCCTCGGCCTCCCAAAGTGCTGGGATTACAGGCATGAGCCACAGCACCTGGCCCACCACTGCCTATTAAAGCAATAACCCTGGTACCAGGACATTGGTCCTTATGATCCCAGCTACATAGAAACTGAGGATTCCCCAGCTGTCATACCCTCTCCCCAACCAGGCACACCCTCTAGACCTCAAGGGTCAGGGCAAGGAAGGCCCCCACCAATCCTCAGCAGCAAACACACCAGTCCAAGTCAGCCACCATGACTGAAGCAGCCACAGGGCCATGGGGCGTCAGCATGGGAGGCCAGTTCCGCCATGCTGATGGAGAAACTGAGGCCCAGAGAGGGGCCATCTTGCCCAGGGTCATGCAGTGAGTCAGGGCGGTGTCAGGGGTGGCGGTCAGTGTCTAACCAGTCAGGTTTCTGTGGTTATAAGCAAGAGAAATGGACTTTGTTTGACTTGAGCAGGAAGGGGCTTTATCACCAGACCAAGAGGGAGCTCAGAGAATGGAAGGAAAGGCTGGAGATCCAGGTGGGTCTCGGTGAGGACAGGAGTACACCAGGGCATCTTCCAGTACATGGAAAGACCCAGTGACCGCCCAGGGGTTGCCCATCAAGATGAAGCCAGATGAGCTTCCGTCTTCAGGGCAGGAGGGCTGGCGACCAAGCTGGGGCTCCAGGCCTGCTGTGGTTTGAATGTGTCCGCCAGACTTCGTGTGTCATTAACTTCGTCTCCAATGTGGCAGTATTGAGAGGTGGGCGCTTTAAGATGTGATTACAGCATGAGGGTTCTGCCCTCGTGAATGGAGTAATGGGTTAATGAATTAATGGGTCATCATGGGAGAGAAACTGGTGGCTTTGTGAGAAGAAGAGAGGCTTGAGCCAGCAGATGAGCCACTCTGCCCCCTTGCCATGTGACGCCCGGCACGGCCTGGAGACTACACAGGTCCCTACCAGCAAGAAGGCTGTCACCAAGTGTGGCCCCTCGACCTGGGACCTCTGAGCTGCCATAACTGGAAGAAATACATTTCTTTTCTTTCTTAATGACCCAGTTTCAGGTATTCTGTTATAAGCAACAGAAAGACTAAGACAAGGCGCGTCCCTGGACCGGGCAGGACAGGGGCATCTGGGCTGACCACCCACTCCCTAGGCTGCACACCTCGGGGGAGGTCCCCACGAGGCAGCTGGGAGGCTCTCGCCAGAAAAGGGGGGCTTGGGTGCTGGACTGGCCAAAGCAGCAGATGTCCGCCCTGGCCTCCTGCACCCGGCTTGTGCAATCAAAACAAAACAGCCACAGGGCTGGTTTCCTGCAGCCAGGGGCTACGCGCTGCCCACGGAGTCCAGCCCAGAGCACAGCTGAGAATCAGGGAAAACGGAGGCTCTCTGCAAACTCCGCTGTGAACGGAGGACCCGGGTTCCAGGTTCTGCGGCTCCCCCAGGAGACTGGCAGCTCCCTGAGGGCAGTAAGGGAGGCTGTTGGTCCCACTTCAACCTGGACTCCCATGGGGCTCGCTCAGGCCAGTTTGTAGAGATTTCACAAGCCAGAGATTGACAGTGGAGGAGGAGCTGGGGCCAAGGGCTGGGGGTCCAGTTGGAAATTTATCCTGGGGACTGCGAGGTGGAGCACAAGAAAGTCCCGGGATCCAGCAGGGCCTGACTCAGGAGCTCAGCCCAGCCTTCACTCCTCACTCCCCCCACCCCAACCCTCACCCTGGTCTCGGGGACCAGTGGCTGATACTTCTGAAATTCAGTGTTCTTGCTGGCAAGATAAGGAAACCAGAGGGAGAGGAGGGATGGTGCGATGGTCAGTTTCGCGTGTCCCCTTGAGGAGACTACAGTCCCCACACCTTGAATCTAACAGGAATCTCTGTGTTGCCAGGAAGGTTATTTTGCAGATGTGATTAAAGTCCATGGTCGCCAGCCAGGCGTGGTGGTTCACACCTGTAATCGCAGCACTTTGGGAGGCTGAGGCGGGTGAATCACTTGAGGTCAGGAGTTCGAGACCAGCCTGGCCAACATGGCAAAACCCCACCTCTACTAAAAATACAAAAATTCACCAGACATGGTGGCATGCACCCAGCTACTCAGAAGGCTGAGGCACGAGAATCACTTGAACCCAGGAGGCAGCAGTTGCAGTGAGCCGAGATGGCACCATTGCACTCCAGCCTTGGAGACAGAGCAAGACCTTGTCTCAAAATAAATAAACTGGAGGCCGGGCACGATGGCTCACGCCTGTAATCCCAACACTTTGGGAGGCCGAGGCGGGTGGATCACGAGGTCAAGAGATCGAGACCATCCTGGTCAACATGGTGAAACCCCGTCTCTACTAAAAATACAAAAAAATTAGCTGGGCATGGTGGCACGTGCCTGTAATCCCAGCTACTCAGGAGGCTGAGGCAGGAGAATCGCCTGAACCCAGGAGGCGGAGGTTGCGGTGAGCCGAGATCGCGCCATTGCACTCCAGCCTGGGTAACAAGGGCGAAACTCCGTCTCCAAAAAAAATAAAAATAAATAAATAAATAAATAAACTGTCCAAGATGGGTTGACTTTAAGAAAGGGAGATTGTCTCAGATAATCTGGGTGGGTGTGACTCCATCCGGTGACAGGCCTTAAGAACAGGGCTGGGGCTTCACTGCGTGTGCCCAGAGAGAGGTTTCCAGCTGCCCTTTCGCACAGCCTGCCCTTCGGATTCCAGATGTGCTCCTCCAGCCCCACAATTGCGTGAACCAACTATTTACGGTAAATCACCTACCACAGACCTCTCTGCTTCCGTTTCTCCAGCAGAACCCTGACCTGGACGGAGGGCGGGAGGACCCTGGGACCGTGGAGGAGTGGGCTAGGAGGTCCGCGGGCCCGTGTCCAGGTGGGAGCGTCACACCTGCACAAACCGGCACCAGCCAGGTCCTGTCCCTCAGGCAGCTGGGAAGCAAGGACAGTGCCACCCACCCAGACTGTGCAGCTGTGCCGGTGGCGTTCAGCAAGGTGGCTCGGGCCTCCGGGGCAGGCCTGGCACAGTCCTCTACAACTGTCCTTTGTCCCTCCAGCACCACCCTCTTGAGTGCCAGACACATCCATTTGACTCTGGCTGGCATAGACTTGATGCTCATTATTTCTCTGAATCTGCAGAGCGTTGGACAAAAGAGGAGACTGAGGCCCAGACTTGCTCACTTGTCTGGGGGTTGAGATGGTCCCAGAGCACTTTGAATCCCACCTTTCTCTCTCTCTCTCTCCCTCTTTTTTTTTTTTTTTTTTTTTTTTTTTTGAGATGGAGTCTCGCTGTGTCACCCAGGCTGGAGTGCAGTGGTGTGATCTCAGCTCACTACAACCTTAGCCTCCTGGGTTCAAGCAATTCTCCTACCTCAACCTCCAGTTGCTGGGATCACAGGCGCGCGCCACCACGCCCAGCTAATTTTTTGTGTTTTTAGTAGAGATGGGGTTTCACCGTGTTATCTGGGATGCTCTCGATTTCCTGACCTTGTGATCCACCCACCTCGGCCCCAAAAAGTGCTGGGATTACAGGCGTGAGCTACTGCACCCGGCCGAACCTCACCTCTCTCAGTGAGGCTAAGGTACCCAAGTGACCATCAGACCCCAAACCTGGATATGTCCAGGTCGGAGCTAACCTGGTCGAAGGACAGCTTCGAGTGGCTTCGTCCTGACCCATGTGGACAGATACACACCCCAGGTCTGGCTGAGTGTCCTCAGGGGAGGTCAGGGGCCTGCTGGGGAAGAGACTCCATCACTGCAGGCCTCCCTCCCCCAAGATCAAGGATCTCCAGAGACTTCAGCTGTCCCCAGCCCCCTGGCCCCATCCTCCCTGCATCAGCGGGAGGCACAGGCAGAGGCTTGGGCAGAGCCCTTGGCCCACCTGCGTTGGGACCTCAGGGGAAGTGTGGTGAGGCTCCACTCAGTGTCTTCTTCCTCCGGGACAAGGGAAGGAGCCACAAGAGCTAGGGTGGGGACGGCAGGAAAGACAATAAAGAAAGTGAAGGGCTAGGCGCAGTGGCTCACGCCTGTAATCCCAGCACTGTGGAAGCCTTGGCAGGTGGATCACCCGAGCTAGGGAGTTCAAGACCAGCCTGACCAACATGGAGAAACTAAAAATCTCTACTAAAAATACAAAACTAGCCGGGCGTGGTGGCACATACCTGTAATCCCAGCTACTCGGGAGGCGGAGGCAGAAGAATCGCTTGAACCCGGGAGATGGAGGTGGCGGTGAGCCGAGATCGCGCCATTGCACTCCAGCCTGGGCAAAAAGAGCAAAACTCCGTCTCAAAAAAAAGCAGAAAAAGAAAAGAAAGCGAAGCCCCGTGACTCCACCGCAGGCCAGCTCCAACAAGCGGCTGGGCCTGCAGGCCTGTGGGTGGGAAGTTGTGCATGGGGGGGGATACTTACTCTTTTTTTTTCTAGAGACGGGACCTCACTCTGTTGCCCGGGCTGGAGTGCAGTGGTGCAGTCGTGGCTCCCTGCAGCCTCCCGAGGCTCAAGCCATCCTCCTGCCTCCCCAGTAGCTTGGACCACAGGTGCACGCTACCATGTCTGGCTGATATTTTCAACTGTTTTGTGGAGATGGGATCTTGCTGTGGTGCCCTGGCTGGTCTTGAGCATTTCCTCTTATATACTGACCAAACATGAATACAGAGCCCCTGCCAGGGCCAGGTTTCGCCCCAAGTACCGACAACTGTTCACAACCACCTTTTGGGGATGGAGGGACTAGTGCTGTCTATCATTCCCATTTTACAGAGGAGGAGACCAAGGCACAGAGAGGTTAACTCCTTGCCCAAGGCCCCACAGCCAACACGCAGTGGCCCCGCCCCATCTCCCTAATCCCAAGGCCCCACCCACCTGTCCTGCTTCCTCAGACCCTGGAACAGAGCTCCCTAGGGGGCCTTCCCACTCTTAGTCCAAGACCCCAGTCATGAGGCTCCCTGTGTCTCCTCGTACGGCACGGGCCGCAGTGCAGACCCATCCTTTCTCTCTCTCTGTCTTTCCCTCTCTTTCTCTCTCTGTCTCTCTGTCTCTCATCAGCTGTTTGTTTGGTCTTTGGGGCTCCCACCCTCCGTTATCAAGGCAATAAACACTCAGGATGGAGTTTGGGAGGCACAGAGCCCTCACACTGTGGTGTAATTGACCCGTTCCCATAGCCCCACCCCCTCCAGCCGCAGGGCTTTCACTGGCTGCAGGGGGAAAAGGATGGGGCTAGGCCCACCACAGCCCTGCAGATCTTGGGGTGCTCGGTTGCCCCTACGCCTGGTTTGGATCCGCCACAGCTGTCGCTTGGCAGCTTCGTCCTCCTGGCCCTCTGAGATGTGCTGTCATCACGACCCCATTTTTCAGATGAGGAAATTGAGGCTCAGGGGTGTCAGTCAATTTGTGCAAGATCTCCCAGCTTTCTGGGCTCAGCACTGGCGCTTTTCAGTGCCCCCACTCTTCTTCGAGCGTCTTTGGGGTCCCCTTCGTTACCTCACTGAGTGCATGGCGCAGCCACGTTCAGCCCAAAACCTCACAACGCTACGAGAGGAAACGAGGCTGCGCTGAGCAACGCTGGAGCCGGCTGGATGAACGGGGCAGACCCGCAGGCTAAACCGTGTTTTCTCCTTAACTGTGATCCCAGAGATTTCCATCAGCCGGGTTTGCTTAAAGCAAGGGAAGCGGGGATTAACTGAGTCTGGGCAGTTTCCCCGGAGCTCAGATTGTGCAAAATGACATTTACATGCTTCTAAGGGTGTGAGGACCACAGGCTGTGGGGAAGTGAGCCCCCCAGGCCCCAGAGAAGGCAGCTGGGGAGCCATGGGTAAAGCACAGGGGCCACCCCACCCCCACCCCCACCAACATCAGCCAGCATCCACAGGAAGACGTTCCTGCAGGTGACATCGAAGCCTGTGGGCCCCACCCATAACCTCTGAGCACTTCCGCCAATGGGGGCATTCACCTGTGGTGACCCTACTCTCCCCTGCCCTCCCTGGACATGGCCGCAGTGGCTCTGTCCCATGCTCTGATGCCCAAGACACACCTTGGGACACAAGACGCAAAGGAGATAGAATGTCACTATAAAGCAAGGAATTCCTCAAGGTCTCTCATTCATTCATTCACTCATTCATTCATTCATTATTTATTTATTTATCCATTTCCCGCACTCCCCCAAAGCTTTTAATTGTCATATTCTTGCTCCTCAGTGCCTAAAGGGTTGGGTACAGCCACCACTCCTCCCCAGATCTCCAAAACCATCACCAACCCTCCCTTGGCCCAAAAGGCCCACTGGGGCTGGGCTGCCTTCACAACACCTTCCCGGGCACACAGATCCCCCCGGCCTCAGCTGAGCCTTCAGATGACTGCAGCCCCTGACTGCACTCTCGGAAGAGACTCGGAGCTGGAACCACTCAGCTAAGCTGCTTCCAAATTTCTGACCCACAGAAGCAATGAGATAATAAATTTTCCTGCTGTTTTAAGCTCCTATGTTTGGGGATTATTTGTTACGGAGCAGTAGATGAATACAGTGAAGAGGGTGTGTGTGAGAGAGAGACTTGTGAACAAATGAAGCTAGTGCGAGCAAGCGTGTGGAGGGGTCAGAGATAGGTTCCTGAGAGCTGAGCGGGATATTCCCAGCAGAAGTGTCCTTGGAGGCCAGGAGGAGAGACAGACAGTGAAATAATGATTCATAAACCATTTCATTCATTCAAGAAACAGCTGTGCACTTGCTGTGGACTGGGCACTGTGCCAGGCGCGGGGGCTACGGGCGGAAAAGCAGGCTCGGAATCAGCTGTGACAAGACAATAAGGTTCTTGTTCTTTTTTGAGATGGAATCTCACTCTTTCACCCAGGCTGGAGTGCAGCGGCGAGACCTCGGCTCACTGCAATCTCCATCCCCTGGGTTCAAGCGATTCTCCTGCCTCAGCCTCCCAAGTAACTGGGATTACAGGTGCCCACCACCACACCCAACTAGCTAATTCTTTTGCATTTTTAGTAGAGATGGGGTTTCGTCATATTGGCCAGGCTGGTCTCAAATCCCTGACCTCAGGTAATCCACCCACCACGGCCTCCCAAAGTGCTAGGATTACAGGCGTGAGCCACTGCCCCCAGCCTGTGATAAGGTTCTAATTGCAGGGAAAGAGCAAGGTTACAGATAAACATGTCAGGCCAGATGAGATGTGCACCACGAGAGGAGAGCTGGAAGGAGGCCTCGCCGAAGGCCACTCAAACGAAGTCCGAAAGGATCTGCAGACGTTACCAGGTGGTGCTGGGAGGTGCAGGTGCAGGGAGTCTGCATTCCAGGCAGAGGCCAGAGCCCGTGCAAAGGCCCCAAGGCGGTGAGAAGCTGGCGAGTCAGAAGAACCATCTTCAGAAGGTCAGTGCCGTGGGACTAGCGTGAGCCAAGGGGAGGGAGATGAGGACTGGTAGGAAGACTAGACACAGGTTTAGGGAGCCAGGCTAAGACCTTCAGGCCTTAAGCCCTACACAGGGGAGAAGTGCCGAAGCTTCTACACAAGAATGGGTGAATGTTTGAATGCCTTCATTGCTGCCAGTTGCAGAATACTTGACTCAGAGTGGTTTGAACCATAAAGTTTACTCAAGAAGAATTCCTGAGCTGGGTACAGTGGCTCACACCTGTAATCCTAGCACTGTAGGAGGCCAAGGTGGGTGGATCGCTTGAGCCCAGGAGTTCAAGATCAGCCTGGGCAACACAGTGAGACCCCATCTTATTTAAAAAAAAAAATTGAGCTGGGCACGGTGGCTCACGCCTGTAATTCCAGCACTTTGGGAGGCCGAGGCGGGTGGATCACCTGAGGTCAGGAGTTCAAGATCAGCCTGGCCAACGTGGTGAAACCCCCGTCTCTACTAAAAATGCAAAAGTTAGCCGGGTATGGTGGCGGCCACCTGTAGTCCCAGCTACTCAGGAGGCTGAGGCAGGAGAATCACTTGAGCCCGGGAGGCAGAGGTTGCAGTGAGCTGAAATTGTGCCATTGCACTCCAGCCTTGGTGATGGAGCAAGACTCAAAAAAATTTAAAAATAAATAAATAAATAATGAAAGGGGTTCTGGATTTACATGCTAAAACTATAAAACACTGATGAAATACACTGTGGGGGAGCCAGTAAAGAAAGAAAAATAAATAAATAAATAAATAAATAAATAAACCAACAAAACACTGATGAAAAATCTTTAAAGGATCTAAATAAATGGAGAGACGATTCGTGTTCATAGGTTGGAAGAATCGACATAGTAAAAATTAGTTGGACATGGTGGTGCTCGCCTGTAATCCCGGATTTTTGAGAGGCTGAGGTGGGAGAATCACTTGAGCCTGGGATGCAGCAGTTACAATGAGCCCAGATCTCGCTACTGCACTCCCACCTGGAAAAGAGAGTGAGACCCTGTCTCAAAAGAAAAGAGTATTACTAAAATAAGAAGTCCTGGGGTTAGTTCAGTGGCTTGAGAGTCAAGGATCCAGATGCATTTCACCCTTTCACTCTGCCACCCCTGGGCCATTGTTTCCTTAAACCTTAAATCTGTCACCTCATTGGTGCAAGGTGGCTGCCGCAGCTCCAGACACCACATCCTCACACACACGTGCATCCAGAACAACTCCCTGTCTTTAGAGCGCTGGCAGCCCTTCCAACAGCCCCCAGTGTGCTTCCCTTTCTACCGAACTGGCCACTTTGGGTCGCATGCTGCCCTCTGTCTTAATCGCTGGAAAAGGGGAGCAAGATTGCCACAGATGGCTTGGGAGGATCACAATGACACCCAGGGGTGTCAGTGTTGCTCACACAAGACCAGTATTTAGTGAGCAAAGAGAAGACTTGATTGCTGTGGGAAATAGAAAAGTTCCTCTTCAAAGTTTCATCAGCGTTAGAAATAATAGTTTGTTTTAAAGATTTTCTTCAAAGCCTTCTTGCTTTTTGCTAATAACGCTTTGTTAAGCCCTATCTTATGTAGCTGTTAGACGTGCTCACAGGCACATAGTACATTCTATGTCCTTGTACCTTAACTGAGATACCTGTGCTGGACGTGCTCACAGGCGGGTCCCAGCTCGCAGCCTGCGCCCCTTCCTTATTTAGACTTCCTTTTTCTTCTCCATTGCTTTGACCTGTTTAGAAAAGTTTTAAGTTGTTAGCCAATCAGGTTTTAGTTTAGACTGTGGGGTCTGGCCCCAACCAACGGAGATCAGACTGAGCAGTAAGGACAGCCCCAAATGTGTGAAGGATAAATATGTCTGCTTTGCCGTTGTTCGTTGTGCTCTTGTGGCAAGATGGCTGGGGAGAGTACCCTTCCAGCAGGCAGTAAAAATTGCCTTGCCGAGAGATCTTTTGTCTCAGTGATGCTTTTTCTTTGTGGCACCGAGCATCTGTTTCCAACAATCGTGGAACTGTGAGTGCTTTTTCTGCATGTGTTTGTCCAGCACAGGCTGTGTCCAGTGTCAAGGGACAGCAGCGGAAGCAGAGTGAGCCCCCAACTGGGGTCCCTGCACTGGGACAGAGGTCACAAAAGCAGCCTACGGGAGCAAACAGCTCCTAAGATATGTCCACATCCGAGCAGCTGTTCCCAAGGGGATCCAGACCCCCATCACCCTCTAGCTTCTCCAGAGTCAGCTCCAGCCTCTTGCCCCTGTCACAGGCGTTTGGGGGCCCAGCCATGTACCCCTGGCATGGGTGGGAATATCAGGCTGATGCCATCAGCGTGTCAGCTGCTCAGATGTGAGAAGAAAACCATACCCTATACTCCAGGCCTTTGTCAGGTCACATCTGCCTCCCATCCCCATATCCCCAGCCTCTGAAGAAGCTCAGTGTTTCTCTGAAATTTTCTTGAGAGCTGAAGCAGTCCTTATGACAGAAAAAAAATCATCTGTTCTCTTCTAGAGTAATAAAGACTTCGGCTGGATCCCTGGCCACCCAACAAAACTGTGGCCGGGTGCAATAGGTGGCTCAAGCCTGTAATCCCAGCACTTTGGGAGGCCGAGGCAGGCAGATCACAAGGTCAAGAGATTGAGACCATTCTGGTCACATGGTGAAACTGCAGCTCTACTACAAATACAAAAAAAAAAAAAAAAAAAAAAAATTAGCTGGGCATGGTAGTGCGTGCCTGTAGTCCCAG
The DNA here is from genome assembly GCF_048565385.1 of Saimiri boliviensis. NCBI lineage: Eukaryota > Metazoa > Chordata > Mammalia > Primates > Cebidae > Saimiri > Saimiri boliviensis. The sequence continues at coordinate 222,107,173 of NC_133450.1, read as the reverse complement.
CTACTCGGGAGGCTAGGACGGGAGAATGGCTTGAACTTGGGAGGCGGAGGCTGCAGTGAGCTGAGATCGTGCCACTGCACTCCAGCCTGGTGACAGAGCGAGACTCTGTCTCAAAAAAACCAACCAAACAAACAAACAAAAAACCCCACGTTTCCTAGCCTCCCTTGTGACGATCGGCACCCAAGCTCTGGTCAGCAGCATGTGAATGGCAATGATGTGTGCCTTGTCCTTTAAAGCAAGAGGGTCCCCCTTCCTGCTCTCCCCTTCCTGAGGGCTGGAACGCAGACAAAGTGGCAGGAACCAGAGCAAACATCATGCACCACGAGGCGGAAGCTGTGTGTTGAGGATGGCTTAGCCGCAAGTCCAGAGGAGTCTGGGTACTGACACGGGGCTGCGGATGTCGGGACTCTCTCGTTCAGATCGCTGCGATATTGGGTTTTGCTACAGCAGTTGAACCAGTATCATAACCCACGGTCCTCATGAGGCAACAAGCTTGATTCCAGTTTTGCCTTCAAGTGACAAAGACTAGTGTCATCCATGAATCCAGCCCCCTACTTGGCTGGAGAGTGGAGGCAAGTTGAAACAGGGGTGAAGAAGGCCAGCGAGCCCCTCATGTTCCCAGGGGATTTAGAGAGCCTCGGAGGAGCCAAGGAAAGGAGGAGAGCTGTGTGCCAGGGGCATCCACGCTAAAGCCAGTCTGGCGCTGGCCAGGACACTCAGCTGTGCTCATTTCTACAGGGACGTGGCTGGAGTAGTGTGTGAGAGAGAGAAGCTCTGATTTTCACGTGAAGAGGAAACGGGCTCAAACTGCCAGCCTGACGATGGGCAGATGCCGCCACCTCACTGTGCAGCCCTGGGTTGAGGAGGGAGCCGGCTCTTCTCATGCCTCAGTTTCTCCTTCGTGTGCATGGGAGTTTATACATATGATTATTTGGACATCTAATTAACCTATCTCTTTTTTTTTTTTTTTTTTTAGAGATGGGCTCTGTCTTGCTGAGGCTGGAGTACAGTGGTACAAACGCAGCTCACTGCATTCTCGACCTCCTAGGCTCAAGAGATCCTCCTGCCTCAGCCTCCTGAGTAGCTGGGATTATAGATGTGCACCACCACACCCAGCTATTTTGGGGGGAGAGAGGGTAGAGAAGGGGATCTCACTGTGTTGCCTAAGCTGGTCTCAAACTCCTGGACTCAAGCAATCCTCCTGCCTCAGCCTCCCAAGGTGCTGGAATTACAGGCATGAGCCACCGCACCCAGCCATTTGCACATTTTAATACAATTAAACTCTAGCTAGGTACAAGCAGCCCAAGAGGACCGTGCGGTAGGATTTTGCCACCGTGGCCAGGCTCTCTCCTGTCTGTAAACGAAAGGCTTCTCCTTGGAGAGGAGTACAAAGATCGGCAAGCTCGCTGCCCACTTACTCTATGTGCAGACAGACACCTCAGCAGCCGCTCTCTCCAAGGCAAAGAGCTCAGCAGGATTGGTCCATTACCTTCTCACACATCGTGGATAATCTGCTTATGTAGTAGGTGTATTCTTTAAGTCAGTTTCCTGTCACTGCTCTAACAGATTACCACAAACTTGGTGGCTCAAAATGGCACAAATTTATTATCGGATGACTCTGGGAGTACTACGTCTGAAATGAGTCTCCTGGGCTGAAATCAAGGTGTCGGCAGGACTGCATTCCTTCTGGAAGCTCTAGGGGAGAATTCCCACCCTTGCCTTTTCTGCCTCTATTCCGTCCACATTCCTTGGCTCGCCGGGCGCGGTGGCTCAAGCCTGTAATCCCAGCACTTTGGGAGGCCGAGGCGGGTGGATCACGAGGTCAAGAGATCGAGACCATCCTGGTCAACATGGTGAAACCCCGTCTCTACTAAAAATACAAAAATTAGCTGGGCATGGTGGGGCGTGCCTGTAATCCCAGCTACTCAGGAGGCTGAGGCAGGAGAATTGCCTGAGCCCAGGAGGCGGAGGTTGCGGTGAGCCGAGATCGCGCCATTGCACTCCAGCCTGGGTAACAAGAGTGAAACTGCGTCTCAAAAAAAAAAAAAAAAAAAGAAAGAAATTAAGGCACATTCCTTGGCTCACGGCTGCTTCCACCGAAGGCAGGCCAACCGCTGCTCCCTTCACCGCGGTGCCTCCTGTCACTCTGACGCTCCTCCCCCACCTGTATAAGGACCCTCGTGATTACCTTGGGCCCGCACAGATAATCCACGATCATCCTCCCATCTCAGGATTCCTGACTTCATCACACGTGCAGAATTCTTTTTGCCAGATGAGGTAGCAGACCCTCACGTTCCAGGGATCAGAACGTGGACGTTTTTGGGGGCCGTTACCCTGCGGACCACAATCAGAGTCCTCCACTTGAAGGATGACAAAGCTTTTCCTCTGTTTTGCTCGCTCCTGTGTCCCAAGGACCTACAGCAGGGTTGGCTCAAAAGAATGTGTGGTAATTCATGAACACGTGAATCAAAGTGGCCCAAATATCACAAGCAAATCTTTTTTTTTTTTTTTTTTTTTTTTTTTTTTGAGATGGGGTCTCACTCTGTTACCCAAGCTGGAGTGCAGTGGTACGATCTTGGCTCACTGCAACCTCCGCCTCCCAAGATCAAGCGATTCTCCTGACTCAGCTTCCAGAGTAGCTGGGATTACAGGCACCTGCCACCACGCCCCGCTAATTTTTGTATTTTTAGTAGAGATGGGGTTTCACATGTTGGCCAGGCCGGTCTTGAACTCCTGAGCTCAGATGATCCACCTGCCTTGGCCTCCCAAAGTGCTGAGATTACAGGCATGAGCCACCGAGACCGGCCTATCACAAGCAAATCTTTTTTTTTCTTTTTTTGAGACAGGGTTTTGCTGTGTCACCAGGCTGGAATGCAGTGGTGTGATAGTTCACTGCAATCTCAATCTCCCAGGTTCAAGTGATCCTCTCCCAAGAAGCTGTGACTACAGGTGCACACCACCATGCCCAGCTAATTTTTTTTTTTAGTCAAGGTGGGGTCTTGCTATGTTTGTTGTCCAGGCTGGTCTCGAGCTCCTGGGTTCAAGCAATCCTCCCACCTCAACCTCCCAAAGTGCTGGCCTCATAGGGAAATCCTGATAGAACTGTGACGAGAACTAGAAAGCTCTGTTTCCCAGGTCAGTTCCGATTGAGGGAACAGCATTTACCTCTGCACAGAGTAGAATGGTCCCGTGACCATGGAGTTGGCCAGAGGAGAAGGAGCCCGCTGTGGCTGTGAAGGAGAGCGTGAACTACTGCCTGGCTACCCAAGGCAAAATGCAGTGGTAGGGGCAGCGTCCAGGATGCCCCGTCTCTGGAATGTGAAGGAGTTTGTCTTGTGATTCTGTAAGCAAGCGTGGTCAGACCCAAAGAGCTCTACCCTAACCGGGTCACAGGGCAGCGAGCAGAGCGGCTGAGCTCTCTTCGCAGTCCTGGCGGCCACCGCGCTGCTGTGGCGGCTGCTGACCTGTGTGATGTAGTTCTGAAGCTTTGTTTACATGTCAGGGTTATTTAGGTAAATTTTACATATTCACAAATGCACAATTTACAAATGCACGGAATTCCAGGTGTACCTTTTTGTGAGGTTTTACGGTTTTTTATGTGTGTGTGTTTTTGTTTTTTTACGACATTTTGCTCTTTTTGCCCAGGCTGGAGTGCAGTGGTGCGATCTCGGCTCACTGCAACCTCTGCCTCCTGGGTTCAAGCGATTCTCCTGCCTTAGCCTCCCAAGTAGCTGGGACTACAGACACATGCCACTACGCCTGGCTGATTTTTTGTATTTTTAGTAGAGACGAGGTTTCACCATGTTAGCCAGGATGGTCTCGATCTCCTGACCTCGTGATCCGCCCCGCTCAGCCTCCCAAAGTGCCGGGATTAGAGGCGTGAGCCATCAGCCACTGCGCCCGGCCATGTGTTTTACTAGCTGTATACATCTGGGTGGCCCACACAGTATCAAAATCAAGAACTTTTTGAACATGCCAAAATGTTCCTTTGTGTTTTCCCAGCCAATCCTGCACTCCCTAGAGGCATCAATTTTCCAATTTTTTTTTCACCATAGATTAGTTTTTCCTGTTCCAGACTTTGTATAAATGGACTCACACAATTTGTGTCTTTTTGTGTCTGGCTTTTTTCATTCCGCATAATGTCTGTGATTCATCTGTGTTGTGGGTTTATTGACAGTTCATTCCCCCATCTTTTTTTTTTTTTTTTTTTGATGAATTGTATTCCATAGTATAGATATACCACAATTTGTTTATCTATTCTTCTGTTAATGGACATTTGTGCAATTTCCAGCCTGAGGGTTTTATAAATAAAGCTGCTACAAACATTTACGTGAAAATCTTTTTGCAAACGTGTACTTATTTCTTTTGGAAACACATCTAGAAGTGGCATAGCTGGGTCACAGGGTAGACGTATGTTTTACTTTATAACACAAGAGTGAAACTTTCTCCAAGGTACTTGTAACGTTGTATGTTTTCATCAGTAATTTATGAGAATTCCAGTTTTTCTACATCCTCATCACATTTGGTGCTATCAGTCTTTTAATTTTTTTTTTTTTTTTTTTTCTTTTTGAGATGGAGTCTTACTCTGTCACGAGGCTGGAGTGCAGTGGTGCGATCTTGGCTCACCGGAACCTTCGTCTCCTGGGTTCAAGCAATTCTCCTGCCTTAGCCTCCCAAGCAGCTGGGACTACAGGCATGTACCACCACACTCAACTAATTTTTACATTTTTAAAGACAGGCTTAAAATGTCTTTACATTTGGCCGGGCGCGGTGGCTCAAGCCTGTAATCCCAGCACTTTGGGAGGCCGAGGTGGGTGGATCACGAGGTCGAGAGATCGAGACCATCCTGGTCATCATGGTGAAACCCCGTCTCTACTAAAAATACAAAAGCTGAGGTAGGAGAATTGCTTGAACCCAGGAGGCGGAGGTTGCGGTGAGCCGAGATCGCGCCATTGCACTCCAGCCTGGGTAACAAGAGCAAAACTCCGTCTCAAAAAAAAAAAAAAAAAAAATGTCTTTACATTTAGTAAAGACAGGCTTTTATCATATTGATAAGGCTGATCTCAAACTCCTGACCTCAGGTGATCCACGCACCTCAACCTCCCAAAGTGCTAGGATTACAGGCATGAGTCACCGAACCTGGCTGTTCTTTGCATGTCTATATGAATATTAGAATCAGCTGGACAATTTACGCATTCTCACAATGCTACTGGGATTATAATAGGTCAGTCCAGGGAGAATTGACCTGTTAACTAACTTGGGTCTTCTGATTCAGGAGCGCACAATTTCTTTCTGTTTATCTTAGGACTTCTTTCATTTCTTTCTTTTGTTAAGTTTATTACTATTTTATACTCATAAATGATATTTTAAAAAACATTTTTTGCTTGCGGCTAGTGTAAAGATATATAAGGATCAATTATATAGAAACACATATGAATTTTTGCTAAATTCATCTATTAAGTTATTGTAGTTGTTTTGCAGATTCCTTAGTATTTTCTGCATAGACAATGATTTAATCTGTAAATAAAGACAGTTTTACTTCTTTCTTTATGGTCTTCCTGCTTCTTATTTATTTCTCTTTTTCTCTTTTCTTCTTTGTTTGTTTATTTTTTGTTTTTTGCTTTATTGTACCAATTAGGATTTTCAGCACAATAATTTAGAAAGACTGTGATTCTTGCCATTTTCGTAATCTTAGGGGAAGGGTTTGCTATTTCACTGTTAAGAATAATATCAGCTGTAGGGTTTTCATACATGCCTTTTTTATGTCTTGTTTTTGTTTATTTGTTTGTTTGTTTGAGATGGAGTCTCACTCAGTTGCCCAGACTAGAGTACAGTGGCACGATCTCGGCTCACTGCAGCCTCCGCCTCCCGGGTCCAAGCAATTCTCCTATAGCTGGGATTACAGGCACATGCCACCATGCCCGGCTAATTTTTGTATTTTTGGTAGAGATGGGGTTTCATCATGTTAGACCACGCTGGTCTCGAACTCCTGACCTCAGGTGATCCACCTGCCTCGGCCTCCCAAAATGCTGAGATTACAGACGAGAGCCACCATGCCCGGTCCACACGTCTGTTTTTAGATTGAGAAAGGTCTCTTCTGTTTCTAGTTGGTGAGAGATTGTATATATATGTGTGTGTGTGTGTGTGTGTGTGTGTGTGTGTGTATGTGTATATGTGTGTGTGTATACATACACATTAAATAAGCATTGAGTTTTATTTAAACATTTTTGTGTTTTGAATGATCACATGGTTTCTCTCCTTTATTTTGTGAATACTGTGTATTACATTGATTGAATTTTTCATATTAAACCAATATTACATTCCTGAGATAAAACTCAGTTGGCTTAAGGTATTATCCTTATAATGTATTGCTAGATTAAATTTGCGAGTGTTTTGTTTGGAATGCTTGCATCTATGTTCTTGCGGGATACTGCTCTGTGGTTTTATTGTGATGTATTTGTCAGGTTTGGAAAGTAAGGTTATGCTGACCTCACAAAGCAAGTGGAAAATGGTTCCTTTTCTCCTTTTTCTGAAAGACTTTATGATGTATTATTTTTCCTTAAATGTTTAATAGAAGTCACCAGTTAAATCACTGGGTATAGAGTTCTCTAATTTAGGATTTTAAATTATTTTAATTTTTTTTTTTGAGACAGGGTCTTGCTCTGTTGCCCAGGCTGGAGTGCAGTGGTGTGATCTCGGTTCACTGCAACCTCTGCCTACCGGGTTCAAACAATTCTCCCTGCCTCAGCCTCCCAAGAAGCTGGGATTACAGGCATGTGCCACCACACATGGCTAATTTTTTTGTTTTGTTTTGTTTTGTATTTTTAGTAGAGATGGAGTTTCACCGTGTTGGTCAGGCTGGTCTCAAACTCCCGACCTTGTGATCTACCCATTTCGGCCTCCCAAAGTGTTGGGATTACAAGCATGAGCCACCACACTCAGCCTATTTTAATTTTTTTGAGAGACACAGAAAGTAGGTTAGAAAAAAATATTTTAAGAAGTCATGGCCAGAAATCTCCTATATTTTCTGAAAGAACTTCTGAATCAAGACTTTCAGCTAACCCCAAGCAGAATAAGTAAGAAGAAAACCACACCTAGACAGAACTCCTGAGAACTGCAGCTGAGGAGAAAATCTGGAAAGTAGTGAGAGAAACATGACATATTCAGTCCTGAGAAACAGCGATTTGAAACATTACCGACTTTACATCAGAAACTATGCAGGTGACAAGAAAGTGGAACATCAAAGTGCTGAAAGAAAAAAAAAAATGCATTAACCTCTGTTTCCAGACAAGATGGAGCGATTATGCCTCTCGCTAGTCCTCACACTAAACGCAGCTGAAAACCAGCTTAAAAAAATAATTCTGAAAGGTAGAAAGAAGAAGGCAAACTGGCTAGGACCTTAAGATTCCAGGGTTTTCTTAGGCCGGGTGTGGTGGTCCACACCTGCAATCCCAGCACTTTGGGAAGCCATGGTAGGAAGACTAACCGAGGTCAGGGGTTCGAGACCAGCCTGACCAACATGGTGAAACCCTGTCTCTACTAAAAATGCAAAAAATTAGCCAGGCATGGTGGCACGTGCCTGTAATCCCAGCTACTTGGGAGGCTGAGGCAGGAGAATCGCTTGAACCCAGGAGGTGGAGGTTGCAGTGAGCTGAGATCATGCCATGGCACTCCATACTGGGCAACAAGAGTAAAACTTCATCTCAAAAAAAAAAAAAATTCTGGAGTTTTCTTTTTTTCTTTTTTCTTTCTTTTTCTTTTTTTCCTCATGTATCCCTGAATATAGGGAGGCTAGAGAATCCAGCAGTCTAGAAAAAGCAACAAGAACAGATCACACACACACACACACACACACACACACACACACAGCTCCCAAGAAAAGCCTCTTCTGTCTAGTCAAAATACCAGGAAAGGGGCTGCCTAGCAAGGCAGAGCTTTTAGTCAATAACCATCCCAAACTAGCCAAACATCATCAGAGAACTGTGGTCCCCCTTCATCTCTGTCAACAAAGGTAGAATGGGGAGCCTAGACTTCTACCCTCTCGAGGCTGTAACCAAGTCCACCTTCTCCCTGTCGGGCTTCCGTCCCCACCCGGCAGTAAGTCCTGTAACGTCAGCAGAGATCACAAAGCGAGCCTGGACTCATCCTCCCACCCCGTGACAGTGAAGCACCTCTTCCTCTCCTCGCTGAGGTGGAATCAAAGGAAGCCTAGTGAAGAGCCAGGACTTTTACCACTTCTCAGCGGTGACGTCCTTCTCCGCTTCCACAGTATCAGTGGAGGCCACGAGGAGAGCATAATGAGAGGTCCCTCCCTATCCCAAGCAGGGTAGGGTCAGCGGAGTGGGAAGCTGCAACTTCCGTCCAACCACCAGCAACAAGGCACCTTTTCCTCACTCGGTGTCCACCGAGACTGAGTGGGAACATGGGCTTTCATCCCTGCCTGGCAGTGATGGGGTCGTGCTTTCCTTCCCGCAACCAAGGTGGTATCAAAGGAGATACGCTAAAACAGAAGATGTCAATAAGATCTCCACAGTCTCAGAACAGCATACCCAAAATGTGCAGAAAACAACTGAAAATCATTCATCAGAGGCCAGGCATGGTGGCCCATGCCTGTAATCCCAGCACTTTGGGAGGCCGAGGTGGGTGGATCATTTGAAGTCATGAGTTCGAGACCAGCCTGGCCAACATTATGAAACCCCATCTCTACTAAAAACACAAAACAATTAGCCAGGCCTGGTGGCACATGCCTGGAATCCCAGCCACCAGGAGGCTGAGGCGCAATAATTACTGGGACCAGGAGGCAGAGGTTGTAGTGAGTGAAGATGGTACCACTGCACTCCAACGTGGGGGACGGAGGGAGACCCTGTCTCAAGAAGAAAGAAAGAAGAAAGGAAGGAAGGAGGGAGGGAGGGAAGGAAGGAAGGAGGGAAAGAGAGAGAGATGGAGGGAGGGAGAAGGAAGGAAGAGAAAATCACTCATTATACCAAGAATAGGAAAATCTCAACTAGAGTGAGAAAGAGAATTAACAGATGCCAACACCAAGATGATGCAGTTGTTGAAATTATCGGAGAAAGACTTTAAAGAGCTATTATAAAGATGCTTCAACAAACAATTGCAAATACACTTGACACAAATGGGAGAAAAGTAAGTCTCAGCAAAGAAACAGAGATATAAATGTGTTAATAATAGAAATTTTAGAACTGAAAAATATAATATTTGAAACTTAAAACTCACTACATGGAGTTAACAGAATGGCAGAAGAGAAAAGAATCAGTGAACTTAAAGATGCAACAGTAGAAATGACCCGATCCCACCCAGCTGCAGTGACTCATGTCTGTAATCCCAGCACTTTGGAAAGCCAAGGTGGGTGGATCTGCTTGAGCGTGGGAGTTTCAGACCAGCCTGGGCAACAGGAAAAAACCCTGTCTCTACAAAAATACACACACACACAATAATTAGTTGGGCATGGTGGCACGTGTGCCTGTGGTTCCAGCTACTCTGGAGGCTGAGGTGGGATGATTGCCTAAGGTCGGAAGTTCTAGACTAGCCTGAGCAACATGGCAAAAACCCATTTTCAAAAAAGAAGAAAGAAAAGAAAGAAAGAGAGAGAGGAAGGAAGGAAGGAAGGAAAAAAAAGTAAAGGCAGAGAGAAAAGAACTTGTGTGCCAATGGATTTCCAGAAGGAAAGGAGAGTGAGAATGTAACTAAAAAAAGATTAGAAGAAACAATGAATGAAAACTTCCTAAATTTGGTAGAAGATACAACCCTGCGGTTTCAAGAAACTGAGAAAACCAGAAATTAGAGAAACCCAAAGAATATTCTAAAAAGAGACATCACAAAACTAAAGAAAACAGTCTTAAAAGCATGGAGGAAGAAAGTATACCTTTCAAAGAGGGGAAACCAATTTGAATGACGGCAGGTTTCTCATAGGAAGCCTTGGCGGCTGGAAGTAAGTGAGCATAACAGTTTTCAAATACTGAAATACAAGAACTGTCGACCCAGAATTTTGTATCCAGTGAAAACGGCTTTCAAGAAGGAAGGAAAAGTCCAGGCATTCTCAGATGAACTAAAACTAAGAGGATTTGTCGCCAGCAGACCTACCCTTACAAATGGGCTAAGGGAAGTTTTTGAAACTATAAGGAAATAAAAAGAGAAATCTTGGAACATTTGGAAGGAAGAACAGTAAAAAGAGTAAAAGCTATGTGTAAAGTCAATAGACTTTCCTTCTCCTTGAGTTTTATAAATTATGTCTGATGATTGAAGCAAAAGTTATAATCATGCCTGATGCGGTTCTCAGTAAGTAGAGAATATATTTAAAGCAATTATATCACATGCAAGGAAGGGGGAAGGGACTGAAATGAAGATAAGGTTTCTATACTCACTCAAACTGCTGAAATGCCAATGCTAGTACACTGTAACAAATTCCGTGTGGATAAGCCAGGCATAGGGGTTCATGCCTGTAACCCTAGCACTTTGGGAGGCCAAGGTGGGAGGACTGCTTTAGGCCAGCAGTACCAGACCAGCTTGGACAACATAGCAAGACCCTGTCTCTAAAAAAAAAAAAAAAAAAAAGTAAAAAAATCACACTAGCTGAGTAGCTGGGTGTGGTGGTGTGCAGCTCTAGTCCCAGCTACTCAGGAGACTGAGGTGAGAGGATCATATAAGCCGAGGAGTTTGAGGGTACAGTGAGCTAGGGTCTCACCACTGTACTTCAGCCTGGGCAACAGAGCAAGACTCTGAAATAAACACAAACTTACGTGTGAATAGTGAATACCTAAAGCAAACACTAAAAATGTTATACAAAGAGATATACTCAAAAACACTAGAGCTACATAGAAATGGAACTCTAAAAAGTGTTCACATAACCTACAGGAAGACGGGCGGAAGAAAAGAGAGACTGAAAACAGAGGAAACAAACATGAAACAAAAAATAAAATGGCAGACCTAAGGCCTAACACATCAATAGTTACATGAAATGCAAATGGCCTACATACATCAATTAAAATACAGATATTGGCAGAGTGGATTTTTTTAGTGACCCAAATATAACTGTTTGTAAGAAACTCACTTCAAATATGACACTACAGGTTGATTCAAAGTAAAAGGATGAAATAAGATATGTCATGCAAACATTAACCAAAAGAAAACAGCAGTGGCTATACTTATATTAGATAAAGTGGATTTCAGTGCAAAAAGGAATTACCAAAGAAAAGATATCACATACTGATAGAAGAGTCAACACATTAAGAAGACATAGTACTTTTAATGTATATGTAGCAAACCACAGAACTTCAAATCACGTGAACGAAAAACGATGGAATGGAAAACGCTGATGGATGAAAGGAGAAATAGACAAATCGATAATTACAGTTGAAGACAACAGCCCGCTCTTAACCACTGATAGAACAAGTAAACAGATAATCAGCAGAAATATAGATGAACTTACCACACCACCCAAACTCATTTGGTCAGCATTTACAGAACACTCTATCCAACAACAGAATACACGTTCTCTTCAAGTGCTCACAGAACATTTACTAAAATAGGCCATGTCCTGCACTAAAACAAATCTCAACAAATTTAAAAGAATTGAAATCGTGCAGAGTACATTCTCTGACCGTCATAGAATCAAAGCAGAAACCAAAGTAGATAACGGGAAAGTAACAGGATAATCTCTAAACTGCTGAAAACTAAAGAACATGCTTCTAAATAATCCATCGTCAAAGAAGTCTCTGAGGAACTGAAAAAAAAAAAACACACATGGAACTGAATGAACACAAAAACACAACATATCAAACGTTAGGGGATGAAGCCAAAGCAGTGTCCAGAGGAAAATGCGTAGCACTACATGTTCATACTAGAAACAGAGACAATCTAAGTCATTTCTTCAATCTCCCACCTTAAGAAACTAGAAAAAAAAGAGCAAGATAAAACCAAAATGAACAGAAGGAAATAATAAGAGCAAAGATCAATAAAATTGAAATCAGAAATAAGAGAAAACAATCAATGAAACAATAAAGTGCTTTAAAAAGATCAAGAAATTGAGAAACCACTAGTGAGACTGACAAAGGGAAGAAAGAAAGAAAGACACAAATGACCAGCATCAGGAATGGAGCAGGGGACAGCTCTACAGACACTAAAGACTTCAGAAAGATATAGTAAGGGGCTATCATAGACAACTCTACATAAATTTGACAACTTAGATAAAATAGGCAATTCCTTAAAAAGCACAAACTAGTACCACTCACCCACTATGAAATAAATCACATGAATACCTTTAAAGAAATTGAATTTGTGAAAAGAGTAGGGGACGCTTCCGGACTCACGTTATGAGTGCTACATTGCCCGGGTATCAAAATCAAAAACAGCTCAGAAAAAGAGAAAACTGTAAAGCAATATCCCTAAGGAATATAGATGGCAAAATCCTTAACAAAATATTGGCAAATAGAATTCAGCAATACATAAAAAGAATTCAGGTGGGCACTGTGGCTCGTGCCTATAAGCCCAGCACTGGAGACTGAGCAGGTGGATCGTTTGAGCTCAGGCGTTCAAGAGTAGTCTGAGCAACATGGCAAAAATCTGTCTCTACGAAAAATACAAAAACTATCTGGTTGTGGTGGCATGTGCTTGTAGTCTCAGAGCAACAGAGCGATATCTTGTCTAGAAAAAAAAAAGAGTTTACATTGCGACCAAATGGGGTTTATTCTAGGGAGGTAGGCTGGTTCAATATTTGAAAATCAATCAATATAATCCACCATACAACAGGCTAAAGAAGACAAATCATATTAACTGATGCAGAGAAAACATCAGGAAATTCAATAGCCATTTGTGAAAAAAGTCTAAGAAAACTAGGAATTGAGGGGAACTTCCCCCACTTGATAAAAAACATTTACCCCCCCCCAAAAAAATCTGTAATTAATATTATATTGTATGGTGAAAGGCTGAAAGCCTTCTTCCTAAGATTGGAAACAAGATAAAGAGGTACACTCTCCAATCCAAGTTAATGCTGGAAGTTCTAGCCAGAGAAGTAAGTCAAGAAAAGAAAAGAAAAAGCACACAGATCAGAAACAAGAAGCCCCTACAGCCCCTCGAGGTTGCTTTTTGGGAGGCTGAGGCGGGTGGATCACTTGAGGTCAGGAGTTCAACACCAGCCTGGCCAACATGGTGACACCTGGTCTCTACTAAAAATACAAACATTAGCTGCACATGGTGACACACGCCTGTAATCCCAGCTACTCCGGGGGCTGAGACAGGAGAATCGCTTGAATCGGGAGGTGAAGGTTGCAGTGAGCCGAGATCACGCTATTGCCCTCCAGCCTGGGTGACAAGAGCAAAATGCTGCCTCCAAAAAAAAAAAAAAAAAAAAAAAAAAAAAAAAATGCAAAATGAAACCTAAAACAATTTTGGAAAATAATACTAAAGTGGGAGGAATCACTCTACCTGATTTTAAAACATTACGTAGCTACAATAATCGAGATTTTGGGATATTGGCCGAGAGACACCTAGACCAGTGGAACAGAACAGACCAGAAAAGACCCACACAGCTAGATCCAACCAGTATTTTACAAAGATGTGCATGGAAGTCAATGGATGCCTTTTCAAACAATTGGTGCTGGAGCAATCAGACAGCTACAGGCCAAAAAAAAAAAAAATTGACCCTCGCACTAAGCCTCACACTTTATGCAGAGTTAACTCAGGACGGATGGAAGACTTAAATACAAAATGTAAAATTATAAAACTTTCAGAAAAAAAAAGCAAAGGAGAAAATCGTTAGTATCTAGGGCAAGGCAGAGTCCTTAGACCTAACGAAAAAGCATGATCCAGATAGGAAAAAATGGATAAAAGAGACTTCGTCAAAATTTAAAACTTTCGCTCTGCCAAACACCCCAATAAGAGATGAAGAGATACGCTGCAGAGGAGGGAAAATATTTGCAAATTACCTAACGAAGCGTCCAACAAACAATTTGTATCTAGATTATATAACGAATTCTCAATACTCAACAGTAATCCAATTAGAAAATCTGCAAAACACGTGAAGAGACATTTCATTAAAGATATACAGATGGCAAATAAGCGTATAAGAGCATGTTCAACCAGCCATTAGGAAAAAGCCAGTTAAGTCCGCAGTGAGACATCACAGCATGCCTATTATAATAGAACGGCTGAAAAAAAAAAAAAAGTGGTAACAACAAATGCTGGTGAGGATGTGGAGAAACCATCACTCACACATTGCTGTTAGGAATGGAGTCCAACACGGTTACTTTGGAAAACCATCTGTTAGTTTCTTTTAAAAAGCTAAACTTAGGGCCGGGCGAGGTGGCTCAAGCCTGTAATCCCAGAACTTTGGGAGGCCCAGGTAGGTGGATCACAAGGTCAGGAGATTGACACCATCTGGGCCAACAAGGTGAAACCTCATCTCTACGAAAAATACAAAAAAATTAGCTGGGCATGTGGCAGGTACCTGCAGTCCCAGCTACTCAGGAGACTAAGGCAGGAGAATTGCTTGAAGCCGGGAGGTGAAGGTTGCAGTGAGCTGAGATCATGCCACTGCACTCCAGCCTGGGCAACAGAGAGAGACTCCATCTCAAACAAACAAACAAACAAACAAAAAACTAAACATACACTTACCATATAACCTAGCAATCATGCTCTTGGGCATTTACTCCAAAGAAAGGCAAACTTACATCCACAGTAAAACCTGCACATGTCTGTTCATAGCAGCTTCACATTATAGCCAAAAAACTAAAAGACAATCAAAATGCCCTTTAGTGAGTAAATGGTTAAACAAACCATGGAATATTACTCAGCAATGAAAAGGAACACACATAGCAACTTAGATGGATCTCAGTGGCATTACCCTGAGTAAAAAAGCTGTTCTGGCTGGGCATGGTGGCTCATACCTGTAATTCCAACACTTTGGGAGGCTGAGGCAGGGAGATTTCTTGAGCCCAGAAGTTTGAGACCAGCCTGGGCAGCATAGCAAGACCCCCATCTCTAAAAATAAAAATAAAAAATTATTTAGAAGTATTTGGATTTAAGAAAACAAGGAATGAGGCCGGGTGCGGTGGCTCATGCCTGTAATCCCAGCACTTCTGCAGGCCGAGACAGGCAGATCACCAGGTCAAAAGATCAATACCATCCTGGCCAACATGGCAAAACCCCAATCTCTACTAAAACTACAAAAATTAGCTGAGTGTGGTGGTGCGTGCCTGTAGTCCCAGCCGCTTGAGAGGCTGAGGCAGGAGAATCGCTTGAACCCGGGAGGCGGAGGTTGCAGTGAGCCAAGACTGCGCCACTGCATTTCAGCCTGGTGAAAGATCGAGACTCCATCTCAAAGAAAAAGAAAAAGAAAAAAAAAAAAGAAGGAAAGGAAACAAATTAGCGTTGTGGTAGTGTTGCATCTTGATTGCCACAGTAGCTCCACAATTCCATACGGGTGAGAAAATAGCATGGAACGATACACACATCTAGTACCCATGTCAATTTCCTGGTTGTGAGATTACATTATTATGTAATATAATATTTTTGGAGCTTTCTCTAAATCTATAATTATTTCAATTTTTTTTTTTAATTGACATGGAGTCTCACTGTCTCCCAGGCTGGAGCACAGAGGTGCAATCTTGGCTCATTGCAACCTCCATCTCCCGGGTTCAAGTGATTCTCCTGCCTCAGCCTCCCGAGTAGCTGAAATTACAGGTGCCCACCACCCTGCCCAGCCAAGAAATTATTTTAGTAAGGAAGAAGCCAGATGTGGTGGTTCATACCTGTAATCCCAGCACTTTGGGATGCTGAGGCAGGAGGATCACTTAAGGCCAGGAGTTTGAGACCAGCCTGGGCAACATAGTGAGATGCTATCTCTTTAAAAAATTAAAATAAATATTATAGATAAAGAGGAAGAAAAAAATACTTCAATCCAATAATTATATATTCAGCAAAAAATTTAAGAATAAATGTAAGGCCGGGCGCGGTGGCTTAAACCTGTAATCCCAGCACTTTGGGAGGCCGAGGCGGGTGGATCACGAGGTCAAGAGATCAAGACCATCCTGGTCAACATGGTGAAACCCCGTCTCTACTAAAAATACAAAAAATTAGCTGGGCATGGTGGCGCGTGCCTGTAATCCCAGCTACTCAGGAGGCTGAGGCAGGAGAATTGCCTGAACCCAGGAGGCGGAGGTTGTGGTGAGCCGAGACCGCGCCATTGCACTCCAGTCTGGGTAAGAGCGAAACTCTGTCTCAAAAAAAAAAAAGAATAAATGTAAAGTAGGCCAGCATGGTGGCTCACGCCTGTAATCTCAACTCTTTGGAAGACTGAGGCAGATGGATCACCTGAGATCAGGAGTTCGAGACCAGCCTGACCAACATGGTGAAACCCCATCTCTATTAAAAATACAAAAAATTAGCCGGGCATGATGGCAGGCACCTGTAATCCCAGCTACTCTGGAGGCTGAGACAGGAGAATCACTTGAACTTAGGAAGTGGAGGTTGCAGTGAGCCAAGATTGCACCACTACACTCCAGCCTGGGCAACAGAGAGAAACTCCATTTCAAAAAAAAAAAAAAAAAAAAAAAAAAAAAACCTTTAGGAAGCGCACTGGAAATGACAAATATCTGGGTAAAAAGCAAAGGTCTTTTTTTCTTCTTAACTTCTGTAACATATATAGGCTTATTAAAGCAGAAATTACATACACATGACAATGGTGGTGTGAAGGACACAGGACAGCCGCCATGGACCTGAGCTGTTGCACGTTCCCATGTTTGGTGCAAAATGTTAACTCTAAGTTAACTAGGAAAAGTTAGGGGTGTGTACTGTAATCATTTCAGCAATTGTTAAATAGTAATAAAGAGAATGCAAAGAGGACAGGAAAGGAGGCACAGAGAAACCAAACACAGACTTGCACACTATTTATTTACTTAAGACAGGTTCTCACTGTGTCAGTGAGACCAGGCAGTGGGGCATTCACGCTTCACTGCAAACTCCACCTCCTGGGTTCAAGCAATCCTCCCTCCTCAGCCTCCCGAGTAGCTGGGATTACAGGCGCACACCACCACTCCCAGCTAATTTTTGTATTTTTAGTAGAGATGGGGTTTCACCATGTTGGTCAGTCTGGTCTCGAACTCCTGACCTCAGGTGATCCTCAGCCTCCCAAAGTGCTGCGATTACAGGCATGAGCCACCGTGTCTGGACTACTTTCCACTTATTCTTAAAGGCTATTTTTGCTGGATATGTAATTATTGAAGTAGTTCTTTCTTCCTCTTTATTTAAATACATATATTTTTAATTTTCTTTCTTCTTTTTGAGATGGAGTCTCACTCTGTTGCCCAGGCTAGAGTACAATGGCGCAATCTTGGCTCACCACAACCTCCACCTCCCCGGTTCAAGCTATTTTCCTGCCACAGCCTTTTGAGTAGCTGGGATTCAGACATGCGTCACCGCGACCAGCTAGTTTTGTATTTTTAGTAGAGATGGGGTTTCTCCATGTTGGTCAGGCTGGTCTCGAACTCCCAAACTCAGGTGACCTGCCTACCTCGGCCTCCCAAAGTGCTGGGATTACAGGCATGAGCCACCGTGCCCAGCCTAATTTTAATTTTTTTAAAGAGATGGCATCTCACTATGTTGCCCACGCTGGGACCACAGGTGCACACCACCATACCCTGCTATGTTTTGCATTTTTTTATAGAGACAGGGTCTCACCATGTTGCCCAGGCTGGTCTCACACCCCTGACCTCAGGTGGTCCACCCACCTCGGCCTCCCAAAATGCTGGGTTTACAGGCGTGAGCTACCACGCTTACATACAAAGACACAGATAGATTGAGAGTGAGTGGAGGGAAAGACATACACAGGGAACAGCAAGCCTGGGGGGTTGGCACATTCATTCGATGATTCCAAAGGAAGCTGCGCCCCAGATCTTCTGGGGACCACTCCTGGCAGGGCGCAGCGGCTCACGCCTGTAATCCCAGCACTTTGGGAGGCTGAGGTGGGCAGATCACAAGCTCAGGAAGTTCCAGACCAGCCTGGCCAAGATGGTGAAACTCATCTCCACCAAAAATACAAAAAAAAAAAAAAAAAAAAAAAAAAAAACAAACTAAAAATACAGGCACGTAGCTGTAATTCCAGCTATTCAAGAGGCTGAGGCAGGAGAATCACTTGAACCTGGGAGGCGGAGGCTGCAGTGAGCCGAGATTGCGCCACTGCACCAGCCTGGGAGGCAGAGTGAAACTCCATCTCAAAAAAAACAAAACAGAAAAACCACTCCCCAACCTCACTGTCTCCGGGGGGAGGCGGTCAGTGAAGCAGGGGTGAGGCAGGAGGGGCTGAGTGTAGTGCTGGGGGCCCTCCTCCTGCCAGGCTGGGTCTTCCTCACCCCCTTCCTCAGAACCTGGAATCCAGAACTCGGTTTGACAAGTATGCAAGAAGGACTTGCGGATGGTCTGGGGTCTTTGGTGGTTACTGGTTCCGCGGACTGTAAAGCCCTCTGAGTGCCAGCTCCTGGCCAGAGCCTGGATTCGGGCAATATTTGTGGAGTTCGAGCAGTCAGTCAACAAAATTATTTCCTGAGGGTCCGCTGTGTGCCGTGCCTGGACCAGGCCCTGGGGATGCATCAGAGAACAGAGCAGATCCAGCCCCTGGCCTCAAGGAGCTGACACTCCGGTGACGGATCTGGGTGGGAGTAAGCGGGGGGCGGGGAGACGGGGGTTGGGGGGGGCAGTAAGGGGCGGGAGTGCGCGCGGGCTGGGCTTGCCCCGGGTACACTTATCCTAAAGGTGGCCTCTGTGCCTTCCCTCCAAGGAGGCGGGCGCTCTTCCTGGGGGAAGAAAGGGGAGGCCCGGAGGGTGCCGTGCACAGCGTGGGGGAGTTCCTGGGCCATTGGGGGGGGGTGTCTGCGAGTCTCCATCATGCACCTGCTGGTCAGGTGGCCAAAGGCCAGCCCGGGCTCTGTCCCTTCACTGCAGAAATGCGGGCGACCTACCTGGTGCTACTCGGGTTCCGGAGCCCTCCTGCTTGGTCAGGAGGCTGAGGCCCGAGTTTGGCCAGATTCAGCTTTGTCCCCAAACACTCCTCGATAGCTGGCTTGCTTTCGTTTTTTCTTTCTTTCCTTCTCTTTCCTTCTTTCTCTTTCCTTTTCTTTCTTTCTTTCTTTTTTTTTTTTTTTTTTTTGAGACAGAGTCTCACTCTGTCACCCACGCTGGAGTGCAACAGTACAGTCTCGGCTCACTGCAACCTCTGCCTCCCAGGTTCAAGCAATTCTCCTGCCCCAGCTTCCCACGTAGCTGGGATTACAGGTGCATGCCACCGCATTTGGCTAATTTTTGTATTTTCATTAGAGATGGGATTTCACTATGTTGGCCAGGCTGGTCTGGAACTCCTGATCTTGTGATCCACTTGCCTCAGCCCCCAAAGTGCTGGGATTACAGGCATCAGCCACCACGCCCGGCCTCCCTCCCTCCCTCCCTTCCTTCCTTCCTTTCTTTTCTTTCTTTCTTCCTTCCTTCCCTCCCTCCCTCATCCCTCCCTCCCTTCCTCCCTTTCTTTCTCTTTTTCTTTTTTTTTTTTTTTTTTTAGACAGGGTCTCACTCTGTCTCCCAGGCTAGAGTGGAGTGGTGCAATCACAGCTCACTGCAGCCTCTACCTACCAGGCTCAGGCAATCCTCCTGCCTCAGCCTCCTGATTAGCTGGGACCACAGGTGCCACCACCATGACCAGTCGATTTTTTTATTTTTACTTTTCATAGAGACAGGCTCTTACTATGTTGCCCAGGTCGGTCTCAGACTCCAGGGCTGAAGCGATCCTCCTGCCTCGGCCTCCCAAAGTGCTGGGATGACAGGTGGAGCCTCCATACCCGGTCTCCTCAACTGTTTTCTAATGAACCCACAGTCCTGCCCGGGCCTCCGATGCACCCAGACCCAGCTGTCCCCTCCAGTCTGGCTGTGCGACCCCCTCATCTGGTCCAAACCCTTCTTCACTCACTCACAGGCCTCTTTCCTTCCAGAGGCCGCTCCCACCCCCTCTCCAGCTCCCCCTTCTCCCTTGGCCCCCTCTGGCTGGTATTAGCAAACTCCATTAAGGGACAGGTATTTGATATTCCAAATAAAGTCTCCACAGCCCCCATGAACCATCTTAACTGCTGAAATGCCCACAGGACTTGGGATTAGAAGCTCTGCAGCACATGGGAAATGAGGGGATTTTATTTAGTGTTTAGGATTTATACATGTATATGTTGGTGGGGAGAAGATGTATTTAAATCAAGCAACATAATCCACAGAGTGAGAGGCTAAAACCACCATAGGAAAAGGGTATTTGCATATATTAATCTCTTAACATCCAGAAAGGGAGAATGTGTGGGAGAAAACAGAGAGATCTCCAGGTGTTGTTTGTTTTCGGTCCTCACCTGCCCAGTGCCAGCCTCGCCCCCGGCCCCCGACACACACCTGGAGCAGGATTCACAAGGGCGGGGCCAGTGTCTCTTTAACCCCGATCGCCCAGGCCGGTGCTTTCTGTCGAATGGACAAATGAATGAATGGATGTGTGGCAGGGAGAATGGCTCTCTCCACACACACGGGGTTTAAACCACGCAGCCCTCTGACTTCTCTCCACAGATACGGAGGGGCCCTGGGGCCCAGGCCCTGCCTAGCCACTAGGGTCAGCATACCACAGATAAGGACTCAGCGTGCAGGAGACTCTACCCTGGCTGGGGGGAGGCAAACACGGGGCTGAGACCCTCATAGGAGAGCCTGTGTCCGCAGCACGTTCACAAAGGCCTCCTGGAGAAGGCAGAGCAAGAGAGGGATGACGCGGTGAGGACAGGGAGCCCCGCTGGTGGGCACAGCCCAGGCCGAGGCCTGCAAGGAGGGAAAGGATTTGGGGTGTTTGTGGGTGGCCACGGGGCAGGGGCACAAGTGAGTGCCTCGGGCAGGAGCCGGCTTCTGGGGACTTGGGAGCCCTGGGGGAGTTTGAGTGTTATTCCAAGCACATGTGAGGGACAGTGATGACAATTTGGGAACATAGAGCCACAGAGACACCTTTCTGGAGCAAGGACAGCCACTTCCCCAGCCAGGTGATGAGTTTAAACTATGCGAGCCCACCCCCACCCCTACCCCCACCTCTGTGCAGACTGCAGCCCATGCCTCCTCATCTCTCTCTCTCACACACACACACACACATACACATACATATACACACATACACACACATACACATACATATACACACATACACATATACACACATATACATACATATACACACATATAACACACACACATACACATACATATACACACATATACACACATACACATACATATACACACATACACATATACACACATATACATACATATACACACATATAACACACACATACACATACACACATACATATATACAAACATACATACATACACACATACACACATGCACACACACATACACATGCACACATGCACACATACACACACGCGTGCACTCACAGATACAAACACACATACACACACACGCACCAGCCCCAACACCAGGCCCCGCAGCCCGGAAGGCAGGTCTCAGGAAGCCCGGCTTTTGGCTGACCTCGGCTTGGTGACCAGGCCAGGACAGCAGTTTCCCTTGCCTGGCAGCTCCCCGGGGAGAGTCAGAAACCAGGTGCAGCTAGCAGAGATGCCACAGGCACCTCGGACACAGGGCCAGTTTCCTCCAGGAAAAACGGGACCCTACCCCGTTCCCAGTCACCTTCAACAGCAGCAGACCTCAGTCGCTAGCACTTCGTGGAGCCTTGGAGTATCTGAATTCATTTCCCCTCTTTAAAGATGGTGAGATTGAGGGCCAGAGAAAGTGATTTGTCCAAAGACACAGAGCTGAGAAACATTAGGAGGGCGGGGCACACAGATAGCAGAGGCCCAGACGGACACGGCCCCTGCCTCATCTACAGCTCACCAATACCCGGCCCCTCCCTGCCCCATCTAGAATTTAAATTCAGTAGAGCCTCGTTCATTCGAAGCCTCCTTAATTTCAAATTCCTGAGCAGGGGGCTCTCCTGTGCACCAAATGTGGGTGGGAGCACAGGGCACACTAAATAAATGAACTGTGTGATGACAGGGTGGCTTGCTCACAAACTTCAGGGTCATGCATGAGCCTTTGCCCAGTAAGTGCGCCATTCTCAAAGAACCTCTTTAAAGCAGCCTCGGAGGCCCTGGTCCGGTGCCATGGGGATGTGCTGCAGCCAGCGGCACCTGAGCTGGCTGGAGAGAGCGCGGGGTCCAGCTCCCAGCTGTGCAACCTGAGGCCAGGTCTGCCCCTCTCTGAATCCCAGTGAGAATGCCTTCTGCAGAGCTGCTGCATGTGAGAACAGTGTGAGGCCAGGTACACAGTAGATGCTCAGTCAGTCACAGCTGTCTGACAATAATTAAAAAGCATCTCTTGGATCAAACAGCCTGCATCTCAGACTTCTAATTTGCACTGGTCTCTGCAGAGAAGGAGGGTGCCCTCTGTTCCCAGCGATTCCACCTGGCTGGGCTGGCGTGGCTTCCCTCGATTCCCCAGCAAGGTCGGGGACCCATCACTGGTTCTAACAACTGGTACTTGCTTATCCAGCACGTGCCTCATGTCAGGTTCCCTGCGGAGGGCGGGGCACACAGACAGCAGAGGCCCAGACAGACACGGCCCCGCCCTCAGCAGCTCCAGCCTCGCTATTGAGCTTGCCTGACAAGGGGCAAAGAGGGTGGGAGGTGTCGGAGCTGCCAGATTAAATTCAAGATGCTGAGTGTCCTTTGAATTTGAGGTAAAAACAAATTTTTAGCATGTATATTCCATTCCATATTTGGGATACATTTATAGTCCCAAGTTGCTTGGTACTTATCTGACATTCATATTTAACTGAGTGTGCAATGTTTTTATCTTATTTTATTTTATTCTTTTTGAGACAGGGTCTTGCTCTGTCATGCAGGCTGGAGTGCAGTGGTACGATCTGGGCTCCCTACAACCTCCGCCTCTCGGGTTCAAGCGATTCTCCTGCCTCAGCCTCCCGAGTAGCTGGGACTACAGGCGTGCGCCACCACGGCTGGCTAATTTTTGTATTTTTAGTAGAGATGAGGTTTCACCACGTTGGCCAGGTTGGTCTCAAACTCCTGACCTCAGGTGATCCTCTCACCTTGGCCTCCCAAGGTGCTGGGATTACGGGCGTGAGCCACCGCGCCTGGTCTTTCTTTTATTTTTATGGCTTGATCTTCTGTGTTTATCAGTTACCCAATGCCTTTACAGGTGTCCTTCTACTGAACGACCAGACCCTGAGAGCAGGAACAAGCCCACAGGATAATCACACAGGGTGGTCCAGGGAGGGGCTTTGAGAAGGCGACTTTGAGCTCAGACCTGATGCATGTAGAGGAAGGGAAAAAGCATCACCCCACGAGAGAGTGGAGAAGGTTAGGAGGCCGGAGGGAGGCAGGGCAAGGAGAGAGCCAGTGACCGCAAAGGAGACCGCACTGGCCAGGAGCGGAGGGAACGGAGGGCTTTCTGGAGGAGGCAGAATTAAGCCAGGCCTCAAAGGAGGAGCTGGACAGAGAGCAGGTAGCACAGAGGAGCCCCGATTTGGGAAGAGGTAAGCCAGGCAGCAGGCCCCTGCGATACCCACTCTCCAGACACCATCTCTCACAAGGACCTTTGGGACACAAGAAAATGCGCACAACAAACTGTCAAGTGAAAAGCACAAGATACAAAACCGACAGCGGCTGCGGGGCTGTGGAGGTTGAACTAGACCATCCGGCCCGGCATGTAGCAGGTGCTCAATAAACGGGAGATAAATGGACTCACGCTGTCCCATTTGCAGGCAGGCTCAGGGGGATCAGAGGCCTCACTGAAATGTTGGCCCTTGTTTTGTGAATGAATGAACGAATTGCTGGAATCGATGTAAGGTTACCGTGACTCCATCCAGAAACCACTCGGTCCAGACTTTGAAGACAATAAAACAGCAAAAAAAGACAGGCCCCGCCTCCAGGTCCCTGACAAGCACTGTCACTCTTGAGCCTGTGGTCATGAGTGCATTTGTGCGTCGCCCAACCTCCCCAGCCCCCAGAGCCTGCTGAGTCTGTGAGCCTCCAGCAAGCAGGAGGGATCCGTTCTGCAGCTTCCGACACCTCAGCCCATGCCCTCTCAGCCCACTGGGCCCACGGTGGAGGAAAAATCCTGGCTCATCAAGCGGAGGCCAAGGACTCTGGGAAGAGGCCTGGTGGCCTCCCGGATGGACCCCAGAGCTCCTGCTCACTGGTCTCCTCCTGTGTGTCCTTGCTAAGTGGCTTCCCGTCTCTGAATCTCAGAGTGAGACTTCATCTCAAAAAAATAAAAATTAAATTAAATTTAAAAATAGAAATAAAATATAAAACGGGGATTCGAGTGACATCATCCTTCATTCGTTCACAAAGGTTTGGAGAGAATCTGTTCCCTGCCAGGCTCCACGCTGGGGGTGTGAGGCTCCAGAGGGAAGTTCTTGGACTCCTGGCTGATGCTTTCACACGGAGGTGGCAGGTGATCCCAGGGCCACCACCTGTAAGGTAACCACAGAGGGGGCTGTGGAGAGGTCCCAGTGCCTGAAAAGGAAGAGAAAATACGAGGCCCCTGCATGGCTGTCAGCAGAGGGTACCTGGCACCAGCTCCCTCCTGATGAAAAAGACCCCCAACCTAGACAGGCCCTTCTCAGTCCCTCCTGCTTCTAAGGCTTTTATTACTAATAATCACATGCAGGTGACGTTTACTGAGCGCTTGCCATGCATCAGCCTCTGTGCTTCGAGGGGTTCATGTGCGCAGACCACGGCTAGCCCTGCACCTCCAGCTGCAGCAGGCACAGTCAGAACCGGGTGCTGGTGAATCCTGGGACCTCTTCTAAGGGGAGGTGGGTTTGGGGCACAGGCTGGAGACTGGGGCAGACGGGTCCCTTCCCACTGCACCCCCACCCTATCAGATCACCAGTGCCCCTCAGGATGCCCAGCCCTGCCCCTTCCCTTTACAGAAAGAGAAGCCGAGTCCCCTAAAGGCGACTCCTGCTCCAGTGCTCTTCTCAAACTGCTCTGGCCACCCTCAGACCACCCCCTGCTCTCCTCTCTGCAGTTACCCCTCCTGCTCCCAATGTGGTCCTCCTCACCTCCAGTGAGGGCGGGATCCCCAGGGTGAACCCATGCAAAGCCTCTCCTGGGGTGAACCCGTGCAAACCCAGTGAAGCCTCTCCACAGCCAGCCCAAGGTGCTGCCAGACCCAGGACTGGGGCGGGTGTGCACGGTGCAGGTGTGGACGTGGAGAAAGAGGAGCCCAAAGCTCTGCTCTGAGGCCAGGCCTGAGACCTGGACGCCCAGAGCCTCTCTGGGTCCACCCAGGGGTGCTGGGTCCATGGAAGCGGAGGCTGAGCACTGCGGCCTGTCACCCCCACCCGCCATCCCACCCCCGCCCTAAAGTGTCCTGTTTAGTGAAATATCAGGTGACACCGTGCACCTGCTGCACTGTGTGCCCTGGGGTGGTGACAAGGAGGGGATCACCTGGCCATAGGAGACCCCCAAAGCCTGAAGAAGGAGCCCGCTGCAGTTCCAGTGAGGCAGGATCCCCGGGGTGAACTCGTGACCTTGAGCATGACCTTGAACGTGAGGACACCGCGTGACTTTGGGCTACTGTTCCTTTCAATGCCACATGTGGCCCGGATTCCTGAGCCCCTTCCTGCCACACGCTCCTAGTTCTCTACCTCGTTCCCCTCTGAATGATGGGGACCAGGTAACCGGACGTGGCGTCACAGCCGCTGGACCCCTCACATGAACATGAAGCCGGGCAGGTCTGGGCTTGGCCGCCCACTCCCTGACCCTGCCTGTGTGGCCTTGTGCAGGTCACTTGCCCTCGCTGAGCCTCAGCTTTCTTGCCTGTAAAATGAAGGAAGCTGCACTCCGCGTGGCTGAACACCAGTGCCCCCATGCAGATGCCATGTCGGTATCACCGTGCGGCTGAGGCAGCTCCCGAGGAATGGGGAGAACGCGGCCTCTGCCCCGGTCCTGGATCTGCAGCTGCCCCTGGATCTGCAGCTGCCGGTGTCCACCTGTGGTCCTCAAAGTGTGGTCCTCCCGGCCAGCAGCATTGACCTTGCCCAGGAACTTGTTAGAAATATGGGTTCTTGGCTGGGTGTGGTGGCTCACGTCTGTAATCCCAGCACTTTGGGAGGCCAAGGCAGGTGGATCACCTGAGGTCAGGGGAACAAGACCAGCCTGACCAACATGGAGAAACCCCATCTCTACTAAAAATGCAAAATTAGCTGGGTGTGGTGGCGCATGCCTGTAATCCCAGTTACTCAGGAGACTGAGGGAGGAGAATCGCTTGAACCCGGGAGACAGAAGTTGTAGTGAGCCAAGATCGTGCCACTGCACTCCAGCCCGGGCAACGAGAGCAAAACTCCATCTCACAAAAAGAAAACAAGGGAAAGAGAAGAAATTCAGATTCTCTGGCCTGGCCAGTCCTGTGACTCAGAGCCCCTGGGGTATGACCAGACACCTGCGTTTTCACCAGGTGGGCTCCAGGGGCCTCTCACAGGCACTGGGTGACCCAGGAGATCCTGGGGGGTGGCGGCCCCTTTGTGCCCACTTTGCTCCCATCCCAGGGCCTGGTCCTCCCACTTCTCCAGTCAGCTCCGAACTAAACACTGGACAACGGCCCCTCAGTGCGGCCCTTTGCGTGCTAGTCAACAACTGGGGGGGCCCATGTTTTCCAAATGTGGTCCCCAGAGTCCCCGCACCAGGCCACTGGGGAGCCTGACAAAAGACAAGCCCCTGAGTGCCCCCAGACCTGCTGAGCATGGCTCCCCAGGAAGTTGCTTTGGGGGCACCCACAATTCCCAGAACGGGGGTGCAGAAAATGGAGGGCACAGGCAAAGCCGGGCCCTGGGGAGGAGAGGGAGGAAAAGGGAAGTCAAGAAAGATTCCCCAGCGCCAGGACGGGCACCGCTGCCCCGCAGAGTCACCACAAGCCAGGGGACCCTTGGCAGTAGGGGTCTGGGAGCCCTTGGCAGTTAAACAGAAGCAAGGACAAAACATTATGAAATGATAAGGCCGGGTGCGGTGGCTCACGCATGTAATCCCAGCACTTTGGGAGGCCAAGGCGGGTGGATCACTTGAGGTCAGGAGATCGAGACCATCCTGGCCAACATGGCAAAACCCCATCTCTACTAAAAATACTACTCAGGAGGCTGAGTCAGAGGTCGCAGGGAGCCGAGATCGCTCCATGGCATTCCAGCCTGGCGACAGAGTCTCAAAAAAAAAAAAAAAAAAAACGAAGAAATGTTTTGAAATAATCATCATATTCCCTGCTCTAGCCCACCGCAGAACGCTGGCAAGCAAGGGACGACAGCCAGTGCAGCGACAATCAAGGTGCCTGCAGCTCTGTGACCCCAAGGCCTAGCTCGCCCCCCCCCCCACCCCGACCCTTCACTTAATTCCAAATACCTCTTCTCTTGTCAGCCGCAAGTGAGTGGGCTTCGAAGTCAGACGGCGGCTCCCGTGACCCTTTGGGTGGAGGGCAGGGGTGGGCCTGGCTTCTGTGGGTTCCGTGCGGTGGGCCTGGAGGCCGAGATGAACGGCTACAGCCAGTCATGCCCCAGGCCTGCAACAGGAGGGAGGGAGGGGGCCCGGCCTGCCGGTCACCACTCGGCATCCAGGCCCTCCCAGGTGGCAACAGACCAGCAGCCGGAGGGTCCAATGCCACCACCCCATAAGGAGGATACCCAAGGCACCTGGAGAGCCTTGGGCTGGGGAGCTCCAGGCGGGATGAGCCAGAGCTCCAGGAGCGGAAGCCCGAGCTCACCTGAGCTGAAAGTCCTGTTACGATGATATCGTAGGTGTCCGCCTCACTTTCTTTGCAGAGAGGATGGTCTGGTGCCATGTGTCCCTCCAGGGAGCCACTTTCACTCCTATCTCGGATTCTGTCGCAGAATATGGCGAGGTCTCACAGGACTGCAAGCCTCGGACAGGTTTGAGGGGACGGTAGTGGGGGTTTGCAAGGATGAGCTGGCCGCATCCGAACCCCTCCTGCCAAGTGTGTCCTCAGCCACAGCTTCCTTTCCCATCGGAGTCAAATACGCTTCCTGATCCGTGAGTTGCAGGTCCGCGCACCGCCTCTTCTGGACCCAGCCCTTCCCGTGGTGCCTTCTTCGGTCACTTGCTTTCCATCTTTCTTTAAACGCATTCACTGCCATTACTTAAGTAAATGCCTCCATAAGGGAACTTTATGTGACTGCGTTAGATGGGAAAACACGAAGATCATGAGCCGTAAATAGAAGGTAAAAGTAAAAATAAATTACAATTAGAATAAGCAGCGTTAGGAAATTCTAGCTGGCTATTGTTGCCTGCCAACGGCCCTTTGATAGAAAAGGGCTGGGACGTGGTGCGCTTCCCCTGCGGGGACCCAGGAGACTGAGCCCGAGAAGGGAGTCACCTTTGTGTGGTGTCAGGGATCACATCACTCTCTCCTAGGTCACCCGGGGTTCACACCCCACACTGGGGAAACCTCGACCTGGGGGGCACCCCCAAGCCAGCGAACCGGGGGCGGGGCTCCTTGTGAGGTGAGGACCAGATGGCATCTAACACTGATGGGCGCTATCATGACCTCCTGGGCACGAAACAGGTACCTCCCTGGTCCTCCTTCCAGGAGAGGATGCGGAAGTCCTCTGGACAGGCCTGACTCATGTCCTCCTGCTGGAGCAGGCTGACCACAGCCCTCGCCCTGTGCTCCCCGCCCGGCCGGTCCGCTCCCCACAAATGCGCCACATGCCACACTTTCTCCAGAGCCTCTCCCCAGCGTTCCCTCCCGACCTGGCATGTCTCAGTCAACCCCACCTGCCTTCCAGCTTCCCTCTGCCAGCCCTTAGTGGCCTCTCTGGGGCAGGACACCGTCCCACTGAGGAGCATGACGTCTGTAGAGCTGTCCTGCCATTCGGGACCTCTTGCAAGCTGGACCCCGCTGACCACCCTCTCAATTTCCAAGTGGAGCTGCAGACAATCACCCCCTGTGCTAATACTTTCCTTTTTGAGAAATGCAATTATAAGTCTTAGAAAGGGATGTGTGAATTAAAACGGGCAGTCATGCAGAACAAGGGGGAGGGGATGCAGGAGGGGCCAGGATGTCCCCACCTAGTCTCCCCTGCAGCAGGACCGGCTCCTCCGTCACTTCCCCACAACACGGGGCCTGGGCAGCCCTCGCTCTGCACTGTCTGGCAGTATTGGGGGCACAGACATGCAGGCTGGTGGCGTATGTCACAGGTGGCGAATCCATCACGTGGCCTCAGGACTACCTGTGTGCAGTGGAGACAGGAAGGCCTCTGTCCACACAGGTCCCGGCTGGGATGTGACCCACTCTTGAGGCCATTCCCTTCCCCTGACCTCACAGCTAGCTTCCTGGGTCACCTTCTAGGGTCAGCAGAGCAGCCTGGATGCACTCAGAAGCCCCAGAGGACTGAGGCCACGCTCTCCAAGACCCAAGCGCACCCCCCTGCAGCGTGTGAGGAGCCCTGGATGGGGAGAAGGTGACACAAGGAGGCTCAGAGCCACCACCGGGTCCTGGGCACTCGTCCCAGTCTATGGGGAGAGTCCACCTTGGCTCCAGCTGGCAGGATCAGTTAGGAGATGAGAGTCAGCCCTTGGCAGTGGCTCAGCCAGGGGCTCTGGGCAGACCCCGGGCCTGTCTGAGGCTGGAGGGGCAGCCCCCAAGCATCCCACTCCACTCCCCTCCCACCTTGACTCCTCTCGGCCTTAGCCCCAAGGCCATGTCCTAGCAAGAGAGACAGGAAGCCCCCGCCCCAAGGGGCTCTCTAGGGCACAATGCCTGAAAGATGAGGGCAATCTCCCCAGACACACACGGAAACAGAAAGCCGGCTCCCCAAACATCCCAGGGCTCCTTGCTAACATGGAGACGGGAGGGCCGCGGGTGGGCAGGGGTTTTAACGCTGCCCAGACCCGGGTTCACATCTCAGTGCCACCCCGTGCCGGCCGTGTGGCTTCTGACAAGTGACTTCCCTTCTGTGAACCTGTTTCTGCGTCTGCCAAATAGGCCTGATAGCAGCACTGAGCAAGCACAGGCTTTCTGTGAATTTTCATACCTTTGTATGGAGAGTGCACAATACCGGGATGTATGGATGAAACGGGTATGGGTGGTACAATTATTACTGTTACTGCAACTGTTTACAGACAGGATCTTGCTCTGACACTCAGGCTGGAGGGCAGCGGCACCACCACAGCTCACTGCAGCTTCAGCCTCCTGAGTTCAAGTGATCCTCCCATCTCAGCTTCCCAAAGGGCTGGGATTACGGACACGAGCCACCATGCCCAGCTTGCAATGATCATTACTGAATATCATGTACATACATGTATTGGCAGGTGTTAAACATATCTGAAACTTTTAAGTAAAGAAACTTAAAATGGAGAATTTCTATGAGTTAGTTCAATTTAGTCTTTCAATGAGAAGAGACACTACAGTTCTGTTTCAGATCAGGTCCTGGAGCCAGGGCCTGTCTGCCCACCCTCATAAGGCAGATGCATCTCTCCATCCTGGCACCACCCAGGCACCACCTCCTCCCAGCCGATGGCTCCTGCCACACCCCCCTGTGGCTCTAGCCAGGGACGTTTCTTTTCTCTTTTCTTACTTTTGTTTTTTCTGAGATGGAGTCTTGCCCCATCACGCAGGCTGGAGTGCAATGGTACGATCTCAGCTCATGCAACTTCCGCCTCCCAGGTTCAAACAATTCTCCTGCCTCAGCCTCCTGAGTAGCTGGGATTACAGGCGCACACCACCACACCTGACTAATTTTGTATATCTTTAGTAGAGACGGGTTTCACCATGTTGGCCTGGCTGGTCTCGAACTCCTGACCTTGTGATCCACCCTCCTCAGCCTCCCAAAGTGCTGGGATTACAGGCGTGAGCCACTGAGCCCAGCCTCTTTTTTTTTTTTTTTTTTTTTTTTTTTTAAACACAGAGTCTCTCTCTGTCACCCAGGCTGGAGAGCAGTGGTACGATCTCTGCTCACTACAACTTTGCCTCCTGGGTTCAAGTGATTTTCCTGCCTCAAGCAGCTGGGATTACAGGTGCCCATCACCACACCCGGCGAATTTTTGTGCTTTTAGTAGAGCAGGGTTTCACCATGTTGGCCAGGCTGGTTTGGAACTCTTGACCTCAGGTGATGCACCCGCCTCAGCCTCCCAGAGTGCTAGGATTACAGGCATGAGCCCCCTCGCCTGGCCTGTTTTCGCATTTGTGAAGATGCAGGGCTGCTGTGAGGACTGGGCGGAAGACACCTGGCACATAGCAGTTCTCACTGTGGGCGGTGCCCCCAAGCCCCAGAGACAAGCCCCGACAGCACAGTCCTGGCTCCCTGGCCCCGCAGGAGAGGCCTGGGAGGTCAAAGGGGCAGGTGGGAAGTTGAAGCCCGAGAGAACGGCCATTCTGCAGCTGGCCAAAAAGATTCTGGGAACCGGAGCATCACCGGGAAAGATGTGTGGACCTTGCCGGGGGAGATACCGGGGGTTCTAGACTCAGCCCTGCCCCCATGCAGTCACCTCACTGGCTGCAAATGACCCCAAGTGGTGCAATGTAGATGTCCAAAGTGAGAAGCCAGGCTTGTGCAAGGCAGTGTGGAGTTATCTGGGGCTTTGATCCCTTACCACGCATGGCTCCCAGAATGAGACAAGTGGCTGGCCCTGCCGCAGAGCACACTGAGGAGCCTGAGGGACCCGCTCCAGGCCACCAGCTCTTTGTGCAAATCTTGGTTTTCTGGTGCTTGGTTGGCTGGAAGGAGGGTGTAGCCAGATGGGGGGCGTGGTCTTTGCTCCCTGAGCCCCACCCACCAGATGGGGGAGATGGAGGAGAGAGACCCGAGAGGGTGACCAGGGCAGCAAGAGGAGATTCGCTCAGGGCTCAGGTAGCACAGACCCTTGGTCCCTGGGGCACCCCTCTCTGCCAAGAGATTGGCAACCAGAACCAACAGTTTTTGAGGCAGCACACCTGGCGGAGGTAGGAGGGGGGTGGCCAGGTGCAGGCCCAAGCAGGCAGGGACACGCGGAGGCTGGGCTGGGCTGGAGTCCAAGGCAGGGCCTCCCGGGGAAGCCGCAGTCACCCATCCATCACTTATTCATCCATCAAATATGTACCGATACATGGCCTGGGTGCCGAGACAGCCCCGACCCATCAGACACAGCCCTGCCTTCCCAGGGCCCGCCAAGAGGTCAGCCCAGAGACAGGCTGAGCCACTCAGGCCTGGTGGGCTGCAGGAGGACTTCGAGGACTTCGAGTCCCCCTCTCCGCAAGCCCCTGGGGGGTTCTGAGCCGGCGAGAGATGGGATTTGACTTGCATTTTAAAAGGGTCTTTTGGCTTCTGGGTGAAGGTGAGACTGGGATACTGCGGAACTGCTGCATTCTTACAGGGGAGTGAGGGCAGCCGGGCGCTGGGTCCCAGCACCCCTGGAAAGGGGCTGGGGCCGTGTGTGTGTGTGTGTGTGTGTGTGTGTGTGTGTGTGTGTGTGTTTTCATTTTGGGTTTTTTTCTGAGACGGAGTCTCGCTCTGTCACACAGCCCGGAGTGTACGGGTGTGATCTCAGCTCACTGCAACCTCCACCTCCCAGGTTCAAGCAATTCTCCTGCCTCAGCCTCCTGAGTAGCTGGAATTACAAACTCGCACCACCCCACGTAGTAGAGACAGGGTTTCACATGTTGGCTAGGCTGGTCTCGAACTCCTCACCTCATGATCCACGCACCTCCGTCTCACAAAGTGCTAGGATTATAGGTGTGAGCCACCGCGCCTGGCCTCAAGTGTGTTTTAAAGGGCGAGTTCACACGATCGCTGGTCTAGCTGTGATTGCGCCACCGTACTCCAGCCTGGGTGACAGAGTGAGACCCTGTCTCAAAAAAAGAAAAGAAAAGCAACCATCCTGGGATGTAACAAGGAGATGGGAGTAAGGGCCACTCCGGGAGCTTGGATCTGACGAAGCAGAGCTTGCCGTTTGCATTTGCTGTGGGAGGAGCAGGTCTGGAGCTTCGCAGTGGGGCAGATGGACTTTGGGAAACATAAAGCGTGAGGAAGGGGGAGCCTGTCCCTTGGGAGTGCAGGCCTGGAGGTGGCGGAGGCGGGGGCGGGCTGGACTTCGGGGAGGAATCTGGGACTCAAGCCCTGGGATGGAAGAGCTCTCCCAGGAAGAGGGCGGGCAGGCAGGTTACCAGGGACAAGAGGAGCAAATGAGAGACAGGGAGGCAAAGCCACGTCCTGGGGCCAAGAGCAGGGCATGTTCCCAGACGGAGTGAGCGGCCACCTCCGAGGCTGCTGGCAGGTGGAGGGCTGACCCTGGCAGGCCTGGAAGCCCGACTTCGGTGCGCCCAGGGGATGACGGGGATGCGGGGAGCGGGGTGGAGAGAGAGCACGGAGACCACCCTTCCAAGGGAATGGGCTAGAAGGGGATCAGATAAGCACAGTGGAATCTAAAGGGACTGTGGGGTCAGAGGGTGGCTTCTTAAAGTCTGGGGACATTCCTGCATGTTTGCTGCGTGCTGATGGGGTTGACCCAGGAAAGGAAACAGCCGGTGATGCAGGAGAGATGGGGCCGTGGTGGAGGGAAGCCTCGGGAAGGTGGAAGAGGAAGCGGGGTGCATGGGGCCCAGGCAGGGAGGGCGGCTGATGGGCAGGAGGGGAGGGCGGTTGCCCAGGGGACCACCCAGGGAGGCTGGTGAGTGCAGGGCCAGGAACGCCTCTGATTGCCTGTTTGCAGTGAAGCTCATGCCTGTAATTCCAGCATTTGGGGAAGCCAAGGCAGGAGGATCTCTTGAGCTCAGGAGTTTGAGGCCAGCCTGCACAACAGGGTGAGACCCTGTCTCTACAAAAAAGAAAAAGAAGAAAAAGTTAGCCAGGTATGGTGGTGCGGTCCAGCTACTCAGGAAGATGAGGAGGGAGGATCACTTTAGCCCAGGAGTTTGAGGCTGCAGTGAGCCGTGATCACACCACTGCTCTCCAGCCTCAACAACATAGCGAGATCCCGCTCAGAAAACAGCAACCTGTCGTTGGAGAGTGAGCTGAGGGTTGAGGGAGGCGGGGGAGCGGAGGTTTGGGGAGAGAAAGAAGCTGTGGTCTAGGAGACAGGGGCTGGAAGCTGACCAGGGGAGCACAGGATTGCTGGACAGCACAGATTGTTTGCTGGAGGTCAAGGTCATGAGTGCCGTCAGGTGGCTTTGTCCAGGCAAGTTCTGCTGCTTGGATATCAGACAGCAACAAGGACCGGGGTTCTCCAGGTGGACGGAGGAGGGGGAGGGCGGGGTGACCCAGGGCGTCTGCAGCCGACAATGAGGTTGGAACCCGAGGAAGCAGAGGACACGGGAGGGGGAGGACAAGGAATGTGCCCCGGTGGCAGACGGCAAGAGGCAAAGCATGATGGGAGCTCAGGGCACAGAGCGAACGTGTGGAAAGACAAGAGGCAGTGCTCTGAGAGTGGACGCTTTGGGCGGAAACGGCGGATGGGAGGGTGTCACTGACCGAGCCAGGACCCAGGTGTACCATGGAAGTGGCCATTGAGGTAGGGGCTGACAGGGTCGGGGAGGAGGTGGAGAAGATTTCAGACCAAATGTAGGGGCTCACACCTGTAATCTCACTACTTTGGGAGGCCGAGACTAGAGGATCGTTTGAGTTCAAGAGTTTGAGACCAGCCTGGACAACATAGTGAGACCCTGTTCTTACAAAATATACAAAAATTAGCAGGGTGTGTTGGCATGTGCCCGTGGTCCCAGCTACTTGGGAGCCTGAGGTAGGAGGATTGCTTGAGCCCAGGAAGTCGAGGTGGCAGTGTGCCGTGATCATGCCACTGCACTCCACCTTGAGTGACAGAGTAAGAAAGAAAGAACAAAGAAAAGAAAGAGAGAGAGAGAGAGAGAGAGAAAGAAAGAAAAGAAAGAAAGAAAGAGGCCGGGCGCGGTGGCTCAAGCCTGTAATCCCAGCACTTTGGGAGGCCGAGGCGGGTGGATCACGAGGTCAAGAGATCGAGACCATCCTGGTCAACGTGGTGAAACCCCGTCTCTACTAAAAATACCAAAAAAATTAACTGGGCATGGCAGCGCGTGCCTGTAATCCCAGCTACTCAGGAGGCTGAGGCAGGAGAATTGCCTGAACCAGGAGGCGGAGGTTGCGGTGAGCCGAGATCGCGCCATTGCACTCCAGCCTGGGTAACAAGAGGGAAACTCCGTCTCAAAAAAAAAAAGAAAGAAAGGAGGGAAGGAGGGAGGGAGGAGATGGCGGGCGCGGTGGCTCACACCTATAATCCCAGCACTTTGGGAGGCCTAGGCAGGCGGATCACCTGAGGTCAAGAGTTCCAGATGAGACCAGCCTGACCAACATGGAGAAACCCTATCTCTACTAAAAATTCCAAAAATTAGCCAGGCATGGTGGTGCCCGCCTATGATCCTGGCTACTTGGGAGGCTGAAGCCGGAGAATCACTTGAACCTGGGAGGCAGAGGTTGCAGTGAGCCAAGTTCATGCCATTGCACTCCCGCCTGGGCAATAAGAGCAAAACTCTGTGAGAGAAAGAAGGAAAGAAAGAAAGAAAGAAAAAGAAAGAAAGAAAGAAAGAAAGAAAGAAAGAAAGAAAGAAAGAAAGAAAGAAAGAAAGAAAGAAAGAAAGAAAGAAAGAAAGAAAGAAAGAAAGAAAGAAAGAAAGAAAGAAAGAAAGAAAGAAAGAAAGAAAGAAAGAAAGAAAGAAAGAAGGAAGGAAGGAAGGAAGGAAGATTCCGGGAACCAAGAGGCAAGGCCAGGGTGAGGGAAGGACAAGGCCAAGAGAAGCCTGGGGAGAGCCCATCACAGGGGTCTCAGCCTTTGCTCAAGGGTGGGGTCTGTTCCCAGGGGCTGGCTCCTCTGTCCCCCTAAGCCAGGGCATGGTGGCTTCCAGCACAAAATTCACATACCATGTAACTTGCCATCGTAACCATTTTACGTGTAGTCCAGTGGCGTTAAGAACGTGCACGTGGCTGTGCACTCATCAACACCGTCATCTCTTGAAAGTCTTCGTCTTTATAGCATGAGATTCTGTCTCCAGTAAACACTCACTCCCGTTACCCCTCCCTCCTGCCCCTGGCAACCACCACGCCACCTTCTGTCTCTGTGACTATGATGACTCTAAGTATTTTGTGTAAGTGGAATCATACAGCATTTAACTTTTGGGGGCTGGTTTATTTCACTAGTGTAAGATCCTCAAGGTTGGTCCACGCTGCCACGTGTGTCAGCACCTCCCTCCTCTTTAAGACTGAATCCTAGTCCCTCGCTTGTCTACACCACACTCGGCTTCTCCGTTTGCCCATCGACCGGCTTGAGTTGCTTCCACTTTTTGGCTATTGTGAATAACGCTGCTGGGGCGACGGGTGCACAGATATCGCTTCGAGACCCTGTTTTCAATTCTTCTGAGTATATACCCAGAAGTAGAAATGCTAGATCATATGGTAATTCTATTTTTACTTTATTTTGAGGAACTGCCATGCCGTTTTCCACGGCGGCTCACCATTTTACATTCCCACCAGCAATGCTTGAGAGTTTCAATTTCTCTGCATCCTCATCCACACTTGCTGTTTTCTGGTTTTTGATAGCAGCCATCCGTCGTCAATGTGCTTTGACACACATCACCTCCCTGGGTGAAAATCAGTCCAGGCGCAAGGGGCGGCTTCAGGGGAGCAGGGAGCCTGGGAACGGATGAGGCTGGAGCAGAAACAGCAAGCGGTGTGTGGCTGAAGCACAGGAGTGCGGTCAGAGGTGAGGCTGGAGAGGTGTCTGGGTGAGGCTGACCGTGCGGGCCCCTGGATACCATGGGAGGAGCTGAGCTCAGAGAGTGTGAGGCACTTGCCCAAGGTCTCAAAGCCAATAAGTTGCAGAGCTGTGACGAAAACCCCAATCTGCTTTTCATAATTCCATAAGCATTTATTGAACACCTACTGTGTGCCAGGCCCCATGCTGGGAGCTGTTTGATGCCAAATCCATTGCTCTTCCCAACTGCTCTACACTGGCTCAAATAGTGTCAGCCTCCAAGCTGCTCTAAGACAAGATGCATGAAGCCAACTGGCCAGGGTGTGGAGGGGAGTGTGGAGGGGGGTGTGGAGGGGAGTGTGGAGGGGGGTGTGGAGGGGGTGTGGAGGGGGGTGTGGAGGGGGTGTGGAGGGGGTGTGGAGGGGGTGTGGAGGGGGTGTGGAGAGGTGTGTGGAGGGGTTGTGGAGGGGGTGTGGAGGGGGTGTGGAGGGGAGTGTGGAGGGGGTGTGGAGGGGGTGTGGAGGGGGTGTGGAGAGGTGTGTGGAGGGGTTGTGGAGGGGGTGTGGAGGGGTTGTGGAGGGGGTGTGGAGGGGGTGTGGAGGGGGGTGTGGAGGGGGGTGTGGAGGGGGGTGTGGAGGGGGTGTGGAGGGGGGTGTGGAGGGGAGTGTGGAGGGGGGTGTGGAGGGGGTGTGGAGGGGGTGTGGAGGGGTGTGGAGGGGGTGTGGAGGGGGTGTGGAGGGGGGTGTGGAGGGGGTGTGGAGAGGTGTGTGGAGGGGTTGTGGAGGGGGTGTGGAGGGGGTGTGGAGGGGGCTGTGGAGGGG
Source organism: Saimiri boliviensis (assembly GCF_048565385.1). NCBI lineage: Eukaryota > Metazoa > Chordata > Mammalia > Primates > Cebidae > Saimiri > Saimiri boliviensis. Next base: position 222,069,596 of record NC_133450.1, on the reverse strand, counting down.
AGTGTGGAGGGGCGTGTGGAGGGGGCGTGGAGGGGGGTGTGGAGGGGGTGTGGAGGGGGTGTGGAGGGGGGTGTGGAAGGGGGTGTGGAGGGAGCGTGGAGGGGGTATGGAGGGGGGTGTGGAGGGGATGTGGAGGGGGTGTCGAGGGGGTGTGGAGGGGTGTGGAGGGGGTGTGGAGGGGAGTGTGGAGGGGGTGTGGAGGGGGGTGTGCAGGGGGGTGTGGAGGGGGTGTGGAGAGGGGTGTGCAGGGGGGTGTGGAGGGGGTGTGGAGGGGGTGTGGAGGGGGTGTGGAGAGCAGCTGGCTAAGCCATGGGAGCTAACTGCACACTCACGCTCTCACCCAAGGTAGAATTGGCTGAGCCTGAGAGGGTCAGTTAGGAACTTGAGAGGAGAGAGGAGATTCCCAGTGAATGACAGACCACCTGCAGCCTCCCCTCCCCAGCAGGCGAGCCAACCATCGCCAAGTGATGGGGGTCTACAAAAAGCAGGGGCTTGAGGAGGGCTTTGATCAGAAGCAATTGTAATGTTCATAAGTGCACAACAGCTGAATGTTGGCACTGTCATGGAGTCAACATCATACAAAATGATGGCGTCACTTCTGCTGGGTCCATTCCCTCTTCCCATACATGGTGGGTTCCTACTGATGCAGGGCAGGCAGGTGAGCCCCAAAATTGGGGCATAACCGAGGAGGGATCTTGGCTTCACCCAGGAAAGAATGTAAGGGTGAGCTGCGGTGTGAGACAGCTGCTTGTGTTGAAGCGGCCGTGCTTGGCAGCAGAGAGATTGCTCCTTGAAGAGCCGGGCTCACCCACGGGCCGTGTGCCCAGAGTGGCAGCCCAGGGCCAATTCTGCACTCATATTGAGACCCACTTTTAATTAGATGCAAATTGAGGGACAGTTCATGCAGAAATTTCTAGGAAAAGGGTGGTAACTTCCGGATCACTGGGCTGTTGCCATGGAAAGGGCAGTCCCTTCCGGGTGTTGCCATGGTAACAGTAAACTAACATGGCACACAGGTGGGCAGGCTTTACGAAGAGCTGCTTCCACCCCAGGCTTGTTTTAGCTAGTCCTCAATTTGGTCCAGTGTCCAAGGTCTGCCTCCAGAAGTCAGTCCCACCCTACCTCACTGCCAAGGGCCAGTAGTGAAACAGTGGAGGTGAGCAACACAGACCGGGTCCCTGCCCTCATGGAGCTTGTGGTCAGCTGAGGGTCACAAACGTAAAACACGCAGCCACAAGTGTGGTAGGTGTAGGCGTCAGGCAGCCTGTGGTGGGGGTCACGTGTCTGGGGCATGGGGACAGCTTTCCCGATGGAGTACTGTACAAGCTGAGACCCAAAGCATGAGGAGGAATTGCCCACGCAACGGGGAAGGAGAAGAGGGTTCCAGAAAATGAGAACAAGTGCCAAGGGACCCGAAGAGGCCTGGAGCAGGGGAGGCTGCTGGGAAGCGTGGCTGGGCTGGCTGGGCAGGAAGATGGGCTAGGAGAGAAAGCAGGGCCAGAGTCTGCCTCTGTTTAGTCTTTCAAAGGCCAAGGCAAGGCTGGGTGCGGTGGCTCACGCCTGTAATCCCAGCACTTTGGGAGGCCCAGGTGAGTGGATCACCTGAGGTCAGGAGTTCAAGACCAGCCTGGGCAATATAGTGAAACCCCGTCTCCACTAAAAATACAAACATTAGCATGACGTGGTGGCGCGCGCCTTAACCCCAGCTACTCAGGAGGCTGAGGCAGGAGAATCGCTTGAACCCGGGAGGTGGAGGTTGCAGTGAACTGAGATCGTGCCACTGCACTCCAGCCTGGGCCAGAGCGAGACTTCATTTCAAAAAAACACCAACAACAACAACAAAAAAACAAAGCTCAAGGCAAATAGGGCTCAACATCAAAACCATTTCCACAGGCATGGGATTTGGGAACTGCTTCCTGCTGTGTTTTCCATCGCAAATTCAGTATATGTTCTGTCTCCCCAGCATCTCCTCCCCCCGGCGACAAAACTTAAACCGTGAGGCGTTTGGTCCCATGAAGAGCCGTATGGGTAACACCTTCATCCCTGAGTGAAGAACAATGGGACCATGTCACAAGGAGGTTCCCTGCTAGACAGCACTGGGAGGGGAAGACGCTTTCAGGCCAGGAGGAGAGGAAGGGAGGCTGGAGAGGCACGAGGGGCCTGGGGGCAGTGGAAAGATTCAGATAAGTTTGGGGAATCCAAGGACATTGGAGCTGGTGTCTTGTCCCCAGGATATGTCCTAAGGGGACTGCAAGGCTCACCTTAGGCCTGACACAGCACCCAGTATGGCCAGGCTGCAGTGAACTGAAATGACTGAGGGTCCCCAGTCCCCAGGCAGAGGAGCTGAGGACAGTCTCACAGAGACCCACCCCTGCGCTGAGCGGAGGAAGGCCAGGAGCTGAAAGGATCCAGGGAAGCGCTTATGGGTTGTAGTCTGTCCCCCAAAACGATGCTGCAGCGCTAACCCCCAGTACCTGTGAATGTGACCTTATTTGGAAATGGGGCCTTTGCAGATGTGATTAAGACCAGGTCATTAGGTGGGGCTGAATCCAATATGAGTGGTGTCCTTATAAGAAGAGGAACATAGGCCGGGTGCAGTGGCTCACACCTGTAATCCCAGCACTTTGGGAGGCGGGAGGATCACAAGATCAGGAGATCGAGACCATCCTGGCTAACACGGTGAAACCCCATCTCTAGAAAAAATGCAAAAAAATTAGCCAGGCATGGTAGGAGGCACCTGTAGTCCCAGCTACTCGGGAGGCTGAGGTAGGAGAATGGCTTGAACCCAGGAGGTGGAGGTTGCAGAGAGTGGAGATCGCGCCATTGCACTCCAGCCTGGGCGATAGAGCAAGAGTCCGTCTCAAAAAAAAAAAAAAGAAGAGAAAAATGCTATGTGACGTTGGACATTGGAGGCAGAGAGCAGCGTGATGCATCTTTAGTCTGGGGCTACAGAAAGCTGGAAAGGCAAGGAGGGACCTTCCCCTAGAGGTTTCAGAGGAGGCATGGCACTGCCCACACGTTAATGTCAGACTGCTGGCCTCCGGAACCGTGAGAAAACACATTTCTGTGGATTTCAGCCACGGGTTTGTGGCACTTTATTAGAACAGCCACAGAAAAACACAACATCTCGGAAGATTGACTCTGAATTGGAAGCTTTCAGGGCAAAGCAAAGTCCAGTCAGCCTCTGAGAATGTGGATGCCCAGAGACCAGGTGGTCCAGACCTGCCACTCGGAGCGGCCCAGAGGTGGCAAGTCAGACAAGACTCCTTTCCCGGCCCGTGGAGGCGCCTCCACACAGCTGGACACCATCTCCCAAAGGAAACAGGAGGGAGACCCCGTCAACTGCAGATAAACCACCCTTACAAGGGACAGGGATTTGAATGGACCACATATTTGCCTGGAAGAGATGATTTTACAAAGGAAGAGACCTTCGGCTCTGTCACCCCACTTACCCCACTGCCAAGGCATCAGCAGGAAAGGGGGCACGGGGCAAAAGGAGGTCAGATCTGGAAAATCCAGGCTCTTCCCACAACTCAGCCCAAGGACATACATTTTACCCCCTATACTCATTTCTTTTCTTTTTTTTTTTTTTTTTGAGGCAGAGTCTAACTCTATTGCCCAGGCTGGAGTGCAACGGTGTGATCCCGGCTCACTGAAACCTCCGCCTCCCAGGTTCAGTCGATTCTCTTGCCTCAGCCTCCTGATTTACAGGGATTACAGGCACATGCCATCATGCCCAGCTATTTTTTGTATTTTTTTCTTTTTTTTTGAGACGGAGTTTTCGCTCTTGTTACCCAGGCTGGAGTGCAATGGCGCGATCTCGGCTCACCGCAACCTCCGCCTCCCGGGTTCAGGCAATTCTCCTGCCTCAGCCTCCTGAGTAGCTGGGATTACAGGCACGAGCCACCATGCCCAGCTAATTTTTTGTATTTTTAGTAGAGACGGGGTTTCACCATGTTGACCAGGTTGGTCTCGATCTCTCGACCTCGTGATCCACCCACCTCGGCCTCCCAAAGTGCTGGGATTACAGGCTTGAGCCACCGCGCCCGGCCTATTTTTTGTGCTTTTATTAGGCACAGGGTTTCACCATGTTGGCCAGGGAGATCTCAAACTCGTGACCTCAAGTGATCCACCGGCCTTGGCCCCCCAAAGTGCTGGGATTGCAAGCGTGAGCCACCATGCCTGGCCCCTACACTCATTTGTACAGATAGTTTCTGTGGAGTTAGGGCACCCCTTGAAACACCGATACAGGAGGGGCTAAGGCAGGAAACAAGGCAGGGTTCCCAGGTGCATCTGCAGGTGGGTCACCCAGTTGACCACCACGATGTTCCCTGGAGCATGACTTACAAACGCAAAATGTCAGAAGCAACCTACATATCCAACCATACGGGACTAGGTAAATAAATAATGATGATGGACTTCTATGCAACCTTTAAAATTTATGCTGTCAAAACTGGTTTCATAATGTAGGCCCAGTGTGGTGGCTCATGCCTGTAATCCCAGCAATTTGAGAGATTGAGGCCAAGAGTTCAAGACCTGGCCAACATGGTAAGACCCTATCTCTACTAAAAATACAAAAATTAGTTGGGCGTTGTGGCAGGCACCTGTAGTCCCAGCTGCTTCGGAGGCAGAGGTGGGAGGATCGCTTGAGCCTGGGAGTTGGAGGTTAAAGTGAGCCAAAATTGCACCACTGCACTCCAGCCTGGGCAACAGAGCAAGACTCTGTGTCAAAAAAAAAAAAAAAAAAAAAAAAGTGATTTAATAATACGGTGAAAGGTTTTTAGGAATGTTAAGTAATAGTAACAATAATAACAATAAATCAACCTAAAAGGGTATCTCTCTCTCTCTCTTTTTTGAGACAGAGTCTTGTTTTTTCACCCAGGCTAGAGTACAGTGATGTGGTCTCAGCTCACTGCAACCTCCACCTCCCAGATTCAAGTGATTCTCATGCCTCAGCCTCTCAAGTAGCTGGAATTGCAGGCATGTGCTACCGCACCCAGCTAATTTTTGTATTTTTAGTAAGACGTGGTTTTGCCATGTTGGCCGGACTGGTCTCGAACTCTTGGCCTCAAGCGATCTGCCTGCCTCAGCTTCACAAAGTGCTAGAATTATAGGCATGAGCCACCGCTTCTGGCCTGCCTAAAAGGGTATCTGTAATATGATTCCAGTATTTACGTGATGTTGCTGTGTAAGGCTAACTGCTTTAACAAACAGCTTCCAGAGTTCAATGGCTTAACACAGCTAAGCTTCACTTCTCCCCAAGATACTATCAAGTGTGGGGCAGTAGGGGATGGGAAGGGTCTTGACTCCCCTGGGTCATTTGCGAACCCCGGTTTCTTCCATCTAGAGGCTTGGCTGCTCACTAGGGTCTTGGCGTCCTTCACTGGGTCCTTCCCATCCCGAGAGCATCCAAAGAAGAGAGAGCTTGAAGGATTAATAGAAGATTGCATGGCACAGGCCAAGAAGTAAGGGACATCATTTTCTCCTACATTCCACTGGTCAGATTCAGTCATGTGACACTCTCCTTGCAGGGGAGGCTGGGAAATGTAGTCTAGCTGCACATCAGAGAAGAAGGGAAACAGGATTTCCTGCCCACACAGCATCACATCTGCCACAGCGAATATGCATGAAAAACACTACTGCCAGGAAGTCACCCCATCCAACAGTCATTATTCCTGCGTTGTGAAATAGGAAGCATTTAAAATTTTTTTCATATTTACATTAACTTTGAATTTTTTTTAATTTTCTGAAATAAACATTTAGTACTTTGACAGAGAGAAAAAAATATGTGATTTGATCATTGAAAAAAATAGTCTTCAGGCTTCTTTGGGGATTTGTACAGGATTGTCTGGTGGTCAGTCTTACAGGTTATATAATTGAAGGAAAGTTGTATCACCTTCTATGCTAGTCTGTTTGGACTGCTGAGACAAATACCATAAACTGGGTAGCTTATAAAGTGCAGAGACTGTGCGGTTTTGTTACATGTGTAGTAAAAGGGACAAAATAAAAATCAAACACAGTGCAGACAAGGCCAGGCGAAGCGGCTGATGCCTGTAATCCCAGCACTTTGGGAGGATCACTTGAGCCCAGGAGTTGGAAACCAGCCTGGGCAACTTGGCAAGACCCTGTCTCTATAAAACATAAAAAATAAAATAAAATAAAATAAAATAAAATTAGCCAGGTGTGGTGGTTGGGATTTGGACAGGATTGTCTGGTGGTCAGTCTTGTGGTCCCAGCTACTCAGGAGTCTGAGGATCGCTTAAGCCGGGAAGTCGAGGCTACAGTGAGCCATGATTGTGCCAGGCACTCCAGCCTGGGTGACAGACTGAGACCCTGTCGGGGACCATCTGGGACGGGTAGGCACGTCTGCCGGGGGTCTCTACCTGCAAGAGGGTCCCAATACCTGGAAGAGAGCGTGCGCTTGGAGAAATAATAAAGACAGAGAGAGAGAAAGCGAGGCGTCTGGAGGGCTCAATAGGCTGTGCCTAAATGGCAAATAAATACACTTTCTTTGCTCTGGTTTACGTCATAGCAAGAGGAAATGCAAATCTATACCTTACATGGCCTGTACGATATTGTGGTAGATATTAGAAACTGATCATCCATCTTTAAGTTCCTTTTTTCTTCCCCGATAGCTCGACTGCCTCCAGTAGGAAACTGTGTTTGGGATCAAACTCACCGTATAGTGAGACTCATGCCTTTTGGGGGTCTCACACGGGAATGTTCCCCACAAGACCCTATCTCAAAAAAGAAAAAAAGTAAAGAAGAACAACAGAGAGTGATTTCTCTTAGTTCTAGAAGCCGGAAGTCCAAGAGGAAGGCACCAGCAGATTCAGTGTCTGGGGAGGGTCACTTTCTGGTTCATAGACAGAACCGTATCTCCGCATTCTCATGTGGAAGGGACTAGACAGCTCTCTGGGGCCTCTTCTATAAGGGCACGAATCCCATTCCTGAAGGCCCCACCCTCATGACCGGAGCATCCCCAAAGGCCCCACCTCCTCATACCACCACCTTAGGGGTTAGGTTTCAACTTCGGCATTTGCGGGGCACACACATTCAGACGACAGCACTTCCCTCAGCCTTGAAGTCTCCACCTCTGTAAAATGGAAGATAAACATGACAGGCTTCACGTAGAGAGTGGGGAGAATTAAATGAGAAAACATGGAAGTGCCACTGGCATGGCACCTGGCACAGAGCAAGTCCACAGCCGGCATGATTTCCAGCCATCAAACCGCCTTCCCTGCCCGCCTGCTTGCCCCCTCCTGGGTTACAAGTCTGGGCCTCCTCCTCGTCCCTCGCCCACCCACACCATCTCTCTGACTCTCTCTCACCTGACGACCCTGCTTTTCATTTTACAGGGACAGAGACAAGACAGAGAAAACCCAGGGATGGCCACCTCGGCTCCTACCCCTGGCACCTGGGCCTGTCCCTTCCTGCCTCTAGACAGCCACACTCAGGCCTCCAGACAACCCTGTCTTGCACCAGATCCCAACCCCCCTCGAGGAGGAGCTCCAGCCCCACTCTGTCCTGCATCACCTGGAGTCCCCTCCCTGTGGCACAGTTCTCGCCAGCGTCCAGAGGGCAGTGGCCACTCATGCCCTTGCAAAGCCTCTGTCTGCACCCTTCTCTCTGGCTATCACCCCCATTTCTCTGCTTCCCTTTATGGCAACATTTATCAAAAGAGTTGGACCAGGTGCAGTGGTTCACTCCTGTAATCCCAGCACTTTGGGAGGCCGAGGTGGGAGGATCACTTGAGCCCCGGAGTTTGAGGCTGCAGCGAGCTGTGATGGCACCACTGATCTCCAGCCTGGGTGACAGAGCAAAATCCTGTCTCTAAAAGAAAGAGAAAGAGAGTTTCCTACCTGTTGTGTCCGCTTCTCATCCCAGGCTCCCAGGACCCACTCCAGACAGACACCACACCCTCTGCCACCAACATCGATGATCAATCTCCAGCCTCCTCTTCCTTGACCCTCAGCAGGCTGTGGCCCTGGCCTCCCTCCCTCTGCCTCGAAACCCACTGCATGCACTCATGATTCCTTCCCCTGCAACCTCACCGCCACCCTTCCTCAAGCTTCTTGGCTGGTTCCTTCCTCCCATGTCTACGGCCTCTAAAATCCTGGGAATGACGGAGACCCAAGCCCTGGGCACTGTTACGGGTTGACTCGTGTCCTCCTAAAGGATATGTCGTTGATGAATATCACAGAGTCCTTAAAATGAAAGGAATTCACCAGGCACGGTTGTTCACGCCTGTAATCCCAGCACTTTGGGAAGCTGAGGCGGGTGGATCACAAGGTCAGGGGTTCAAGATCAGCCTGGCCAATATGGTGAAACCTCGTCTCTACTAAAAACACAAAAATTAGCTGGACATGGTGGCTCACGCCTGTAATCCCAGCACTTTGGGAGGCTGAGGTGGGTGGATCAAAAGGTCTGGAGTTCAAGACCAGCCTGGCAAATATGGTGAAACTCTGTGTCTCTGAAAATACAAAAATTAGTCGGGCATGGTGTCGGGCGCCTGTAATCCCAGCTACTCGGGAAGCTGAGGCAGGAGAATCACTTGAACCCAGGAGACGGAGGTTTCAGTGAGCCAAGATCGTGCCACTGCACTCCAGCCTGGCAACAGAGTAAGACTCTGTCCATCTCAAAAAAGGAAGGGCATTCTGACTCTTGGCTACAGTGTGGACTGACCTTGGGGACATTATGCTAAGTGAAATAAGCCAGACATGAAAAAACAAAGACCACATGACTCCATTTAGATGAGGTCCCTAGAGCAGTCAAATTCATAGAGCCAGAAAGTAGAACAGTAGCTGCCCCTGGCTGGGGCAGGGGAGAGTAGGGAGCTAGGGTTCGCTGGGTGCAGTGTTTCCGTTCAGGAAGATGGGAAGGTTCTGGAGACGGACGGTGATGATGATTGCAGAATGTTCTTGATGCCACTGCACTGGAAAAACGGCAAAGACTGAGCTGAGCTCGGTGTCACACACTGCAGTCTTCCCCTGTGCCCTCAAAACAGCTACCCGGGAGGCTGAGACAGGAGGACGGCATGAAGCCAGGGGCTGGAGGCTGCAGTGAGCCGTGGTCACACCTGCAGATAGTCACTGTACTCCTGTCTAAGCAACAAAGCGAGATCCTGTCTCAAAAAAGGTTTTTGTTTAAATGGTGAAGATGGTATATTTTATGATTGTGCACTTTTTTCACTATATAAAAAAGGATCGCCGAAGCCAGGCATGACGGCTCATGCCTGTAATCCCAGCACTTTGGGAGGCTGAGGCAGACGGATCACCTGAGTCCAGGACTTTGAGACCAGCCTGAGCAACATGGTGAAACCCCGCCTCTACTAATAAAAATACAAAAATTAGCTGGGACGGGTGGCGAATGCCTGTAATCCCAGCTGCTCGGGAGGCTGAGGCACAAGAATCGCTTGAGCCGGGGAGGTAGAGGTTGCAATGAGCCAAGATCATGCCACTGCACTCCAGCCTGGACTACAGAGCAAGACTCTGTCTCAAAAATAAACAAATAAAAACTAAAAACTAAATAAAAGTATAACCTAAAAATCAAATAAAAATTTAAAAAGATGTGTACCTCAGAATGTGACCTTATGTGAAAACAGGGTCATTATCAAATAAGATGAGGTCCTACCTGAGCAGCTGTGCCTTTAATCCAATACGCCTGGCGTCCTTATTAAGAACCCCGAAGGGCCGGGCACGGTGGCTCACACCTGTTATCCTAGCACTTTGGGAGACTGAGGTGGGAGGATCACGAGGTCAGGAGATCGAGAATCACTTGAGCCAGTTTGATTGGCTAACAGTGAAACCCCGTCTCTACTAAAAATATAAAAAATTAGCTGGGCGTGGTGGTGCGTGCCTGTGGTCCCAGCTACTCAGGAGGCTGAGGCAGGAGAATTGCTTGAACCCAGGAGGCAGAAGTTGCAGTGAGCCAAGATCATGCCACTGCACTCCAGCCTGGTGATAGAACGAGACTCCATCATACACACACACACACACACACACACACACACACACACACACACACAGAGGACCGAGACGCACGGGGAGAACAGGATGTGACCACAGCTCAAGCCAAGGACACCAAGGATGGCCGGCCACCTCCAGGAGCTGGGAAGAGGTAAGGGAGGGCTCCTGCTAGAGCCTCGGAGGGAGCACCACACTGCTGACACCCCAGGGTCGGACTTATGGCCTCCCGAAATGTGAGACAGTCCATTTGTGCTGCCTGAAGCCACCCAGTTTATGACACTGTGTTACAGCAGCCCTGGGAGATGGATACAGGCCCCTCCTCTTCTCCCTCCTAGCCTGGTGGTCTCATCCTGACTGCTGGCAGCAATGGCACCAGTGGAACTGTGACTCCCGCGCTGATGCCGCCATCCCGCCCTTCCCCGTGGACTCCAGGCTCACCTTGCCCATGCCCTGCCTGGGTGTCTAGCAGGCAACTCACATGTAACATGCCCGCAACACAGCTTCCCCTCTGTGCCCTCAAAACTTGCTTTCTGCTGGGCGCAGTGGCTCATATCTGTAATCCCAGCACTTTGGGAAGATGAGGATGGCAGATCATGAGGTCAGGAGATTGAGACCATCCTGGCCAATGCGGTGAAATCCCGTCTCTACTAAAAATACAAAAATTAGCTGCGCGTGGTGGTGCATGCCTGTAATCCCAGCTACTCCAGAGGCTGAGGCAGAAGAATCGCTTGAACCCGGGAGAAGGAGGCTGTAGTGAGCCTCTGAGATTACACCACTGCACTCCAGCCTGGGTGTACAGAGCAAGATTCCTTCTCAAAAAAAAAAAAAATTGCTTTCTTTTCTCGGTTAATGGTTCCTCATCCGGCAAGTGACCCAAGTCCAGAACTCTGGAATCCTTCCCAGCTTCAGCTCTTCTCACAAACCCTCATCCAAAGCATCAGCTAATCCTGGCAGCTCCACCTTCCAATTAGACCCTGATTCTTTCTCACCTGCCGCTTCCACCTGGCCCAGATTCTGGCACTGGCAGGGCTCCCTGCATCTGCCCCGCTCAGTCCTCAGCATTCCCAGCACAGCAGCCAGGGGGATCCTTTTATTTATTCATGTTTTTATTTTTTGAGATAGGATCTTGCTCCATCTCCCAGGCTGGGAGATCATAGAACACTACAGTCTCAAACTCATGAGTTGAAGCAATTCTCCCACCTTAGCCCCCCAAGTAGCTGGGACCACAGGTACACGCCATGATGCCCAGCTAATTTTTGTATTGTTTGTAGAGATGGGGGTCTCACTATGTTGCTCAAACTCCTGAGCTCAAGTGATCCTCCAGTCTCGGCCCCCCAGAGTGCTGAGATTATAGGCATGAGTCCCCGCACCCTGTCTGATACCTTCTTTGCCCCTCCCGTCCACCACTGTCAGCCCCTACCTCAGCAGTCACTTCCACAATACACCCTGGATCCTGGCTTTGTCAGTAACACCCTTTTTCCTCTTTTTTTTTTTTTTTTTTTTTTTTTGAGGCAGGATCTTGCTATGTCACCCAGGCTGGAGTACAGTGATGTGATCATGGCTCACTGCAGCCTCAGACTCCTGGGCTAACGTGACTCTCTCACCTCAGCCTCCCAGCTACCTGGGACTACAGGCACACACCACCATGCCCAGCTAATTTTGTTTGTTTGTTTTTTTGTAGAGACAGCGTCTCACTGTATTGCCCAGGCTGGTCTCAAACTCCTCGGCTCAAGTGATCCTCCCACCTCAGCCTCCCAAAATGCTGGGATTCCAAGCACGAGGCACCACGACCAGCTGTGTTTTTGTTTTTATTTTTATTAAGACAAGGTATTCTTCTGTCAAGCAGGTTGGAGTGCGGTGGCATGGTCACAACTCACTGCAGCCTTGAATTTCTGGCTTCAAGCAATCCTCCCGCCTCAGTCTCCCCATGTGGGTGGGACTGTTGGCATGCACCACCGCATCAGGCTCATTTTTTCATAGAAATGGGGTTCTGATGTTGCCCAGGCTGCAGTGCAGCGGCATAATCATAGTTCACTGCAGCTCTGAACTCCTTGCTTCAAGCAATCCTTCTGCCTTGGTCTTCCAAAGAGCCGGGACTATTGGTGTGAGCCACCATGCCCATCCCCCTTACTTTATATCATAAACCGCCTTTCCGGGGACTCTTTCTGCCCTCTCTACCTTTATTTTTCTCCCTTGTATAGTATCTGCCACCTCTAATAAAGTACAAAACGTACCCAGTTTTTCACTTGCTGTCCATCTCCCTCCACCAGAACGTGGACACCATAATGGCAGGAAGTTCTGCCTCTTTTTTCCTGCTGTGTTTTGGTGCCGAGAACAGTGCCTGGCACAGTGCTGCTTAGTAGACAGTGAATGAATGAGCATATGAATGAATGGATTTTCCAGTGAAGGCCCACATTTTCTCATAGTTTCAGCTATAGAAGGAGGCTGGTGGACCGGGCGCTGTGGTTCACGCCTGTAATCCCAGCACTTTGGAAGGCAGAGGCAGGTGGATCACCTGAGGTCAGGAGTTCAAGACCAGCCTGGCCAGCATGGCAAAACCCCGTCTCTGCAAAAAATACAAAACTTAGACAGGTATGGTGGCACACGCCTGGAGTCCCAGCCACTTGGGAAGCTGAGTCAGGAGAATCACTTGAACCCGGGAGGCAGAAGTTGTAGTGGGCTGAGATCAGGCCACTGCACTCCAGCCTGGGCAACGGAGTGAAACTCCATCTCTAAATAAATAAATAAATAAACAAATAGAAGGAGGCTGGATGAGTTGGAGGAATAAGGGGGGCTCCCTGTGTTGCTTAAAAGCTGATTTAACTCTTCCCCCATAGGACCTATGGTCATTTCAGCACCCACTGAACTGCGGTCTGGTCAGGGCTGGAGGAGTCTGTTCAGTACTGTTTCTTGTCCATGTGCTTTCCGATGCTCCCCTATCCCTGGCCCACTGTGGCTGCTCCTCACCTGCTAGACAGAACACCAACTCCCTCCCACCCCCACTAAGCCTGGGCAGTAAGCCGCCCTCCCCAAACCCCATTCCTCCCCCATTCTGGCCCTTGCTCAATCCCAGCCCACATGTCTCTCTCAATCTCAGCCATTTAGTGAGGTAGGAGGTAAGACTGGACTCTGAGGCGGGGCTCAAACACTTGACCAAATCGAGAACTAGCTAAAACAGAGACAGGAGGAAAGCACTTTTCTGTAAGACACGCCCACCAGCAGGCCACGTCAGTTTACTGTCACCATGGCAACACCCGGCAGTTACTGCCCCTTTCCACAGCAACAGCCCAACCATCAGGAAGTTACCACCCTTTTTCTCAACATTGCTGCATAGCCTGTCCCTTGATTTGCAAATGATTAAAAGTGAGTATACTGGCCAGGCACGGTGGCTCACACCTGTAATCCCGGCACTTTGGGAGGCCAAAGACAGTCGGCAGATGGCCTGAGATCAGGAGTTTGAGACCAGTCTGGCCAACACGGTGAAATCCCATCTCTACTAAAAATACAGAAGTTAGCCCGCTGTGTGGTGGGTGCCTGTGATTCCAGCTACTTGGGAGGCTGAGGCAAGACAATCGCTGGAACCCGGGAGGCAGAGGTTGCAGGGAACCAAGATCATGCCACTTCACTCCAGCCTGCGTGACAGAGCAAGACTCCACCTCCAAATAAAATAAAAGTGGGTGTAACAAATATGAGTGTGGAGCAGCCTCTGAGCTGCTACTCTGGGCACCTTGCCCATGGGGGAGCCCTGCTCCGCTAGGTGGAAGCTCTGCCGCTGCTGTGTGCGTCCACTTCAATACAAGCTGCTGTCTCCGACCACTGGCTCACCCTTGAATCCTTTCCTGGGCAGAGCCAAGAACCTTCCAGAGCTAAGCCCCAATGTGGGGGCTCACCTGCCCTGCATCATTACCAGGTGTGACCTTGGGCACAGCTTCCCCCAAGCCTTAGTGTCTCTGATACGGTTTGGATTTGTGTCTCCACTCGAATCTCATGTCAAATTGTAATTGCCAGTGTTGGAGGAGGAGCCTGGTGGGGGGGTGACTGGATCATGGGGCTGACTTCCCCCTTGCTGTTCTCATGAGAGTGAGTTCTCACGAGATCTGGTTGTTTAAAGTGGTAGCAACTCTCCCTTCCCTCTTTCTTCTTCCTGTTCCAGCCATGGAAGGCGTGCCTGCTGCCCCTTCACCGCCCACCATTATTGTAAGTTTCCTGAGGCCTCCCCAGCCATGCTTCCTATATAGCCCTCAGAACCATGAGCCAATTAAACCTCCTTCCTTTATAAAGTACCCAGTCTCAGGTAGTCCTTTATAGCAAGGCAAACACAGACTAATACAGCTCCATCTGTAAAACGGAGAAGCCAACAGTCTCTGGCTCATTCTAAGACATAAATGAGATTTGACCGTCAGTGCTCAGCACGGTGCCTCAAATGCAGTGATCACCCATTAAGCATCACCTAGTGTAAAAATCATCACCATGACCAAATGTCTCCAAATGCTTACCTTTCTCCATCCAGCTCCTGTGGATGTCCCATTACGGTTTTTTAATAGTATGATTTATCAGTAACGGTGGAGACCACCATAGCCCAGTTCCTGTCACGAAGCCCCCATGTGCCAGGCACTCTTTGCACACCATCCTGGCACCTCCCAGAGCCCCCAGAGTGCTGACCTTGCCTGCCTTCCCCTGCTCGTGTTCTTCCTCCAGAAGCCTTTACTTTGGAATCACCATCTTTCTTTTTTTCTTCCTCCCAGTATCCAGGATCCCAGCTAAGTGGCACCCTAAAACTGTGAGATATCTGGGGAGTAACCTCCGGCCCGGCCCTGTGGAGATGGTGGAAGAGACGGGGCAGGCAAAAGGAAGTGTGTCTCTGAGATCCTGAAACTTACATGTAGCTGGGGAGAGGCCAGGCGCGGTGGCTGATGCCTTTAATCCCAGCACTTTGGGAGGCCAAGGCAGGCAGATCACCTGAGGTCAGGAGATCGAGACCAGCCTGGCCAACATGTTGAAACCCCATCTCTACTGAAAATACAAAAATTAGCCGGGCATAGTGGCACACACCTGTAATCCCAGCTACTGGGGAGGCTGAGGCAGGATAATTGCTTGAATCCGGGAAGCAGAGGTTGCAGTGAGCCAAGATTGCACCATTGCACTCCAGCCTGGGCAATAAGAGCAAAACGCTGTCTCAGGGGGAGAAATAACACCACGGGGTGATTTGCAGCTACAGTTACCAGACAACAATTCAAGCCCATGGCAGGAAGCCGGACGGGACTCACGCCAGAGATGGGGGCCGTTCCTGCTAGCGCTTCCGTCAGAAGCTGGGTCTGGGTGTCAGGCCGCGACTCACACTCTGGGATCAGGAACTCTGCTGCCTTCACCTTCCTCTGCCTTTCCTCCTGCCTGAGGGTTGGATGCTCCTGAGAAGGCAGGGTGGGGGACAAAGGTGGAACTGGAAACTGGACGCAGATCCCTCTGCCCAGAGAGCGGAAAGGACAAAGGACACCGATTCTGGATGGGACCAGGATTGTGGGAGAAATCCCAGAAAACCAGAACTAGAGAGCCCTGCCGACCCTACCCACTCTCCTAACTTTACGGAGAGCAGCCTGCGGACCAGGGAAGGGAGGAGACTTCCCCAAGATCACAGACAAAGTCAGCCTCAGGGCTGAGACCCTGACACGGGTTTCCCGACCTTACATCCAGCCCTCTGTCCACTGGACAAGCAAGGGAGGCACTGGGGAGAGCTCTGCGAGAATTTTATTTTTGATGTCAGCCAAGGCGCTGTGCTAGGACCCTCTGGCATCTCGAGGAATCCTCCCGCTGCACGAGAGAGGACACTATTATTGTCCCCGATCCTCACAAGAGGAAGGTCAGTGAAGCAATTTGCTCAAGGTTCCGCAACCCAGAGGAGCAGAGCCCATTTTGAGCCCAAATTCCTACCCCGTCCCTGCCATGCTCCTCAGGATCAGAGCGAGGCCTGCCGGGTTTGCAAAAGCAGCCTCGCCCCTGCCGGGCTCCGAGCCTCCGTCTCATCGGCAAGGCGGAGGCCACCTCTCTCCTCGAGCTTGTTCCCAGAATGAAAGGAGGAAGCGCGTGGCCTGGCCCGTGGGAGGCGCTTGGGAAACGACAACTGGGCAGTGGGCGGCCGAGCCTCAAAAGTTCGGCAAACACAAGGCACTTTTTCTCTACAAGTTTTTTAGCAATTTTTAAAAATTGTGGTAAAATATCCGCACCAGACACTTACCGTTTTGGTCGTTGGTACAGGGACCACAGCGACGTTGTTGCCGAACCACCCCCAGCATCCATCTCCAGAACTGCCTCGTCTTCCCAAACGCAACCTCGGCCCCGTGAAAGCCTCCCTCCCTCCCGGCGGCCCTTCTCACACTTTCACACAGGAACCTCTGCCGCACAGCCTGGCTGGGCAGGCTGGAAGGGGAAAATGACAGTAGGCTGGCAGAATAGTGAGGACAGGGAACAGAAGTGAGAAAGAACAGGCTTTGGGGCAGAGCATCAAGGTGGCTGTTTCCAGAGCCCAGGCCAGCAGCAACCTCCCTGCGGGTCCCTGCCAGAGTCGCCTGTCCCCAGCGCCCTCCCATCAGGGACAGCCAAGATCACTTCCTGGCCCAGCCTCAGGGCCCTCCCCTCTAAAATGGGGATGCCGAGAAGAGTTGGCACCCCCTAAGGCTGTTGTGAGAATCAGTTGATGACATCTGCATCAAGCACTTAATGGACGCCTGGCATGGGACGGCCTTTGGGACCAGCCACTGTTGGTGTCCCTCTCATTATTATTCTACCCCAAGAACCAGACACAGAGCCAAGGTCCCAGCGTAACACGAAGGAAAGGGCTTTTCCATTTCCCAGTCAGCCCGGCTGGTCTTCTCACCACCACCCCCTCCACCCCCGCCACACTAAGGCTTTGCGTTTAGTTCAATCTGAGTTCACCGAACACCTACTATGTGATCAATCTCATGCTGGGTACTATGACCGAAGAGGCAAGCAAAGCATAGTGCCCACCCCAGAGGGCTCTCGGTGGCATGGGGAGGCAGCCTCGGGTTTAAAGCTCTTTGGGCCAACCCAGGCAGTGAAAAGCGCATTTCTGTTCCAGGGAAGGGCAATGAAAGGGGCTGGGGCGGGGGGGGGAGGTCAGGGAGGTTTCCTGGGGGAGGCAAATAAAGGTAGGCAGGACAGTCCTGAGACCGGGAGCCACACAGCCAAGGGCCACTAAGAACCAAATGCCCCGGGCTCTTGAGAAAACTGGAAGTGATTTAGTATTAAGGGAGCATGGAGTGTGAGGTGGAGAGTGGGAGGGGTCATGGATCCAGAGGAACCAGTGGGGTAGGGCAGGTCAAGGGCCTGTGTGTGCTCAAGCAGAGTTAGGACGCTCCCTTGCAGATGATCAGTGCCATGGAAATAGCGACATCCGCATGTTGATCTTGGAGTGGGGGCGCAGGGGACTGTGGACAGAGGGAGGTTAGAGAGATGACGACAGTGGACAGGTGCTACTGCGGGCATCTCGGGAGAATACTGGATGTGTATAAC
The DNA here is from genome assembly GCF_048565385.1 of Saimiri boliviensis. Lineage (NCBI taxonomy): Eukaryota > Metazoa > Chordata > Mammalia > Primates > Cebidae > Saimiri > Saimiri boliviensis. Next base: position 222,052,101 of record NC_133450.1, on the reverse strand, counting down.
CAGAAAGGGAGTGGGGGAGTGGAAGCAGGAACGGTGAGGCGGAGGTGGACTGCAGAGATTCCAGAGGTAAAACTGTCAAGATGGTGTGGTCGCTGGAACAATGCCTCCAGGATGCCTGCCTCCCAATCCCCGGAACATATGGATCTTCTTCTTATACTCCATGACAGGGGAGAATTAAGGTTGCAGGTGGAATTGAGGTTGCTAATCAGCTGATTTCGCGATGGGGAGATTATTCTGGATTATCTGGAAGGACCAATGTAATCACAAGGTTCTTAAATGTGGAAGAGGGAGGCAGGAGAGCCAGCGTCACAGCAATGCTAGGGAGGAAAGACGAAGCTATTGCTGGCTTTGAAGACGGAAGGGGGCCAATGTGGGCGGCCTCTATACTTGGAAAAGGCAAGGAAACCGATTCTCCCTCAAGAACCTCCAGCAGGATCACTGTCCTGCCGACACCTTGAATTTAGCCCCCTGAGACCTTGTCAGGTTTCTGACCTATGGAACTGTAAGAGAGTAGATGTGTGTTGTTTTAAGCCACTCAATTTGCAGTGATTTGTTACAGTAACAATAGAAACTGATACAACTGGCGGTGGGGGTGGGGCTGGGAGAAGGGGCATCAAGGACATCTGGCTTGGGGACTGGAAGGACGGCTATGCCACCAAGCACGAGAGGCTGCAGGAGGATAAACGCGTGGGACGGGAGTCCATACCTCCTCTGGCTGCCGCACCTGAGGGAGCAGCCCAGCCCAGCAGTGGGCATGGGGCCCAGGATGGGGGTGCATTCATCATCACAATCAGGGGTGCAGTCGCTGCTGTAGGATGGATAGGGGGATGGATGCATGGCGAGGTCGCCCACAGTGCCTTGGGTCTCATATTTCGAGTATCAAAACAACCATGCGTATTAAGCTTTTGCTTCTAGAACAAGCCAGAAACAGAATTTAAACCTCAGGGGTTGAGGTCAACGTGGGGTTAGAAGCCCAGGGCCAGGAGACATAAGCAGAGACCCTTCGGGTTCTCAGAGTGTAACAGAAGCCTGCGTACCCGATTTTTCTCGGAGTAAGGGGAGCAGATAGACTGACTGGGATTCCCTCCTCCCTCCGTCCCCCCTCCCCCCCCTCGCTTTCAGTAGCAATTCTTCTTTTCCTACTCCTTTAAAATAAAAAGGAAGAGGGGGTGTCCTAACCGCAGGAGAAGCGCGGCGCCCATCCCCGCCCGGGCCACGCGGACCCCTCCGCCCGGCTTCGTTCCCCGCCTCCCCCGGCCCTTTGTCTCGCTCCCGCGCTGCCGCGCACATGGTCCCCTGTCAAATTCCGGGCAGCTCCCGGGGACACGTGTCTGGGAGCCCGCAGCTCCGCCGGCCCGCGTAACCATGGAAACAGCGGCCAATGGGAGGCCGTGCTGCCCGCGGGGGCGGAGCCCGGTGCGCCCGGAGTAGGCGGGGCCGGGAGGGCGCGGGGCGGGGCGAGAAGGGCGGGGCCTATGCGTCAGCGATCGCGGGGCGGGGCTCGGGTGACCCCGACCCCGGGCGGTCCGCAGTGCGGAGGATGCCCACCCGGCTGACGTCGGTACCGCGTATTTTTGGCAGCATCTTGGCAGCGTTTCCTTGGCACTCCTGGGATTTTCTTTGCCTATGAGGTGCAAGGTTAAGATTCTAGAGTCCAGCAGAGCTGAGTGGGATCCCACCAGCAATGCTTACTAGTGATGTGCGTGGTGCAAGCGACTGAGCCTTGCTTTGCCTCGCCTGATAAATGGGGTGGTTTTCAGGGTCCAGCAAGATATGCGATTAGCCCGGGCCTCGCACTCAGAGGTGACCAATAAACAGCAGCGACCCTATGACAAAGGGCCTTTTTCCTGCCCCTCCGGAAAGGAGGACCCCATTCGTAGGTGAAGAATCCACCCCCTCAGCGGCTCATTTGTCCAAGCCTGATCCCAGTGCCGGCCTCACTGTGCCCGTCGACAAAATGGGAAGATGGAGGGCCCCGTAGCAGCATCCAGGCTGCTGAGTTTCCGGAGTAGACACAGCTGAGCATTTCTGGGCGCAGGGACAGAAAGAGTTTCAGTGCCAAGAGCTGGGGGCAAGACAGGGTTTGCTGCCCAGCCGGGTCACCCTCGCTGGCATTTTTGCCCCTCTAGGAAAAAACCATCTTGTGAAGCAGAGATGACTGCCGACTTCCCACACTGGTGGTGGAGAATCTGAAATGAGAAAATGGATTCTCAAAAACCTCTGTTTCTAAGTAAGCCTGAGAGAGTTTAATGGAAGCAGAAACAGATGGCTGCACCGAGTGACTGGGCCCCTCTTGCCTGGCTTCCCCGGGTCCCAGAGCGGGCCCTGTGACCAACAAACACCCCCGGCCAGGAGTGTCAATTAGCTGGAATCTGTTTCACTCTCAGGAAGAAGTGGGAAATGCACTTATTCATTCATTCATTCATACATTCATTCATTCAACAGTTTTCTGCAAGTCCACTGTGTGCCAGGCACTGTGCTAGGTATCCAGGCTACAACTGTGAACAAAACATTCCTGTCCTAAAAGAGGTCACCGCCTGGCTGGGGAGACAGATGTTAAAGAAATAAACAGGCAAACAAACACACAGCCGCAAATATCCCTAAATGCCCTGAAAGGAAAACTCATGAGCCGAGGGCATGTAAGAAATAAAAACGAGCTGGGGAAGGAGCAGGCAGGGCAGGCCTGCCTGAGGAGGTGATGTTTTCCGAGGGTCCTGAGGACTGAGCCAGAGGTAGCCTGGTGAGGAGTGGAGGAAAGGAATTCCAGGCAAAGGGAACCGCGTGGGAGCTCTGAGCCTGGAGACCGGAAGGACGGCCGGCGTGCGTGCCAGGACAATGCCTGTGTGGCCCAGAAGCCAGCAAAGGGAGGAGTCCGTGGAAGCCCAGTTAGGCAGGGTTACCCTGAGGATCTTGATTTTCGAAAATGGCCACAAAGGAGGCTCCTGGGGACTTAAACTAAAGTACACACCCCTGTTGTTCGAAGTGATCCCCAGGATTGGGCTTATATTCAATCCCATTTCACTCACCTTCTACCTGTTCCAATCTGAAGGCACTGGGCAATCTAGAATCAGAAATGTGTTTCATTACACTCTGCACATCGCACTACGAAAGAAAAGGAAGGCTGAGGCCGGGCACGGCGCGGTGGCTCAAGCCTGCAATCCCAGCACTTTGGGAGGCTGAGATAAGCAGATTGCTTGAGCCCAGGAGTTCGAGACCACCCTAGGCAATATAGTAAGACCCCATCTCTACTAGAAACAGAAAAATTAGCCAGGCATGATGGTGCTTGCCTGTGGGTCCCGGCTACTCAGGAGACTGAGGTGGGAGGGTGGCTTGAGCCCAGGAGCTCGAAGATGCAGTGGGCCAGGATCACACTACTGAGCTCCAGCTTGAGCAACAGAGTGAGTTTCTGTTTCTGTGAAAGAAAGAAAAAGAGAAAGAGAGAGAGGAAGGGAGGAGGGGGAAGGAAGGAAGACTTTTAACAGGAAGATTAGAATTAGGGTTGGATCTGAGGTTAGAGTTGAATTTTAGGTTGGGTTTAGAGTCGGGTTGGGGTTAGAATTGGTTTGGTGTTTCGGTTGGGTTTGGGATTCGATTTAGGGTTGGGGTTAGGACTGGGGTTAGCATGGGTTTGGGATTAGGGCTGGCTTTAGGATTGTGGTTGGTATTGGGGTGAGGTTTGGTTTGGGGGTTAGGGTTGAAATTATGGGCCTGCACTCCACTAAGTATACGTATGTCACTGGCCCCAAACAGAATAGATTTGTTTAATGAATGAATCACGATGTTTCATTGCAAACCAGCAAGACAAAGTGACCAGCCAGCCTTACTTCCGTGGATATTCTGGTTTTTTTTTTTCTTTGGGTTAGCCTAAGAACAGGCCAGGAAACTTCACCTTGTGCACTAATTTCATATTGTTCTTTCTAAGGTGGGACTAAAAAGCATACCACAGTAGGAAGCAAGAGAGACATAGTCAGCCTGTCCATTTCAAACAGGTGACCAAGGAAGGAGAATTGGGGCCCGGGAGACGAGAGTCAAGGGTGGAGTGGAGGCAGGTCCTCAGCAGTTCTTACTACCAGGCTGCGGCAAGCCGGGAGCGAGACGCTGTCAGGAGGTCAGAGGAACCAGGGCAGGCTGGAAGGTGGAATGTGGATGAGGATTTCGGGGAGGGAAAAGGCGGGAAGGTGAGCAGTAAAGCTGAAGAGCTGGGCGGGCCACAGGTCATGGAAAGCCCTCTGAGCCATGCAGAGGTAACTTGAGTAACTCTGGGGCCATGTGGCCCCATCTCCGCAGAGTCACATTAAAGCAGCTTGGGGCAGCACCTAACATTCTTTATAGGGACTGTCAATATTTTTCGTGTCACACTAAGGAGAGTCTAACCCCTCGGCAGGACCTCTCAGCCCCCCACACCTCTCCCTCCAGGACCCTCGTACTGTGTGCCGCCCCCACCCTCCATGTACAGACCCCGCCCCTCTCTCTGCTCACTCCGTTCTTCAGACCATCCGGCTTAGCCCCGGTGACTCCAGTTCTTTTTCTTTCTGTTTTCCCAGAGTCCTTCCGAAAGAGAACAGCACAGCTCACCCAGGAAGTGCACATCTCAGCCTCTCCCAACCTGCTGCAGTCCTGTCCCTTGCTCATTCCCCAAAAGATCCTGACCAGACTGGAAAAAACGGGGTACATGGTGGAGAGCCCAACCGGCAAGGTGGGGACTCTTGTCTCGTGAGGCGCAGGTGAGCAGGGAACACTTCTGCATCTTGCTCCTGTCCTAGGACAAAGATCCCACTCTCTCCACGGACAATGAGGAACCACGGGGGTTTGGAGCCAGAGTGGAGCAGGCGGATTCGTGAGTGCCTGGAGAGCAGAGATCTGGATGTTTGCGGGTGACCACCCCACCAGCACCGACAAGATTCTGCTTAAATATATGATGAGTAGGCTGGGCATGGTGGCTCACACCTGTAATCCCAGCACTTTGGGAGGCTGAGGCAGGCGGATTACCTGAGGGCCAAAGTTGGAGATCAGCCTGACCAACATGGAGAAACCTCATCTCTACTAAAAATACAAAATTAGCTGGGTGTGGTGGCACATGCCTGTAATCCCAGCTACTCGGGAGGCTGAGGCAGGAAAATCTCTTGAACCCAGGAGGCGGAGGTTGCCATGAGCCGAGATCACACCATTGCACTCCAGCCTGGGCAACAAGAGCGAAGCTCTGTGTAAAAAAAAATAATAAAATAAACTGTGATGAGTAAAGAGGTCAGTGGTGAATGAATGAATTCCTTTTTTTTTTCTTTTTTTTTTTTTTGAGACAGAGTCCCACTCGGTTGCCCAGGCTGGAGTGCAATGGTGCGATCTCGGCTCACTGCCATCTCTGACTCCCGGGTTTAAGCAATTCTCTTGCCTCAGCCTCCAGAGTAGCTGGAATTATAGGTGACCATCACAACGTCCAGCTAATTTTTTTGTAATTTTAGTAGAAACAGGGTTTCTCCATGTTGGCCAGGTTAGTCTCAAACTCCTGACCGCAGGTGATTAGCCCACCTCCGCCTCCCAAAGTGCTGGAATTGCAGGCGTGAGCCACCATGCCTGATTTTTTTGTTTTTTTGTTTTTTTGAGACAGGGCCTCACTCTGTTGTCCAGGCTGGAGTGCAATGGTGTGATCTCAGCTCACTCACTGCAGTCTTGACCTCCCTGTGGCTCAAGCAATCCTCCCACCTCAGCCTCCTGAGTAGCTAGGACTATAGGTACATGCCACCACACCCAGCTAATTTTTTTTATTTTTGGAGAGATGGGGTCTCACTATGTTGCCCAGGCTGGTCTTGAACTCCTGAGGTCTTCCAACAGTGACCTTCAAGCTGGTAAGGGATGAGAGACCCAGGCTCCCCAACCCCCACAGTGGAGCCTCTGGACTGGTTCCATCAGTCTGCTGGGAATGACCCCTGGTCCCCTAGGCAAGACCCATGATGCTCGGGAAACCTCCTAGCGCTTTGGCTCTGGCTGTCATTCTGGCTTCCAGCAACATATAAAAATAGCTTCAAGGACGTGCCGGGTTCCAGGAGGGAGAGACCTGGCCCCAGGCTTCCAGGGGAGCTGGCTACACCCGACTCCCATCTCTCCTTCTCCAAGGCCCCCCTGCCGCCCTCTGACTCTGGCTTTGAACCCTGCTCTGTATTTCCCCATGGACTACGAGCCTAAACCCGCAGAGCTCCTCCATCAGCAGTTCCATCACCCAGACAAGCAGACATAGAAGTCGTGATGGGGAAGCGGCTTAAATTCCTTCCACTGCCAGCGATGAGCATGAGATCCACAGGGCCCCTGTGCGTGATGGAAGCATGGAGGCTGCGGTCCGGGGCTGAGCCTGGAGGCTGCGGATAACCAGGGAGCCAGCCGGGAGGGACGGGGCCACCTGGCTGCAGGGGCCTTGCAATGCTCTGCCTGGTCTCCTGCGCTTCCAGCCCCCTGCCGCCAAAACAACAGTGAGGTCAGTGTATGTCCCAAACCACCCTCCAGCACCATACAGAGCCAGCCCAGGGGCTGGAAGAGACCTCAACAGCAGGAGTAGCCCCAGCCAGGGTGGAAGGGCAGGAGGGGGGAGGGGAAGCCCAGTGACCTCGGGCACCTGGTGAGCACAGACTGTGCCGGGTGCTGTGGGCCCATCCTCTCTGTGAAGGAGTGTCATGATTAGTCCCCAAGATACAGATGAGCAGAGGGAGGCTCAGAGATGGGTGACTGACCACATAGCACGTGGGGCACACAGCTCGCAGGGCAGAGCCAGGATTTCAACCCCGGGGACTCAGGAGTCTGTGCAGGAAAGGCGGGGGCCCCGGGTACATGCTAAAGGCCGAGGCCCCTTTTCTAACACGCTTCCCAAAGGCCCCAGAATAGATCCGCTTACTAACGAGGTCTCCTCCCATCGGCTCTGCAAATACCCACGTTCCCAGGCCCAGCCCAGGGCGGGGCTGCAGGAGTCAGCGCCTGGCGGGACCTATTTCTGGCTGCCACCCGGCCCGGCCACAAGCAGCCTTCTGTGGTGGCCTCAGCCACAGCCCACAGCGGAGGCACAGGCCTGGCCCAGTCTCCAAAGGCCCCATTGTCCGGCTGCCTGGGCTACTGAGCCTGGCTCCTGGACATCCGGAGTTGGGGGCAGAGGCTGACCTAGGGCAGAGGTGGAGGGCTCTGTGTGACAGCCGCAGCCAGCTCTGAGGACATTCCAGTGTCTGCTGCACCCTTGCAAGGGGAAAACAGTTTTCACCTTGGGACGGGCCTCAGAGGTGAACTCATCCTCCCCAGCTCACGCACACGCACACATACACACATGCGTGGCACGCACACGCACGCTCGCACACACATACACACACACGCACATACACACATACACATGCATAAACATACGTGCACACACACGCACATGTGCGCGCACACACACATGCACATGCACTCACACACACACGTGTCAACTGCTGGGTGCAGACACCAAGTCCACAGAGACACGCGGAGGTGAGAGCCAGGCCTCAGCACCTGCTAGGCTGGGATTCTTGTCCCGGCTTCTCGGTGATGTCACCCGATACACGGGGCATCATCTAATTTCCCAGATATTCTCATCACGGTCATTTGTTCAAGTTAGAATCCAGGTAAGATCTCCATATCGCATGTTGTTGTTATGTCCTATGGGTTTTTTGTTTGTTTGTTTTGTTTTTTTGAGACTGAGGCTCACTCTGTTGCCCAGGCTGGAGTGCAATGGCACGCTCTTGGCTCACCACAACCTCCGCCTCCCTGGTTCAAGTGATCCTCCTGCCTCAGCCTCCTGGGTAGCTGGGATTACAGGTGCACAACACCACACCTGGCTAATTTTTGTACTTTTAGTAGAGACGGAATTTCACCATGTTGGTCAGGCTGGTCTTGAACCCCTAGCCTCATGATCCGCCTGCCTCAGCTGCCTCCCAAAGTGCTGGGATTACAGGTGTGAGCCACCGTACCTGGCTCCTCTTGCTTTTTAAAAAGTTTTGCATTTCATGTCATCAACTATATTGAAGAAACGGGGTCAGTATCCCACAAATGTCCACAGCCTGGATTGGTCTGTTTGCTTCCTCACCATGTCTTTCTTTTTGAGACAAAGTCTCACTCCGTCGCCCAGGCTACAGTGCAGTCATGCAATTTTGGCTCACTGCAACCTCCACCTTCTGAGGTCAAGTGATTCTCCTGCCTCAGCTCCCTGGGTAGCTGAGACTATAGGTGCCCACCACACCTGGCTAACTTTTGTGTTTTTAGTAGAGATGGAGTTTCACCATGTTGGCCAGGCTGGTCTTGAATTCCTGAACTCAAGGGATCCACCTATCTCAGCCTCCCAAAGTGCTGGAATTACAGGCGTAAGCCATCATGCCCAGCCCCTCACAATGTCATTTAACTTGTTTCTCTCTCCCTGTATTTCCTGTGAGTTAGGGATGAGCTCCCTCTCTTTTTGAATAACTGCTTATTCACATGCCATAACGTTCACCTTTTTACTTTTTGAGATGAGGTCCTACTCTGTCGCCCAGGTTGGAGTGCAGTGGCACTATCATGGCTCCCTGCAGCCTCAATCTCCCAGGGTCAGGTGATCCTCCCACCTCTGCCTCCCGAGTAGCTGGGACCACAGACATGTTCCCCTACACTTGGCAATTTTTATGTTTTTGTAGAGACAGGGTTTCACAATGCACTATGCTGTCCAGGCTGGTCTCGAACTCCTGTGCTCAAGCAATCTGCCCGCCTCCAATTCACCCTTTAAAGTGTACAACTCAATGGTTTTCAGTCTGTTCACAGAGCTATCCAACCATTCCCACTGTCAAATTTCAGAATGTTTTTCTCCCCCAAAAGCAACTCGTTACCCATCAGCAGTCACTTCTCACGCCGCCCTCCTGCCAGACCCTGGCAGCGACTATTCCTCTCTCTCTCTCTCTCTCTCTCTCTCTCTGTCTCTCTCTCTCTCTGTCTCTCTGGATTTCCCTGCTCTAAACATCTCATGTCAACAAAATCTCAGGAAATATGGCCTTTGTGTCTAACTGCTGTAACTTAGCACCATGTTTTCAAGGTCCATCCATGACCAAGTATCAGTACTTCATTCTTTTTTGTCGCCAAATAATATTCCATTTAGGATAGGCCACATTTGATTTATTCATCCATCAGTTGATGGATATTTGAATTGTTTCCATCTTTTGGTGATTATGAATAATGCTGTTGTAAGTATTTAAACGCTTGGCCAGGCAAGGTGACTCACGTCTGTAAACCCAGCACTTTGGGAGGCAGAGGCAGGTGGCTCACTGAGGTCAGGAGTTCAAGAGAAGCCTGGCCAATATGGTGAAACCTCAACTCTTATGCTAAAAGTACAAAAATCAGCCGGGCGTGGTGGCACATGCCTGGAATCCCAGCTACTCGGGAGCCTGATTCAGGAGAATCGCTTGAACCCAGGAGGCGGAGGTTGCAGTGAGCCGAGATCGCATCATTGGACTCCAGCCTGGGTGACAAGAGCAAAACTTTGCCCAAAAATAAAAATAAAATGCTTATCATGTGCGTGTTTGTGTGACTGTGTTTTCAATTATCTTGGGCGTATACCTAGTGGAATTGCTAGTTCATAGTAACTCCGTATTTACCTTTCTAGGGAACTGACAAGCTGTTTTTCAAAATAACTGCACCATTTGACAATCCTACCAGCAATGTACGCGGGGTCCCCTCTCTCCACATCCTCACCAGCACTCACTTCTGTCCATCATCCTATAAAGGTGAAGTGGCATCTCATTGCGGTTTTGAGCTACACTTTCCTAGTGACTAATGGTGCTGACGTGCATCTGCTTGTTGAAATTCGTATGTCTTCTTTGGAGGAATGTGTATTCAAATTCTTCGCCCATATTTTCGAATTGGATTGTTTTCTATTAGTGACTTGTAAGAGTTCCTCATGTGTTCTAGATATAAGTCCCTTGTCAGATATGTGATTTCCAAAATGTTCTCCCCATTCCATGGGTTATCTTTTCATTTCTTGGTGTCTTTTGAAACACAGACATTTTTAATTTTGATGAAGCCCACTCTGCTGTTTATGTTTTGTCCGTGTGCTTTTTGTGTCATATGCCTAATCCAAGGTCACAAAGATTTACTCATCTATGTATATTTGAGACAGGGTCTCACTCTGTCACCCATGCTGGAGTGCAGTACTGTGATCTGGACTCACTACAACCTCTGCCTCCCAAGTTCAGGTGATTCTTCCGCCTCAGCCTGGGATTACAGGCAGCCGCCACCATGCCCTGCTAATTTTTGTATTTTTAGTAGAGTCAGGGTTTCGCCATGTGAGCCAGGCTGGTCTCAAACTCCTGACCTAAGGTGATATGCCCTCCTTGGCCTCCCAAGGTGCTGAGATGACAAGCATGAGCCTCCGTGCCTGGGCTTTGCTCCTACATTTGTATCCAAGAGTTTTATAGTTTTAGCTCTTACGTTTAAGTCTATGACCCATTTTGAGTTAAGTTCTGTATATGGTGTGAGGTCAGGATCTAATTTCCTTCTTTTGATTTGGATATACAATTGTCCGCACCATTCATTGAAAAAAATCTGTTCTTTCCCATCATTGAATGATCTTGGCACCCTTGTCAAGAATCAACTGAACATAAAGGTACAGGTCTGTTTCTGGACTCCCAGTTCTATTCCATTGATCCACAGGCTATTCTTATGCCAGTGCCACACAGTCTCATTACTATAGCTGTGTAGTAAGTTTTGAAATGAGAAAGTGTGAGTTCTCCAATTTTGTTCTTTTCCAAGACTGCCTGGCTATTCTGGGTCTCTTGCATTTCCATGTAAATTTGAGGACCAGCTTGTCAATTTCTGCAAAAAGCCAACTGGAATTTTGATAGGGAATGAATTGAATCCATAAATCAGTTTGGTTGGTATTGCCATTTTAACAATATTAAGTCTTCTAATCCATGAACACAGGGTGTCTTTCTGTTTAATTAGGTATTCTTTTTTTTTTTTTTTTTTTTTTTTTTTTTTTGAGACAGAGTCTCCCTCTCTTGCCAGGCTGGAGTACAGTAGCGTGATCTCGGCTCACTGCAACCTCCGCCTCCCGTGTTCAAGCAATTCTCCTGCCTCAGCCTCATGAGTAGCTGGGATCACAGGTGCACACCACTGTGCCAAATTAATTTTTTTTATTTTTAGTAGAGATGGGGTTTCACCACGTTGGCCAGGATGACATCAATCTCCTGACCTCGTGATCCATCTGCCTCAGCCTCCCAAAACGCTGGGATTACAAAGTGCCCAGCCTAATTTGGTCTTCCTTTAATTTCTTTCTTTCTTTCTTTCTTTCTTTTTTTTTTTTTTTTTTTTGAGACAGAGTCTCACCCTGTTCCCCAAGATGGAGTCCAGGGACATGATCACAGCCCACTGCAGCCTCAACCTCCCAGGCTCAAGAGATCCTCCCACCTCAGCCTCCAAGCAGCTGGAATCACAATCACATGCCACCATGCCGGGGTAATTTTTTTTTTTTTTTTTTTTTTTTTTGGTAGAGACGAGATCTCCCTATGTTTCCCAGGCTGGTCTTGAACTCCTGGGCTTAAGCAATCCTCCCTCCTCTGCCTAGTCCTAGGATTACAGTCATGAGCCACCATGCCTGGCTTCTTTAAATTTCTCTCAACTATGTTGCATACAAATCTTACACTTCTTTTGTTAAATTTATTCCTCAGTACTTTGTTGTTTTTGATGCTAATGTAAATCGAGTTGTTTTCTTTTCATTTTTGGAGTATTCATCGCTAGCGTATAGAAATACAGTCTGTTTTGTATATCGATCTAGTATCCTGTAACATTGCGAAATACATGTATTAGTTCTAATTTGTGTATGTGTGAATGCGTGTGTGTATTCCTTATGATTTTCTATATATATGATATGATCTGTGAATAGAGGTCATTTGACTTCTTTCTTCCTAATCTCGATGACTTTTTTTTCTTTTTCTTGCCAAATCGTCCTAGCTAGAAACTTTGATACATTGTTGGATAGAAGTGGAAAGAGTGGGCATCCCTGTTTTGTTCCTGATCTTAGGGGGAAAGTTTTCAGTCATTCACCATTAAGCATAATATTACTGTGGGGTTTTTTTGGTTTGTTCGTTTTTTTTTTGTTTTTTTTTTTTTTTTGTCTGTTTGTTTGTTTGTTTGTTTGTTTGAGACAGAGTCTCACTCTGTCACCAGGCTGGAGTTCAGTGGCACGATCTCAGCTCACTGCAACCTCTGCCTCCCGGGTTCAAGTGATTCTCCTGCCTCAGCCTCCCAAGTAGTTGGGACTACAGGTGCCCACCACCACGCCCAGCTAATTGTTTGTATTTTTAGTAGAGACGGAGTTTCATCGTGTTAGCCAGGATGGTCTCAATCTCCCGAGCTGGTGATCCGCCCACCTCAGCCTCCCAAAGTTCTGGGATTATAGGTATATAAGCCACCACACCCGGCCTGTGAGTTTTTTATAGTTGCACACAGGCAGAATTTTAATCCAGACCTGTATTTGTCTGTTCTTACACTGCTAAAAAAGACACACTGGATAGAATTTATAAAGAAAAAGAGGTTCATAAAAAAAATCTTACAAAGAAAAGAGGTTTAATGGACCCACAGCTCCACGTGGCTAGGGAGACCTCACAATCATGGCAGAAGGCAAAGGTGCAAAGGCACGTCTTACACGGCAGCAGGCAAGAGAGCGTGTGCCGGGGAACTGCCCTTTAGAAAACCATCAGCTCTCATGAGACTGACTATTCCTATCACGAGAATGGCATGGGAAAAACCCACCCTCATGATTCAAATACCTCCCAACGAGTCCCTCCCATGACATGTGGGCACTCTGGGAGCCACAATTCAAGATGAGATTTTGGTGGGGACACAGCTAAACCATATCAAGATCCAACGGATTCCAAAGCCCTGACTCTTTTCTTAGCCCTAGGATAGGGAAGATAAGAGGGGTGGTCTCATCAGGGCCGCCTGCAGGGACAAAGTTCACAGAAGCATCAAAATTTGAGTTGGGCTTGACGGGTCTGGGTGATCTGAGATGAGTCAGTTCAGCTGGGAATACCAAGCCCCACTGATAGTGAGTCCTGTCCCCGTCACCCCTACAGCCTTAGAAGACCCTCAATCAGGCGGAACAAATGTGGGGAGCCCAGCATCACCGAGCGCCCTGCAATTTACTACCCACGCCCTCAGCTCCATCGCTCTCTGAGGCAGAATGCCCACGACAAAAGAAAGAAGAAAAATTGACATTCGCTCAGGTAGGAGGGACAGGGTAGACAAAAAGGAGACAGCTGGGTGGGGAGGTCAAGAGCACAGACAGGAGCCAGACTGCTGGGTTGGAGCTGCCACCACTGGGTCCCAAAAGGACACCCGACAGGGTGTTCTCGAGAAGTCGTTTCAGCTCCCCGAGTGTGACTTTTCTGTGTAACAGGAAGAGTGACGAAATCCACCTCCCAGATTCTCAGTGAGGTTGACATGGATGAGCCTGGGAAGGTGCTCAGCACAGTGTGAAGCAGGGTCTGGGCATTCCGTCAATGCTGGTTCTCATTGCCTTATCATCACTGTCACTCTTGCCACCATTTACATGGCTGCTGCTGGTGTGACGGTGGCCCTCCTGAGTGCCTGTGATTGCTGCACCCCTCACCATGTGGGACCCAGCTTAAAACAGGAAGCTCCCCGCAATGGCTTCCTCCACCAGGGCAAGAACTGTGTCAGCTCAGAAAGCATCCCAGGGCCCAAATGCAACTCCAGAGGCCAGGAGTCATGCCACACACTCCAGAGATGTTGCCTCATGAAATCCTCACCACGATGTTAGGGAGGGACAATCATTATCCCCATTTGACAGTAGAGAAAACTGAGACCCAGAGAAGTTGAGCTATTTGTCTAAGGCTCAACAGCTAGGAAGGGGTGGAGATGGGATTTGGACCAGGGTCATTTCTCCTTCCTGCTGGGCTACACCCTTCTCTCCAAACCCTGACCCACTTGGAAAGTTCTTCCTCACCTTGGGGTGAGGAAGATGGAGCCCAGGTGGACATCCAAAAGCATTCTTATCCTGTCCTCCTAGAGGAATCCAGGACAGGAGGACGCGAGGGGCAGGATCTCCACGAAGCAGAACCCGCACTGGTGATGGAAGCATCACATCAGGCTCTGGGATCTACAGTTCAGGCTGGGCAAGGTGGCACATGCCTGTAACCCCAGCACTTTGGGAGGCCGAGACCGGAAGATCGCTTGAACCCAGGGGTTCGAGACCAGCCTGGGCAACACAGTGAAACACTGTCTGTTTGTTTTTTTAATTAAAAAAATTTTTTTTTAAAAAAAAAGGATTTACACTTCAGATCCCAAGCACCCCAGAGACCCTGTACTGGGCATCTCTCACAGGCTCAGGGGCCATCTGGGGACCCTTGGAGACCCACACTAAGCAGCAAGGTCCCTGCAGCTTCCAGCTGAGCTGGCGGGAGTTTCCCTCTCCCCCATCCTTCCGCTGAGTTTTGGAGCTGCGTACAGGAGTTCACATTCCCTTATCCTAAAATCCTCCTGCAAGTTTTGGACACCAGGAGAAGCTTTGTGAATCTGAATTCCACCCAAACAGGGAGCTGGCACCTCCTCCAGCTCTGGGTCCTACAGCACAGAGCCCTCCCCGCCTCCCTCCGCCCCTCCCTCCGCCTGCCTGCCGGGGTGTCTGTTCTACTTTCTGGGTCATTCACTCCTTGTTCCTCACTCCACAAAGTCACTCACCTCTGAGGGTGGGGATGGGGGTTCCTAGGCAACAGAAACAAGAGTGGAGGACAATGACTAACCCTCTTTCTCCATCCTGGAGTCCTGTAAATCTCTCTCATTCACGCATTCAGCAGATTTCCTGTGCAGCTGTGCCAGGCGGGGTAGGGACCCAGACCCAGGCCCCTGCATCCAGGAGCCTCCCGTCCCAGGGGAGACCAGAACCACCGTCTGTAAGCCCCTACGCTGTGCCTGAAGCACCATCCACCAAAAGCTCCCAACAACCCCACGCAGCTTGGCCTATCACTACTTACGACTAAATACTTCGCTTTATCTAGAAAATATTGACCGGGCTCAGTGGCTCACACCTGTAATCCCAGCACTTTGGGAGGCCAAGACGGGCAGATCACCTGAGGTCAGGAGTTCAAGACCAGTGAAATCCCGTCTCTACTAAAAATACAAAAATTAGCAGGGCGTGGCAGCGTGAGCCCATAGTCCCAGCTACTCAGGAGGCTGAGGCAGAAGAATCACTTGAACCTGTGAGGCAGAGGTTGCAGTGAGCCAAGATTGTGCCACTGCACTCCAGCCTGGGCAACACAGCGAGACTCCATTTCGAAAAAAATATTAAAAATTAAAAATGTCAAAATAGTGGCTGGGCGCAGTGGCTCACACCTGTAATCCCAGCACTTTGGGAGGCCGAGGTGGGCAGATCACCTGAAGTCGAGAGTTACAGGCCAGCCTGGCCAACATGATGAAACCCTGCCTCTACTAAAAATACAAAAAAAATTTAGCTGGGCGTGGTGGCAGGCACCTGAAATCCCAGCTACTTGGAAAGCTGAGGCAGGAGAATCACTTGAACGCAGGAGGCAGAAGTTGCAGTGAGCCAAGATCACACCTTTGCTCTCCGGCCTGGGCAACAGAGTGAGACTCTGTCTCAAAAAATAAATAAATAAAGTAAAAATAAATAATTAAAATAAAAAACATCCACTAAGTGCCTGGGTGTGCAAAGAATGATTCCCCAAATGACAAAGATGTCCCAGGTCCCTGCCTCCCTGGGAGGTGCTCCCCAGGAGGAGAGGCCGTTCCTGAACAAGGCAAGACAGGGGAGGGAGGAAAGGGGGGCTTCCAGTGGCAGTAATCGCCGCGGATGAAAACACAGGCAGGAAGATGTAACAGACGGGATCCACTTTAAATTGGCTGATTGGAGCGGTACCGACTAAGGAGGCAACATTTCAGCTGAGAACGGAAGGTTGAGAAGGAGCCAGCCACGTGGAGCACGCGGAAAAGCACGTCAGGTCGAGGAACCACCAGCAGGGAACCCTGAGGTGGGAGCAGGGCCCAAAGGCGGCTGTGGCTGGAGTGCGGTGAGCCACGGAGTGGGTCGGGAGAGATAAGGCCAGCAGGGAGCAGGCTGGGTCAGGCATGCTGGGGACCCAGGGTGGAAGCAGGAGGGATGAGTCAGGGTATTGGGGGTTTGAGCAGGGGCATCACCCAGCTGCCGTGTGGAGTCTTCCAGCAGGGAGATGGTGACGACCCAGCCTGTGTGGGGGCCACGGGCATGGATCGGCATGTGGATTGGTGTAGACAGACCAGTGGGTCATGGTTTGGATGCAGGAAGTGAGGAAAAGAGAGGAAGCGGTGACAGCCCCCAGGTCTCTGTCCAGAATAATGGCTGAATGTTCTTTCCGCAGCCGGAGACATTTCCGGAGCATCCGGCCATGTGCACCCTCCCCTGGTCCTCTCCTTCCTGTTGCCCCATTTGGTGGGGGAGGTGGGCAGAAGAGGTGGCTTCCAGAGCACCCACTAGCTGTGTGGCCTTGGACAGTGTCCCTCTCTGGACTGGGTTCTCCTCACCTGTAAAATGATCAGCCTCACCTTGTCGCCCATCACTGAGGCCCGGTAGGGAAGCGGCACTCACCATATTTTAAAGCACTTCACAGTGTGCAAGAATGCTGACCGGGCACGGCGGCTCACGCCTGTGATCCCAACATTTTGGGAGGCCAAGGCCGAGGATTGCTTGAGGTCAGGAGTTAGAGACCAGCCTGGACAACATGGTGAAACCCCATCTCTACTAAAAACACAAAAACTAGGCCAGTGTGGTGGTGCGCACCTGCAATCCCAGCTACTCGGGAGGCTGAGGCAGGAGAATCACGTGAACCCGGGAGGCGGAGGTTGCAGTGAGCCAAGATCACACCATTACACTCTGGCCTGGGCAAAAGAGAGAGACTCTGTCTCAAAAAAAAAAAGAATATTACCATCATGCCTGCAAATCCCAGAAGGAAATGTCCTTCATCGACACAGCCACGCCTTTGCTAAGGGGCTTCTGCGTATTCCAGAACTCTTCCCACGCCTAGTGAGGGCCATATCACATCACCTCTTCTGAAGGGAACTGAGGCTCAGCTGTGACATGGTCAGCCTGCAGCCCTCACTGAAACTGAGATAGGGGAATAAACCTCCAAGTGATACCAATGGCAGACTCCAGTGAGCAATTGCGGTGGGCCAGGTCCATGCTTGGGGCGCCCCATGAATGGTCACATCTCATCCGCGCGACAGTCCTGGCCGGAAATCCTTCTTATCATTAGCCTTGTTTTATGGAAAGGCAAGTGGAAGCAGAAGGTCCCTGAACTGGATTTAAGACAAATGGGGCCATGGCCGGGCACAGTGGCTCACACCTGTAATCCTAGCACTTTGGGAAGCCAAGGTGGGTGGATCATTTGAGGCCAGGAGTTCAAGACCAGCCTGGCTAACATGGTAAACCCTGTCTCTACCAAAAAAAAAAAAAGAGAGAGAGAGAGAGAGAAAGAGAGAATTAACTGGGTGGTAGCATGTGCCAACTACCTGGGAGGCTGAGACAGAGAACTGCTTGAACCCAAGAGGTAGAGGTTGCAGTGAGCTGAGATCGAGCCACTGCACTCCAGCCTAGGTGACAGAGCCAGATTCCATCTCAAAAAAAAAAAAAAAAAAAGACAAATAGGAAATTTCAAGAAACTCCCCCGAGCTCCCTCATGTGCCAGGCACTGTCCTAGGCACTGGTGATCCAAAGCGACGAGCTCCCTGTCCTCCTGGGGCTTCCACGCTGGCGGGGGAGACAGGCAGCGTGTGTCAGGCGACACGGAGGACACGCTGCGGCCGCTGCGGCTGAGACACCAGGCTCCTCTGCAGCCGCTACCTCCTCTCCTCTCGCCACGAGGCTGCCCGGATTCCCAAGGCAGCCAGGGAAATGGAGGCAGCCAGGAACCCCAAAGGGCTCCGTCCAAAATGCGCGGTGCAAGGGGTGGGCCCCAGAGCTTGCCTGCACCTCTGTCCTCGTGGAACAAACGTGTGATTCAGTGATCGGATTACGGAAGCCTCCCGTGGCCAGACGCAACGGTGACATGGTCATCCGTCCCACTTGCTCGTGACGCTGGAATAATGAGCCGAACAGGGGCAATTCACTCTGCTTCCACCGAGGCCCTGGGCGTTTTCCTTCCAGAGAAATTGTGGGGGAAGAGGGGGTGAAATCTGTGTGTTCCTGAGCTGAGGTCCCACGTCCTGATGCTGCTGGGTCCAGGGGTTGGGGAGGGGCTTCAGCTGGGTCATGGCTGCCCCTAAATCGCAGCCACCCTCACAGACACTGCATGTCCCCCTCACGACCCAAAGGGACCCTGGTCAAAACTGGATCTTTGTGGCCCTGCCTTCCCACACCCAGGGCAGAGCGGTTCCTCCTCCAGGGATCGTCCAGTCTGTGAATGACACCCGTCGTCCCCCCAGCTCTCCCTGCCTCTCAGCACCTGGCCCCCACCTGTTACCAGGTCCCGTCCACCTAACTTCTGGATGCTTCTCAAATGCCTCCCCTTGTCTTCCTCCTGTAGCCTCCTCCTCAACCCCAGCCTCATCACCACCAGCCCCTCCTGGGCCTCCCTGCCTCCGTTCTCACCCAGCTCCACGCCTTCTCCTCCCAACAGCCTCAGAGATCCTCTAAAGGCAACTCAGACCCTGTCACTTCCTTGGCTACAGACTCTTTGGGGGCTCCCCTACACGTGGAATGAAGCCCACCCTTCCAGGTCCCCTCCCACCCAGCACGCAGGGCCCAGCATCGCCCCCGCTCTGCGGCTCCAGTGGATGGGACTCCCAGGAGGGGGCACGCAGGTCTGTCCAGGAGCTCCATGGAGAAGCGCCCGGGATAAGCCAAGCGAGGCCAACAAGCTGTGTGACCTTGGGCAGTCACGGTCCCTCTCTGGTCTCTGGTCTCATCTGTAAAATGACCAGCCCCACCTTGTCTTCTGTCATTCTGACCAGTTGTAGGGGAAACATTTCATACACATTAAGGCACTTTACCATATTTGGGGACATAGCACATATCATCACTCCTGCAAATCTCAGTAAGAAAAGCTGCTCCTGGCCGGGCGTGGTGGCTCGCGCCTGTAATCCCAGCACTTTGGGAGGCCAAGACAGGCAGATCATCTGGGGTCAGGAGTTCTAGACCAGCCTAAACAACATGGTAAAACCCCATCTCTACTAAAAAAAAAAAAATACAAAATTAGCCGGACATGGTGGCACATGCCTGTTACTCCAGCTACTCAGGAGGCTGAGGCAGGAGAATCGCTTGAACCCAGCAGGCAAGGTTGCAGTGAACCAAGATCGCACCACTGCACTCCAGCCTGGGCAACAAGAGTGAAATTCCATCTCAAAAATAAATAAATAAATAAAAACCCTGCCCCTCTGCCAACTCCCCTACCACCTGAGTCCCACCAGCCACCTCTGAGTGACAGCCAGGATCAGGAACTGCCAAGAGGCCAGCCACCGAGCCGTCAGCCCTTGTGAAAGCGCCCCCCCCCCACCATTCCCTGCGGGTCTGGGACACACCCTAAGCGCAGAAGAACGGGGCCTTCCGGGTCTCACCCGACGCCGTGTACCTAGCACAGGGTCCCGCATACAGGTGGTGCTCAGTCAAGGCTCCAAGTCACAAACCCTGTGGAGGATGATGCTGGCCAGGTACTGTATGGGCCAGGGCGGTCAGCACCCACTGTACAAGGGAGGCACAGCCTGGTCTTGAAGGACAAGGTGGCTGTGACTTGTGAGGGGAGGGAAAGGACTTTCTGGAGAGGCGCGCAGCATCAGCAAGGGGTCGGAACATGGGCAGGGAACGGTCAGGAAAACCTGGTGAGGATGCCCCATCTGCCCCCGCTTCAGTGCTGCGAGGGAGATCACGTGGTTTCTCCCCTGCCTTCCAGATGGGTAGACTGAGGCACAGGGCCCACAGCGAGGGATCCTAGCCCGAGTCAGAGACGCAGCCCTCTTGGACTTCTCAGCCCATCTTGCCTTCTCTTGCCAGCCGGTTTGGGGACTGGCGTGCACAGGTATGAATTTTACGGGAAACGAGCTCCCCAGCATTTGAGTTGAGACTGCCCCGTCTTATGTATTTTCCTCTTCCTGTGACCTACAGACTCCAGCTCTGGATTTGGGGGTCGGGGAAGTGTGTGTTAGAAGGGACCTGGAGGCAGTCTTTGTGAAGGCCTGGGCAGGGGAGGTGGAGGGGACGAGAGGACAGGCCGCCTCACAGGCACTGCTGGTTCAGATGCAGGGTAGGAGATGGGTCCCAAGACACAGACCACTGACAATGTCAGGGAAGAGTGGGAAGCCAACCACCCGCCTATCCACCCATTCACTCATTTATTCAACAAGTATTGGCCGAGCCCACAGTCTAACAGAAGCAGGTAATTACAGTCCACAGTGCTGCCGCGGAGGATGTATGGGGAACTGTGGGAGCCCAGAAGAGACCCGTGACCTAGCAAGGGGTTGTTGGGGCGGGGCAATCAGGGCAGGCTTCCTGGAGGAGGTGGTATCTAACCTGAGACCTAGAAGGCAAAGAGGACTTAGCAGGCCAAGAGGCCTCAACCTGAAAGAACCCAATAGCACCTGTCTACCTCCAGAGGGGAGCGGTCTCCAGGGACCAGAGCAGCTCCGTGTCTCGGAAGCAGACTGCACCAGGAAGAGGAGCCTAGAGGTGAGCTGGCGGAAGGTGGTGGCCAGACCCAGTTCCTCCAGGGCCTTTGGAGACCCGGCCAAGAGTGGGGTCTTTATTGAAGGACAGCAGGCACCCCTCAAGGCCTCTCAGTGAGGGCGAATTGTGGCCAGACGTCCTGTTTAGAAAGGCAAGTCAGGCCTCTGGTAGCGGTGGGCCAGGTTACCGTGACCAGCACTGCAGCGGGACATAACTAAAAGTTGAAATAATCTAGTATCTATTTTTTCAAAGCATTAAAAGCTTATCAAAAAATAAGAAATCTTTAAACCAAACCTGAAGGAGAAACAAGAACGCAGAGCTGGAGCCACGTTGGCCGAACACGCTTCCCAGGCCGGGCGCGGCGGCTCACGCCTGTAACCCCAGCACTTTGGGAGGCCGAGGCGGGCGGATCACGAGGTCAGGAGATCGAGACCATCCTGGCTAACACGGTGAAACCCTGTCTTTAAAAAGTAAAATAAAATAAAATAAAAACAAGCTATTCTAAGCCCAGAAGAGTAATTCCTCTGCAATCCGTGAAGGACAAAGGGAATGGACATGAAAGCCCCGGACCCACAGAGTATGGAAGTCTCGTGGTCGGGCACCGTGACTCATGCCTGCGGTCCCGGTATTTTGGGAGGCCAAGGCGGGTGGATCATTTGAGCCCAGGAGTTCGAAACCAGCCTGGGCAACATGGCGAGACCCCGTCTCTACAAAAAAATACACAAATTAGCTGGGCGTGGTGGTGCACGCCTGATGTCCCAGCTGTTTGGGAAGCTGAGGTGGGAGGATCGCGTGAGCTGCAGTCAGCCGTGATCATACCACAGTCTTGCAGTCTGGGTGACTGAGCAAGACCCTGTCTCAAAAAATAATTATACATATATATATATATATATATATATACACACACACACACAGAGAGTGAGATAGAGACAGAGAGAGAGATAGAGAGAGATAGAGAAAGAGAGAGAGAGGAGATTGAGATAGAGATGATAGAGACAGAGACAAACAGGTAGAGGATAGAGGTAGAAAGAGATAGAGATAAAGATAGAGATAGAGAGTTAGGGATAGAGAGAGATAGATATAGGTAGAGAGAGTAGATGGACGTGGAGGAGATTGAGACAGAGATGACAGAGACAGAGACAGAGAGAGAGAGAGAGAGAGAGAGAGAGAGAATTCTCCTGACGACTGTCTGGAATCACAGGGCTGCATCGTCAGGGAGAAGGTAACGGGAAGTAGACCAGCCCTCCTCAGAAACTACAGCCTGGCTTTGAAGGACTCAGGTCTCCCAGGGAAACTGAGGCTAGGGTTAAGGTGGCTCTAGATAGAGTACATCAAAATCTGTGGTAGAAACAAACAAACGAAACAATGCCCTCTGGGGAAAGGCAGCCTCATCGTGCCTCAAATGATCCCTGCACGTTCGTTTTTCCAACACGATGACTAACACACAGAAAACTCGGCGCACACAAAAAGACCCCGTGAGGAAAACCGGCAGGGACACCAGCAGCACGCCACCAACAGCGTCATGCGTCGGAACGAGCAGACACCGGCTATACAACAGCTATGCTTACTAGGCCTTAAAAAAGTAAAAATGCAAGCTTAAAGTATCACCGGTGAGCATGAAAGCTATGAAAAGTGACATAGGGAATTCGTAAAAGAACCGCAGAGGCTCTAGAAATGCACGTTACAGTAACTGAAATTTAAAACGCAAAGATTTTGGCCAGGTGTGGTGGCTCACTCCTGTAATCCCAGCACTTTGGGAGGTCAAGACGAGCGGATCACCTGGGGTTAGGCGTTCAAGATCAGCCTAGCCAACATGGTGAAACTCCATCTCTACTAATATATATATATATTTATATATACACACACACATATATACACAAAAATTAGCTGGGCATGGTGGTGCACACCTGTAGTCCCAGCTACTCCGGAGGCTAAGGCAGGAGAATCGCTTGAACCCAGGAGGCAGAGGCTGCAGTGAGCCGAGATCTTGCTACTACACTGCAGCCTGGGCAACAGAGGGAGACTCCATCTCAAAAAAAAAAAAAATGGCACCCAAGAGAAGGCACACATTTGGGAGAGGACAGGCGTAGTGTTGGTTGTGGCAGTCCCAGAAAATAGATGCCATTGGTACCCAGAGGAAAGGAGGGCCTTCTGGGTGGAAAGAGGAGGTAACGCAGACAGCTCTTAGGGGCCAGTGTCAAAAGGAGGAAGATCTCACCAGGTGGCAGGCCTGCCGGGGGCGGCAGCTCCAGGGGACACGGAGGGGAGGGAGAGACGGGAAGAACAGAGGTCAGGCAGGGGTGGGCGTCAGGCAGCTTTCCCCCTCTTCCACAGCTCCAGCACCCAGCAGAGAGCCTGGCTCCTAGCAGCTGCTCAGCAAACACTTGTTGAGCAGTTGAAGAGGTGACGTCCTAGGCCACTGTAACTGGTGGTGACGGTGAGGCCAGCACTTCCCTGGTGCCCTTTTTCCATCCCTGGTGCTCTCAGCCCTGGTTACCTGTCATCTTCCCCTTGATCCGAGATTCCCAAACCATAGTTATCCCTCCCATAAGCTCCAGTGGGTAGAGCCCCAAGTTGGGAAACTGAGGCAGCCAGGGACAAAGATTGCTGGGTAGAGCTTTTGGGTTTTTCTGACAGGGGAAGAAACCAAGCAGCAACCCCTCCTACCCGCCTCCCGGCCCCTCCAACCCCCAAACCGCAAAGAGCTCCCACGGGGAGAGGCATATTCCATATACTCGAATCTCCTGTCACAAACAGAAGCGCCATCAGCTCAGCCTGCCTGCGTCCTCAGGGGTCCCACCTCCAGAGCTGAACGCACAGCCATTTAAGGACGCAGAGACCCTCTCCTCCCAGGAGCTGGAGAACCCCCAGGGGTCCCTGAAACCTGCGAAATGGGGGGGGGAACTGAAGCTTCTCGGAGCCCTCCTGCTCGCGCCTGCCTCGTGGCTGTTCATTTCTGCAGAATCTGGGGGCTGAGGCTCCGGCGTGTGACTCACCTCCCTCCCTCCCTTCCTCTCTCTGAGTAAATGTCAAGTAACATTAGTTATCCCGTCTCCCTCAGCAGCACCCCCCTCCCTGTTTTTGGCGGTGCTGTTTACCTCGGCGGGATCAATCAGCATTCAGGGAGAAAATAGAAACCCTTTTAGATCCAATTAATGAAACTTGGGCAGCAGGAATGTGGCTGTTTAAAATTTCACTACCTGGGCAGGGAAGGGACTGCAGAGGAGGAAGGTGGGCCAGAGTCGGGCCAGGGGCCCAGCGCTAGCAAGCCCCAGGACTCCTCCAACATTAGGAAGAGGAACCCCGATATCTGAGGGGGGGCTGGGAGGGGCCCCAGAACCAGGCCCCGGCCAAGCGCTGTCTGCAGGCTCGGTGCTTCCAGAGTGGAAACAGCTGCTGGGGCGCATCCTTGCTGGGCAGGCAGAAGAGTGATGGCGGGGAGGGGCTGGGGGCAGGCGGGAGGGTGAGCGGAGGGAAGGGACGGAAAGCAGCCCCCGCCACACACAAGCCTGGCTTTGGGTGGGACCCCAACCCCAGGGATGTGCCGTTTCATTCCGAAGCCCGGTGTCTTGGGAACTGCGCGGGGGACTGAGGCCCGCAGCTCTGTCCCTGCCGGCTGCATGATCTTCAACAAGCCGCTGGCCCCCGGGGCCACTTCTCCTTTGCGTCTGTAAAATGGGATGATCATGTGCATGCCCCACGGGGCAGCTGGGAGGGGGAGATGAGAGAAGGCCCCCAAAGCCCTTGGCATGGGGTCTACCCTCCCCCAGAGCCTGCTGGCCCAGCCAGCATCCTCCCGGCCCACCCCAGAGCCTCCCCCTGCAGCCCCCGGGGCCGCCAGGCTCCAGGAGCTCCCAACTGCACACTCATCTCAGCAAAGACCCACGGCACTTGGACATTTCTCTAGAGCGTGGGGCATCTGTGCCCTGGCTCGTGGGACCGTCCCCCTAGACTGCCCTGTAAGGTGAGTCCTGTGATTCACCCATTTCATGGGAGAGGACAGACAGAGTCGTAGCGGCGCCTGCAATGCGATCCACACGCTCCAGGACACAGCCTGGCTCTGCGGGACCCCGCCCCGCAGCCGGAGCGGCTCCCTGACTGTGGACCCTGTGCAGCTCTGAGGATCATGAGCGCCCAGCAGTCCCACCCCCAGGACCTCCGCTGCCGAGGCAGGGGTGTGAGCTTCTCATGTGCCCCACCTGCAGCAATGGCTGTGGTGGGAAAGGCTGAAGGAACGTTCACCATCTTCCAGGCATCTTAAAGCGACCGTAGTCACTATTCCAGTGACCTCAGCTTTGGGCCTCAGTTGGCTTGTCTGTAGAATGGGAACGGAAGCAAATGCTTCACATGCCTGCAGCCTC
Organism: Saimiri boliviensis; assembly: GCF_048565385.1. NCBI lineage: Eukaryota > Metazoa > Chordata > Mammalia > Primates > Cebidae > Saimiri > Saimiri boliviensis. The sequence continues at coordinate 222,027,066 of NC_133450.1, read as the reverse complement.
ATTGCCGTGTCCAGGCAGGGGACAGTGCCTGGCAGGACACCGCGTGTCCTTAGGTCTACTTTGCATCTCCTACCCACCCCCAACAGCACGGGGGTGAGGGGCACCAACGGGAGTCTTCCCCAGAGGCCTGCACTTTGGGGTTGCCCAGGGTAACCTCTGCCAGTGGGGGTGGGATGCTGGAGGAATGAGGGCTGCTTTCCATACACCCCTTGGACGGGCCCAGTAGGGGTGGAGGCCACCCTGCCCACAGTGGTGACCAGCCCCACGGCACCCTAACACGGCCTCACGCTCCCGCCCCTCACCCAGCCCCGTCGGAGCCCTTCCCTTCTGCACCCGGGTCTTCATCACAGGCTCTGTTTTCAGGGCAACCAGGCTAAGACAGGGATGAAAGACAGCGACCTCATGAGCCTACGCGATGACCTCACGAGCTCACGGTGGCCCAAAAGGAGCCTGAGCGCAGCCGCGGCCGGCCGGGGGGGAAGGGTGACAGGCCCAGCCTGGAGCAGGTGCACGACGACGGGCAGGTGCAGTCTCCCGGGCAGAGTGAGCGTCCGTTCATTCACTCGGCTCACGCCGTGCGTGGTCAAGCCAGGGCTCAGCCCCAAGAGGGGGACAGTTCCTGCCCTCGAGGACCGCACTCTCGTAGAACAGATGGACAAGCCAGCCGAGGGGTGCACAGCCAAGTGACAGGGTTCGTGTCCAAGTGGCGCAGTGCAGAGGGAGGGGGACGGAGGGCCTTCCCAGGGTGGGGACGGCGTCCAGATTGGGGGAAAGGAGGCCAGGCGGGAAAGGTCCTCCAGCAGAGGGAACAGCTGTGGCAAGGACCCAAGACGGAGGATGGCATGGGGGCGGGGCGGGGTGAGCAGGGATGAGCTGGGGAGGCCCAGAGGCACAAGCTCCCAGCAGAGACCATGTCCCTGCCAACCAGGCCTACATTGGCTCTGGGTGATGGCTGGTTTTCTGGCACTGGCAGAGGCACCAGGGCTCGTGTGGCGCAGATGTCCCTCCGCCCTGCCAGAAGCAGCTGGGACTTTTTCGGAAGTGCCTGGCTCCAGAGGGGTGCACACAGGAGGGACCCCAGCTGTGGCCAGGTTCTGGTGGCTCTGCCAGGTTCAGAGAGGCCCAGCAGAGAAGGGAAGCCGCCGTGCCAGCCCAGGGCCCAGGCCCTGCCAAGACCCAGTGTGGACAAGAGACCACATCAGCAAAAGCCAGCATATTCTTTGCAGCTGTGCGGCTCAGCCTCGCTCAGGCCGTTCCAGAAATTGGCCATGAGCACCTCCGGGGGGTCCACGCAGGTGGAGGATGTGGACGGTGCTCACCCAGCTTCTCACACACAGAGGGGAGGCCTTGGAGGTGGGAGAGTGTTGTGTTAGCCAGCTAGGGGATACTCTGCTGCAGGAACAAACAACCCCAAAATCTCAGTGGCTCAACATAACAGAAGTCCGTCTTTTATGACGGCTACACGGCCACTGCTCTGCTCCACATGGCCACTCAGGTATCCAGGCCACAGGGGCTCCACCATCTTATACCTCCTCATCTGGAACGAGTGATCTTCTCAGTCACTAGAACAGGGAAAGAGATTACAGGGAAGTCAGCTCTGGTTCTTCTATGCTTCAGTCCAGAGGGGATGTGTGTCCCTTCACCTCTCAGACCACTGACCAGAGACGCAGAGGGGCTGGAAGCTAGAGAGCAGAGACGAGAGGGCTAGTGTCACAAGCCGTGAGCAGGTGAAGTCTTAGATAGTGGGTCCCAGTTATGGTGGCCTTGGCCACGAAACTCAATCTCTTGGAGTCTTGATCTCTACACCTGTGACTCACCCATTTCATGGGAGTGGACAGACTTGGAAAGTCAGAACAGTGCCCACAATGAGACCAAAGGGGCCAGAACATGGTCTGGTTCTGCCTGACAGCCCTGGCCCTAAAGTAGGGATGAGGATGGTCTCTGCCTCCCTGAATTGGATTGAGGGTGTAAGAGGTAGAATTAGTAAAATTCTTCCCCCTGCACCAGGACTGCAAACAGCTGTCCCTGTGTTTGTGGGTCTTCATCAGTATCTCTGACTGCAGTGGTTAGGAGTGCGAACTATCAAAACATTGCATTGAATTGTGCCCTTATGTTACAGCAGTGAGTTGAAAAATGAAAGCAGACCATAAGCCAAAAGGGTGAGGAGGGAGCAGCTCATCAGTGTCACATGACTGAGGGCACACCCCATGGAACCCACCAAGAGTTACTGGCAGACTCTCCTTTGGGGACACACTGGCTGTAATCTGGACACTGTGCCCAAGGAGGTGACTGATTCTGGACATCCTCCCAAGAGCAATGGGCAGTCCTAATGTTCGTCACCACTTCTTCCACCCTGCACTCCCACCCTCAGCCTCTCCAGACCTCTTACAGCACCTATAGTGCTCTGCTGGAACTGTTTCTCATATGTCTGTCTCCCCGAGACCAAGCTTCTACAGGCAAGGACCAGGTCTGACTCATCATTTTATACCCAGCTTCCAGTCCAGGACTCAGCACAAGACAGGGCTCAACATGTCTTAGTTGAAGAAAAAGAGATGAGTGACTAGACGGATGAATGGACAGATGGGTGGGTGGATAGATGAATAAATAGATGAATGAAAACATGGATGGGTGGCTAGATGAATGGATGGATGGACGGACGGGTGGGAGGATGAACAGATGGGTGGGTAGGTGGATGGATGGGGGGATGGATGGATGAATGGATGGATGGACAGATTGGTGGATGAGAGGATGAATGAGAGGAGAGATGAATGAATGAAGGTGGATGAATGAGAGGATGAACGGATGGATGGATGAACAGATGGATGAGAGAATAGATGGATGAATAAATGGATGAATGGGTGGGTTGGTGGATAGATGGGAGGATGAATGGATGGATGGATGAATGGATGGATGGACAGATGGGTGGATGAGAGGATGAATGAGAGGATAGATGAATGAATGGTCAATGAATGAAAGGATGAATGGATGGATGGACCGACGGATGAGAGGATAGACAAATGAATAAATGGATGAATGGGTGGGTAGGTGATCTCTACACCTATGACTCACCCATTTCATGGGTAGGTGGATGGATGGTAGGATAAATGGATGGATGGACAGATGGATGGATGAGAGTATGGATGAGAGGATAGATGGATGAATGGATGGATGGCTAGGTAGGTGGATGGATGAGAGGATAAATGGATGGATGGATGGATGGATGAACAGATGGATGAGAGGATAAATGAGAGGATAGATGGATGAGTGGATAAATGGATGGATGCATGGATGGTTGGATGGATGGATGGATGGATGGGGTGGGCAGATGGATGAATGAAAGGATAAATGGGTGGGTGGATGGATGGATAAACAGATGAGACGATAAATAAGAGGATGGATGAATGGATGGATGAGAGTATGGATGAGAGGATAGATGGACAGATGGATGGATGGGAGGGTGTATGGATGGGTGAGAGCATAGATGGATGGATGGATGGATGGACGGACAGATGGATGAATGAGAGGATGAACAAGAGGATGGATGGGTGGGTGGATGGATAGATGGATGGATGGGTAAGAGATTGTATGGAAGGATGGATAGGTGAGTGAGTGGATAAATAGGTATGTGGGAAGGAACAGACAGTTGGGTGAAAAGAAGGAAGTATTAGTCATTGATGGATGGATGAATCTTTGGGTGGATGGATGGATGACAGATGGGTGGATGGATGTGGAGGTAACGGGATGGGAAGTGTCACTCACCCTACACAGAGTTCTGATGGAGGGAAAACCAGGGATTTTCTCAGGACAAAGGATGAGGGTTCCTCTCTTATTACAGATTGTAATTTAATAGAGTTTTCCATAAAAGGTGACAGCTCCATCTCTCAAGACAAGGAAATGATGATATGAGAATTAGCTCTCTTTATCTTCCAGGGGCACCTGCGTTACTCAGCTCTCACGCAGCTCCTGATTCTCTCCACACCCCATGGTTCAGAACTACCTGAAAGCCTTTAAGATCTGTGACACCTGGATCAGATCAACTTGATCTGAACTTCCATGGTGGAACCGAGGCAGTGGCGACTGTTCAAGCTCCCCAGGTAATCCCAGCCTGAAGCCAGGGCTGAACGCCCTTGCTAAGGCGCTATCACCCTGATTTCTGTGGCGCAGGGAAGGCAACAGGTGACTGGCTTACATCACAGGAAGAGAACCAGGCCTGGGCTCCTCCCCACTATCCCAGGCTGCCCCAGCCCACTGGGTGCTGTGAGAAGCTACCGAGCCAGCCCCAGAGAACCCCACATGCTAAGGGTTGTGCCAGGAAAGGGTAGGCTCTGCAGTCTGACACACCCACCTTCTCCACTTGCTACAGTTAACCGGGGCCCCCACCTCTGTGAGCCTCAGTTTTCCCATGTATAAAATGGGCACCCTGGTCAGACCTACCTAGTCAGGTCAGTGTGAAGCTTCCAAGGCCTAACTATGTTAAGTGCTCAACAGATAAGCACTGTGAGCTTATTTTTCGGGGAGAGTGAGGGTCTGCCGGCCCCTTGAGACGGGATCTTTGGAGACACGTCCTTTGATGGGACATTCTTGGGCTCAGGGCACTGTGGAGTGGGCAGGGCCAGCCCTCCCATCTTACACACCACTCTCCATGAGACCCCACCTTGGGGTTGGGGGCCAGGGGTGAGAAGGAGATGGGGAGACAGCGCCCCGAACCCAGGGCAGGAGGCAGGAGCCAAAGCAAGGCCAGGCCAGGGCTCAGGGCTCAGTGGGCAGGGGAGACCCCAAGGCTGGAGCAGGCAGAGCGTCCTGTGATGGAGTCACAGGCTCCCAGTCAGACAGACCCGGGGGCTCCAGCCCCCGCTCAGCTACTCAAAGCTGTATCAGGGCCGAGCGGAGCTCTCCAAGCCTCAGCAGCCTCCAGTGAAACACGGGCTGGTCATGGCATCTGCTCTCAGGACCCAGACAAGGCGCAGAAGGAGCATGTGTGCAGCTCCCCCACCCCACCCCCACTACCACTCTCTGGATCTCCATCAAGAGCAGAACAGAGCTGGTGTCCCCGTACAAACCACACTCTCTGGCACGCGCTGACAGCTGTCTACCCTGGACCCCCGACCACTCACCCCATGGTGGCCCTTCCAGTTGGCCCCTCAACTCTAGGCACAAGTCCTGATGCCAAGGACAGGGTGAGGCAACCCCAGGGAATTCCGGAAGCCGCTGGCCGTCCTGTGGTCTCCTCCCCTCCCGCACCGTGTGCGACAAGAGGTCCAGGGAGAGCTTGGAAAAGCCTCTTTTAGGGTTGTCAAGTTCAGCAAACAAAAATGGAGAATGGAGGCCACGCATGGTGGCTCACGCCTGCAGTCTCAGCACTTTGGGAGGCCCAGCAGGAGTTCAAGACCAGCCTGGGCAACATAGTAAGACCTTGTCTCTAAAAAAAATTTTTTCATTAGCCAAGTGTGGTGGTGTGCACCTGTAGTCCCAGCTCCTCAGGAGGCTGAGGTGGGAGGATCACTTGTACCTGGGAGGCAGAAGCTGCAGTGAGCCAAGATTGTGCCAGCCTGGGCAACAGAGTGAGACCCTGTCTCAAAAAAATGAAATTATATATATGAAATATACATACATATATATATTACATGTATATATTATATATGTTATATGTGTGTGCATATATACATATATAATTTCATTTTATATAATTTTTATATATACACATATATATAAACTTATATGATGCACAGTTTCATTTGAATTTGAGATAAACATAAATTTTTTAGTGTAAGTATATCACATGCAATATTTAAGACGTGCTTATACTAAAAAATTATCCATTGTTTATCTGAAAATCAGATAGAACTGAGCACCCTGTATTTTATGTGGCAACCATAATTCCATTACAAGAACTCCTACATTCATGCCCTCCCTTAAGATCCATCCATAGCTCCCCAGTGCCTTAGACCAAAGTCTAGGACAGCAGAGATCTGCCTGGTGTGGCTCCTGCCTCTTATTCCAGCCTCAGCAGGAGAAGGAAGTTGAGACCACGTCACGAACCGCCTCTAAGACCATGACAGGAGTGGGTAGTCAGATGTCGTTTTATGAAGGTAACAAAGAGGGAGGCATGGGAAGAAAACCCCCACCATCCACCCCACCCTGGCACCCTCACCTCATCAGAGGGTGAAAAGGATCAGAAAGGGTCCTTTCGCATGGGGGTTCCTCTGTTCATTCTGTAAACAGTGACCAAGCCCCGATCTCTGCAAGCCCCCCACACTGGGGCCTGGGGAACCCCCGACTGCAGCAATCCTAGGGTCTCTCCATGAATTTCTCACTTTGTAACCTCATCCCCACCCCGGGCTTTGGCCTGAAAGTCATTTCTTTTTGTCTGGAATCTGTGCCTCCTTCCCAGTACCTCCGCTTCATGGGCAAGAAACCCCTAGTTTCAGATCCAAAAGACTCCAAAATTCACATGGCATTTCAAGTGAAACCCACAACTGAACCATTGACTTCAGAGGGTGCCCAGGAGCATGGCGGGGCAGAGCTCCCCGGCCTTTGCCTCCCAGCCTCACAGCAGACTCAGAATCCTGGGCAGCGACAAAGGGCCAAGGCCTCTCTGCTTTCAGATTGAGCCACAGACCAGCGGTGGTTCAGGCACGTCAGGGATGAGACCCCAAAAGCAGAGATGGGGGCAGCAACAGTGTCATTCATGGGGTACCTCCCGCTGAGCGCTCACACCTGATCATGTGGGACTTGCTCCAAGTTGACCTCCCTCGCCACCGCCCCAGAGCAAGCCAGGTCCCCCGGGGCCACTGCTCTGAGCACCGTCTACTTCCCACACCTCAGGCAGATCATCATTTCATTATTTCAGGAATGAGGCATTCAAGGTCTGTCTCCCCACTGGACCATGAGCTCGTGCTGTGGGAACGAGTAAAGTGAAGTCAAGGTGGGTTTCGGAGCCCGGTCCCGGTTACAACCTATCAAGGCCCCGCAGGCCGGGCGAGGTGGCTCACACCTATAATCCCAGCACTTTGGAACGCTGAGGAGGGCGGATCACTGGAGGCCAGGAGTTCAAGGACTGCACTCCTGTGTCACAGCACTCAGCACCCCGCACTGCACCCGGCAAAGAGCGGGTGCTCAGTAAATATTATGAGAGGTACAAAAATTAGCCCCGTGTGGTGGTGCATGCCTGTAGTCCCAGCTACTCAGAAGGCTGATGCATGAGAATCGCTTGAGCCCAGGAGGCAGAGGTTACAGTGAGCCCAGATCACGCCATTGCACTCCAGCCTGGGCGACAGAGGGAAACTCTCTCAAAACAAAATTGATTAATTTTTAAAATGTTTTGAGAGGGAGGGAAGAGGTGGCTCACACCTGTCATCCCAGCACTTTGGGAGGCCGAGGCAGGCAGATCGCCCCAGGGTTAGGGAAGCAGGTCTATTCATGGTATCTGCATTTCACTAAGTCGACCACACGGTTTTTCCTCCCTAAAAGAGGAGGAGTGGAATTGGCAAGATCAGACTCATTTTTGTTTTACAGACGAGGGAAACAGTGCTCCCTGGGACAGGTGACACTTTGCTGCATGAAAACCATCTCTAGCATCTCTAGGCTGGGCGCAGTGGCTCACACTTTGGGAGGCCAAGGCGTGCGGATCACAAAGTCAGGAGTTCAAGACCAGCCTGGCCAACATGGTGAAACCCCTTCTCTACTAAAAACACAAAATTAACCAGGTATGGTGGCACACGCCTGTAGTCCCAGCTACTCAGGAAGCTGAGACAGAATTGCTTGAACCCAGGAACCAGAGGTTGCAGTGAGCTGAGATCACCGCCCCACCCTGCACAGGACCCCTGCATCTGTAACTATTCCCTTCCGCACAGCCCTAGCCTTCTCCTGCTCTCTCACACACCCCTGCTCCCAGGCCCAGGCTCCCAGGGAGGCTGGCTGCACCTGCAGAGGGTGAGGAATCCCAGAGGCCTTGGCCGGGGGTGGATACATCCTCAGAAGTCTTCTGTGGCCGCCAAAGGACCCCATAGTGAGACAGACAGGCTGGGCGGCCTCTGGTCTTCTCAGGCATGGCCTTCAATGCTTGGTTGAACCCCAAAGCCACCCCTGCCCCCACAGGACCCATCTGGACCCTGCACCACAGGAGTCCAGAGCCACTGACTGGTTCATTTCCAGAGCACATTGGTCCCCAAACGCCTGCCCCTGCCCTCAGCACCTGCACACCAAGGGGCCTTCTGTCAGCTTTCCACCAGCTCTGCGGAAGGAAGACGACTCAGGTGAGGTCAAGGGGGGTCTCAGGGCCCAGTCCCACTTATAACCTAACGATCAAGGCCCCACAGGCCGGGCGAGGTGGCTCACGCCCGTAATCTCAACACTTTAGGAGGCTGAGGAGGGCGGATCACTTGAGGTCGGGAGTTCAAGACCAGTCCGGTCAACATGGCAAAACCCCATCTCTACTAAAAATATAAAAATTGGCCGGGTGCAGTGGCTCAAGCCTGTAATCCCAGCACTTTGGGAGGCCGAGGCGGGTGGATCACGAGGTCGAGAGATCGAGACCATCCTGGTCAACATGGTGAAACCCCGTCTCTACTAAAAAAAATACAAAAAATTGGCTGGGCGTGGTGGCGCGTGCCTGTAGTCCCAGCTACTCAGGAGGCTGAGGCAGGAGAATTGCCTGAACCCAGGAGGCGGAGGTTGCGGTCAGCCGAGATCGTGCCATTGCACTCCAGCCTGGGTAACAAGAGCGACACTGTCTCAAAAAATAATAATAATAAATATATATATATATATATATATATATATATATATATATATATATAAATTAGCCAGGCGTGGTGGCGAGTGCTGTAATCACAGCTACTCGGGAGGCTGAGGCCGGAGAATTGCTTCAGCCCGGGAGGCTGAGGTTGCAGTGAGCCGAGATTGTGCCACTGCACTCCAGCCTGGGTGACAGAGCAAGACTCCATCTTAAATAATAATAATAATAATAATGATAATAATAATAAGTTTTGGCCAGACACAGTGGCTCACGCCTGCAATCCCAGCACTTTGGGAGGCCGAGGCAGGTGGATCACGAGGTCAGCAGATTGAGACCATCCTGGCCAACATAGTGAAACCCATCTCCACTAAAAATACTTAAAAAAAAAAAAAAAAAAAAAAAATGAGCCGGGCATTGTGGCATGCACCTGTAATCCCAGCTACTCAGGAGGCTGAGCGCAAGGGACTCGCTTGAACCCTGGAGGCGGAGATCGCAGTGAGCCGAGACTGCACCACTGCACTCCAGTCTGGCAACAGAGTGAGACTCTGTCTCAACAAAGAAAAGTTCTAAGAGAAGAACCGTGGGACCACAGGGGCGCGAATGCCGGTGCCTTCAATGGGGGCGTCAGGCTCTAGACCCCACAGCTCCCCCACCCCACCGTGCAGATGCCGGCTCTGTCCTTCCTCTTCTCTCTCCTCCTCACCCCCCTTCTTCCTCCTTCCCCTCTTCCTGTTCTCTCTCCTTCCTCTACTCCAGGACTCCCCATCCAAGGGAGGAAGGACCGGCATGCCCCCACCCACCCCACCAGCGTGGCAGCCCCGGACCCTCGGAGCCAGGCAGTTTGGTGGCCTCCACCTCCATCCTGGAAGCGTCTTTCAAAGAATGCGGGATGTGGAGGCCTCGGCCCCTCTCGCCTCCCACCACGCCCCTCCCCGTGCAGCCCAGCACGCCTGTCAGCTGCCTGCTGTGGTCGCTGCAAGGGTGGGCAGGCCTGGCTTTCGTCAAGCACTGCCCAGCCTGCAGGCCAGCGGATGTGGAGGAGGAAGGGGGTCAGGGGAGGGGGTGGAATTCTCCAGATTTTCTCCCAGACTCCAGAGGGCCTCTGGAGAGGCGCTTATATAAGCTTTCATTTTTCTAAGAGTGGAAAGGAAATTTTTGAAAATATTAAGAAATGTGGCCGGGTGCAGTGGCTCACGCCTGTAATCCCAGCACTTTGGGAGGCCAAGGCGGGAGGATCACTTGAGCCCAGGAGTTGGAGACCAGCCTGAGCAACAAAGTGAGACCCTGGTCTCTTTCAAGAACAAAAAAAAAAGGAAAGAAAAAAATGAGCTGGACGCAGTGGCTCATGCCTGTTGTCCCAACTACTTGAGAGGTTGAGAGGGGACGATCACTTGAGCTCAGGAATTCAAAACCAGGCTGGGCAACATAGCAAGACCCCGTCTCTATGAAACAGAAAAAGAAAGGAGAAAGGAGAAGACGTGGTGCCATACGGGGCAATAACGGGATGAGCAGCCTGCTTGAGGATCGGGCACCTTCCCAGCCAAGGGCTCCTGCTGCTCTCTGAGGGGCAGGGGCTGGTCCATCTTGTCTCACTGTGTCCAGAGGCCAATCTCGGTGCCAGGCAGGAGGAGGTGCTTGGCAAATATCTGCAGTTTTAATGAATGAAACCAAGGAAAAGGGAATGAGAGGAAGAGAAAAGGGCCAGGACTGGCAGTGATAGAAGGGAGCCTGAGAGAGAAGACGAGGCTGACAGAGGCTGGGTCCCGAGCGGGAGAGGGAGGGGCGGAGGGGAGCCTCAGGGATCGGAAACTGCTGAGCACAGGCTGTCTTTGAAAAGGGCCCAGATTATTCGTCTCAGTCCTCATCTCGCTCCATTTCAGTTCAAGCGGCTGCAAATATTTGAAATGAGTAATTTCTCCTGATGAAGAGAGTCTGATTTTGATTCTGCCTAATTTATTTCAAGATTTAGGGAGCACCCAGAGAGAGCGGGGTTGCGCCTGTCGTCAGGCACCCCCGGCCCCTCTCCTGTGCTGCCTCCGGTCCTGCCCGCAGGAGTCGAGGGGGAGGAGGACCGGCTGGCACCCCTGGGCCCGGGGAGCGGAGGGGCCCCCTGCCAGGGACAGGCCCAGAATGAGGGGCCACAGGCCTACCCCGGGTTCGGCCACCGCAGCCTCTCGCGCATCTCCAGGTCACCGTTTCGCAGCTACCAGATTGGACCCGTCACCCCCCTACCCACAGCGTCGGCGGCTCCCCAGGGCTCCTAGACAGATGCCCAGGCCTGTTCCCAACCAGCCCTGCTTTGCCTCCCGGCTTCGCCTCCTCCATCTCCGGCTCGCCCCGCCTCGACTCACCTCGGCCAGCGCTCCTCCAGGCCCTGGGCCTTCTCCTCTCTCAGCAGCACCAGCAGCCCCCTGTCCTCCCGCCTGCTCTGGGAATCCTGCCCTGTCCTCACGGGAGGTGGGGGCGCCCGGGGCTCTCTGGTCCCCTGTGCAGTCACCAGCGAGGGCCCCCTGCCTTGCTCACAGAGCAGGGGCCAGGCTGACGCACTCAGCACTGGGCCCAGCACACAAGGTGCTGGAGAAACAGCTGGGCCAAGAGTGAATCCTAAAACACAAATGGCCGGGCGCGGGGACTCACGCCTGTAACCCCAGCACTTTGGGAGGCCAAGGCAGGTAGATCACCTGAGGTCAGGCGTTCGAGACCAGCCTGACCACCATGGAGAAATCCCATCTCTACTAAAAATACAAAATTAGCCAGGTACAGTGTCGCATGCCTGTAATCCCCGCTACTTGGGGGGTGCTGAGGCAGGAGAATCACTTGAACCAGGGAGACTGAGGTTGCAGTGAGCTGAGACGGCACCATGGCACCCCAGCTTGGGTGACAGAGTGAGACTCTCTCTCAAAAAAAAAAAAAGAAAAGAAAAGAAAGAAAAGGGAAAAAAAATTAGCTGGGCATGACGGCCTGTGCCTGTAGTCCCAGCTGCTCGGGAGGTTGAGGCAGGAGAATCGCTTGAACCTGGGAGGTAGAGGCTGCAGTGAGCCGAGATCGCACCACTGCACTCCAGCCTGGGCAACAAGAGCCAGACTCCATCTCAAAAAAAAAAAACAAAAAAAAAACCAAGCACAAATGAAGAAGTGATGTGTGTGGGGGGCGAATACATGAAGAACCAACAGCCGAACTCAGAGCCCACCCTGAACAGACAGAGGCCCCAGAACCCTGCCGGGCCCAGGGACTGCGGTGGGGGCCTAGTGGGAGGTTGGTCCTCTGCCCCTCTCAGGAGCCTACTCAGACAGGAAGCAAAAGGCCCGGCCTTGGGCTGGGTGCGGCAGCTCACGCCTGTAACCCCAGCACTTTGGAAGGCTGAGGCAGAAGGGTCTTTTGAGGCCAGGAGTTCGAGACCAGCCTGGGCAACATATTAAGATCCCATCTCTAATATAGTTCATTTAAAGGCCTGGCCTTGGCCCTCAGCTAGGGACCACTCAAGAGCCCCATAGCCCCTCAGCCACGTGCAGAGGGGAGACGGCAGCTGCCTCAGGGCCATCTGTTCCCACAAAGAAAAGGCCACTCCGGTGCCACACGGCAGGAACTCAATAAACACTTGTGGGAGGCAGGAGGGAGGGAGGAGCTGAGGCCCTTCTGACTCCAGCGCCATAGCAGAGGGCACTGGCTCTAGGCGGGCAGCTTGGGCTCAAGGGCTGGCCTCGCCTCTCCTGGCCTGGGGGCTGCAGGCCACCTCGCAGGGGCTCTGGGGCTCCGGAGCGATGGAAGTGCCCTTTCCCGCGGCACTTCCCATTCCCACCCAGGAACCCAAGTCCCCAACACCTCAGATCACAGCGTCACATGGGCCATTTGTTGAGCACTGTGCAGGGCCTCTCCCACGTCATGTGACCCACAAGTGACACCTCATTTCTCACAGATGACGAAACTAAGGAGTAAAGAAGCAGAGCAGGGTGGGCGCGGTGGCACACGCCTGTAATCCCAGCACTTTGGGAGGCTGACCCGGGCAGATCACCTGAGGTCAGGAGTTCGAGATCAGCCTGGCCAAGGCGGCGAAACCCAGTCTCTACTAAACATACAAAAATTAGCCGGGAGTGGTGGTGCATGCCTGTAGTCCCAGCTTCTTGGGAAACTGAGGCAGGAGAATGCCTTGAACCCGCCCGGGAGGCAGAGGTTCCAGTGAGCCGAGTTTATGCCGTTGAACTCCAGCCTGGGCAAAAAGAGAGAAACTCTGTCTCAGAAAAGAAAGGAAAAAAGAAGCAGCAGAGTGGCAGATCCCAGTTCAGACGAGGGTACGCACACCCAGGAAACGGTCTCGGAGGGAACGGGGAGGAGCACTGAGCAGCTGGCCCAGAGCCGGGTCCAGGCCCACCCTCCCAGCAACGGCTCAACTGGGCTTTCCCAAAAGAGGGAAAGGTTTGAGCTGGGTGGCCAGGCGGTCCCATCCCCACCACCTGCGGGTCTCAGATTTCAGGATGTAAGGGCATGGGTAAGCAGGGAGGTGAGAGAGAGTCTGGCTCAAAATACAGGTTCCCAGGCCCTGCTGGCAGAGACTCTGACCCCTGGGTCACAGCCCAGGCCCAGGAATCTGCATTTAACCAGCAGCCCAGGTGGCCCTGACACAGCAGGTCTGGCAGAGGGTCACTACTCTGTTGCAGGAGTGCTTCAGCCCTGGAGTCTGACAGATGTGGGGACAAGCCTCACCTCACCCTGTCCCCTCTGTATGGCCTTTAATCAGTTGTCTTCCCACTAGGGCCACTTGCAGCCAATGAGGAGAAGCAGGTTCGTGCAGGAGTTAAAATATTAAGAGATGTAGCCGAGCACAGTGGCTCACGCCACCTTGAGAGGCCCAGGCAGGAGGATCACTTGAGGTCAGGAGTTCAAGACCAGCCTGGCCAGCACCGTGAAACCCTGTCTCTACCAAAAATACAAAATTTAGCCCATCATGGTGGCACAGGCCTGTAATCCCAGCTACTCTGGAGGCTGAGGCAGGAGAATCACTTGAACCTGGGAGATGGAGGTTGCAGTGAGCAGAGACCGCACCACTGCACTCCAGCCTGTGACAGAGCGAGATCCGGTCTCAAAAAAAAAAAAAAAAAAAAACAGCTCAGTCTCTCATTCAATGACCCAGGATTCTACTCAGCCTCTGCTCTCACTGCCTGTGGTGTGACCTTCAGCAGCTTAATTAACTTCTCTGTGCTACAGTTTCCTCCTGTGCACAGGACTGCCCCCGGGTGTGAGAAACACTACACGCTTGCCAGTACCCACCAAACACCCAACGGATGGCAGCGCTGGTCCACACGCTCCTGACTGCTCTCTGCTCCTGCCTCACCTGAGCAGCCCAGGGGTCCTGAGTCCATCAGTCAGGGCTCACCCGACAACCCCCAGGAAACTCCTCTTTCTCATCATGGCCCCCAGGCCGTGCACGAAGCTCCGCCCACCGCCCTTCCTTCCTTCCTTCCCATCCTTCAGGATATCTGTACCTGTCAGGTGCTGAGTTTTCAATACAAACAGTATTTACGGTTACTTCCAGCTACCTAAGAAACTTGGAAAGGTTCTTTATAAACTAAGGACAGTGATTCTTGAGATGGCATCTCCCAGCAGAGGGACAGAGGTGACAGCGGGGCCTCCCTTCACCGCTTTTGTTCAATTCTGGGATTTTTGGGGTTTTGTGGGTTTTTTTAGACGGAGTTTCACTCTTGTCACCCAGGACGGAGAGCAGTGTGGCGTGATCTCGGCTCACGGCAACCTCTGCCCCATGGATTCAAGTGATTCTCCTACTTCAGCCTTCCAAGTAGCTGAGATTACAGGCATGTGCCATCACGCCTGGCTAATTTTTGTATTTTTAGTAGAGACGGGGTTTCACCATGTTGACCGAGCTGATCTTGAACTCCTGACCTCACGCAGTCTGCCCTCCTTGGCCCTCCAAAATGCTGGGATTACAGGTGTGAGCTACCGTGCCCAGCCTCGGTTCTGGATTTTGAACCATGTGAATGCACTATGCAAATAAATTGATACATTTTTAAAAGTCATCTTGCTGGACAGGCCCTCCCTGACCAATCTTACTAAAATCATCCCCCTTCCCCCCGCCTTTATTTTTTTGAGACACGGTCTCACTCTGTCACCCAGGCTAGAGTGAAGTGGCACAATCTCGGCTCACTGCAACCTCCACCCGCCGGGTTCAAGCGATTCTCCCACCTCAGCCTCCCTAGCAGGTGGGACTACAGGCATGCGGCACCATACCTGGCTAATTTTTGTGCCTTTTGGTAGCGATGGAGTTTCGCCAAGTTGGCCAGGCTGGTCTCAAACTCCTGACCTCAAATGACCCACCTGCCTCGGCCTCCCAAAGTGCTGGGATTACAGGCATGAGCCACCGTGCCTGCCCCCCGCACCCCGGCTTTATTTTGCTCCATGATCCTATCCCTACTGCCATGGCGTTGAGCGTGTATTTGATTGAGTGCCGCGTGTCCCCTCCATTGGAACGGGACCCCAGTGAGCCAAGGGTCATGCCTCGCTCCCCACTGCATCCCGCGTCTGGATCAGGGAATCCAGGCCAGAGCTGCTTAAGAGATCCCTGCAAGAGGCGTGAGAATCATCACACAGCCACTCCCATCAGCCCAACTCCATGTACCTCCAGGCACCGCCCAGGGTTGGCCGTCTTTGCACCCAGGATCGAGCCACAGACGCTCAATCAATGTCTGTTGAATGAATCAAGAAATAAATGTTTAAAGAGCTTGGAACAGATGGATACACTCCTTCCAGAGGGACAAAGTTTTTTGAGAGAAAAACACCCAGAGAGGCGCTACTGACACAGAGGAACGGCTACACTCTGCACAGGGTGGCTAGTATAATTCTTACTAAAGTGTGAATGACTTACCCCAGCAGAAGGAAGAAGTGAGTCCAGAAGAGCCCCAAGAAGAGAGGGAGGAAATGATTCTAGAGTCACATATTCCTATTTGGAAAGTTTTCTCCAATAATTATATCATTTTCTTTTTCTTTTCAAAAAGCCTCTGTCCACCTGGCTCTCCTGTTGCCTGTCGCCCTTCGCCCCCTAAAGTAAGACATCCCAAACAGTTTGGGGGTCAGGAGCCTCCCTCAGGAAAGCCACAGGCTCAGGCCAGTGGCCAGGCTCCCAAAGGTCCACCGTGGCCGTCTCTTGATTGTGGGGGATCAGAGAGTAAGAGCCTCTCACCCTGCCCATCTCCAGGGCTCCCCGAGGCTCTGCTTCCAGAAGCCCCCAGAGGCCACAAACATGTGGTGGAAAGAAGTTGGCCTCTGGAATCTGAGAGCACCGTGGCCTGTTCCAGCTCCTGATCTTCCAGCACATTCTATGCCCCACTGTCCTTCCCGTTACTTTATATGCCTGGTCTTACTTCATCGTCACATCTTTCGGAAGCAGCTATGTTACTGTCCCATTTCACAGCTGAGGAGGTTGAGGCTGGATAGTCACCTGCTCAAGCCCCCACAGTGACTGTGTCCAAAGCCAAGAGCCACACCCAGCCTGTCTGTGCCTATCCCTGCAGGGTACTGCCCCAGGCCAGGTCCTCCACCACCAGCCTCAGTTTCTCTATCCGTGAAATGGGGGTAATGGAGACTCCCTTTCAAGTTTCTTGTGAACACTTACTCACTTCTAGAAGGACTCACAGGCCAAGCACGGTGGCTCACACCTGCCATCCCAGCACTTCGGGAGGCTAAGGCAAGAGCTCAGAAGTTCAAGACTAGCCTGAGCAACACAGGGAGACCACCTCGCTACAAATAATTTAAAACTCAGCCAGGCATGGTGGCATACCTGTGGTATCAGCTACTAGGGAGGCTGGGGCAGGAGGATCACTTGAGCCTAAGAGGTTGAGGCTGCAGTGAGCTGTGATCACACCACTGCACTCCAGCCTGGGCAACAGAGCTAGATCCTGTTCAAAAAAAAAAAAAAAAAAAAACACGTGACTCATGGAAGCGTGTGGCCCCAGGGGGCTCACCAAATGTTCTTTTCCTTCCCTTGCTCGGGGAGCCCACGTCAGTCCCTGGCTCGGACAGCGCCATTTTTCTGAGACTGTGGATGGGTCTTCTCCTGGGTTTTCCTGGTGTGGGTGGGGTGAGGACAGCAGGAGAGGCTGAAAGCAGGAGGCGCAGGTGGGGGCCACTGGGAAGACCCACAGCGGTGTAGTGCCCAGCACGGGGAGGGGCACGGGGGTTCAAGGGCAGCAAAGACTGGCCCGGCTGTTAGGCCCTGTGCCACCCTGGCACCCGCTGCCCTCAGGCCCCCGCAGGGCCAACGAGCCTCTCACAAAGGAAAGGAGGGGCAGAGGACGAGGAAAAGGCAACCCCCATCTTGTGTTGCTTCCTCCCAGTGTTGTTGGGGTGTGTGTGTGAGTGAGTGTGCGTGTGTGTGTGTGTGTGCGTGTGTGTGTGTGTGTGCGCGTGTGTGTGTTTTAATTCCAGCCACTCTATGATCCCATCCGGGGCCTCCTGCCTCCTCCCATCTCCTCGCTGGTGGCTGTCACACGACAGACATTTTTAGTGGTGACAGCTGGCCTTGTGGAACTCGGCTCGAGTACGGGAATGGTTTTTAAAAAAAGAGCGAGGCAAACCACCGCCACTTTAAATAGCAGCGCGGCGGGAGGAGAGGCGGGGAAGCGGGCAGGGCTCGCAGCCGGCGGGTGCCCCTGTGCGCGCGAGGACCCGGGAGCTCACGGGTCGCACCTCTGCCTTTGACTCAGGGGGAAACTGAGGCCCGGAGAGGCTGGATGTCGCACCCAAGGTTACAGGCTTGTGAGCAGCAGAGCAGGGACTTACATCCAGGCGTGTGTGGCTGTAGCACCAAGCCCTTCCCCAACAGCACCCGGCCTCCAGAGGCCACCTGCCCTTCCCTGACCTTGGGGAACAGAGGCCATCCCCGAGCCTCATGAGCCTGCCCACTGCCATGGAGACGGGTGCTCCGGATGGGAGCACAAGGCAGAGGCCCCCAGGGCCCGGAGGGCACCTCGGCCTCCTTGGAGAGACTCAGTTAACGTTTGCAGGGAACTACAGTCCAAGGGCCAGATTCCAAGAGCTTCCCAAGCATCCCTGGGACCCCACATTTGTAGCTGCCTGTCCGACCCACCCTCCATCCAGTCAAACGCCGGGGTCCGGTCACTCCTATCCACACCGTGTCACCTTTAGTGGCTTGAAATTAACCCCAGTGGGAGTCCTGACACCGTGGGAATAGGCACATGCCACAAAACAGGCTTTTGTTCTCTGCAGAGAGCTGGTTGTCGCACATTTACCAGCACCGCTCCCTAGGCCTGAGGGGCCCAGGGCCATCGTGTTACAGTCAGAGCATGAGCTGGAACTCGAGGACATCAGGTCTGCATTCAAATCCCGCCTCTTCCACTACTCACTTCCAAGTGTGAACTCGGGCAAGTCCCCCTAGCACTCTGCGTCTCTAGTAGGGTACCTTGGTGTGAAAAGTAAATGCAAAAATGCTTGAGATGCCAGGCACCGTGGCTCACACCTGTAATCCTAATACTTTGGGAGGCCAAGGCAGGTGGATCATTTGAGATCGGGAGTTTGAGACCAGCCTGGCCAACGTGGTAAAACCCCTGTCCCTACTAAAAATACAAAAAAGTCTGGGCGTGGTGGTGCATGCCTGTAATCCCAGCTACTTGGGATGCCAAGGCAGGAGAATCGCTTGACCCTAGGAGGCAGATGTTCCAATGAGCCAAGATCACCCCTCTGCACTCCAGCCTGGGTGATGGGGGGTGAGACTCCATCTCAAAAAAAAAAAAAAAGAAAGAAAAGAAAAGAAAAGAAGAAGCATGGAGAGCCCAGAGCGCTCCTCAAAGGGCAGCCATTCTTCCAATGCCCGAGGTGACGTGGCTCCAGACCCCTGCCCACCAGTTCTCCCCTCTCTGGACCTACGCGCTTTCGCCTTTGCCATTCCCAAGGGACCACTAACACTCAGCACGTGCCAGTTTGACGCAAACTGGGAGAGAAGGGGACAAACCCCTTCCTTGTTACGGAGATGGCATCTCTCCGAGTGGAACCCCAGGCTGAATTCCACAGGCTTCCGCCACCACCCTGCTTCCAATGCCCTGTCCAGCTCTGTTTCTCCAGGACATACCCTCAGTGGCATCATATCTGCTGGTTTGATGCCCACCTTCCCCCTCACCGCCAGAATGTGGGCTCCATGAGGGCAGAGGCCCTGCATCCGCAGGACCCAGGTCGGGGCCAGGCACGTCATGGGTGTGTGAATCACAACCGCTGCTGGCACCAGTGAGCCCTGGGGCACCCCAGCCAACTGACAGTCTCTACGTGCCAGGTTTCAAAGCAACCCACAAAACCGTAGGTGATACTCAAAACTAGAGAAAGGAGGCCGGGCGCGGCGGCTCACGCCTGCAATGCCAGCACTCTGGGAGGCCGAGGCGGATGGATCACCTGAGGTCAGGAGTTCGAGATGAGCCTGGCCAACATGGTGAAACCCCGTCTCTACTAAAAATACAAAAATTAGCCAGGCATGGTGGCAGGTGCCTGTAATCTCAGCTACTCAGGAGGCTGAGGCAGGAGAATCGCTTGAACCCGGGAGGCGGAGGTTGCGGTGAGCCAAGATCGCACCATTGTAATCCAGCCTGGGAGACCAGAGCAAAACTCCATCTAAAGAGAGAGAGTGAGAGAGAGAGCCTATCTCACCATGAGGGAGATGCTGAAATTGGCCTGGGAAGTAGGAAGGTCTCTGTCACTAGAAGTAGTCAAGCAAAGATTGAGCAACCAACCCCCAGAGATGGACAGGATGGTGACTTCATGCAGGGATGGGAATGAAGGAGAGGGATTTTAGGGTCTCCATGCTGAGAGCTTTCAGTACCATGATCCACGGCCCAAGCTGAGCGCTATGGGCACTGTTTCTATAAGTAACAGTCTGTGCTTCAAGGCTTAGCAGAGAAAAAATCATTTTAATGAGTGAAACACATGTGTCAACATGTCACATTATAGACTGGGAAACATTTACTCTATTCTTACCTTATTTTTACATGGTTAATAATAACTTTTTTTTTTTGAGATGGAATCTCTCTTTGTCTCCCAGACTGAAGAGCGATGGTGCCATCTCAGCTCACTGCGGCCCCCACATCCCAGATTCAAGCCATTCTCCTGCCTCAGCCTCCCAGGTAGCTGGGCCTACAGGTGTGTGCCACACTCAGCTAATTTTTTTTTTTTTAGTATTTTTAGTACAGACTGCGTTTCACCATGTTGGCCAGGCTGGTCTCAAACTCCTGGTTGCATGTGATCCACCAGCCTCGGCCTGATTCGGTGCTGGGATTACAAGCGTGAGCCACCCACATACAGCCGTGTTTACTATTAATATCTCACATTTTATAGAGCTGTCCTACTCTAACACAGGTATTTTAATGTATTAAATTTATAATTTTAAATATACAATCTCATTTAATCCTGAAACAATCCGGGGTAGTGAGTGCTATTATGATACACATGGAACGGTCAGGTTTCTGCTATGATAAGACTGTGTAACAAACAACCCCACCAATCCGTGGCTTGCCATGTTTATTTCCATCTCTCACAGGCCTGCGGGTAAGCAGGGGGTGGCTTTGCTTTGTTCTGTGAGTCGGCTCAATTAATCTGCAGGCCATGGATCAGATTCAGATCAGATCCACCAGTCCCTCTTCTGGAACCCTCAGCTACCTGGGACACGTTTGCACATGGGAGAAGCTCAAACTGCCAAGCCAAAACCCAGCCATATTTCAAGCCTATGCCTTTGGCACATCCACTAATATCCCAAGTCACATGGCCAAGCCCACACTTCAGCTGGGTGGAGAAATATACTCTGCCTACTCCAGCGGGAGCTACTGCAAAGTCACACGGCAAAGCACATGGGTGTATAATTCTATTACAGGAGGGAATGGAAATTGGGAATAATATCCAGTCTATCCCCAGACGTTGCACAGATGAGAATCCAGGGTCTCACACCAGTGGCTCAAGGACACAAAGCAGTGGCTGCTTTGTGTGATTCTGCCTGGGATTTTGACTCGGGTTGTCTGACGTCCAAGCTGCTCAGCCCCCACAGCCTGCCAGGCAAGTACCTGATACATCATAGGTGCTCAATAAACTATCAGTTCATTATTGAAGTGTATATTTCAATCTGCCATTTATGGCAAGCCAGTTACACCGAAATGACACTGTTAACTTGTTTTTAAAAAGAAACTTTAAAGGAAAAAATGATCAGTCTAATGAATGAAATGTTAGTGACTGGTGCGAGACTTGATTTGGAAGATCGACAGAGTGGAGTTCAGTGTCCACAGGCTAAAGGAACCCACCTAAGAGAGGGCATGGCAGGACTGACAGTGGGGCTCCCCACACCCTTTTTTTTTTTTTTTGAGATAGTCTTCCTTGGTCTTCCAGGCTGGAGTGCAGTGGCACGATCTCAGCTCTCTGCAACCTCCGGCTCTCAGGCTCAAGCGATTCTCCTGCCTCAGCCTCCCAAGTACCTAGGATTACAGGCTCCTGCCACCACACCTGGCTAATTTTAGTATTTTAGCTAATTTCAGTATGTTGGCCAGGCTAGTCACAAACTCCTGACCTCAGGTGATCCACCCACCTTGGCCTCCCAAAGTGCTGGGATTACAGGTGTGAGCCACCGCGCCCAGCCAGGGCTTGTTCTTCTTAAGAGGCCAAGGCTGGGAGAGAGCCAGTATGGTTGGCATGGAGAAGGAGCAGCTGAAGTGATGGAGAAACACCCACTACCTGCTGGAACCCGCACCAAGCATTCCAGCACACTGAGGCAGGAGAGATATACACCCCCCAGCCAGGTGAGCTGGGGCAGTCTGCAGGATTCTGGGGAGAAGCTCAAGGCTGCAGCCCAGGTCAGTTCCCATAAGGCATCTGCCCTTTTATCCCCCGGACTGCAGCGGAGACCAGTGGTGAAAATAGTACGGGTCTAGCCCGGTCCAGCAGGGTGTTCCTAACCCTTTGCTTTGAGACCCAGAACTCAAGTCACAGGTGGCCCAGGAGCCTCAGCTTCCTCCTCAGTTAAGAAAAGGAGGCAGGGGTCAGGGGCGGTGGCTCACACCGGTAATCCCAACACTTTGAGAGGCCTGGGTGGGTGGATCCCCTGAGGTCAGGAGTTCAAGACCAGCCTGGCCAACATGGTGAAACCCCGTCTCTACTAAAAATACAAAGATTAGCTGGGTGTGGTGGTGGGCGCCTGTAGTCCCAGCCACTCAGGAGGCTGAGGCAGAAGTGTCACTTGAAGCCAGGAGGTGGAGATTGCAGTGAGCCGAGATCACACCACTGCACTCCAGCCTGGGTGACACAGTAAGACTCCATCTCAAAAAAAGAAAGAAAGAAAGAAAAGGCAAGAATGACAGAGAGAGAAGGAAGGAAGGGAGGGAGGGAAGGAGGGAAGGAGGGAGGGAGGAATAAGGTTGTTACGAGAAAGGAGCAGGCATCGGTGTCCTCGCTATCCCAGACAAACCATGTCACCTGGTGCTCAGTACTAAAGGTGGAAGAAGCTAGGCTCAGTGGCTCATGCCTGTAATCACAGCACTTTGGGAGGTCTAGGCAGGACGATCACCTGAGACCAGGAGTTCGAGACCAGCCTGGGCAACATAGCGAGACCTGCCCCTCTCCACTAAAAAAAATGATTAAAAATTAGTGGAGCAGCCGGGCGCGGTGACTCAAGCCTGTAATCCCAGCACTTTGGGAGGCCAAGGCAGGTGGATCACGAGGTCAAGAGATCGAGACCATCCTGGTCAACATGGTGAAACCCCGTCTCTACTAAAAATACAAAAAAATTAGCTGGGCATCGTGGCGCTTGCCTGTAATCCCAGCTACTCAGGAGGCTGAGGCAGGAGAATTGCCTGAACCTGGGAGGCGGAGGTTGCGGTGAGCCGAGATCACACCATTGCACTCCAGCCTGGGTAACAAGAGCGAAACTCCGTCTAAAACAAAAAAAAAAAAATTAGTGGAGCATAGTGGCATATGCCTGTGGTCCCAGCTGCTCAAGAGGCTGAGGCTGGAGGATCACTTGAACCCAGGAAGTTGAGTCTGCAGTGAGCTATGATTGCACCACTGCACTCCTGCCTGGGTGACACAGCAAGACCCTGTCTCTTAAATAAATAGGCAGGGCACCATGGCTCATGCCTGTAATTCCAGCACTTTGGGAGGCTGAGGCAGGTGGATTACCTGAGATCAGGAGTTCAAGACCAGCCTGATCAACATGGAGAAACCCTGTCTCTACTAAAAATACAAAATTAGCTGGGCGTGGTGGTGCATGCCTATAATTCCAGTTACTGGAGAGACCGAGGCAGGAGAATTGCTTGAACCTGGGAAGTGAAGGTTGTGGTGAGCCGAGATCACACCACTGCACTCCAGCCTGGGCAACAAGGGCGAAACTCCATCTCAAAAAAAAAAGAAATACAAAAAATTAGCTGGGCATGTTGGCTGAGGCACTAGAATCGCTTGAACCCAGGAGGCAGAGGTTGCAGTGAGCCGAGATCGCACCACTGCACTCCAGCCTGGGCGACAGAGCGAGACTCTGTCTCAATAAATAAATAAATAAATAAATAAATAAATAAATAAATAAATGATGGGCGTTTTCTCTCTAGGAATATTCCAGCTAATAGTCGAAGAGGGAACAGTAGAACTGGATTCTCTCCATTTTGCAGCCCCTCAAGAACTCACAGGGAGGGCGCCCTACTATCTGAGACCTCATCTTCCCAAACACAGCAAGCCTGGATCTTCGAACCTCCTCACCCAAATGCCAATCTACAGGATGCACAGACACAGTCACACACTACCCTGGGGACAAATCGAGCAGGATCCAACTGAGGGAGCTCTGCAGGACAAACATAAGGCAAAAACATGGGGCGGGGAGCCTCTCAAAGAGGAGGTGTGACTGACTTCTCAATCCATTGCCGTGCGGGCCTTATTTAGATCCCGGTTCAAATGCAGACAATTACACAAGAGTGTGTGTGTGTTATATGCTACAGAATACGCAATCACCTAACAATCATATATTAAATGTATTCCATAAATACATTAAATAAATATGTGTTTATATATGAAATATAAATGAGGAGTCAGCGCACTGGAAATTTGGTGACATTGTACAGGTGTTTTATACCTATAATGATGTGCGGATGTATTTACGCTTTTGAGAAATGTGATGATATTGATTTGCTTCCTTAGGTATGGTAGCGATGTATTATGTTTGAAAAGCTCTTAGTTTTTAAAGCCACATGCTGAAGTATTTCCAGATGAAACAAGACGTCTGGGATCTGCTTCAAAGCAAACAGGGAGAGGGAAAGGGTGGGGACCAGATGAAATCAGACCCACGGGGAAGAGTGGCTGGTGCCGCGGGTGATGGTACATGGGGTTCATTACATTATTCTCTCAATTTTTGGTCAATGCTTGAAATTTTCCATAATGAGATGTTAATGCTAAATAGTTCACCTAACAGGCCAGGAACGGTGGCTCACTCCTGTAATCCCAGCACTTTGGGAGGCCAAGGCAGGCAGATCACCTGAGGTCAAGAGTTCGAGACCAGCCTGGCCAACATGGTGAAACCCCATCTCTACTAAAAATACAAAAATTAACCAAGCGTGGTGGTGCATGCCTGTAATCCCAGCTACTCAGGAGGCTGAGGCAGGAGAATCGCTTGAGCTCGGAAGGCAGAGGGTACAGTGAGCCGAGATCACGCCGTTGCACTCCAGCCTGGGCAACAGAGCGAGACGCCATCTCAGAAAAAAAAAAGAAATAGCTCACATAATTGGAAAGTTTAGAAAGGGATGTTTCTCTCCATTTTTTATTGTGATAAAATACACAAAACGTAAAATGTACCTTCTTCACCACGGTTAGGCACGGTTCAGCAGCCCGAAGCCCACGTGGCTTGTGTCTCTATCACCACCATCATCTCTAGAACAATTTTCATCTTGAAAACTGAAATTCTGTCCCCATTAAACTTTAGCTCCCATTCCACCTTCTCCCCAGCTCCTGGCCCCCACCATCCCACTGTCTCTGTGAATCTGACTACCCTAAGCACCCCACGTGGGTGGTCTTGCTTTGTAGCCCAGGCTGGTCTGGAATTCCTGGCCTCTAGTGATCTCCCGCCTTGGCCTCCCGAAGTGCTGGGATTATAGGCATGAGCCACCCCACCGGCCAGTATTTGTCCCTTTTTGATGGGCTTGTCTCACTTAGGTCCTCAAGGTCCACCCATGTCGTCGCATGTGTCAGAATGTCCTTCCTTTTTAAGCTGAATCACGGCTGGGAGCCGTGGCTCATGCCAGTAATCCCAACATTTTGGGAGGCCGAGGTGGGCAGATCACTTGAGGTCAGGAGTTCAACACCAGCCTGACCAACCTGGTGAAACCCCGTCTCTACTAAAAATACAAAAATTAGCTGGGTATGGTGGCAGGTGCCTGTAATCCCACCTACTCAGGAGGCTGAGGCAGGAGAATCGCTTGAACCCGGGAGGTGGAGTTTGCGGTGAACCGAGATCACACCTCTGCCCTCCAGCCTGGGAGACAGAGCGAGACTCCATCTCAAACTAATAATAATTATTATGATTATTAAATTTTTTTTCAGAAAAGAACTTGGAGTCAAAGTCATAGAGACATGCCGGGCCACGTGGGTATCACAAAACCTTGAGAAGGCCATCGCCTCTCTGAGTCTCCGTCTCCTCCCCACCTGTAAAGTGGAGATAGTGCCCATGAATCCCGTCAAGGGAGGTGGAGAGAATTAAAGAGAAAAGAAACATCAAGTCCTAGCGTGGTGCTTCTTGACAGATGTTGGTTCTTTATGACCAGTAGCGGCAGTGAGCAGGGAGGACTATTACACAGGCCCAACCATTCATCACATCCCAACCCCTCCGCCCCAGGCAGCAGGGTGCCAGGGTTCCTGGTCTTTTCTTCCTGTGTTGTGATGTCGTCTGCCCTAAAAGATCCACTCCCAGACTCCCAAACTAGTAAAATCCTACCTATGCCTCAAAGGCTAGCCCAAAGATCCCCTCCTCCACAAAGCCTGCCTGGATTCCCCTTCACCACAACACAAAGACTCTCCCAACCACAGCCACCAGGGCTCACTCTGCAGCAGCTCCTAGTCCCATGCTCTAAAAGGTCTGTCACCTTGTCACCTGCCCCTTCAAACTGAGGGCTGGGGCCAAGCTGCAGAATAGGGCTGGTACAGAGCAGGTGTTCAGGAACTACAGAATGCACAGGTGAACAGCAGGACGGACAAATGGCTGAAAGCCGCTTTCTGCATTTGTCAGAACCAACTGCAAGGGCAGAAAGCCAACTCAAGTTGTCCCAAGCCAAAAGGGGGGACTGAGTCAGGCAAAGCTGGATCTGGGTTGACAGAGTGTGAGTCTGTGTCCCCACCCAAATTTCCCATTGAACTGTCATCCCCAGTGATGGCGGCGGGGCCTGGTGGGAGGTGGCTGGACCACGGGGATGGATTTCTCATGGATGGTTTGGCACCATTCCCTTAGTGCTGTTCTTGTGCTGTTGAGTTCTCATGAGATCTGGTTGTTTATAAGTGTGTGGCACCTCCCTTCCCTCTCTCTCCCTCTCTCTCTCTCTCTCTCTATCTCTATCTCTATCTCTCTCACTCTCTCTCGATTGTGATATGCCAGCTCCCCCTTGACCTTCCGCCATGATTGTAAGTTTCCTGAGGCCGCCCCAGAAGCCAAGCAGATGCCGGTAGCATGCTTTCTGGAGAGCCTGCAGAACTGTGAGCCAAATAAACCCCTTTTCTTCCTAAGTTACCCAGTGTCCCGTATTTCTTTACAGCAATGTGAGAACCAATACACAGGCGCTCAAACAATGTCCCCCTCCTCGGTCCCCTCTCGATTTCTCAGCTCTGCTGTTACAGTGCTGGCTTCATCTTGCTCAGGCTGTCCACACAGCTGACCTTGGCAACTCTGACCTCATATCCTACCGGCCTAGACTCCCTGGCAAAGAGGGAGCTTCCCTTCCCCTTTCTCTGCCCGCAGGTCCCAGGACTATATCTCGTTGGCTTGCCTTGGGTCACATGACTGCATGCTCCCCATGCCCCGACTGGCCAGCCTGGAATGACAGGTGTGCTCCTGAAGGACAGGAGACCACTTCAAACAGAGACCCGAGGGTGCCTGAGAAGGTGGGGTGCTGGGCAGGTAAACAGCCATACTCATGTTCCCAATGTCACCCCCACGGCGGATCGGCAGGTGGGGTCTGGAGGAATGCAACCCTCTGCTTTGGCCAGAGGGTGAAGAGCAGACAGAGGGCTGTGCTCAGAGGACTTGGCCCAAAGAGGGCACAGACTGGTAACTGCATAGACAGGAGCAGCACGGAGCGGCAGTCAGATGACCAGGAGGGAGGAGGAAGCTGGACCCCAGCCCAGGGGGCCTGGAGAGCTCTCTAGAGCAGGGCTGGGGGGCCTGTCATGCCTATCCTGGCCACGTATCTCCAACACTCCTCCCACAGGGGTAACCGCCCAGCCCACCCCACCCCGTAGATGTTCTAAGCCACACCCGTAGGCCCTGGGTGAGCCTCCAGCTCTGACCAGGCCCTGATTCTGGGGTGGTTTCCCTGTGAGTAGGGCAAACGGTACTGAGCCCATACTGTGTATGAGACGCATTTCCATAGCAATCCAAAAACTCAAAACAGGCCAGGAGTGGTGGCTCACACCTGTAATCCCAGCACTTTGGGAGGCTGAGGGGGGAGAATCATTTGAGTTCAGGAGTTTGAGACAAACCCGGCCAACGTGGCAAAACCTCGTCTCTCCTAAAAACACAAAAACATTAGCAGGGTGTGGTGGTGCGCACCTGTGGTCCTGGCTACTTGGGAGGCTGAGGCAGGAGAATTGTTTGAACCTGGGAGGCAGAGTGGGCGTGAAAGATCTCACCACTGCTCTCCAGCCTGGTGACAGACAGAGACTCCATCTCAAGGGGGGATAAAAAAAAAAATCCGTACTCCTGGGCCCCATCTTGGATTTCGTGTATCAGGATTTCAGAATGGGAGGAGCCCCAAGGATCTGCGTGTAACCGGCTGTCCAGAGATTCCAACACAGCCAGCAGACATATGGAGAAATCACTTGGTTTCCAGAATATCGATCCTGAAATTCAGTCAAAGAGAGGGGAAGACCATACCTGGTCCTCAGGAGCCCAAGGCTGCCGGTGGAAAAGGAGTGCCCGAGGAGCAAATGCCCCCCTCACCCCTCCCTGCACCCCTATGGCCCCACATACCCTAAGTTTTTAATCTATACATATTCAAGATGCTCTCCCCATTCAAGCGCAAGTGTGCAGAGCCCATCAGGACGGGAGGCGGGGTCTCGGGCCAACACTTTCTGTGTGTTCCCATCTTTTCATGAGGAAGAGGCCCCAAGCATCGGGAGAGATTTTGTTCCTGCCATCTGAGTGAAGGCAGATGTGAAGGGCTAATTGATTTGCTTCCCCATTTTTTATTAATCAAAGACAAACCCCAGCTGAGCCAGGCCTCTAATCTGGGGGATGAGGCCACACTGAGACAATGCCATCCTCACCCAGGGCACAGACACCCGATGTTTTCAGTGGGGTAAGGAGCTTCATTTCTGCTGGACCCCTCATGTCTAGAACACTCTGGAGAAGTCCAGGGGCCCGAGGGGCAGGGTAGGAAGTCTGGGATCCAGGCAGGGAGGTCCTGCCCTGAGTCAAGTAGGCTGAGAACGACCCACCAGGGTCACAGTGGAAGCAGAAGTCGGGTGCCGCTGACATTGAGACCTGGGCTCCCTGCCTCTCCCTTCAGACGTGACCAGAGCCACAGAGCACGTTCCCCGGGGTCTCAGGGCCTTCGCTGCCAGAGCCCGACCCAATCAAGGTTCCCTGTTCAACCGCAGAGCTCCAGGCAACTTGCTGGGCCTGCAGACCCCAACATCTGGCCTAAATCTTCTCTGCTTCTGCCACATCTGGGATGGGGGAGGGTGTGAAAATGACCCTCCCCTATTTCTCATGGCAGGCTCCTGACAGCTAGAGGCTGGGGAGAAAAAGGTTTTTCTTGGATCTCACAGATGCTCACTCGGCAAAAATCTGTGAGGGTCTCAGTTTCCCCTCCAAGCAGCAGGGATGCTGCTCTTCCCCCACATACCCCATACTCCATCCCTGAACCCCTGGCTTCTGGGACAACCTGAGGATGGCATGGTGCCAGCTCTTGCTGCAGCCCTGAGAACTCTCCTTCCCCTAAGGACAAGTTAGGGCCTGGGAGGCAGGACCCCTGGGCTGAGTCCAGGCTCTGCCACTGACCCCTGGCCCTATTCCACCTGGCCACTCTGCTGGAGAATCCCGCACGCACACTGGATTTGGGGATCAGAAAGACGCTCCTTGCCAGGTCCTTCTAATGGGCTCTACTCACCTCTCCACCCCTCCCAGCGACCCCTCCCCATTCATTCTCGTGCCAGCCTCCCAGGCCTTCCTTTGCCTCTCCCAAAGCCTCAAAGCCCTCCTTCATGCTGTTCCCTCTGACTGCAACACCCTTCCCTGCTCCTGCCCTGGCCAACCCAGGCCCAGTCTGAATGTCACGGGTCCCCAGAAGCCTTGCCGACACCCCAGGTCTCTCAGACCCCCCCCCGCCGTGCCACCCTCCTCTTCTCCAGTGGGGTCATCTGGTGTGTCACTCAAGACTAAATGTCGGTGATCCCCTCCCCCGCCCGCCCCGACCTTAAGCGCTGTCCTCAAAGGGCCAGACACACCCTCGACCATCAAAGCGTGGCTAACTGGAAAGGTTTCAGCGAGATCAAGGGTTTTAAAGCTCCCGGGGGGTTGCGGGGAGTCAAGGGTGGGGCAGGCGCCCAGCCCCGCCCCTTAAAGGGTCCCGGGAGTACGAGACAGAGCTGTCCCGGGGTCCCCTGCGCAGTAGGTTGCTTCAAAGGGCCTGCGGCGGGTGGAGGTCCCTCAAGGGAGGGGCGAGCCGCACGGGCGCCCTGCGGCTCCGGGAAAGTCCCGGCTAGCGGCTGCCAGGAGGACAGGCCCTGAACTACAACTCCCATGATGCCGTGCGGGCGGCGGACATGGGCGGAGCGAGCGCCGTCGGCTCCGCCCCTCGCGGCCTTCTGGGGACTGTAGTTCTCCCCGGAGGGGCGCGGCCGGAGTTTGAGGGTGTCTGGGCGTTCTTATCGTCTCAGGAAAAGGGGAGTTCCTGCGGCCCGCGAGGAGGGACGGGCTGAGGGCGCTGGCTCCCTGCAGGGCGGTCGGCGGCTCCCTTCTAGCTGCGGCTTCTCCCAGCCTCATTTCCCAAACATAATACCCGGCGCTATTGTATTTAGTGAGCACCTACTATGCGCTGGGCCCTGTGCTGATCTCTTAAAAAGGGCAGAGACAGAGACAGGCATGGTTCTTGTTCTTTGCTGAGCACACAGTCCAAGCAGGGAGACAGGCCTGGGACGTTTACTCACACAAGTACATAATCACCTGTAATGGGTCAAAAGAGTACCACAGCCGGGGCCACAGGGACGGGACTCTGGGAGCCAAGGACAGACAGAGTAGACCACGGAATGGAATCTTTGGCATTTCAAGGGTGAATGTTATGGGTGGGTTGGGAAAATCTAGAACTAGCCCTGCCGACCCCTTCATTATCCGGATGAAGAAACTGGCCCAGAGGCCGGAGGCGGTGGCTCATGCCTGTAATCCCAACACTGCGGGAGGCCGAGGCAGGCAGATCACTTGAGGCCAGGAGTTCAAGACCATCCTGGCCAAAGTGGTGAAACCCCCTCTCTGCTAAAATACGAATATTAGACCAGGCATGGTGGCTCAGGCCTGTAATCCCAGCACTTTGGGAGGCCAAGGTGGGCGGATCACAAGGTCAGGAGACCATCCTGGCCAACATGGTGAAACCCTGTCTCTACTAAAATACAGAAAATTAGCCAGGCGTGGTGGCGCACTCCTGTAGTCCTCGCTACTCAGGAGACTGAAGCAGGGGAATCGCTTGAACCCGGGAGACAGAGGTTGCAGTGAGCCAAGATCACGCCACTGTATTTCAGCCTGGGCAGTGGAGGTTGCAGTGAGTCAAGATTGTACCACTGTATTGTCACAGAGCAAGACTCCATCTCAGAAAAAAAAAAAAAATACGAATATTAGCCAGGCGTTGTGGTACGCACCTGTAGTCCTAGCTACCCAGGAGGCTGAGGCAGGAGACTCGCTTGAACCAGGAAGGTGGAGGTTGCACTGAGCCAAGATCATGCCACTGCACTCCAGCCTCAGCCACAGAGCAAGACTCTGTCTCAAAAAAAAGAAATTGTCCCAGAGACAGGAGGAGACTTGCCCGAAGTCACAAGCAGATCAGAGGAAGTCAGTCCCGGGAGGCCCGCCCAGATGTTAAACTCCCAAGGACATGGCCAAGGTCTTATGTGTCTGCCCGCCTCCCTCCCACCTCACCACGTCCCCCAAACACACCTGCCACCCAGCCCTGTGCAGTAAGTGTGAGGAACAGCTCCCCTGGGGCCCAATGTCTGCCCTCGGTGAAAACACGGGGCTCCGGGCCTCAAAAATTGCACACTCCCTTGATGTGCCAGGAACACAGGATTCACCTCATAGGGCCTCCAAGACCCTCCATCATCCTAAGAGAGTGGCCCTCCTACCCTGAGCAGGCAGGCAGAGGTGCCCCATGCAGGCTGGACACCAAGCCCTTCTTCCGGAGCCTGCAGGGCGACCTCAGTCCTCACTCCAGCCAGGGGGTTCGCCACTCTGCCCATTCCCCATCGGTGAAAAGAACACACAGTACACCCGCCTCGTGCCGTCGTTCTAGCAGCAAAACCAGAGATGATAGATGCGTAGGGCATTTTCCAAGCAGGAGAGGTGCCAGTGTGAGTCACTATCTGCTCCGCGCCCTGATGCGACGCCGTGGGACCGCCAGGAGCCATCTGTGGCCTGCTGCTGGGCGCCAACCAGGGGACAGGCTGCCAGGGCTGGAGGTGTGCAATCCAGGAGAAAGAGCCCGGGGACCATAAGCCCTTCTCTGGGGAGTCTGGGCTTCATCGGAGCCCTGAGGACGCCCGTCAAGGCTCTGAGCAGGGAATGTGGCTCCCTCGGGAACGCATCTCCAGTGCTCAGTTTAAATAGCAGAGCTTCAGGCCGGGCACGATGGCTCACACCTATAATCCCAGCACTTTGGGAGGCCTAGAGGGGCGGATCATGAAGTCAGGAGTTAGAGACCAGCCTGATCCACATGGTGAAACCCCGTCTCTACTAAAAATACAAAAATCAGCTGGGCATGGTGGCGCGTGCCTGTAATCCCAGCTACTCGGGAGGCTGAGGCACGAGAACCACTTGAACCTGGGAGGCGGGGGTTGCAGTGAGCCGAGATCGTGCCATTGCACTCCAGCCTGGGCAACAAAGGGCTCTGTCTCAAAAAAAAAAAAAAAAAAAAAAAAAAGAAAGAAAAGAAAAAAAAATATTTTTTGAGATGGAGTTTCTCTCTTCTTGCCCAGGCTGGAGTGCAATGGCCATCTTAGCTTACCTGCAACCTCCACCTCCCAGGTTCAAGCAATTCTCCTGCTTCCGTCTACTGAGTGGCTGGGATTATAGGCGTACACCACAACACCTGGTTAATTTTGTGATTTTAGTAGAGATGGGGTTTCTCCATGTTGGTCAGGCTGGTCTCGAACTCCCGATTCGAGTGATCCACCCACCTCGGCCTCCCAAAGTGCTGGGATTACAGGCTGGAGCCACAGCGCCCAGCCAGAAATTTTTTAAATAAATAAATAGCAGAGCTTCAGCAAATCTGAAAGCACCATGACTCCCTGCTGTCCTCCGGATGAAGTCCGAACTCTTCAGCCTGACCCCTGCCCCTGAGCCCTGGGGCTCTCTGTCCCCAGAATTCACCACGGCCTTCCCTCCTTGGGGCCTTTGCAGACCTTTAGGACTGGCACCCCAAAAAGCAACCCAAGACCTTCTCCCTTTCCTTCTTCTACCATAAAGGCCAGCAAAATTGTAAAACTAGATTTTTCAGGAGCCGGGCGTGGTGGCTTACACCCGGAATCCCAGCACTTTGGGAGGCTGAGGCGGGTGGATCACCTGAGATCAGAAGATCGAGACCAGCCTGGCCAATGTGGCAAAACCCCACCTCTACTAAAAATACAAAAAATTAGCCGGGTGTGGTGGCAGGTGCCTGTAATCCCAGCTATCGGGAGGCTGAGGCAGGAGAATCACTTGAACCTGGGAGGCGGAGATTGCAGCATGCTGAGATCGCGCCATTGCACTCCAGCCTGGGCAACAAGAGTGAAACTCCGTCTCAAAAAAAACAAAACAAAACAGAAAGCCTGGATTTTCCAAGGCTTCCTTGCAGTCCAAAGCGGCCAGGTAACCCAGTTCTAGCCAATAAGGTAGAAGGAAAGTCCCTGAGGAGCAAATCCCTTTCTGAATACAGAGATGGAGGCTGGCAAGGAAAAGACCCTCTCACTCAGCTCTTTGGCCTTTTGCTCCTTCTCCTTCTTCTTGCCTGGAACATGGATGTGAGGCCTGGAGGTGCTGCAGCCATCTTGGGACCATGAGGCAGTAACTGTGAGGACACAGCCTCCACACTGAGGATAGTGAAAGGGAAGATAGAGCTGGGGTGGCAATGCCATCTGTAAGTTACTATAACAGCCCAACAACCCACCCCAGGCTTATCATTGGCTGAGGCAAAATCCTCGTCCTGTATAAGCCCCTGTATTTGTGGTTTCTTTATTTGCAATGAACGTAATGCTCATGTTCCACGGCCCTTTGGGAGGACCCTGCGGAGCTGCCATCCTTGCTCTCCTCGGGCTCACTGTGTGCCCGCCACCGCGCTGGCCTCTCTTGATTCTCTGATCACAACGAACTCATTCCTGTCTTAGGACCTTTGCACTGGCTGGGCTGGCTGGAGGCTGCTGGCTCTTTCCCGCCACTCTGGCGGTCTCAGTTTAAACCTGACGTCCTGAAAAAGGCCTTCCCTGTAGGCCGCGCGATCTGTAGGAGGCTCCCCAGGGCGCTCTACCCCATGAGCCGGTTTCTCTTCCCGGTTTCTCTTCTCCCCACTCCTTGCTGTCTGCTGCTTTCTCTGCTGATTTCTTCATCTGCTTTGCGCACAGAATGGCAGTTCCATGGGGACATGGGGAGTCTGGATGTTTGCCTGTATTCCATGCCTGTGTCCCCAATGTGTGGCATAAATACTCAATGAAGGTTTGCTGGATTGATTAATTATTCAGTGTATTTTTTTTTAAAGACAGAGTTTTGCTCTTGTCACCCAGGCTGGAGCACAGTGGCTCGATCTCAGCTCACTGCAACCTCCATCTCCGAGGTTCAAGCAATTCTCCTGCCTCAGCGTCTCAAGTAGCTGGGATGACACGCACGCGCCACCACACTCGGCTACTTTTTTGTATTTGTGGCAGAGATGGGGTTTCATCACATTGGCCAGGCTGTTCTCAAACCCCTGACCTCAGATGATCCACCTTTCTTGGCCTCCCAAAGTGCTGGAGTTACAGGCGCGAGCCACCACGCCCAGCCAATTATTCAGTGTATTCATTAATGCCAGCCTCTCTGCTGATGTGCTCTCTCTCTCTCTCTGCGTGGGAGCTGGAAACCCCCACTCTTTCCTTCGAGCTGTGCCTCCTGGGAAAGCCACCTTGGCGCTCCCAGACCTGGCTGGGACAGCTGTGGTTCCTGCACCCGTGTCTTCAGATGTCTGTCTGCTGCCGCAATTTCTCTTTCACAGTTCTAACTGCAAGGTGACTGACATCTTCATCTGTTAGATGTCATCTCCCCCTCCAGGCCGTAAACTCCAAGAGGGCAGGGACTATCTTCGTTTCCTGCTCCACGGGCCGTGCCTGGCACAGTCGATGTGTTTGTTGAATGAATGAATGGCAGCAGCTGCTTCTAGACTGGAAGACCTCAGGCTAGAGGACGGGAGTCACCTGAGTCCCCTCCCGCCGCACCCCAGCCCACCCCCTCCCCCGGAAGACAAACTCAATCAAAGCCTCGTGTCCCACCCAGTTCAGATCTGCCTTGCTCTGAACAAAGGGGCAGCTGGTGCCTCTGCCCAGACAGACGCCTGCATCAGCAACACGGAGCAAAGCCAGCCTTGCCGCACAGCCCGAGGCTCTCGGGAGGCTGTTTCTCAGCCAGATTTTGCCCCTTTCCCTCCACCCCATCCTCCTATTCACCCACTCCCCCAAATAACAGCGCACACCCTCAACCCGCGTGTGGAATTTTTCGTCTTCAAAGCGCCTCGTAAGCATTAGCTCATTAGCAGAGCAGCCCCTTGACACCGTGGAGCTGCTCCCTGAGTGTCTTCTGAGTCATAACGCTCGAGTTTACCGACAAAAACAAGTTTTTCCCATAGAGCGGATTCGGCGCCACAGCCAAGATCACTGTCTCAGAAAAAAAAAAAACGAAGAAGGAAGAAGAGAAACGCTGCCTCCGGCGAGCACCAGCCAGGGCTGAGCCCCGTGTCCGCTCCAAGCACCAGGAGACCCGGGAGATGCCAGGCTCAGAGCAGGGGCCACCGAAGCGCCTGTCCCCTGCCCTGGGCTGGAACCCTCCACCAGGACGTCAGAGCGTGACCCCAGACACCTGGCAGCTCGCCCAGCCTCTCCCCGCACCCACATCTGGTTTTCCACCACCAGGAATGTTTCCCGCCTCCCACTCCACCCCCACCCCGAAAACACAGCCATCAGCCCAGAGAGTGGGGTGAGCATTTGCTGCCTAATGAAGGACCGGCGGGGCCAGCCAGCCCAGGCAGAGGGCGGACACTTGGGGATTGAACAGACCTGGGTTCAAATCCCAGATCTGCTCCTTACAAGCTCTGAGACCTTGGCCACGTGGCCGAGACTGTTTCCTCGTCTGTGGACGGGAGCCGCACTGGCCCTGCCTCCCTCAGGGTCCCCTGTGAAATGACGGGTGGAGCGCACCGGGCACTGGGAAGCAGCGATGTTCTCAGCCGAGGGAGCAGCTGCCAATCTCTCTGGTTCTAGGGGTTACAGAGTGGCGGCCAATCAGAGGCAGAGCGCAGGCCCCAGTGCAGGGGACTCGGTTCTGTGCATTATGGAAGCCCCCACGAGAGTCGGGGAGGATCATGGCCTTCTCCCTGCAGGAGGGCCTGGTCTTACCACCCCTGCCTCTGTACCCCACACCGTCCCATCCACAGAGGAGGCACTGAATGAGGATCCAGACTCAAAGCCCCATGGAAACCAATACAAAAGCTTCACTGGGCCACGCGTAGTGGCTCATCCCTGTAATCCCAGCACTTTGGGAGGCCAAGTGGAGGGTCACTTGAGGCCAAGAGTTTGAGACCAGCCTGGTCAACATAGTAAGAGCTGTCTCTACAAACATCTCATTTTTTTGTTTTGTTTTTGTGAGATGGAGCTTCACTGTTGTCGCCCAGGCTGGAGTGCAATGGCGCGATCTCGGCTCACTGCAACCTCCGCCTCCCGGGTTCAAGGTATTCTCCTGCCTCAGCCTCCTGAGTAACTGGGACTACAGGCACCTGCCACCATGCCCAGCTAATTTTTTGTATTTTTAGTACAGATGGGGTTTCACCATGTTGGCCAGGCTGGTCTTGGACTTCTGACCTTAAGTGATCCACCTACCTTTGCCTCCCAGAGTGCTGGGATTACAGGTGTGAGCTGCTTCACCCAGCCTCTACAAAAATGTTAAAAATCAGCCAAGCGTGGTGCCATGCATCTGTGCTCCCAGCTCAGGAGGCTGAGATGGGAAGGTCTCCCAAGCTGGGGAGGTCCAGGCTACAGTAAACCATGATCGTGCCACTGCACTCCACTCCAACCTGGGCAACACAGCAAGACCCTGTCTTTAAAAAGAAAGAACAGAAAAGAAATAAATAAAATGGCCCGGCACAGTGGCTCACGCCTGTAATGCTAGCCCTTTGGGAGGCCAAGGCGGGCTGATCACGAGGTCAGGAGTTCGAGACCAACCTGGCCAGCATGGTGAAACCCTGTCTCTACTAAAAATACAGAAATTAGCCAGGCATGGTGGCACACTCCTGTAGTCTCAGCTACTCGGGAGGCTGAGGCAGGAGAATCAGTTGAACCCAAGAGGCAGAGGTTGCAGTGACCTGAGATTGTGCTACTGTACTCCAGCTGGGGCAACAGAGTGCGACTCCATCTCGAAACAAAGAAAGAAAAAAAAAAGGGCCCAGCATAGTGGCTCACACCTGTAATCCCAGCACTTTAGGAGGCCAAGGCAGGAAGATCACTTGAGGTCAGAAGTTTGAGATCCAGCCTGGCCTACATGGCAAAACCCCCTCTCTACTAAAACCACAAAAAGTAGCCGGGCGTGGTGGCCCACACCTGCAGTCCCAGCAAATCAGGAGGCTGAGGCAAGAGAATCACTTGAACCCAGGAGGAGGAAGCTGCAGTGAGCCAAGATCACGCCACTGCACTCCAGCCTGGACAACAGAGTGAGACTATGTCTCAAAAAATAATAATAAATAAATTTTAAAAATACAATGCAAAAAAAATTTTTAAGCTGGTCTGGGTCATAAAAAATACACCAGAAATGCTACTATCTAGAAACTCCTCCCTTGAGTCACAGCGAATGGTGATTGCACCCCTACCATGCACCAGGCATGTGCACAGGGTGCTGCCTCCGGAGGTGGTAAGAGAGTGCTGGGCATCCCTGCAGGGCACATGCCAGCAACATCCTACTTCATGCTACAGCAAAAAGGTCCCAATGTTTGTGGCCACCTAGATGTGGGTGACTTGAGGGCAGAGCCCCTGTTCACCGGGTAGGAACATTGCTGGACACCTGGGCGTCTATTTTGTCCCCAGCTACCTTCCTAACAGAACCCTGTTTTGTTCAAGTGGGCAAAGATGCCCAGATACAAATATCCACTTCCCAGACTCCTTTGTGGCTAGCTGGGTCACTTGATCTAATCTGCCAATGAGATGAAGTAGGAGTCTCCTGGCCGGGCGCAGTGGCTCCCACCTGTAATCCCAGCACTTTGGGAGGCCAAGGCAGGTGGATCGCGAGGTCAGGAGTTCAAGACCAGCCTGGCCAACATGGTAAAACCCCATCTCTGTTAAAAATACAAAAATTAGCCACCTGTAGTCCCAGCTCCTGAGGAGGCTGAGGCAGGAGACTTGCTTGAAGCCAGGAGGCAGAGGTTGCAGTGAAACAAGATGGCATCACTGCACTCCAGCCTGGGCGACAGAGCAAAACTCCATCTCAAAGAGACAGAGAGAGAGAGAGAGAGAGAGAGAGAGAGAGAGAGGGAGGGAGAAGAAATTAGGAGTCTCCTGCTAGGACTGACCAGGAAATCAATCATTTTTCTGATAAAAAGAGGCAATCACCTGGCAGGGGCCTTTTGTCCTTTGCCCTTCACCTTTCCCATTCACCACCCCAATTTTCTTACCTGGAATGTTGTCACGAGAGCTGGAAGTGAAGCAGCCATTTTGTGCCTCAAAGAGGAAACCACATGCTAGGAGAGCAGAAGGGCACCTCCAGAGGCTGCCCCAGCCCTGACTGCCTCCCACAGGACTGTGTGCTTCCTGCTGAAGTCATCATCGGTGGGTTTCTGTGAGTTGCAGCTAACTGCAAATCCCAACTCACCCCCAGGCCGCCTCAGAAACCCTCACTGTTAGCAGAGGGGCCAGCACAGAGCGGCCACTTCATAAACATGCTTGAATGCAGGAGTGAAGGGCTGGATGCGGAGGGCGAACCCCTGAGGTGCCCTGCGGCCCCGGAGACTCCAGACCTGAACTGCAAACTCAGCCCCAAAGGGGACAGTGCTGGCGCGATTCTAGCAGACCTAAGAAGCTGGATTCCTCCAGGGCTACACCGTGTGGCCCCCTGAGCCAGGGTCTTCCCTCTCTGGGCCTGTTTTCCTGAGAAGTTAGTGTGTGGGACTTGGTGGTCTAGGGGGTGTCTTTAGGGAAGTCACCAGATTCAGGGCAGCAACCCCCATGATTCTTCCTCCTTTTCTTTCTGGTAGGGGAAGGAGGGCTCCTCTCACCTTCAAATCCAAATGCCACGAGGCGGGGGCTCAATAAAGCTGGGGCCCGGTGTTCATCAGAGGGGGCTGGCACTGACGGGTACCTCGTGCCACCGAGTGCCGTGCGCTGTCTCTGTCGATCTTCATGCCACCCCATCACACAGGTACTCTTCTTCTTTCATTATTTATTGTTTGGCATTTTTTGGTTTTTTCTTTGTTTGTTTTTTTACAATCAGGGTCTCGCTTTGTCACCCAGGCTGGAGTGCAATGGCCCAATCATATCTCACTGCAGCCTTGAACTCCCGGGTTCAAGCGCTCCTCCCACCTCAGCCTCCCTAGTCCTTGGGAATACAGGCTAATTTTTTATTTTCTAGAAATAGGCTCTTGCTGTGTTGCCCAGGCTGGTCTCAAATTCCTGGCCTCAAATGAGCCTCCTGCCTCAGCCTCCCAAAGTTCTGGGATTACCAGCTTGGGTGCTCCTCTCACCCCTATTTAACGAATGAGGAAACTGAGGCTCAGGGGCTAACTAATGCCATCGAATCTCCAAAAGGAGCGGCAGCGCCAGGACCAGAGAGCTGAAGGGATAAAACGGCAGTTAATTGCTACCTGAGTCGGGTCGGGGAGTGGTAGCGGGAGGAGACCTACAAGAAGAGAATTACTTTTCCCTGGAAAAAAATGCCTGAGACAGTCCCAGGACCAAACCCGGGGTCTTTCTGCCTCCAAAGTGGTGCCCCGCCACTGCCTCCACCTACCAGGAGGAGCCGGCCGTGGAGTGGGGGAGGATAGAAGGATAGCCAGACACCAATGTGAACCCAGATCCAAGGCATGTTTGCTAAGCAGAGATGTTCACAGTCACGGGGACAAAGAGCAGTGGATAGTTCTAACAGGGAGATCAAGGAAGGCTTCCTGGAGGAAGCAGCTTTGGAAGAGGAGAGTTTGGAGGGGAGGAACAGAGAGGGGATTGCATTCTAGACACAAAGAACCCACAGGAGGGCTGGGAGCTGGCTCCCAGGTGCTGTTCTCTGAGTGTGGGGAAGGCTGACTGTGGAGGCAGCTCATCCGAGACACTGTCTCCCCCATAAGACCACGCACTCTTCCAGAGTCCTCCTACGGGTGGACATGGCTCAGGCAGGGGCTGGTGGGGGGAAGCAGGGGAGGAAGACTGGAGTGTCTGGATGTGACAGAGGAGACACGAGGCTGGCTGAGGCTCAGTCGGGTCTCAGGGCACCCCAGGGAGAGCAGGGAATGAGGTGGGCGCTCTCCAGGGGCCCAGCGTGGCAAGCGAGGCAGCTCTGACCCCTGGGTCCTCACCTGTTCCCACGTCTCCCTCTTTCTGGAACCCAGAGAATCCCCAGCTTCCCCCGGGAGGCAAGTGGCAGAGAGGGCAAGAGGGCAGTCCAGATTAGACTCAAGTTTGGGTCAGTGTGACCTGGCCCTCCCTCCTGAGACTCCGAGTCATTGACGAGCCCCACTGCAATTCTGAGGCCCAGCCAGGTTGGAGGATCACCGGCTCAGCCTGTGCAAATCTCGCTTTCCTTCCCTGGAAAACGGGGGAGTGTAAGCCCAACTCCCACAGCAGAGCCGTGAAGGCGAGGGGCTGGGAGCGTCTAACAGCGGGTGAGAATCCTGCAACCTGTGTGACTGTTAGGCCACACCAGTCCCTGGCAGTGCCAGGCTCTCAACCAGGGGTACCAAGCCACTGATGACGCCGCAGCACTGAGGCCGCGCCCCGACCTCCATGCAGACCAGGAAACTGCCCCTGCGCGAAGCTGAAGGGTCACTAGATCTGTGGAAAGTTCGTGGTGGCCAAACAGTCTTTCTTATCTCTCAGATCACTTTTAAAACGCAAACTGTATCCACAAAGAGGAGAACTAAGGTAGTAATTAGCAGAGGGGAAAAGCAGAAAGGTGAATAAACCAGAAAACCAAAAATCAGCCTCTTCCACCCACCCCCAAACATGCCCAGCAGGCGTCAAATATTAATTAACTGCTTCTTCCATTTGGACCTCCTGTTTGCTCGACTCATTCACGTGTGTGATAACAACGCCGCAGGAGCCAACCAACAAAACGCAGCTCTTCAGAAAAGCCCAAAGTCACCAGCAAAAGCAGACACCTGGCCGGCTGGACCTTGAGGAACGTTCTCTTAAAACAAATGCCACCCCCCGATTTCCAGTTCAAAACCTTGTATATGACACCAGGAAGCAGAAGGGAGTGCTTGGATTGCAAGTATTTGCAGGTATTTGGAGCTGTCAAAAATTCGCACTCTTGAAAATAATAATCCCACAGAGCATTTAATTATTACAGTATTAGGGTACAAAGGAGATTTCAATGGGTTCCGAAATAAGATACACTCTCAACACAACAAAATGAAAGTTTTAAATTAAATAGTTAGAAATTGATTGGTGGTGGTGGTGGTGGTGGTAGTGGTTTTTAATTTTGTTTGAGACAAGGTCTCACTCTCTTGCCCAGGCTGGAGTTCAGTGGTGTGATCACAGCTCACTGCTACCTCAACCTCCCAGGCTCAAGCAATCTTCCCACCTCAGCCTCTTAAGTAGCTAGGACTACAGGTGCACACCACCACACCTGGCTAAGTTTTTATGTTTCGTAGAAACAGGATCTCACGATGTTCCCTAGGCTGGTCTTGAACTCTTGGCCTCAAGTGATCCTCTCACCTCAACCTCCCACAAAAATTTATTTTTAAAAATCTAACTTGGTGGAAATTTGAAAACTGTCTCTCAAATAACTCTTGAAATAAAAAGAGGATTCAAAAAAAATACATACTATTTTGATGTTTCACCCTATTTAGATGTTAAATAAAATGAGAGTATTGCATACTACAACGTATAGGGTGCAGCCAAAGCAGCGCTCAAAGGACAATTCATATCCACAAATGCATCTAAAGTGTATGCAGTTTTTAAGAAAGAGAATTTTTAAACAGAAAGTTGGCTTACCCATTAAACAGCCTCTGAGAAGGCAAAAAACTTCTGAGAACTGCTAGCTGTCTTGCCAAAGTTCCTTAAAGCTCATACAGCCGAAAAATTACTAATCATTTTCCCTCCAAACATTCTCCATCTCCAAACTTGCCTATGGTGATGAAATGCCAGGAGTAGTCAGACATGTGTTGTTATACAGCACGCTTGCTGTCTCCATTAGACAGACAAAGAAAGCAAGCTAGGGCCAGGCAGGGTGGCTCACACCTGTAATCCTACACTCTGGGAGGCTGAGGTGGGTGGATCACTTGAAGTCAGAGTTTGAGACGGGCCTGGCCAACATGGCGAAACCCCATCTCTACTACAAATACAAAATTAGCCAGGCATTGGTGGTGGGCACCTGTAGTCCCAGCTACTCGGGAGGCTGAGGCAGGAGAACCACTTGAACCTGGGAGACGGAGGTTGCAGTGAGCCGAGAATGTGCCATTGTACTCCAGTCTGGGCAACAGAGCCAAACTCTATCTAAAAAAAGAAAAAAGAAACAGAACTAG
Source organism: Saimiri boliviensis (assembly GCF_048565385.1). NCBI lineage: Eukaryota > Metazoa > Chordata > Mammalia > Primates > Cebidae > Saimiri > Saimiri boliviensis. The sequence goes on along the minus strand of NC_133450.1, from coordinate 221,984,964 downwards.
AAAAACTCCCTGATCCCTACAGGGAGACCTCACACCCTGTGCCGTTCTTATTACTGGTTGCAATTTCCTGAAGCATCCAGATAAGCGCCGGCTGGGGAGTCCAAGGAGGCCAAAATTCTAGAACCTGGCTCTTCCACAAATCAGATGTATGGCCTTAATCAAGTCACGGAATATTCATGTAGCAGTCAGCTTTTGCCATAAGGATGTTGTATAACAACCTCAAATTCTCAGAGGCCGATACGAACATTTATTCTCGCACTCATGGGTCTGGAGGCTGACTGCAATTTGCCTGGTCTATGGTCTAACCTGGGTTCAACTACGTAATTTTGTTTTGTTTGGTTTGGTTTGGTTTTTTGGGTTTTGTTTTGTTTTGTTTTGTTTTTGTTTTTGTTTTTAAATTAAGACGGGGTTTCACCGTATTGGTCAGGCTGATCTTGAACTCCCGACCTCAGGTGATCCGCCCACCTTGGCCTCCAAAGTGCTTGGATTACAGGCATGAGCCACCACGCCCGGCCTCAACTACATAGTTTTGTTCCAAGTTGCAAATCAGACAAAGCAGATTCCAAGCTGTGGGTTAGGTTCAAGTCATCGCCATGTGCCTCCACTATTTTTTTTTTTTTTTTTTTTTTTTTGAGACAGAGTCTCACCCTGTCGCCCAGGCTGGAGTGCAGTGGCCCGATCTCAGCTCACTGCAACCTCCATCTCCCAGGTTCAAGCAATTCTCTGCCTCAGCCTCCCCAGTAGCTGGGATTACAGGTGCCCGCCACCACGCCTGGCTAATTTTTTTGTATTTTCAGGAGAGACGGGTTTTCATCATGCTAGTCAGGATGGCCTCGATCTCCTGACCCTGTGATTCCCCCGCCTCAGTCTCCCAAACTGCTGGAGTTACAGGCGTGAGCCACCATGCCGGCCTTTTTTTTTTTTTTTTTTTTCTTTTTTTTTGAGATAAGAGTCTCACTCTGTTGCCAGGCTGGCATGCAGTGGCTCGATCTTGGCTCACTGCAACCTCCACCTCCTGGGTTCAAGTGATTCTCGTCCCTCAGCCTCCCAAATAGCTGGGATCACAGGCATGTACTACCATACCCAGCTAACCAGATAATTTTTTGTATTTTTAGTAGAGGTGGGGTTTCACCATGTTGGCCAGGATGGTCTCGATCTCCTGACCTTGTGATCTGCCCACCTTGGCCTCCCAAAGTGCTGCGATTATAGATGAGAGCCACTGTGCCTGGCCCTTTTTTTGTTGTTTGTTTTTGTTTTTGAGACAGAGTCTTACTCTGTCACCCAGGCTGGAGTTCAGTGGTGCAATCTCAGTTCACTGCAATCTTCGCCCCCCAGATTTAAGCAGTTCTCCTGCCTCAGCCTTCTTAGTAGCTGGGGTTACAAGTGCCCACCACCACACCTGGCTACTTTTTGTATTTTTAGTAGAGACGGGGTTTCACCATGTTGGTCAGTCTGGTTTCGAACTCCTGACCTCAAATGATCCACCCACCTCGGCCTCCCAAAGTACAGAGATTGCAGGCATGAGCCACTGCGCCCAGCCTCCATGTTCTTTTTTGAACCAGAAACTACATGGGATATATGTTGTCATGAAAGATCACAGATATGCCAGAGGCGGAGCAGAAACAGGAACGTCCCCTACGGCCTTCTCTTAAGACGTAGGCTGTCTGGCCAGGCGCAGTGTCTCACGCCTGTAATCTCAGCACTTTGGGAGGCCGAAGCGGGTGATCACTTGAGGTCAGGAGTTCAAGAGGTAAGCTATCTTTCCTACCCACGGTCCACTGGCCAAAGGAAGTCATATGGGTAAAGCCAAAGTCAGTGGGGCGGGAACATTTATTCTGCCCCAGGGAGTAGGGGAGTGAATAACTGTTGAACAGTAATTCAACCTACTGAACTTTCTGAGCCTCAGTTTTCTTTCTTTTTCTGTTTGTTTGTTTTTGAGATGGAGTCTCACTCCGTTGCCCAGGCTGGACTGCAGTGGCACGATCTCAGCTCACTGAAACCTCCGCCTCCAGGGTTCAAGAGATTCTCCTACCTCTGCCTCCCAACTAGCTGGATTCAGGTGCACACCACCCTGCTGGGCTAATTTTTGTATTTTTGGTAGAGACAAAGTCTCACCATGTTGGCCAGGTTGGTCTCGAACTCCTGACTGCAAATAATCCACCCGCCTCAGCCCCAAAGTGCTAGAATTACAGGCGTGAACCACCGATTCTAGAACTCAGAAAACTGAGTCTTAGTTTTCTTATCTGTTTTCTTACCTCATGCTTATTGACAATCAAATTTAGTTACGGAGTTTCCAAAACTGCTCAGACTCCACTAAAATGTTCACAAGGATCGCCTCCCGTCACCAGGCCCCTCTGGTGCTATAAGCAAGGCTGCCATCACTAATTTTATCAGCTGCCCTTTCGGCTCCATCAGAATCAGATTCCCTCTGCCCAACACTAACCTAGTGGGCATGGCAGGCAGGCCCTGTGGGCATCCTCATCCAGAACCCTAAAGTCAGAAGGGCTCCAAGAGACGCCCTTTCCGGTCTTGGTCTCTGGACCATTCCACTGTCAGTCCAGCCTCTTTTTTTTTTTTTTTCTTAAGTCTAGCTCTGTCGCCCAGCCTGGAGTGCAATGGTGCGATCTCAGCTCGCTGCAACCTCCACCTCCTGAATTCAAGCAATTCTCCTGCCTCAGCCTCCCGAGTAGCTGGGATTCCACACCCAGCTAATTTTTTTCTATTTTTAATAGAGACAGGGTTTCACCATATTGGCCAGGCTAGTCTTGAACTCCTGACCTCATTATCCGCCCTCCTCGACCTCCCAAAGTGATGGGACTACAGACGTGAGCCACCACGCCTGGCCCAGCCTCATTTTTAAGGCCCTGGAGAAGCCAGATGCAGGAGAGGAGAGCCATTAGCATTTGCGTCTGGGGAATAAGAGACTGGGGTTCAAACCCCAGCCCGACCACTTTCTGACTTTGTAAATCTAAGAAAAGCAGGTAAGCTCTGTGGACCTCAGTTCCCTCATTCAAAATGGGGCTGGGGCTACATCCCAGGGTGGGCATCTGTACGGAGCCATGGAGGACGATTCAGAGCATGGGCTCTGGAATAGGGCAGCTCTTCCAGTGACGGATGCCAGAAAAGCTTTGGTCTCTTAAAATCCCCCATGCAATGGAGATCATCCAAGTGCTTGGTGGGGTGTTTTTAAAAATCCTGTGTCGTGAACAAGCACACTGCCACATACATACTCAGTTCTCAAGAAAAAATGGTTCCCTTCCCTTCTCCGTGACCCTAATAGGTTGGTCTAACCAACACGGGGACAGAACTAACTAGTCACTAAGTGTGAGACAAGGAGGTCTGCTTATGACACGCCTGCCTCGTGAGTGTTAATTAGCTCAGTGTTCACTTAGGCCATAAAACAATAAATAAATAAACGTTAACTAGTCCAATGAGGATAATAGCCCAACTTTGCCAAATCTAAGGTGTTATCAATGGTAAGATACGTCCCAATTTCAGAGATGTTAACTATGGGGAAGAAAGCAGGTGCCTTAGAATAAACTCACTGTGTGATATTGCAGGAGGGAAACCAAGCTGTGGTTTCATAGAATTAAATACTGTCTGATTTCATTAGACAATTAGAAAAGCCTGCCTCCCTGGGTACATTGCAAGTCACTGTCCCTTCCCCTGCTCTTATGCCTTGGAATGGGCATCAGACACAGTAGATACTCAACTAATGTCTGTTGAAGGAGTGAATCAATCCATCCCTCCAGTCATCAGAGAATCAGTGAATGAGTCAGCAGTGAATGTGGCCCGGCACAATGGCTCACACCCATAATCCCAGCACTGTGGGAGGCCGAGGTGGGTGGATCACCTGAAGTCAGGAGCTGGAGACCAGCCTGGCCAACATGGTGAAATCCCATCTTTAAAAAAAAAAATCCCTTCCATTTTCTTACAAACGAGGCAATGAGACTAAAGATGTTGTCGCTAGGCCAGGCGCAGGGGCTCATGGCTGTAATCCCAGCACTTTGGGAGGCTGGGGTGGGCAGATCACTTCAGGTCAGGAGTTCGAGACCAGCCTGGCCAACATAGTGAAACCCTGTCTCTACTAAAAATACAAAAATTAGCGAGGCGTGGTGACATGCGCCTGTAGTCCCAGCTCCTCGGGAGGCTGAGGCAGGAGAATCACTTGAACCCAGGAGATGGAGGTTGCAGTGAGTCAAAATCATACCACCGCACCCCAGCCTGGGCGACAGAGCGAGATTCCCTCCCAAACAAATAAATAAAATAAAATGTTCCCATTGCCAAGCAGAAAAATCAGGAACCGAGGAGAGACGCTGCCGTGAGGAAGGAGGAAGGCAGTGGGAAGGGAAGCTGAGACCACCAGGCCAGGCCACTGCAGCTGTCCCTGGAGGAGCAGCCGCCGGGCAGAGCACGAGGAACCCGTGAATCCAGGCTGCAAGGACCAACGAGAGCAGCACAGGGTGTTGTCAGGGTTACACAGATACTCCCCAGCCTCCACTCTGAGTCCTGGAAGCCACCTGCTGCTTCCCGCCAAGTGCCTGCCCCCACCCGCCACTAGGTCTCAGGGTTCAGTGAGCTGGCCGTGGAGACGAGCTAGTCTGGAGTGCAAACTGGCCCACCTCTCTGAGCCTCGGCCTCCTGGCCTGTGAAATGGGCGTGGTGATGAAAGTACCTCTGCTGTAGATTGTCATGAGGGCTCACGGAGATGACTCATCGATTCATCGAGCAAAGAACTTAGTGGCAAGGACACAGCAAGTCCTCAGGAAACAAGCTAAGGAGACGGCACTGGGGGCCACCGCCCAGGACACAAGACAGAGACCCACCAGGCCACATTCTGGGGTCAGTTCTGGGAGAGAAGGCCCTGCCCTCCACTCAAACCACGAAGTTCCACTCTCCCCGCCACACATTCGCTCCTTCCTCTTCTCTGCCCCTTTGAGTGTGTGTGCACATCATGTTTGTGTGTGCCCGTGTGCGTGTGTGTGTGATGTGTGTGTGATGCATGTGTGGTGCGTGTATGTGTGCGTGTGAGCATTGTTTATGTGGGTGTGTGCATCATGCTTGTGTGCGCGTGTGTGCATGCGTTTGTGTGTCTGTGTATGCATGTGTTTGTGTGTCTGTGCAGGCTGTGTGTGTTCACATGTGTATATGTGGGTACGTGTGTGCGCATCATGTTTGTGTGTCTGTGTGTGTGTGTATAACGTGCTAGCCAGTGTGGAGCGCGGAAAGAGCCTGGCTGCAAGGCCTGAGTGTGACTCATGCCCCACTCCAGTCCACCATTCAGTGGGAGACCCTGACCGGAAACGTCTTCCTATGCCTCAGTTTCCTCATCTGTATGACGAAGGCGATGACAGCGCCCAAGCTCCCAAGGGTCCGGGTGGACGCAGAACACAGATGCGAGGGGTCCTGCCTGTTGCCCTTTCACCAACACAAGGTCAGGAACGGAAATTCTAATTGGCCCCATTTTTTTAAAAAAACAGGAATGAAAAGGAGCTTGAGAGAGGAACTGAGGACAGACAGCCGGGGATTGCTGGGCTGTCTCTCTCGCTCTCTCCTCACACACCCTTGAGAAATGATTTTGTGAGAAATACTCTCAAAACAAACACCAAAACTGTTTTGTTCCGTGCAAGTTGCATTAAGAATTCACTAGGGTGGGGAGCAGGAGGGGCAGCCTGAGCTTCAGAACTGACTGCTGGAGCGTCTGGGCGCTGAGACAGGGGCCAGGCCCAGCAGAGAGGCGGCCTGGGAGGCCTGGGAGCCAGACAGTCAGCCCTCCTCTAAGCCCCACCCCGAGCCCGGCTGACTTCCCTTATCCCGGTATCGCAAGCTCGCTTATTTATCTGCTTACTTACCGCTTGTTGCTTCCTGTCTGGAATGCGCAGGGGCTGCGGCGGCACACAGTAGGCACTTAGTATTTGTGAAGGGACCGCTGCGCAAGTGTGGAAATGAATGCACGGTGGAAGGGCCAGGGTGAAGCACCGCTGGCAAAGATGGATGAAGCTCAGACCAGAGGGTGGGACCCGCGCAGCGGCGAGAGAGGCACGGCCCCAGACTTCCCCAGACCTCAGTCTACCCCACTGTGAAACGGGGATTGCAGGACCATTCGCCTCGAGAGATCCACTGGAGGATTCATGGCAAATAATACATGTTACACATTGTCCTGGGTGTGACACGATGATGTCTACAGTTATTACACGTGGAGTGGAGAGTGGGGAGGAGAGAGGCACGTACGCCAGCTCCCACCACTCAAATGAAAAGAAAAAAATTCTAGGATTCCAAAGACTCAAGGAGCTTCTCTCTCCTTAGAAACTCCCAGCTGAGCCCAGGAAGGGACAAAGGTCTGTACTGAGTGAGTGATAAACAAGTCAGCCAGGAAAGCAGAGCTACCACACACACACACACACACACACACACACACACACAGTCTCTCATATCCCCACACATGCACACACACACACTCATGTCCACACACATGCATATAGGCACACATGCACACACATTCTCACACACGTGCACATGCACACTCACACATGCACACACGCACATGCATGCACTCTGACACATGCACACACATGCACGCTCACATGCACATATGCACACACACGACCACATGCACACACGCTCACTATATGCACACACCCACACGTGCACACACACCCATAAACACACACGAACATATGCGCACACACGTACACACATACGTGCACACGTGCACACACATGCACATGCATATACACGCATCCACACATGCACACGCTCGTGTCCGCACACATGCACCCATGTCCACACGCATGCACATATGCACACAGAGATGCACACACATGCACACACTCCCTCACGTGCATGCACACATGACACATACATGCACACACGAACATGCACTCATGCTACATATGCACACACATGCACACTCCCTCACACATGCACATGCGCACACACATGTACTCTCCCTCACACACATGCACACACACGCACACACACACATACACATACGCACTCATGCACACACACACTCATGCCCACACATGCACACTCACACTCATGTCCACGTATATGCACATATATATACACACATGCACACACACACTCTTGCACACACACACACACACAATCACACACCCCAGCTCGGCCCAGAATTAACTCTGGCCTGCCCAGAGTGCTCAGTGCCCAGCAGGATCTTGAGAAAGGAGAAAAGAGGGCGGGGAACTTTCCGGTCTCAGTACTAATCCCTTCACAGTGCCTCTCAACTTTCAAAGCACTTGTGAGTCAGGTGATAAATGAGGAAACTGAGGCCCGAGAGAAGCAATGCATGTTCCCTAGGGATAACAGGGTCAACCTGGAACTAGAACCCACTTCTCCAGCCCCTTTGTCTCCACTCTGTTAGGCCACCCTGATGTGCAGAATGCTGAAGGACACCCCATCCGCATCCCAGAACACCTCCAGGCAGGCTTGCCCTAAAGGCTCCAGCTGAGCCCTTGGCAGACATCACTAATCAACTGGAGCACCCAGGGCTCCAGGCAGACACTACTAGTCAATCAGATCTGGCTCTGAAGATTCAAGGATGCTTCAGCATGGCTCTGGCGAGTGAGATCTGCCTGCCTTGCTCCCCACAGCTTAGCACAGTGCCTGCACATTGGCCAGCATTCAACCCATGGTGAATGAATGAATGAACAAATGGATATCCAGCCTTTGCCAGATGCTGGAGCAGGGACCCCAGATGTGAGAGATCACATCTGCACCCTATGCACACTCTGTAGACATACAGAATTCACCCAAAGGACAGACGAATGGAAGCTGCATTCCTCTCCCGAAGCTCCTACTGCTCCCCCTATCTCCCGCCCCAGAGCCCAGTCACGTCTCCTTCCTTGCCATGTGAACAGGCAAGTCAGCCAAGCTCTCTTCGCCTCAGTTGCTCCATCCATGAAATGGAAATTATAACCGAACTTGCCTCAAAGGTCCATGCGGGAATTCAAGGAGAATTGGCTCAGTGCCGGGTAAGAGCAAGAGCTCCAAGAAGACAGTCAGTCTTTCTCATTACACGTAAGATCCTTGAAGCCAGGGGCCACAGTGGCTTTCTGGGTACTAGGCTGATTGCCCAGGACTATGCGAGGCAAACATAGACAACAGTGGGGGGATTCATTAACCTCCACCTGGGCCAGTGACAGAGTGCAAGTTCTGTGGGGCCAGTGGAGGCTACGCAAGCTCCAGGGTCCTAGCCCTCCTCCCCCATGTCCACCAGCGACAGAATGGCCTTCCTAGAGTCCAGCAAGGAGCTCGAGTCCAAGCGTCACTGGCTCCTTGGCCTAAGAGAGAGAAGTCTCACCAGTGACCCCTGCGGCCAGCCACACCCTTCTGTCTTCCCTGCCACTGCCCAAAGCCCTGGGTCTTGGTCCCCACCCCTCCGGAATGAGCCACACTCCAAGCCACAGACACAGCACACTAGGGCAGCTCGAAGCAGGACCGGGAGGTGAGACATCTGACTTGCAACCCCAGCTCTGGACCCACGCCCTGAACACAGAGCACATCCCTCCTCTTCTCCAGATCTCAGTTTACCCATCTGGAAATTGAGGGTGGGGGTGGCCTGGTCTCCAGAGCCCTTCAAACCAACAGTGTCCTCTGCATCCTAAGGTTCACTGATTCACTCATGCCACAGGTGAGTGCCCACTGTGGACCGCCATGGCCCTTGGCTGGGCCCCTCGTTCTGCTGTCGCTGCTGGAGGAGCCCCCCCTCTTCCTGGTCTCCAGGTCTCAGCTTCTCACTTCCCAGCCCAGCCTTGGACCTGGCCTTCCCATCACAGACGTGGCTCTCAGTATTTTCTGGTCTGTTTAGCTTGTCTGCCTCCCTCTGAATCATGGCCTTCTGAAGGCAGAATCACGTCTCGTTCCCTGACCCATTCCCAGGGACTCCAGAGAAGGATTCTGGAAATCTCTCTGCGGCAAATGAAAAGTGAATGAATGTGTGAACTCCAAATTTCTCTCCCCCTTCCTCCATCCAACACAACACCCAATACAGTGTTTTGCCTGTGGACCCCTTCCCCTAGCCAATCCCTGGGAACTCACAGGGCAAATCCCACTGCCAATCATTCCTAACATGTCCCCTACCCACCAAGCCCAGGTGACCAGGAGGTGTCCACAGGCATGTGTGCACTTGTGAAGTGTTAACTGCTCTGATGGGGGGCTTACACCACCTGGGGTTTGACGGGAGCCCAGGTTCCCAGGGGTCCCATGCCCCAGCTCCATGCTGTCCCAGCAGACACTCAGTCAATATTGAGGCAGTAATTAACTTCCTTCAGGGAGCAGTGACTCAGTGCCAGATGTAATCTCCCCAGCTCCAGGGGGAAAGGGGAGATCCCCAACCTTTCTCAGGTGCTCAGACAAATCGGGCCAGTCCTTCATCTTTGTCTCAGGTGGGCCTATCCCCCTTCATGGAGTGCAGATCTGAGGGTACCTTCTCCTGACGTGTGCACACAGATAACACACATGCACAGGCTCGCCGCCCTGAACCCTCATGGTCCCCTGCCCTGAACCTTCATGCATCCCAACAGAAGGCTGCTGCGCAAACCACCCATTCTCTAAACATCTGTGAATTCCTACCGTGTGCCTCTCAGGTCAAACCGCTCCCCAGGGCACCGAAGAGTTCAGCTGTCCCACTGCCTTCTTCAGCAGGGTTTTTCTGACGACAGCTGTGGTGCCTTCCCTTCCCAGGACACCTCAAAAAAGATCAAGGGTTTTTATGAACCTGCACAAGTGCTGAGCCTTCCCCACTAGCCCACTTCTCAGTTGAGAAAGGGGAGAGATGGAGTGTGGGCCCCCAACAGCCCCAGAGGATGGGGCCACCCAGAAGAGGCTGCTAGCACTTCTCAGCTGTCCCCAGGGAATGGAAGGAACTTCAAAGAGCTCAAAACTCAACCTTGCGGGGGTCTAGGAGGTGCCACGAGGAGTTGCCCACGTGAGGGGCCTGGTCCCTCTGCCCCAGCCTGTAGCTGGAAGTCTGCCTCCATCCCTGCCGTTTCTCCATCTGGGCCCCCAGAGCCGTGTTCTGGGATGCAGCGCTGAATGAGGGGCTGGGGCTAGGGCTGACATTTGCTTCCTTGTGGGCCCTGGTCCCAGAGCACTTGGCAGAAAAGTGGTAGGAGGTCAATCGAACCAAGGTCACTTTCATCCTGAGATGGACCCAAGAACTGGCCTCGGTGCCACTGACAGCGGATGCTGATTTGGAGGAACCTCTGGCGAACTCCCGCCCTGGAAACAGACAGACCTGGGCTCAGATCCTGACTCTACCCCTTCTTGGTGTGTGACCTCAAGCAAGGTAGGTAAACTCTTATTTTCCCCCGATAAACACTGGGCCACTACAGAAAGAAGGCCCAAAATCGGGGTTGATAATATTTTCTGGAGCTGGGCTTGCAATGTGCCAGACACTGTGGATTGCCCAGACACTGCTGCACGCAGAGTCCCCACCACTGCAGAGCCGGTAAGAGCTCCCAGTTCCTTCCGCGCACTAGTGACGTCTCAAAGGTGAACTTCAAACATAAATAAATGAAGTCTTTGTGTGCCTTGAAGACAGGCACCAGGGAAGTGAGGGACAGTGTATTTTTTTACTTCTACGTGTTATCACTTGAGCAAGTTCCAAAGCCTTAGAGGTCTCTATCACCAATCAAAGGTAGGGAGGGCATCCTTTCTCTGAAGTCCCCTGAAATTTCCATCCCAGCTTCTCTGGGAGGAGGCCTGGAGAGGTGCTGTGGGTCACAGGGGCTCAAACCAGTTTGAGATTATTCGAAGGTGCCCCAGAAGAGACAAAGCACCCGGTCCAGGGCCATGTGATCCTAGGCAAACCTCATGCTGTCAGCGCCTGAGTTTCCTCACGGCAAAAATGAGGTAAACAACCGCTAACTCTGTTCTCACGCTCAACGCCTGGCGTGGAGAAGATGCTAAGAAACTGTTTACGGAAACAAATCTTGGGGAAATTCTTAAGACTGAAGAAAGACCCGGAGACCACAGGGTGGCTGTGGGCCTCTCCACTCCCAACAAAGGATGAAGTAGGTGCTGAGAACTCAGAAGGAAGCCCCAAAACGCAGAGACTCAGAAGATCCTCTGAGGAGGAGGTGGAACAGCAGGACGTCTGCTCACGGGCCTCCCCGGAGCCCAACCCCACAAGGTCCACCTGTGTCCGGGAGACTCTGCAGATCCCGTTCATCCTTCAAGGTTCCCCTCATGGACCCTCCTCAGGCAAACCTCCAGACCACTTCCAAGAGCCTCCGGAGCTGTCTGGGCAGCCTCCACCCCAGGCAACTTTGAAACCCCCTGGGAGCAGCAATCAGCACCCTTCAGGCTTCTTGGTCCAGATAGAGCACCCAGGAATCAGTCCTGTCTCTCCCATTGCCTCAGTCCCCCAGCTGCAAGAAGGTGACCCCTGAATGGTTCAGGATAAGAAGGAAAACTGTCCACAAAAGTTGGGTCGGTGAGTTCCCAGGCCTTCGGTTTTCACCTCCCGTCTGGAGCGCAGGGTCCTGTCCCGGATCCCAGCTCTGCCCGCTAGGAACTGTGTGGTTTTCCAAGTCCCTCCACTCCTCCAGCCTCTGGCCCCTCCTCTGCAAACGTTAGAGTGAGGATTTCGGGAATTGCTGGGAAGGACCTGCCCCATACTAGGCCCATAATAATAGTCCCTATTGTCATCATTATTAGTTAGGCACGAAAGGAAAGGTTACTGAGCCAGTGATTAGGAAACACAGAGTCAGCTCTTAAGACGCCTTTGGGCCCCAGTTGGTCGCAAGGTCCAAACACGTCCTGGCCTCAAAACTCTCTCCAGGGAAGGTCAAAACGCATGATGTTTTGGGTCTTCCCGTCAGACAAATGGGGAGGCCCTCCCTCCCGCAAGCATTCCCAGAGGCCACTCGGCCAAGAAGTCAGGATGTCAAGCCCTGCATTCCCTGCGGTGAACGGTACCCCCAAAACCTCGCTCCTTTGATGTCCCCCAGTGTCAAGCCGGCGGCCCCACCAGCCTCCTGCAGAGAGGCCTTGGCTCCCGCGGGTCACCCGGGGGCCGACAGGTGAACAGGTGGAGGCGCCGCGCGGCCCAGAGCGGGAGCCTCGCGCACCTGCCGCAGGTGAGGCCCAGCCGTGCGGAAGGGGGAGGAGCCGTCGCCGCAGCACTCAGGTGAGCCGACCCCCGACTCCCGGGACCTGAGGCGAGGGCAGCCGCGGGCTCCAACGTAGCCGCTGCCAGGCGACCTATGCTGCACGCTGCGGCCCCGGCGGCTCTGAGTCCCGCGCGGCGCGGCGGCCCCAGGAGAACGTTCGAGGCAGCGGCGGCGTTGGAGGCCCGGGGTCCGTTCGGTATTTGAATAGCACAAAGGAACCGCCTTGGTCTGATTGGCCAGCCGAGTAGCCCCGGGGCGGGCAGCGCCTGTCACTCGGGAGCCTCGCGGCGCTCCTATTGGCTTAACGCATGTGGGGCGGGGCCCGGGCACCCGGCTAAATAGCTGGGGCCGGGGCCGGCCGAGGCTCATTGCTTTGGCGCCGTCTGGGGAGCGCGAGCCTGCGGGTGGCACGCAGCGCATGGTGGCGGCTCCTCTCGGAGCGCAGCCGACCCGCTGACCCGGGCTCCGTTCCTCTGCCCGGCGCGCCCCGGCGGCCGGCTGGAAGCAGAAACAGCAGCAGCGTTAGCAGCAGCAGCAGCGGCGGCGGCTGTTCCGCCGCCGTCTCCCCGGGAGCATGGAGTGCGCCCTGGACGCCCAGAGCCTGATCAGCATTTCCCTGCGCAAGATCCACAGCTCCCGAACCCAGCGCGGCGGCATCAAGCTGCACAAGAACCTCCTGGTGTCCTACGTGCTCCGCAACGCGCGCCAGCTCTACCTGAGCGAGCGCTACGCCGAGCTCTACCGGCGCCAGCAGCAGCAGCAGCAGCAACAACAGCAGCCGCCCCACCACCAGCACCAGCACCTCGCGTACGCGGCGCCGGGCATGCCGGCCAGTGCGGCCGACTTCGGCCCGCTCCAACTTGGCGGCGGCGGGGACGCGGAGGCGCGCGAGCCGGCCGCCAGGCACCAGCTGCACCAGCTCCACCAGCTCCACCAGCTGCACCTCCAGCAGCAGCTGCACCAGCACCAGCACCCGGCGCCCAGGGGCTGCGCGGCGGCGGCGGCCGGGGCGCCCGCGGGCGGCGCGGGGGCGCTCTCGGAGCTGCCGGGGTGCGCCGCGCTCCAGCCGCCGCACGGCGCGCCCCACCGCGGGCAGCCCTTGGAGCCTCTGCAGCCGGGTCCTGCGCCGCTGCCGCTGCCGCTGCCGCCACCAGCGCCTGCTGCGCTCTGCCCGCGGGACCCTCGCGCCCCGGCCGCCTGCTCCGCGCCCTCCGCGCCCCCAGGGGCCGCCCCTCCGGCCGCCGCCGCTTCTCCGCCAGCCTCCCCGGCCCCCGCCTCCTCCCCCGGCTTCTACCGGGGCGCATACCCGGCCCCCTCGGACTTCGGCGTGCACTGCAGCAGCCAGACCACCGTGCTGGACCTGGACACTCACGTGGTGACCACGGTGGAGAACGGCTACTTGCACCAGGACTGCTGCGCCTCCGCCCACTGCCCCTGTTGTGGCCAGGGCGCTCCGGGACCCGGCCTGGCGTCCGCTGCCGGCTGCAAGCGCAAGTATTACCCTGGCCAGGAGGAGGAAGACGACGACGACGAGGACGCGGGCGAGCTGGGGGCCGAGCCCCCCGGGGGCGCCCCGTTCGCCCCCTGCAAGCGCGCCCGCTTCGAGGACTTCTGCCCGGACTCGTCCCCGGACGCGTCCAACATCTCAAACTTGATCTCCATCTTTGGCTCGGGCTTCTCGGGGCTGGTGAGCCGACAGCCGGACTCCTCGGAGCAGCCGCCGCCGCTCAACGGGCAGCTGTGCGCCAAGCAGGCGCTCGCCAGCCTCGGCGCCTGGACTCGAGCCATTGTCGCCTTCTAGGGACCCCCGAGGGCACAGGGACCCGGGGCCCCGCGGGGCTGGGGCCAGACAAAGACTCGGCCAAGGAGCGAGAGGAGGGAACGAGCGGGCGCCGGGCCACTCGGGGCTGAGCTGGGACGAGCAGGGGGAGGCGGCTGATGTTTTATAAATTGCAAAATAAAAAAAAAGAAATCTAAAATCTTGGACTTTATTTTTGCAGAGAGAAAAAGCGCCTATTTAAGTATGCTTTGTGTTTCTCCTACTCTTTTTTTCTTTTTATTGTAGTGATTGCAGTGGTGTTTAGCGAGGAGCCTGCCACGTGAGGGAGGGCTGCTGCCCGGAGGAGGTGCCGGGCAGCCGGGGGCGAGGCAGGGCGCCGGGGGCGCAGCGCAGGAGGGCGCAGGACCTGGGACGCCGATTCCAATCAGTTGTCAGACCCGGGAAGCCCGACGTTACGCTCTCCCGAGTCCCTCCGAGGGGTGAGGAATGGGTCTTGTGAAATCCTGAGCAAAAACAAAGGCAAACTCTATCTCCGAAAGGGACGTTTGGGTCACATTTCCTCTCTGGGGGCGGACTCCAAAGTTCTCAAAATGAGAAGGCAGAAATGAAAACACTTCAACTTTTTTTTTCTTTTCTTCCCGGGGCGGGTGTCTTGAACCCCTCTTCTCCCCGCCCCTCTGGCTCCGTTCTCCTCCCCTCCTCCATCCGTCTCCCGGACTCGGGGGTGGCGCCTGACACCCCGACACTCTCGGACACTGTTTGGGGAAAGGGTGGGGGGCGGGCACGGCGGACTACATTTCCCATCATGCCCAGCACTGCGGTCCTCACTAAACAAAAAAGGAAGTCGATTCCTTCACCTGGATCCCCGGCGGCCCCGGGGGAGGGAGGGGCCGGGACCGCCGACTGCGTTGGAGACTTTGCACTAAGTTCCTGGTCAGCTGTGGTGTTTTTGTGTGTGCTTCTTTCTAAGTTGCACTGCCCTGGTTCAGCCTTCGGTTGCATTTCATGAAACCAGCATTGTTCGAGCCTGTGAGAACCCTGTCCTGTGTCTTCAGCTCGATAGATTTGTTTAAAAGCCTTCTGTTGTAAAAAGGTGGGGTTCGCCTGCAGCCCCTCTGCTTCTCTGCCATCAGCACCCTGTGGACCCCAAAACAAGTTGCCAACCCTTCCTTTCCCGGCCCTTTTCCCTCATTGCCCTGTATTTTTGTGCATACTGAATTGTATATCACCGGGTAAAACTGTTCAGATTGTTTAAATTTATAATCGTAATAAAAAGTCGACTACAGAATATGGTTGTACCTTGTTTTCAGATCTGTCTGGGGGCAGCGGGGAGGATAGAGAGGTGTGGGAGAGACCCCCCATCCCTATGTAAACCCCAGTTCTCTTGGGCCTGGGCGGGCGGGATCTGACTAAATCCGCAAGGTCGGGGGTGGGAGAGATGGGGGTGATGTAGGTGGCTGGGGATGAAGCGGGTGCTGCCCGTCTCTTGGCCGCCCTCGCCCCCGCGACAGGGGGTCCTGTCCCCCTTGGGAACCGGCCGCCCCGGGGTCCCCAGCGGGAAACCAAGCCAGCTTCCAGCACATTTCCTGCCCAGGCAGAGGCGCAGGGCCTGGTCGGCCTCGAGTCTGAGCTCTCTGTGGCCGACGAAAGCAGCCAGGGGACACCGGGGGCTTCAGGGCCACCCACACTCCCTGCCCCGCGCCTCCGCCTGCACGTCCGCATGTCTCAGGCTGCAACTTGAGGAAGTTTTTTCCTTTTCTTTTTCCCTTTTTTTTTTTTTTTTTTAAGTTGAGTTTGTTATCACTGCTCGGTGCCACTTGGTGGTGTGCTGGCGGCGTGTCCCTCCCTCCTCGCGCCCCTCCCCTCTCCCTCCCTCCCGCCCGCCGCTCTTCCCTCCCCAGTGGATGGAGGCAGGAAGGCTCCCGGCGCGCGCTCCCCTCTGACCACCAACGGAATGACCTCAGAGTGGGAGAATGTGCCAAGGCCCGGGGGAAGCTCGCGTTCTCCCCACTGGAACCAAATCCACATCTGGAGCGGCGGCTCGGGGCCGGGGGCGCGCGGGATGGTTCCAGCTTTGCAAAGAAGGGTTAGGAGAGAAAAAACGAGAAAAAGAAAGCAAAGCGGCAGCCTGCTGGCTGGCTGTTGCCGACTCCCCACAGCTCCTCGATCTCTCTGGCTCTCTCGCCCCTGCACTGCCCTCGCCCGTGCGAGCTCCCGGCCACCCGCAGCCGCCCCGCAGGACGGCTCGCGCCCCCCACCCCAGCCTTTGCGCCTCCCGCAGCGACAGGAGGGGCTGCCGCCAAGAGACCCTCAAGCCCGACTCCGAGAGGCGGACGCAAGCCCGTCCCAGGGGACCGCTCGGCTCTGCATCCCGGTGTCGCGCGAGGCGAAGTTCTCGGGGACACTCTCCAGAACGCGGGGGTCCGCGGAAGTCCGCGATGGGGGTGGGGAAAAGAGCGGCTCTGGGGGCGTGAGTCGCGGGGAGGAAAGGCACCTTCACCCCCAGGGCTGCTTCCTCGGCCTCCCACGGGAAGAGTCTGGAGCTGCCGAGGAGGGGGAGCAGCGCGTCTCCTCCCTCCCCGTTTTCCCCTGCAAGTCCCAGGAAATCGCGGTTGGCTGCACGGCTTTGCTTCCATCCGCGAAGCCAGTTGCCAGAGCTCCCCCTAGCGCCGCTTCGGGCGCGCTGCAGCAGCTGGGACTGGGAGTGGGCGAGGCTCGGCGGGGGCGGCGGGGCCGCCGGGGGCTGCTCTGCGCCCGCCCGGGGAGCTGCGCGGCGTCGGCACGCCACTCTGGCCCGAGCGGGGTCTAGGGGCCACGTGTGTCCCCACTCGGGGCCCGCGTCGAGGAGGGGCACGTGGTCGGCCCCCTTTGTTGGGAGCTGGCCACTGGAAGGGACCGGCCAAAGGGCTTGGGAATTCGCCATCCGACCCAGGGATCCCCACAACAAAGGAGAGTGGAGGGTGGGGTGCGAAATACGACCCCTGAACTCAGCAGGAACCCGGACAAGGGCTCTCCTCCCCTCTGCCCGGTGAGCTGAGCCTAAGCCTCACACTGGAATCTAGCAAAGCCAAGGGGTGAGATGGAGCACCCTGGGAGCACCCTAAAGAGAGGTGCCCTTCCCCTCCCTGATCTTCTCCAGGCCCAAGGACCTGGGCAGCCACACCAAGGGTTAATGCTCTGAGTATACTTCCCCAAAACGCAGCCTACTGGCAAGCTACCCGTCACACCAAGACATTCCACACAAAACTGTAACACGCTACATAGCCTCGATTCTACGATCCATGCCACACTGAGGGCCACACCCAGACACACCGTCCCCAACACTTGATGTCTAAGCTGCATCCACACCCCACTCACAACTCCTGGGGCCACTGGCACAGCAGGAAACATACCAGCCTAGAACAGCCAGAGAGACCCACGCTCCCTTGGGCTGCACAAGTGAGAGGCTGGGTCTGGGAGAGGGGTGGATGGAGTTGCCTGGCCATGGGGGTCATCTGAAAAGGGGCCGGGGTCAGGTGGGCAGGCAAACCAGGAATCCATCTCAGCTCCACAAATAAGCCTCTCTCCCCCCAGTAAAAAGACCAGTGAGACCCCAGACAGGACTTACGGTGCTGCTTAGGGAGGGAGGGGAATTAGAAGAGACTGGGTGCCCACGGCATGACAAGGGGGGCTTCCAGAGAGCAGCAGCTCGAGAAGAAAGAGCTCCAGCGAGTCCCTGGTCCTCCCAGGTTAACCAGCTCCCTCCGACACACTTCCCCAGGCTCTCAGGACACCACAGGTCCTGCTGCCCTTGATACGTGGCGTAGGGCTGGGTCAGGCTCCAAGCTGCGCTCCCAGCAACATGGAGTTCCTGGGATGACAACCCAGAGCTTAGAAGCTGCAGGCTGCCCTCCAGAGAAGCCAGGGGTGGTGATGCCTCGAGGTCCCAGGAGAGTCACTGCACAGGGCACTGAGATCTCAGAGGGGTGTGTGTGTGTGTGTGTGTGTGCGCGCGCGCGCTTGTGTGTGTATTACAGCAAGAATGACAGAGTGTGTGTGACTGTGTGTCCCTCTGACACAGGGCACACACACCAGGAGCTGTCCCTCCAATCACTGGACAATATTTACAAAGCTCCCACTTGGTGCCTGGCCTGCGGGAGGCGCTAAGCTGACCACAGTGGACAAAAGCAGCCAATGAGAACGGCAAAGCACCTGTCTCTGGATTAGCTCGTTCAGTTTTTCCAGCTACCCTCTGAGGTAGAGACCGTGAGCACCCTCGTTTCAGCAATGAGAAACCGCATCCAAGGTCACACAGCTGAGAGGTGGCCAGCATCTACTGTTGGAGCTCACAGTTGAGCAGGTAAGAATTTGTGACATTACATTGCAAGCTGGCCAATGATGCCGAGGCTGTTTAAATAGTCACGCTGATAAGTCCCAGCTGAACCTGAACTGGGTTCTGGGATCTCTCTTCATGCCTGAACTAGCCGCTTGGGAACACCTCACCCCCGACACTTCATGCTGCAGGTTCCAGGGACAGGGATGAAGAGACACAGCATGGTGCTGTCTGTACCCACCTCACCGAGGGCAGGTCAACCTATTCCTGTTTCCCGAAGACTCATTTGTGGTAGGGGACAGCAGCACCACTGGCACCAGCTGGGCAAAAAGTGGGATTTCTTGGCTCAAGGCACTAAACCTCATAGTGGGCAGGGGCAGGGCTAGCTTCAGGCACAGCGGGATCCAGGCACAGACGTTTTCCAAGATGCTCTCTCTCCACCTCCTGTGATTTTCTTCTTTGCACTCAAGCTTCCCACTGTAGCCATGGGAGCCAGCTCCTGGCCTCCCATCTCACAGCTTTACCACCCAAGAAGGACCACCTTCTTCCCTTATTTTCGACTTAGAAAATCCCAGGGGAATACAAAAGCATTGGGCCAGGCACGGTGGCTCACGCCTGTGATCCCAGCACTCTGGAAGGCTGAGGCAGGTGGATCATCTGAGGTCAGGAGTTCGAGACCAGCCTGGCCAACATGGTAAACATGGTGAAACCCTGTCTCTACTAAAATTACCAAAAGTAGTTGGGCACGGTGGCAGGTACCTGTAATCCCAGCTGCTCGGGAGACTGAGGCAGGAAAATCACCTGACCCCAGGAGGCAGAGGTTGCAGTAAACCAAGATTGTGCCACTGCACTCTAGCCTGAGTCATGGAGCAAGACTCCATCTCAAAAAAGGAAGGAAGGAAGGGAGGGAGGAAGGGAGGGAGGGAAAAAAAGGAGGGAGGGAAGGCAGGGAGGGAGGGAGGGAGGGGAAAAGGAGAAGATCCCAGGGAAAGACTGTAGTGTCCCAAGCTTGAGCCCTGTGGGAAACACGCAGCCAGGGCTGAGGGGTGGTTAGTTGCTAGCGCCCACTGGAAGCTCACAGAAGCTTCTCAGAAAAGGGTGGTACTGGGCCGGGCGCGGTGGCTCAAGCCTGTAATCCCAGCACTTTGGGAGGCCGAGGCGGGTGGATCACGAGGTCAAGAGATCGAGACCATCCTGGTCAACATGGTGAAACCCCGTCTCTACTAAAAATACAAAAAAAATCAGCTGGGCATGGTGGCGCGTGCCTGTAATCCCAGCTACTCAGGAGGCTGAGGCAGGAGAATTGCCTGAACCCAGGAGGCGGAGGTTGCGGTGAGCCGAGATCGCGCCATTGCACTCCAGCCTGGGTAACAAGAGCGAAACCCCGTCTCAAAAAAAAAAAAAAAAAAAAAAGAAAGAAAAGGGTGGTACTGGCTGGCAGACCCAAGATGTCCTTCGGAGAAAGGGGCTTCGAGCCAAGCTAAGGGAGGCGTCTCCCTGTGGAACGTGGGGCGCTTCAGGACCTGGGCGACCATGCGGTGAACACAGCTCTGGAAAGGGGACACCCTCCCTGCTCCTGGCCACGATAAAGGGGTCCAGGGCCTTCTGGCGCCTCCCCGTTTTGCTACTCAGGAATCACCACAGAAGGGGAGGCGAAAGACCCCAGGGGAAGGAGCTGCATTCTTCCAGCAGGCTCCATGGCCAGGGAAGCAACAGGGGCCACCCTCAGGGGACTGAGGGCAGGGATGGCTGCAGGGAGACCAAAGCAGAACGTGGCTGGGCGCTCACATGTGGCTTCTCAAGGGACTCCCAGACATAACTGCAAAGGCGTCGGGGGCAGGCCCAGATGCCAGCCAGCAGGATGGGGGTGGAGTGGCCGCAGGAAAGGGTAACACAACCACCAGGATATCCCCAGCTGGTAGGGTCTCGGGACGTCTGGGGTACAGGTGACCTTAGCTATTCATACATTTAGAGAAAAAAGACTGAATACAAGTTGGAAAATGCTGAAATGGTTATTGCTAGGTGGGCAATGACAGGTGACCTTTATTTCATCATTCATACCTGTCTATATTTTCCAAATGTTCTACCATAAGCATGTATCAGTTTGGGACTTACAAGAAAAATGAACACTGCGTCAGAGAACAATGTGACATGACAGGGGCTACAATCGATGTCCAGCACTCTACGGAGCAGAGGAGGGCGCGGCTGGGTCCACCCTGGCTGGGGGAAGGCTCCGGCCCTGAGGAACGGTCCTCCACCGGGCAGCCCTGGTGACCGGGAACCCATCCTCCTGTCCTCTGGCTTTTGTTCAGAAGAGGGGTGAGACAAAGCGAGCTCCTCTCTCGGACTGCTGAGGGGCACCGTGGTGGCAGTCTTGTCCCTTCTCCTGTCCCATCTCTGACCTCGGTCTCAGCTCCACCCAGTCCCGCCCATCAATCGCCACTGATCTGCTCTGAGTCGAAGGATTACCGGGCAAGGTGGGCAGGAAGAGGCAAACGTACTCAGGAAATATTTTCAGAACTTGGGCTGAAACCAAAGAGGAAGAGGCAAAGCCCAATGGCAACAGCGCTGGACCAGGAGTCCGGAGACCCGGGCACAGGTCACTTCCCTAAGAGGCCCACGTTCACTCATCTGTAAAGACAGAGTGAGAGGAGAGAAGGTTCTAAGCCAGCTCTGATATTCCAAGAGTCAGAAAAGCAACCACTGCTACCAGCTTTCTGATGACCCGAGGCTTTGTGTCCCATCCCAGTAAGGACAACACGGGTAGAAGGATCACGGTTATATCCAAAAGAAAAATGCTTTTACATTTGTGAATTTTGGGTTTTTTTGTTTTGTTTTTGGGGTGTTTTTTGTTTTTCATTGTTTTTTTTTTTTTTTGAGACAGAGTTTAGCTGTTGTCCCCCAAGCTGGAGTACAGTGCCGCAATCTCCGCTCACTGCAACCTCCACCTTCCAGATTTAAGCGATTCTCCTGCCTCAGCCTCCTGGGTAGCTGGGATCACAGGCATGCTCCATCATGCCTGGCTAATTTGTTTTGTATTATTAGTGGAGATGGGGTTTCACCATGTTGGCCAGGCTGGTCTCAAACTCCTGCCCTCAGGTGATCCGCCTGCCTCAGCCTCCCAAAGTTCTGGGATCACAGGCATGAGCCACCACACCCAGCCTATATTTATAAATTATTTAACTGAATTAGATATAAAAGGGATATCAACACATGCATTTACTCCAATAAAAAAAAAAAAGAAAGAAAAACACAGGTACCAATATCGAATTCCATGTCTACCTGCGAGTGTGGTTATCTGCCTGTTTCATTCATTCAATAAATGCATCAGGCATTACAGTGGCTTGCACCTGTAATCCCAACACTTTGGGAGGCCAAGGCAGAAGGCTAGCTTGAGCCCAGGAGTTCAAGACCAGCCCGGGCAACATGGTGAGACCCTATAGCCACAAAAAAATAAATGAGCCAGGCACGGTGGTACGCACCTGTAGTCCCAGCTACTTGGGAGGCTGAGGCAGAAGGATGGCTTGAGTCCAGGAGGATAAGGCTGCAGCGAGCCATGATTGCACCACTGCACTCCAGCCTGGGTAACAGTGAGCCCTTGTCTTGAAAAATAAATAAAATAAGCACATTCATCCGTTCAAATATTTATTGAGTACCTATATATGCCAGGCACTGTGCTAGGCACCATGAACGAGACAAACAAAGCGTCCTGCCCTCATAGAGCTTACACTCTAGTGGTGGGGGGAGGTGGTGCGGACAATACACAAGGCAATAAGTAGACAAGCCGGGCTCAGGGGTGTGTGCCTGCAGTCCCAGCTACTCAGGAGGCTGAGGTGGGAGGATCGCTTGAGCCCAGGAGTTCTGGTTGCCTAAGGAGGGGTGAACTGGCCCAGGTGGAAATGGAACAGGTCAAAACTCCCATGCTGATCAGTAGTGGGATCTCGCCTGTGAATAGCCATTGCCCTCCAGCCTGGGCAACATAGCAAGACCCCATCTCTAAAAAATATTATATATATATATATATATATATATATATATTTTTTAAAGTAGATAAGTGTTTCAGGAAAATAAACACAGTTGGAGAAAGGGCTGGTGGGCTGGGCATGGTGGCTCACGCCTATAATCCCAGCACTTTGGAAGGCCAAGGCGGGCTGATCAGTTGAAGCCAGGAGTTCGAGACCAGCCTGGCCAACATGGTGAAACCCTGTCTCCACTAAAAATACAAAAATTCGCCAGGTGTGGTGGCGGGCACCTGTAACCCAAACTACTTAGAAAGTGGGACAGGAGAATCTTTTTTTTTTTTTTTTTTTTTTTTTGAGACGGAGTTTCACTCTTGTTGCCCAGGCTGGAGTGTAATGACGCAATCTCCACCTCCTGGGTTCAAGCAATTCTCCTGCCTCAGCCTCCTGAGTAGCTGGGATTACAGGCACGCACCACCATACCCAGCTAATTTTTTGTATTTTTAGTAGAGACGGGGTTTCACCATGTTGACCAGGATGGTCTCGATCTCTTGACCTCGTGATCCACCCGCCTCGGCCTCCCAAAGTGCTGGGATTACAGGCTTGAGCCACCGCGCCCGGCCAAATCTCTTGAACCTAGGAGGCAGCAGTTGCAGTGAGCCGCGATTACAGCACCACTGCACTCCAGCCTGGGTAACAGAACGAGACTGTCTCAAAAAAAAAAAAAAAAAAACTGGTTGAAGGGGGTGGGGGTGGCACCAGTTAGATGTTTTGATCAGAGAAGGTGATATTTCAGCTGACACCTGAACAGATCAGCTCTATTAATATGGGACAGGCTATGCTGCAGCAACAAATTAACCCCTACCTCTCAAAGGTTTAACACCAGGATTTCTTTTATTTTTCTTTTCAGATCTGCAGCAGGTAGAAAGGATTTGTTCCTTGACCAAAGTCTATCTGAGTGAGACTGCCAGGTCCCCTAGGCTGCTGCCCACCATGCAGTGACTCAGCAATTCAGCCTGCTTCTCCCTCAACCCAAGGCTTCCAGAATCTCCACCATTGCACAGAATGACAGCTGGGGAGTCCTGCAAGGGCTGATCATAGCCTCAGCCTGGAAGCGATTCTCCTCACACTCAGAGCACATTGGCCAGAATGAGTCCCAGGCCCGCATCTAACCGCAAGGGGGCTGGGAGAGGCCGTTTTCTTGGGTAACTGGGAAGGAAAGCTGAGTGCATATGAATGAGCGCTGGAAATCTCTACCACAGCAGCTGGAAGAGCAGTCCGGGCAGAAGGAATGGAAAGGGTGAAGACTAAACACATGAGGCCGGACCTGGTGTCTCACGCCTGTAATCCAGCACTTTGGGAGGCCGATGGGGGTGGATCACCCGAGGTCAGGAGTTCAAGACCAGCCTGGCCAATGTGTATTTTGTAAAAATACAAAAATTGGCTAGGCATGGTGGCACGCCTGTAATCCCAACTACTCAAGAGGCTGAGGCACAAGAATCGCTTGAACCAGATAGGCGGAGGTTGCCGTGAGCTGAGAGCTTGCCACTGCACTCTAGCCGGGGTGACAGTGTGAAACTCTTGTCTAAAAAAATGAAAAGAAATAGGCCAGGTGCAGTGGCTCACACCTGTAATCCCAGCATTTTGGGAGGCCAAGGCAGGCGGATCACCTGAGGTCAGGAGCTCAAGGCCAGCCTGGTCAACACAAAGAAATGCCGTCTCTACTAAAAATACAAAAATTGGCTGGGTGTGATGGCAGGCACCTGTAATCTCAGCTACTTGGGAGGCTGACACGGGAGAATCGCTTGAACCTGGAAGGTAAAGGTTGCGGTGAGCCGAGCCCACACCATTGCACTCCAGCCTGGGCAACAAGAGCGAAACTCCGTCTCAAAAGAAAGGGAAAAAGAGAAAAAAAGAAAATGAATAAATGTAGCACGTTCACAGAACCGGCTGAGGCAGAGGGCAAGTGGGAGAGGCAGGAGATGGGGCCAGAAAGTAAAGCAGAAGGTGTTCAGATTGTATTCTAATCACAATGAATCAGAGTTCCATGGGGCATTGGTCAGAGCTGGGTAGGACTGAGGGAGCAGCCTGACTTTTCTGAGGCTCAGTCTCCTCAAAAGGAGCTGGGACCAGTTACAGCCAGTGAAGGTCTTCCTGCTTCGTGCCCAGTGCACAGGCTCTCAAGAACTAGTGGAACTATGAACGTTATAGGAACTTCCTTCCTCTCCCGGGTCAGGGAGGGGAGGGGTGGGCGCTTGAGGGAGGGAGGGGGCGGGGAGTATGCCAGTATAAACACAGCCTGAGTCAGCCGCCCCAACCAGTTTTCCTAGCTGTTCGGGGCCAGCTGGGCCTCCAGACCAATCCAGGGTATGCCCCCTCCCCCAAGAGACTAAGCCCCACAAACACACCCATCCAAGGGACCCTCTGCAAAGAGGAAACATGGGAAGGGCATCCCAAGCTGTGTGAGTGTTCCTTGTGGGCACTGCTCATTGTAAATTGTGAAGTATCAGATGAGTGACTGTGGACCACCAGGCACAAGGCCAAGCACTGGAGGGATTCCCAGGACTACCCCTACCCAGGGCCACCCTACCCAGCACCACCCCTGCCCAGCGCCACCCATCCAAAGCCCAGGCTGGTCTTTCCAAAAGCTCAGCTTCCAAAGCCACACAGAGCTCAAGACAAACTAGGCTCTGCTGCTTGCTTTTTTTTTTTTTTTTTTTTTTTTGAGACAGAGTTTCTCTCTTGTTGCCCAGGCTGAAGTACAATGGCACACTCTTGGCTTACCGCAACCTCTGCCTCCCGGGTTCAAGCGATTCTCCTGCCTCAGCCTCCCAAGTAGCCGGGATTGCAGGCATGCGCCACCATGCCTGGCTAATTTTGTATTTTAAGTAGAGGCAGGGTTTTTTTCCATGTTGGTCAGGCTGCTCTCAAACTCCTGACCTCAGGTGATCCACCTGCCTCAGCCTCCCAAAGTGTTGCAATTACAGGCCTGAGCCACCACGCCCGGCCGACTCTGCTGCTTTCTAGGTGACAATAAGATCTTTCCTGCACCTCCCTGAGCCTCCAGTCCCTCATCTGCAAAATGAGGCCATACATGGGAGCACCGCCTGAGCAGTGAGGCTTCCACAGCTCAGAGCCTGGCATATAGTGAGTGTTCAGTAGATGAGAGCTGTGATATTGGCGCTGGTCAGCTCTGCCCAGATAATAACTCTCCATTGCAAAATGCATGACAGTTTTCCTACTGACTCTCTCCTGTTGAACAAAATTGATGACTTAAAGTAACAGGCCAGGCATGGTGGCTCACACCTGTAATCCCAGAACTTTGGGAGGCTGAGGCAGGAGGATCCCTTGAGTCTAGGAATTTAAGACCAGCTTGGGCAACATAGTGAAACCCCATCTCAAGAAAAAATACAGGCCGGGCACGGTGGCTCAAGCCTGTAATCCCAGCACTTTGGGAGGCCGAGGCGGGTGGATCACGAGGTCAAGAGATCGAGACCATCCTGGTCAACATGGTGGAACCCTGTCTCTACTAAAAATACAAAAAAAAATTAGCTGGGCATGGTGGCGCGTGCCTGTAATCCCAGCTACTCAGGAGGCTGAGGCAGGAGAACTGCTTGAATCCAGGAGGCGGAGGTTGCAGTGAGCCGAGATCGTGCCATTGCGCTCCAGCCTGGGTAACAAGAGCGAAACTTCGTCTCAAAAAAAGAAAAAGAAAAAATACAAAAATTAGCTGGGCGTGGTGGTGCACACCTGTCGTCCCAGGTACCAGGGAGGCTAAGGTGGGAGGATCACTTGAGCCTGGGAGGTCTAGGGCACAGTGAGCTGTGATTGTGCCACTGCACTCCAGCCTGGGAGACAGAGCAACACCCTGTCTCAAAAGAAAAAAAGAGTGTAACATGCACCTTTTCCAGAGGGACCCAATCAAGATACTTTTACTCTGGAGTTGGGGGAGGAGCCAGGAGGAAGTGCCTTATTAACTTCGTTGGATTTTTTTTGTCTTTCCACAGATTGGCACTCCTGTTTTTTAAAAGGTTAATCCCCAGGAAGGTGTCTGGTTACCTTCAGGGCCTGGCTGTGCCTGACAGTCAACATTTACTCAGGATACATGCTTGAAGATTGAAAGAATGAATGAAGTGATGGATGAATGAATGAATGAACAAACGAACTCCATTCCAGGGAGTGAGTGGCTTAAAGCTGAAACAGTAAGATATTGCTCCTCCAATCAGACCCTACCCCACCACCTCTGAGCCTCTGGCTCCTCCCTTCTGCCCCCAAACCCAGTCATTTCCTGATGTTTCTTAAACACTCCCATGCATCCTTCCTGCTGTCTTCCCCAGCTCCCTGGCACCCTCCAGGCCACCATACACACACACACACACACACACACACACACCCCAGTGTGCAACTACAGCATCTCCTTTAACACCCACATCAAACAGCCTGAGGAGAACTGGGAAGACTGGGGAATAAAGCCTCCCTTTGTTCATAAAAAGAAATCCAGGCCTAAGACAGATAAAGGACGTGTCCCCAGAACAGGACAGATCCAGGTAGGGAGGGGCAGTGAGACCTCTAGGCAAACTGCAGACATTCTCAGTTGATGGACAGCTCCAAGATTCTTTAAGCCAAGAAAGGGATTCGGGTGTCTAGATTCCCAGGCCTTGGATCCTCTCCTCTCTGGGTCCCGTATCGTTCAGGCCTCAGAAACTCAGCTAAAGCTGGCTTAAGCAAAGAGGGGATTTATTTCTTGGCACAGAAACTGGGAAGTCCACGGGTGTTTCCGCTCAGGCGTAGCTGGATCCAGAGGCTCATGTGATGTCATCAGGGCTTATTCGCTGTCTCTCCTTGGCCTCTTCTTAGGTTTTCTCTGTGGCCAGAACAAGAAGGCCACTGGCCAGGGCCAGGGTAGTCACACAGGGCCCCATGTTCAAATGAGCCCAGGCTTGGAGTCTAATGCTCTGCTCTCTTGAAATTCATCATCGTTTTATCGTTGAGTTTGTGTTGAGTGAAGTCTGAGACGGAGGAGCATGTCTGAAGCTTCGACTCAGGTGCGGTTCTGTCCCCTGCCACCTCCCCACCTCCCTGAGACAGGTTCTTGGTCCCCCTGCTACCCTGTCCCTTGGCACTCTGGTGCCCTGGCTCTGCCTTGCCTCCCCCTCCCATCCTTGTCAGGGACCTGGTCACAGGCATAGAGGGTTGAGGTCAGGCATCCGCGCAGCACCTTGCAGGGTACCATGACAGCTGTCACTGCTGTGCATTGGCAGCACCACAGCCTGATGGGCAGCCAACTAGAGGCCATGGCTAGACGTGGAGTGAGCCTTTCACCTACCCTGATCTGAGTACTGAGGTCCTGGGGACCACTCCTCTGCTGTAGGTTGATGTGAGGGCCTACGGAAAGGGGAGGTACCTCACCAGGACTCAGGACATCAGCCTGGTGGTTGGTGGGAAGGTTAATCCCACAGCTGCCAGACTCTAGGGAGAGAGAGCACGCAGGGAGGCCTAGCAGGGATGGAGGGGCTGGGAGAGTGTGTAGCCCTGTGGCAATCTCCCATAAGAAGAAGCACTTCCTTCACCGCCTTAACCAGGGGGTCCTCTCCTCCCCCCTATAACCTTCCTGAGCCTGGCTTCTGTTTGTCTTTTCTGGCCAGTTCAAGGCACTCTCAGGAACCAGCCACAAAATAGGAATTGTGCAATTTCGGCGATTCTGCACATGAATTAAATGCTCTGATGTTTGTATCTAAAACTGGTACTACAAAGCCATGCACAGTGGCTCACACCTGTAACCCCAGCACTTTGGGAGGCCAAGGCGGGCAGATCACTTGAGGTCAGGAGTTCAAGACCAGCCTGGCCAACGTGGTAAAACCCTGTCTGTCCTAAAAATACAAAAATTAGCTGGGCGTGGTGGCACACACCTGTAATCCCAGTTAGTCGGGAGGCTGAGGCACAAGAATTGCTTGAACCCAGGAGGTGGAGGTTGCAGTAAGCTGAAATTGGCCACTGCATTTCAGCCTGAGCAACAGGGAGAGGTTCCATCTTAAAATTTAAAAACAAATATATATAAATATAAATACAACTGGTATTACACAATATAAAGATGAATGGTAAAATTCATGCTAATTACTTACAAGTTTCACTTTTCTGTACTTAGAATGACATTGAATAGGAAATTTAAAACACCACGACAAGTTGAGAGATGGTGGAGGGAAGCATTCGTGGCACTTTTTCCTGCTTTTTGAGCAAGGGCCCTGCATTTTCATGTTGTATCACACCCCACAGATCCTATACCTGGCCTTGACACCAGAATCTCCAGGATGGCATCTTCCCACCTGCTCTAACAGAAGGCATCGGGGATGACCCTCATTGGCACAGCCAGGTCACAAGCTCATCCCAGAGCCAATCACGGTACAGGGGAAGGCAGGGGTCCTGTGATTGGCCAGGTCTGGGTGTGTGTCCACCCCTGAGTAGGGGGTTGACCAGCCCCACCTCAACCCCTTCTCATGGCTTCTCCATTGGGAAGAGGGTTCTGTTGCCAGAGGAAAGGGTGCTGCACAGCCACAGGCTGCCATTGTGCGTCCTCTACACACACACACACACACACACACACACACCCTGTGCTCGGTGAAAAAAGCAAAACATGAAGATACCAGCTGGGCAAGAGAGAGAGCAATTTAGTTCCTCTCTTCTGGCTCATAGCCCCCAGTCTCCAGTCCTCTAAATGCCGGGGAGTCCCAGGGCTCGGGCCTTGACCCTTCTCCCTCCCTGCCACCCTCTCCTGCAGGGTCCCTTCAATCCACTGACAACTCTCTCCAGCCAGGACCTCTGTGCTGAATGCAAGCTGAGGGTCGCACCATGTTTGGCTGCTGTTCTTGGGCTACTGACATCTCAGAACTCGTCTGTCTGAGCCCAAACCCCTGCGAGACACCCCCAACCCCTGCTTCTCCCTACATCTGTCCCATCCTAATGAGTCGCACCACCATCCAGCAAATTGTTCAGGCCAAAACCCAGGGCATCTTGACTCCTTTTTGGATCACAAAGCCAAATCCAGTCCATCAGCAAATCCTCCTTCAGATGAGATTCATAATCAGGCCAGGCATGGCGGCTCATGCCTGTAATTCAGCACTTTGGGAGGCCAAGACAGGAGGATCACCTGAGGTCAGGAGCTCATGACTGCTAGCCTGGCCAGCATGGTGAAATCTCTGCTAATAAATACAAAAATCAGGCCAGGCACGGTGGCTCACGCCTGTAATCCCAGCACTTTGGGAGGCTGAGGCAGGTGGATCACGAGGTCAAGAGATCGAGACCATCCTGGTCAATATGGTGAAACCCCATCTCTACTAAAAATACAAAAAATTAGCTAGGCATGGTGGCACATGCCTGTAATCCCAGCTACTCAGGAGGCTGAGCCAGGAGAATTGCCTGAACCCAGGAAGCAGAGATTGCAGTGAGCCAAGATCGCGCCATTGCACTCCAGCCTGGGTAACAAGAGCGAAACTCCGTCTCAAAAAAATAAATAAATAAAAATAAATAAATAAATAAATAAATATAAATATAAATAAAAAATAAATCAGCCAGGTGTGGTGGCACATGCCTGTCATGTCAGCTCCTTGGGAGGCTGAGGCAGGAGAATCACTTGAACCCAGGAGACAGAGGTTGCAGTGAGCTGAGATCGCACCATTGCACTCCAGCCTGGCAACAGAGAGACACTGTCTCAAAAAAAAAAAGAAGAGCTTCGCAGTGTGTCTTAGTACCACGGCTCTCGCTCTCCCAGCCCACACCGTCTCTCACCTGGACGAGTGCGCTAAGCTCCCTGCAGGTCTCCCTGGTCTTCCTGTGTTCACACTCACCCTCCTCCTGGCTGTTCTCTCCACTCCCGTAATGCGAACATGCTGAAGTCGGATCACGGCTCTATCTCAAACCTTACCAGTAGTGTAAATGTTTGAAAAGCTGGTGGGTAGAGCTCACCTGTAGCGCTTGCCAATTCCTGTGGTGTAAACATTCCCATTTTGGCCAATTCCTACCAATGTGACATCACTGAGCATGGAGAAGAAGAGGAATGTGCGCAATCAGCTCCTGAAAGCCAGTGTGAGCCACCCCAGCACACGGCTGCCCCTACTCCACTCAGAACAAAACACAGACCGGGCGTGGCAGCTTATGCCTGTAATGTCAGCACTTTGAGAAACCAAGGCAGGCAGATCACCTGAGGTCAGGAGTTTGAGACGAGCCTGGCCAACATGGTGAAACCTCATCTCTACTAAAAATATAAAAATGGGCCGGGCATGGTGGCACATGCCTGTAATCTCAGCTACTTGGGAGGCTGAGGTGGGAGAATCACTTGAACCCGGAAGGTGGAGGTTCAGTAAGCCAAGATTGCACCCCTGCACTCCAGCCTGGAAAACAGAGCCAGACTCCATCTCGAAAAAACAAAAAACAAACCACTTCTGTGGGTCAGGCTGCCACTGAGAACATAGCCCTGGCTCTGTCACTGAAGCGGAGGTGGCTCCAGAGGAAGGCAAGGAGGCCAGCAAAGGGGGCTCGACTGCTCCTTGGGTGCCAGAACGAGCACTGGGACCTTCATCCTGGTGGGGCAGGTGGCATCACTAGTTTATCAAAAGCAATGTGGCTCCCACGTAGCCTCTCCCTTGCTGCTCTGCCTCTCCACCCTTGGGAATGCCCCAGAGACTTTGCCTGCCTGAGGCCAAGTCCACGCAGTCTGCCTGTCTCCATCAAGGGTGCTGCCCAAGCTTGGGAGTGAGCCGCAGAATCATAAGCCCTCAGAGTCTGTAACGCTGGGAAGCTGTCCTGCCCACAGGGGCCTCATGGGACCCCCAGAGCTCCTGCATTGGGGCTGGGGGAGAGCAACACAGCAACCAAGGCCCCCGCCAGCACCTTCTAGGATTCAGCTTCTTCTAGGATAACACCAGGGACAGAGGACTTACATACATACATTCTTCATTCATTCATAGCTCAGCAAGTAGTAACTGGGCATCCACCTACTCTGGGCCAGTCCCTGCTCCAGGGGCTGGGGACCTAGTGGTGGCCATGGTAAGCCTGTGCCCTCCCTCACGGGATGACCTTCCACTGAGAGGGAGATGATCAGTAAGTAAACAAGCTGACAGATGAAACTTGAGATGAAAACAGGCTCATGAAGGCAACTAGAACAGGGGCAGATGGAGGCTCGCTCATGAGCAACTCGGAGAGAGCGGGACGCCTCTCTCGGGAAGTGCAATCTGAACTGGGCCCTGAACAACCAGAGGGCACCTCTGTTCAGCCTGGGGCTCAGGCAATGCAAGCCAAGGACGCAGCAGGTGCCAAGGCCCTGGGGCAGCAACGAGTTTGACATTCTGGAGGACCAGGGAGAAGACAGCATGACTGCAGTACAGGAGCGGGGCAAGTGGGAAGGGCACGGTGGCTGATCACCTCGTGGGGCCTCCTGTGCATGACAGGAGCCACCCTTCAAGAAGGAATCTGATGAGAGTCACCTTGAAGCAGCTCGGGGTAGAGCCCAGGGACAGGGGCAGAGTGGAGTGAGAAGAGCAGAGAGGAGATGCTGTGCCTAGGGCTCCCAGGACAGCCCGCTTTGCTCCCTGGCTTCAGTGCAGGTAAGGAAGAAGGGGACAGATTCAGGTTACAATCTGGAGGGAGACCCAATAGGACCTGCTCATGGGTTGGATTTGAGAGGTGGAGGTAAAGAAAGGAATTCAGATTCAGGATGATACCTGGACCAGGTGCAGCAGCTCACACCGTAATAATCCCAGCACTTTGGAATACCTGTGCTCAGGAGTTTGAGACCAGCTTGGGCAATGTAGGGAGACCCTGTCCCTACAGAAACAACTTTTTTACATTTAGCCGGATAATGGTACACACCTGTAGTCCCAGGTGTGGGCCCAGGAGGGTAAATTCAAGCAACAGAGGGTAAGGGAGGCTAAGGCTGCAGTGAGCTATGGGCCCCTGCACCAGACTGGGTGACAGGGCAAGACCCCGCCTCAAAAAAAAAAAAAAATGAAAAATGAAAAACACCTGGGCTGGGCACAGTGACACTCCTATCATCCTAACACTTTGGGAGGCTGAGATGGGTAGATCACTTGAGCCCAGGAGTTGGAGACCAGCCTGGCCAACATGGTAAAACCCCGTTTCTACTAAAAAGACAAAAATTGGCCTGGCATGGTGGCAGGCGCCTGTAATCCCAGCTACTTGAGAGGGTGAGCCAGGAGAATCACTTGAACCGGGTAGGCAGAGGTTGCAGCGAGCTGAGATCAAGCCACTGCACTCCGGCCTGGGCAACAGAGCATGATCCTGTCTCAAAAAAATAAAATAAAAAGGGTAACGCCTGGATTTGGGGCCTGATGGCTGTCCACGAAACAGACTGCCGTGGGGAAAACGAGGAGCCACATGCCTGTACCCGTCTTTCCCTTGCCCAACTCCGGGTGCTCTACCTCGCTGGCTCTTGTAGGACCTGGTGTCAGACAAACCTGGGCACCATCCTGAACCCACCAGGACAAGCTGGAGGCCCTGGGATGCCACTAAAATCTGAGCCCCAGCACCATCAGCCCTTGACTGGGAATGTGATGCCACCTTCTCGGCTCACTGTGGGCACTCCACGAGGTGACACATAAAGCACATGCCTAATACACTGAGAGGCACGCTACCACCCAGATAGTCACTGCTGTCACTGCTGTCCTGCCTCTTCATCATCTTTGTGCAAATCGGCCCTGCTCCAAAAAGAAACTGGGCCCTGGAAAGAGGTGCCTCTCAGACAGGGCCAGGGTCTGGGCCAGTCCTGGAGAGATGGGCATAGGAGCAGGAAGAAGAGGAGGGTGGGGGGAGGGGTGGAGTGGAGTGGAGGAGGGCTCTCAGGCCACCACAGTGGGGACAGACAGCACATGGCAGCACATGCCACCCGAGGCCTCAGGTCAGGCCCCATGGAGAGGCCGCAGGAGCACAAGCCTCAGTGGGAGAGACCCTACATCCCCCGCCACCGCCCACCTTGGCCTCCCACAGTGCTGGGATAACAAGCGTGAGCCACCGCGCCCCTCTGTGAAATGAGGACATCATCGCTGATGGTGAGGATGAGGCAAGAGAAGTTTCCAAGCACTTAGCTCTGGGCCATACACACAGGCTGCGTGCAGGAGTCACCAGCTACGAGGTCTCTACGGGAACCCCGAGGTCAGGAGGCAGGCAGCTGCTGGGGGCTGGAGCGGCAGTGGCAACTGAGGACACAGAGATCAGGAATTTGCACGGAGTAGGGCAGGAGCCGCTCCTGAAGGACTGGCCAGGCCTGGGGCCTGTAGCCAGTAAGGGAACCACCACCTCCGCTCCGGACTGCCAACCCACCTCCTGCCTTGCTGCCAGAGCCCTCGTCCTGCCTTCCGGCAAGCCTCCCCATTCTGTCCACAGCATCCCCACAGCTCCACGCACGCCCCATGCATGAACCTCTGTGAGGGACGCAACCGCATCTGCCTCCTCCATGGTCCTTGGGCTGTCCTTGAAGCCTGGCAGAGCAAGTGCTCGGTAAACCATGGGACAGATTCGCAGCCATTATTGGACTCAGTGGGTAGAAATGTCCCCACTGGCCCGAGCGGGGTGGCTCACACCGGTAATGCCAGCACTGTGGGACGCCGAGGCGGGCGGATCACCTGAGGTCCAGACCAGCCTGGCCAACATGGAGAAACCCCATCTCTACTAAAAATACAAAACTTAGCTGGGCATGTCGGTGCGCTCCTGTAATCCTGGTTACTTGGGAGGCTGAGGCAGGAGAATCGCTTGAACCTGGGAGGTGGAGGTTGCAGTGAGCCAAGATCGTGCCACTGCAGTCCAGTCTGGGTGACAGAGCGAGACTCCTGTCCCAAAGGAAAACTACATAAACAAATGTCCACACTGGAACCTGATGGGCCGGGTTTGAACCCCACTTACCACCAAGGAATTCCTCTCCCGTGGCTCAATCACCGCATGCCCACCTCACAGGGTGGCCTGCAGAGTTTCAGTGAGACGGTGCGGGAAAAGCCCTGGGCTGTGTCCCTTCAGTGGCTCATCACCCACCCCGTAAGGCCCCGTTTACTTACCTTGTTCATACATGAGGAAACAGGCACAGAGGGGTTCAGCCATGGCTCAAGCTCACACAGCAGGAGACACAAGAGCCACTCCAGAGCCCACGCACGCCTTGGCCATGGCACTCCCCACCCCTTGCAAAGGGCAGGAGCTGGCTCTAGAGGGTGTGTGCAGTCTGCCAGCGTGGGCGAGGGCCAAGCCCAATCTCCCTGAGCAGATGTGGGAGGCTGGAGACCGCCCGCCTGCCAGTCCCGCCTGGGGCTGGGTCCAATTACCCCGGGACGAGGCGCTGCGCTGGGCCTGCCTTTGCAATGTCCCTTTTGAAAAGCCCCAACTTCGTCTCAAGCAAATAAGGAGGGTCAAGGAATCTGTCCAGGCTCAGACTGGGAGATCTCGCTACAGGCCAGCAAAGGCCCAGCCTCGGGGCCAGAACTGGGGATCCAGCCCTGCCGGAGGGGAGCTTCCCAGAGCCCCAGCCATGTGCCAGGTTCTGAGGAGTCTGCCTCATCGTCGCAGCTCCAAGCCTCATCCTCACAGGTCCGTCTGCTCCTGGGTCTTGTCCCAGGTGTCCCTTGATGTCACCTGCTCAGAGATGAAGCTGGACCCATCAGGGGCTCAGCCCCTTCACTGGGATTTAGGGAAACACTCTCAGCCACATCACAAGCACTGAGAGAAATTGAACCATTCAACTCTTTTTTCGTAACCACCAAAGCCCCCCATCCAGGGCCCAGGCAGGAAAAAGAGCACCTCAACTTTGAGACTGAATTCTGGATCCAACCCACGTGTGCTAGGGTCCTGAGAACAGAGGCTGGGTCCCAGAGGTCACGAGAGAGGCTGCAGATGGCCGCCAGGGAACTGCTAGTCACCTCAACTTTCCCCCGTCCAAAGGCTTCCTGAGGAATCGGAATCAGGCTACCACCTCTCGCTGGGTCCAGCTGCACGGACTCTCAAACACCATTTCCCCAACAGCTCTCACCCCTGGAATCCCCCAACCCCAATTGCCCACTCCCTCTCAGGGGGTCTCTGGGCCAACGCATTACCAAGAACTCACCTCCCCTTCCTTTACCCCGACAGATCTGAACAAGACCCCTCTCCTTCCTCTCCCTCCTGCTTGGAAGGACAAGGTCCCTCCTCTCTGCCCAGGATGGTGCGGTGCTTGTTAGGGGGAAAAGCTTTTTATTGTTTGTTTGTTTGTTTGTTTTATTACAAAAGTAATATGTGGATATGGTAGAAAGATTTAAAAATCAAATATGAAAAACATAAAGCAGAGTGAAAACTGACCTACCACTACTTTTTCTTTTGTGGGTCAGTAATGTTGGGTATTTTCCTTTTTTTCTTTTCTTTTCTTTTTTTTTTTTTTTGAGACAGTCTTGCTCTGTGGCCAGGCTGGAGTGGAGTATTGCAATCTCAGCTCACTGCAACCTCTGCCTCCTGGGATCAAGCTATTACCCTGCCTCAGCCTCCCGAACAGATGAGACTACAGGCACGCACCATCATGCCTGGCTAATTTTTTGTATTTTAGTAGAGACGAGGTTTCACCATGTTGGCCACGATGGTCTGGATCTCCTGATCTCATGACCCGTCCACATCGGCCTCCCACAGTGCTGGGATCACAGGTGTGAGCCACCATGCCTGGCCATAGGTGGGTGTTTTCATAACTATCTTCGGAAGCAGGAAAAGCATTAAGAATTCTCCAAAATCCCTCATATCCCCACCACCCAGAGATAAGCCCATGACTCTCTGGGCCTTTGTCCACATAAATGGACAGACGGACAGATCAAGAATGCAGATTTCTGCTTTTTTACAAAAAAGCACTGTCCTTCACCTGCAGTCCTGCAGCTGCCTCCCCGCTAATAACGGACTACATGGACAGCCGCGTCATCTGACAGCCCACAGTGTGACTGCTCCCTCTACAATCCCCAACCGCTGGACACGTAGGGTGCTGGCCAGGCTCTGCCAGAACAAGTCCGGGAGGGAGAATGCTTCAGGAGGGACGGCTGCCTGTCTGCTTCACCGCAGCCCCCCAGCCCTCGTCCCTGCCGGCCCCGCAGTGTTTGCTGAGTGGTGAAAGCAAGCCCCGCCTCCCGGCTCAGCCCTGACCTGGGCTTCTCTGGTCTCCCCAGCTCCCTCCCTCGGCCTGCAGCAGCACTCAGGTACCCCAGGTCCCCCCATGCCCACCTGCCTCCTTTTCCTCCCCACTGTCCTGACCTCACCCTCTTTTCCCTCCAGCCCACTGCTCCTCCGCTTGGCTCCACGGCACTCAGAACTGCTCCTTCACAGGCCCTACCCACCTCCGGCGCTGGCTGCCTGAGACCAGGGCAACAGTGGCCACTCCCGTCTCCCCGCCTGCTCCACTCACGCACCCCAGGCCAGGCGCCAGCTTCCTCTCTCCACGGATTCTCCAGGGCCGACCCGCCCTCTCCTGTGTCTCCATCAGGCTCTGCACGAGGACTCCCACCACTATCACAGCCATTTCATAAATCTGTACAAAGTGCCTGCAGGACCCTCACAGGGCTAGCAGGAAATAGGTCAGATGAGGTCTCTGGCCTCACAGGAGCAGCAAAGGTAGGTGTTGAGTGTAGAGTGGCAGGCCTTAGCCCACCTCACATGAATCTCCATCAGCCCGCAACAGGAACCCCAAGTAAAGAGAAGCTGTGCCTGCAGAGCAGGCAGCCCCCTTACCACCCCAAATTCCAACCAGGTGGCTGCCCGCATAAAGACCTCAGTGCCCTTACAGCAGGGGTGTCGCTGAGTGCTAGAAGGGGCGGCAGGGACACCCAGGCAAGCAGGTACAGGACACTAGCCCTGGTTTAGGGGGCCAGGCGAGGCCTCAGAGGGAGAGGCCTCAGCTGAGCTCGAGAGAGAGACCAGGGGTTCTCCAGTGGGATAACAGGTTCTTTGAGTAGGGCCAAACTGATGACTGGCTCCAGGAGTGTGAGGAAGCCTCTCTCTGCACTGTTTGGGGCCTTTAGCATCTCTTACCTGGGCCAGCCCCAGGTCCCATTACCAGCATCCAGCCAGCTGCCCAAGAGTTTCCTAAATTCCAATCCACGTCTCTCTCACACACCACAGAGGCACCAGTTAAAAGTGCTCCCTGGCCTTCTCCAGCTCCCCACCAATGCCCCACCAAACCACTGCTTCCTGCTTCCTGGTGCCTGCTGTGTGCCAGTCTGCTGGGCACTGGGATACAGTAGTGGGCAAGACAGTCAGTCCCTGCCCTCCTGTGGCTCACCTTCTAGCAGAGAAGACAAACCTTATGCAATGCCTTTTGCAGAGAATTAAATACATCTAGGCCAATGTCAAGACCACGTGTGGAGTGCTACTGGCATCCATAGCAGGGGTCCTGAACCCTGAGGCAGCTTTAAAGCCCTCTGCAGGCCAGCCCCACCTGCTGCTGCAGCCCTGCCCTGCCAGCCACCCTCCACATCTGTGTACGACGGCCCCGTGAGTACGTCCTTGTTCTGTGCCCATCATCCAGGTGAGAGGATGCCCACACGCCACCCTCCACATCTCTGTGTACGACGGCCCCACGAGTACGTCCTTGCTCTGTGCCCATCATCCAGGTGAGAGGATGCCGCCACCCTTCACATCTCTGTGTACGACGGCCCCGCGAGTACATGCTTGTTCTGTGCCCATCATCCAGGTGAGAGGATGCCCACACGCCACCTGCTCCACAGAGCATTCCAGAGCTTACCCAGAGTCCACCTGGCTGCATCACCTCCCGCCCACCTTTGTGGCTAGTTTTCCCTCTCTGTTCCCCAGTAAGCTGGAAGTTTCCTGAAGGCAGTTTCTTACCTTTTTCTCATCTCCATAGTCCTCCAACACCTCATCGGTACATAACATGCTTAACGCTAGTGGGATTCAAGAAAAACGTATCACCTGACTTGGACCCAAGTCGGGCAGACCAAACCCTCAGCTTTGTTCTCCTTTCAACCCCTTCCTCTGCCCAGGGTTTTCCTCCTAGGAAGGCCTCTTCCTCTCACCTCCCACGAGCACAAAGTAGCCTCTGCCCTGGCGAGTCAAAAAGGAGCACAGACGGCTGAGTTCAGCTTGTCCTCTGGAGCTCTTGTGGCCCAGGATGCTGAGAAATGATCCCCACCCTCCAGCTCTGCGGCCATCCCCACACTCAGAGGGCTCCCTTCGGACACACTGAGCCCCTGGGGTGGCAGTAGCACACCAGCCTTCACTGAGCACAGCATGGGCTGCAGGTGCACGTCCTCCCCTGGCCCACCTCCCAGGGCCCGAGTGGGCTCCCACCCTGCCCTGACGCCCTCGCCCATGTCCTCCACGCTGTCACTGGCCCCCCGGGCCTCACACTTCTCTGCAAAAATAAACTCAGCCCAACCCGCCACCAAATCATCGCAGGGTCTGCCTTCCTACCCCAGGGAGAAATGAGTGTCCCACCAGAGCTGCCCGCCCCATGGAGGCCACCAGAGCCTTCTCCAGACCTCACTCCCTTCAGTTTCCCACTCTCCCAGACCTTCCCAGCAAGCAGCGAGAGGCAGCCCCAGGTCGGCCTGAGCAGAGCCCACCTTCAAGGCAGTCCCTTGGCCACCACCCTGCCCACACTCCCTTCCCTGCTCCCGCCACAGTGAAACTCAGAAGCAAGTGATGTCTAGTCAAGTGCCCACCTCTGGCAACAGACCACCCCTCTACATCCTCCTCCCAGGCTGGTGGCGTGTGCCACGCCAAGCAGACCTCGCAAGGCATCGCCTGCATTACCATCCCTGCTCCCTCCTCCACCACCCCACGGAAGCCCACCCAGGACCAGTGCTCCTCGGATTTGGAGCTTAGGGTCCCCGCCCGCACCCCATCCTCCTCCTCTGTGCAGAAGCCAGCCCTCTCCTCTCTCTCATCTGCATGTCCCACCCATTTGGCCATCCCTGGTCTGGGGGCACTACACCTCATCACCATGTCCGCCAGGAGCCCACCCCAGCACCCTCCTCCTCCTCGGCACCTCCTCTTAGAAGCTAACAGATAGTCCCATGGCCCCATGGCAATCCCTCTCCCTCACGGCCCCCTCATCCCAGGAAATGGCACCAAGCCACAGAAGAACTGGGGTTCCTTCTGCTCAGATGTACTTTATATAGTAGGGGGGGGAAAAAGAAGAATCGGGGTTCTTGGCTGCTCCGCTCTCTGTCGTAACTCCCTTCCTGTTAGTGATACCAAATGCAGCCTAAACTGGACCACTTCCTGCCACCCCACTCTGAACCCTCACCCAGGCCACTATCCCTGTGCCCATCACAGCTACAGCCTCCCAAATGTCCCATCTCCCCTTCTGCCCCACCCACCCCAGGCCCTTCCGACAAAACCCTCCAGCACCTTCCCGTAGAACACTGTCCAAACTCAGCAGAGCCCGTAAGACCCTGGCCAGAAAGACTGGCCCTTCCACCCAACCCTAGCCCTCTGGGCCCTAAGCCCAAACTCCCTCCCCCTGGGCCCGGGCCCGAGCTGTCCACAGCGGTTCTTTCTTGTCCTCGGCGTCTCAGCTCACAGGACCTTCTAGAGCAAGTAACCCCCACCCCGCACCCATCAACGCCTTCTCTAATTAACTGCCATGATTTTCTCCATAACCCACCCTGTTATTTAACACTGTCATATCTGGATGCAGTGCAGTCATGAGGAACATGCAGCCACTATTTGTGAAATGAAGGAATCCTCAAGATCAGTAATAGGAATGTCATTATGCCCTTTTTCAGATCAGGAGGGCGAGGCTCAGAGAGATTAAGTCAACCTCAGGGTCCTCCTACTCCTGGTGAGTAAGCCGCAGCTGCTCGGTTTGAACTCAGGTGTGCCTGACTCAAGGCAGGGCTCCTGGCCCCCAGGCTCCAAGGAGGCGCAAGGCGATTCGGGGTTGAGGCTTTCCAGTCCCGTGTTCTCTTGGCCTTAGAGGCCAAGGTCCCTTGAATGCTGAGCAGGAGTGTCTACGGAAGTCTGGGGTAAAACAGCCCCAGAGACCCTCAAGCCAGCAGGGACAGAAGGGGCGGAGGAGGGAGAATAGAGGGCCACTCCCCCACAAACCACAGGTGCAGTTTGCACTGTCAAAACCCATCCAAAGCCTACCTCGCCAGCTTGGGACTAAGCTAGGAGTCCAGAGGGGCCCCCTTCACCAAGCACAGCTGCAGCGACCACCCGAGATGTACTGTGCCAGGCCCCAGGCTGAGGACTTCACATCTGCTGTCCACTCCTGGCAGTCACCCTGTGACTGTCCCCATTTTGAATGAGGAAGCTGAGGCTCAGAGGCTTCAGTAACTTACAACCTTGCAGCTGGGGCGGGAGACAGCTGGGATTTAAACCCACGAAAGGCTCAACCCAAACTGAAACAGCTCAAGTCTCGGACACTGTGGCCTGAGGGAAGGGGACCTGATGGAGGTCAGTCAGGCAGAGATGGGCCGAACACGTGACATGAAAAGACATATCTCACACAGGTGACAGGTGCAAAACAGAGGCTTTAATCCGAACAGCAATGAGGGCGCAAGGGACAGGGGAGCCAGGAAGGGGTGTCTGGCCCTGGGAGAGAGGTGGGAGCTGGGCCTCTTCTGGAAAACTGTCACTGACCTTTGGGACTCCTGTCCCAGCCTCTGCCCAGACCATCACCGGATCCCAAGCCGAGCCCCTGTGTTGTGCTTCTCAGTGCTCCCCCTTCCCAAAGGGTGTGTGGACCCAGACACAGGAGAGGGGCAGCGGAGAAGGGCAGGCCTGGGGGACGAGCCTGTAAGAGCCAGGCCCAGGAACAGCCCTAGGAGAAACCTCGGCGGTGGCATGTGGCTGCAGGGCCCCCCTCTCCTCTCAGTGGGCCTGCCCGGCCCCCACTGGGCACATCCTCAGAGCCAAAGCCTGGGCCTGGGAGGCCGTCACTTACCTCACCCTATAAAGGCAATGGACAGACAGTTCAGGGAGGTGGGAGGACAGGGAGTAGGACTGCCACCTTCTAGGCCCACCCACCACCCAGGGGAGCAGAGAAGCAGGGCCCATGGGCCCTGGGTGAAGCTTGCAGCAGCACAGAGGTAACAGAAGCAGATGGGCCTAACGCTGCCCAGAGGAATCCAGGCTCTCCAGACACAACGGGCCCCAAGCCCCTCCCTGAGTTTCTGCCACCCCCTCCCTGCCAGGGAAAGTTCTGGAAAGACAGGCCTCACCCCATCAGCTGCGCCCTCCCAGGAGACCAGCACCTACCCACAAGGCAGCTTCCATCAGCTAGGCTACCCTTGGGGAGAGGGAGGGATGTGGCTACAGCCAGGAAACCCAGCAAAGCCAAAGGCTGAAGAACAGAAGAGCCAGGAGGAGGCTTGGACACACCTGCCCTCAGGCGCAGAGGGCAGGGTGAAAAGTAGCCTGGGAGGGGCACTGGCCAGGACAGCTAAGGCCACCCCACCCCACCACATGGCTGGCAGCCAGCCTCAGCTTCTAGCCCTGGCACGAACAGCCACCCCAGCATGGCCTGGGAAACTGACGCACCCCTGCGAGGAGCAGCTCCAACCCTTAGAAAGGCATCGACTCCGGAAAGCGAAAAGCAATGGAAGCAGCAGGTTATCTCCCCGCCCCTCTCCTCACTGCAGTGCTGCAGAACAGCCCCGGCCTCAAAACCAGACTGGGCGGGAGCAAAGGGAGAAGAGGCTAGGAACAGGAGAGGGTGGCCCAGTGGCCGAGTCCCAGCCCTCTCTTCTGGCCAGTCCAGCACAGGGAAGGTCAGGAAACCGGCTACACTTTGGTCACTTCTCCCAACTTGGGCCCTGAAACCTTATGCTCCAAGCCCCCTCAAGCCCATCTCGCCACCCCACCCCAGTTAACAGCCTCTCATCAAACAGGACGAACAGAGGGAGGGGGTGGGGAGGGGGCCACTGCTGGGGTGGGGAGGGCAGGCACAGGAACTGTGGCCTGGGTAGCTCTTCAGCTCGGCCCCTCCTAGCCCGAAGTGACAGGATGGATGGGCAGCAGGCTCCCGAACTTGAAGTGCTGGATCACAGGGAACTTCTCCAGGCACTGAGGAAGGAGCAGTTGAGCAGAGTGGTGAGGGCGGCACCACACCCCTGCCGGGACCCCAAGCACCACAGCAGCTCCCAGGTGTCCAGCCCAGGCCCAGGAGGCAGCCCTGTCAGGGGAACCCCAGGCCTTCCTCCCCAACATCCTTACTCATCCTACCCAAAAACACCTACTCCACAACGAGACGAGAGAGAGAAAGAGAGAGAGAGAGAGAGAGAGAGAGAGAAAGAGAGAGAGAGAGAGAGAGAGAGAGAGACGCAGCCCAACAAGGTAGAAACTGAGAAGAGAGACAGCCAAGTGACATCACTTGGCCCAGAGGGGGAAATTGAAAACTTGAGATGAAAAGAACCCTCCAGAACCAGGACCTGGGACCCACCAGCCCAGGCCCCAGTTCTGGAGAAGAGACGTGGGGACATTTGAACACAAGCCTAAGAGGCTGGGGCTGGGCCCCAAGGCCTGTTTTCTCCAGTTTTCAGTTCTCTGGACTGAAAAAGGCATCTTGGCACTTCAGAGTAAGACAATAAGAACCAGCTGACATTGAGTTCCCCCCACCCCGGGGCAATTCCCAGCTGCCTGTGTGGGGGGCAGGGGAAAAGAGCACTGAACAGGGGAATGGCTAAGCAGGGGGGTGGCCCAACTCCCTGAGCCGAGCCCAGCCCAGCCCAGGCCCCTAGCAGAGGAGCAGAGCTGAAGAGTGACCAACAGGGCCTATCACAGCGGCTGGCCTGGCCCACAGGCAGCCGACCCCAGCTTCCAGCCGCAGCTCCCGCCACAGCACCCTACACCCAACACGGCACCCTACACCCACCACACCTGGTCACTAGCTCGCACAGGAGCCACTCTGGGCATGCGAGGGTTGGATCTGCCAAGACGGACAAGGGCCTCCTCCCACACCTTTGGCCACAGAAACAGAGTACTCTAGGCACCTCCTGACTGGGGTGGAACAAGCCTTATGGCCTCAGACGGAGTAAGAGCCTCACTCTGTGGCTGTGGTCTCGACCTCCAACTAACTTAGAGGGACAAGGGGTGCCATGACTGGCCCAGGTTCCCTCTCCTCAAAAACCAGCTGTGGAACATAGGGAGGGAAAGGCACAGGGGTGATGAGTGGGCCAAAGAGATCGAGGAGGGGAGGGAAAGAAGGATGGAGACCAAGCTCATGGTGGGTGGGGAGCAGAGCCCTGGCCACAGCCAGGATCCTAGGCCTGAGGCAGAGAACGTGGGGAGTAGGCAGCAGGAGGTGGTCCTGGGCGGGAGGGGGAGCAGCCACAGATCCAGGCCAGAGGCCAAAGCAGCTGCCATGGTGCTTATGTCATCCAGGAAGTGGTCATGAGAGCCCCCCCACCCCCCAGGGTCCTGGAATTCCGGAAGGGGTCAAAGGTCAACCTGCCTCCAGCTCCCTTAGGAGAAGCTGCAAGGCGAGAGGGGGGCAGAGGCAGAGGTTCTCTCCATTCTGCCCACAGGACCCCAGAGCCAGCCCCTCACAGCCGCAGAAGCCAGGAGCTGGGTCAAGGAAGCCGAAGGCTCCAGGGCAGGAGGCGCCCCCAGCCAGGGCATTCTCCCAGCAAGGTCCTCCCATGTACCCGGGTGGAGCACCAGCCTCAGCCTGTCCCTTCTGACCTTCCAGCCAGAAGTGATTCAAGCAGGGGAAGGGACTCTCTGGGCCCTGACAAGGTCCTTCTGAAGGCAGCACCCACACAGTGATAGCCTACTGGAAAGACAGGCCCCCCTACCACACAAGACCCCTGAGAGCACTTGGTTCTTCGATCAGAAAGATGGGGACAGATGCAAAGTTACACCCAAATCCTAAGGCCACCTACTGCCAGGCAGGTCAGACTTCTGTGGCAGCCCAAGAGGCTGACTGCCCTCCATCAGCCAGTTCTGACAGGAGCCCCAGCCCTCCTACTCACTCCTGGACTACAGGACTGGCAAGCCTTGGAGGTCCTCCCTGGGGCCTAAGAACCGGCCTGAGAAGCAAGCCCTCTCCTGGGACCTCTGTGCAGGCCACATGCCAGCCCATGGGCCCTTTGGGACCAAGGACTAAGGGCTACTTGCTAGTAATTTGTACTAACTTGTCAATGAGTGCTGAACACTATGAAGACTTAGTGATCTTTTTTTTTTTCTTTTGAGATGGAGTCTTGCTCCGTCGCCCAGGCTGCAGTGCAGTGGCACGATCTTGGCTCCCTGCAACCTCCACCTCCCAGGTTCAAGTGATTCTCCTGCCTCAGCCTCCTGAGTAGCTGAGATTACAGGCGCATGCTACCACGCCCAGCTAATTTTTATATTTTTAGTAGAGATGGCGTTTCACCATGTTGGTGAGGCTGGTCTCCAACTCCTGACCTCAGGCGATCTACCTGCCTTGGCCTCCCAAAGTGCCAGGATTACAGGTGTAAGCCACCGTACTCGGCCAGTGATCTCTTTTTCTGGGGTTGGGGAGAGGGGATAAAGTCTCACTCTGTCGCCCAGGCTGGAGTGCAGTGGCATGATCTCAGCTCACTGCAACCTCCGCCTCCAGGTTCAAGCGA
The DNA here is from genome assembly GCF_048565385.1 of Saimiri boliviensis. Taxonomy (NCBI): domain Eukaryota; kingdom Metazoa; phylum Chordata; class Mammalia; order Primates; family Cebidae; genus Saimiri; species Saimiri boliviensis. The sequence goes on along the minus strand of NC_133450.1, from coordinate 221,940,229 downwards.
TTCTCCCATCTCAGCCTCCCAAGTAGCTGGGATTACAGGCACGCACCACTACACCTGGCTAATTTTTGTATTTTTAGTAGAGACAGGGTTTCACCACGTTGCCCAGGCTGGTCTCGAACTCCCGGCCTCAAGTGATCTGCCCACCTCAGCCTCCCAAAGTGCTGGGATTACAGGCGAAGACTTGGTGATCTTCAAGTCAGTGAGTTCCAGCGAGCCTGTCCCCTTCCCCACACAGTGCCCGCCACACCTAGGGCTAGAATCTCCCGTTTTCAGGAAGGCCACTTTGTGATTACTAGAGAGACCCTCATCCTGAGCTGGTGGTCATTTTCAGTGTCCCCCTTGTGTTCGCCACCCTGTGCTCAGCCCCCAGGGAGACCCTGAAGGCCTGTGCAGACTGGACTGTCCCTGTGTTCCTGCCACCCCATCACGATTTTCAATCTGAATGTGCTCCTCCCTCATCCTCTGTCAGCCCAAAGTTCTTTTGTCTATGAAGGGCAGGTAGGAGAAGGTGACAGGGTCTGTTGCCCTATCCTTTGGGCCTTAGAGCCTGAGTCAAGGGAAGTTTAGAGTCACTTAAGAGGCTTGTAGAGAGGACAGTACGGTCTTTGGCACACAGGGGATGGGGTTGAGAGGAGGCTGGAGGACGCCGTACACCTCTCACATGCTCAGACATCCTCGGGGGTGGGGGGGACAGGGAAACAGCAGAGTGAGAGTTCCCCAGCAGCCCCCACTGTGGGACAGGTGGGGGTGGGGTTGTCAGGAACATCAGGTCATCAGAGGGCAGTCACCCAGGGCAGAGTTGGGGTGGAGAGCCGGGGGCAGGCAGCTGCAGCCGGAAGGAGCCTCGGCAGCTCCAGCCAACGGCCTCTCAGATTAGAGAGGTATGTGGGCTGGAGCCTAAACACAGGATGTGAGGTCCAGAGGAAGGGGACCCACAGGGGGAGGGGCGGAAGGGAGAGGGCCCGGCCTGCTCAGTTTAAGCCTCATTAACCCTTCAGAGCAGCGTGCAGGGAGCCAGGCCAACTGGAAGCATCTGTGCTCCCCAACCCCGCCAGCCTCTGGCACCCTTCCCCATTGTCCTGCCACTGCTGTTGGGATCCAGTCGGCTCTGGGTCCAATGAATACCTGGAGCAGCCCCTCTCAGAAAAGAAGAGTGGCCAGGAGTCAAGAGATGGTGCCCATAGGACAGTGCCTGAGGCCATGAACTAGTCACCAGGGCCAGTCTGAGGACAGAAAGAAGGGACTTTAGGGACCCATCACTCCAGGTGTGGAACTTCACATCCAGCCCTTTCCTAGCCAAGGTCAAGCAGTTCTAGGATTAGTCTTCCCAAGAAGTAGGAGGAGCTAGCAGAAGGGACAGGGTAGAAATAAAATGTCTCCTGCCAATTGCAAGAGAGAAAAGGCCACCTCCTTGGCTGGGAGAAGAGTGCCAAGAGGGCAGGAGACACCCTCGGCCGCCTGCCAGCAGGGGGAGCTCCAGGAAACCTCAGCTCTCCTTTCCTTGGCATCATCTTTTGAGAGCAGGGAAAACCAATTTGCAACAAAATCGCTGAAGCGGTCAATAAAAATGCCAGTTCCCAGCCTACCCTCAGACTTCCCACCACTCAGCCATCATACATACTAACGTGGAAGGCAGCACTTTGGAGACGCCTCCAAAGGGTAAGACCCTTCCCAGATATGCCATGGGAGAGACAGACTCAGGCTGCCCGAGCCTCAAGGAGCCTTCAGCCATTTGACGGGAACAGAGAGGCCGCCACCGCCCCAACTCCCCACTTGGCAGTTCCTTGCCTCAGCCTTCAAGCTCATCAGCACAGAACTAGGCCTCAGCTTTTCAGGGCTGGGGTAGCCAGTGCTTCTCTGACTGCTCGTCCCCCAGACGGGAGATTCTGAGGCCCCAAGTGTGAGAGGGGCTAGCCTAAGATTTAGAGCAAAACGGTGGAGTAGGAGGAAGCAGGAGCCTCAGGCCCCACATCTTTTGCTTTGTCCCCAGCCCAGGACCAAGTGTGGCAGCAGGGACAGGCATGCTGGCCAGCCCCCACTCACCTCGGCCTTATACATGCGGATTAGACCCTGGTTCACTTTGGACCAGGAGGGGACAGCACTGATGTTCCACAGCTGGTTGGAGTGCTCTGCAAATGGGCCAGTCTTCATCTGGAAAAGAGAAGCCACAAGCTGAAGAGGCAGGGGCTGGCTGGGAGCTCATCCCTCCTCCCCTGCAGCAAAGTCACACACATACACTCATGCACACGTGCACACACACGCACACATGCACGCAACGAGCACGCAGACACTTGGGGGGCCAAGCTAGAGCATCTGCCTGTGGGGCAGACATACAAATAGGCACATCCAAGTGCCAGAGACAGGGTCCCCCTTGGCCCTCACAGCCTGCTAGGAAAATACGACATTCCTTGCACACCCACCCCCAGTCACCCCTCTTTCTCCCATAGCCAAAAAAAAAAAGGGACCTGATTCCTATCACCCACCCAATCTAGCAGCCTCAGGAAGATAAGATCTCCACCTGAGCCTCTGGTGCAGTTCCCACCGACTCCCCAGGAGCCTCAGAGCACCTCTCCAGCACAGGGGTCCACTCAGGTTCAGATAAACAGCAGCAGCTGGACCCCACACCTACAGGCTTCCCCTTTCCCCTCAGGCCCCCCCTTCCCCCGCAAGCTCCCCCTTTCCCCCAGGCCTCCCCACAGGACACCTGGTCTGCTCCTGCACCTGCCACCAGCAAAGCTAGATGAGGAAAGGGTCGATTCGCAGGAGGGTCAAGGTGGGTATGACCAAACCCAGGTATCCAACAGCCCTCTGCATGGCAGGCAGTGTGAGGAAAGAGAGGCCCTACAGGAGGCAGGGATGCCTGAAGCAGCAGCCAGCCTGGCCTGGCCAGAAGGTGGGGAAGGAATGGCTGCCACAGTAGCTGTAAGAGACAGACACAAGGACGGCTCCATTCCTGGTCCTCCCTCTTGCCAGAGTCTGACCCTCCAGGAAGGAAGAGAAAGATTCTGCAGCCAGCAGCATGAAGTTCCCATGACATCAGAAACCACAGAGGGACGTCTGTGTGCCTGAGCGTATCCCCCTGACACCACGAGGCCGGCACATATGTATTTATTAACCAAGTGGTTCATAATTCCCCCCACACAGTCCCCCTAGCTCATGGGCAGCATTTACAGGGGAACAGGGCTCTGCACCCCAAGCCCATGCTGCAGAAGGAAGACTCTGCAAAGAGGCTGAGTCTGGCAAAAAAGCAGAGACTTGGAAGGTTCCAGAAACATGCGGGTGTCGGGGGCGGGGGGGGGGGTGCTGGGTTGTTTGAAGGGGAAAAGATAAGCCGGAAATACTCTCCATATTGGGGCATAAGTTCACCACGAGGGCCCTCAGGAGCCCCCACTCTTGAGCTGTGGGCTGCCAGCTGGTGACCCAATCGTGGCAGGCCTCTTACTTCTCTAGTAAGGGCAACTGTGACAAAACTTTTAAGATTTAAGTCAAAAAAGCTGACATTTTATCCCCCTCATCTCCCTCCCCTGGCCCAGGTTCCCTAAGAGCCCATCCAAACACCCCTGTTCGGGAGCAAGGACAACAGGCTCCTCCCTCCCCTCCTCTCCCAGGCTCCACTACAGCCAGGCAAGAGCCCAAGGCACCGGATAGAGGCAAAACCCACCCTGGTCCCTGGGGGCCTTGTCTTGGGCCACTTGCTTCACCCAGAATCGTCCAAGGTTCTCTCCTCCAGGAGGGCAGCCAGGCACCCCCAGCCTACAGGGGCCTCACCTCCGGGGAGCTTTGTTCCAACTGCCATTTTCAGCCGACTCCACCCCCAACCCCTCCCCCTCCCCGCCCTACCCACCCCTTCTCCAGTCTCTGAAGGCTCCAGGCCTGTGCACACTTCCAGGTCTGGGAAAGCTCAGGGAGCTATGGATCTGTATGACCAGTTTCACTCTCTGGACACGGCCCTGTGAGCAAGCAACCAGAAGGCACCCTGCCGGCTTTGTCTGCTAGGGGCCTGCCCAGCGAGGGCTCCCAGGCAAAGGCAGGCAGATGGACACAGGCAGGCAGAGGCCCTGCCTCCTGGCCAGCCTTGCCCACCAGGGCCACAGAACATATACCCAAAAGGCTGCTGGCAGAGCCAGGGCTAAGCCCATGTCCTGGCACTGCTGTGGCCTTGGGCCCCAACCCACAGAAAGGCAAGAGAGGCAGTTTCTTTGGAGGGGCTATACACTGCCCCTTAGGCCTTCAGTGCCCCAGGGTCTCCCTAAGCCCTTCAGAAGGAGACCCTCTAGCTCTGGCAAAGGAAAACAGACAAGAGGAGGGGGAAGGAATCTGGGGCGAGAAAACAAAAAAAAAAATTAGCTCATTCTAGCCACAAAGGGAGAAGAGAAAGAGCCAGAACCAGCAAGCTAGCTGCAGCCCGCAGTGACCCCAGGGGAATTGTGTGAGTCAGAGCAGCCATATTGAGCAGGAAATTACTCACAGACGCTGCGTTCCTGCCTCTCCACTCCCCAGAGAATCGGCCTTTTGTAAATGGCTCCTCTGTCAGTAACTGGGGGGATGGGCGGGGGTGGGGAGGCTCTGCACAGCGCCTTCCTGTCAGCTCCTTCCCTTCCAGCTGAAATCTGATCCCTCCCTTCCCAAAACTCCAAATTTAGAAGCCAGATTGAAACTGAAATTCTTTTCCTGCCTGCCCTGGGCTCTTAAAGGCACCAGGGCTGCATTTCCAGAGGCTGCAGAAGCCCTGCCAGGTGACGTCCCTCACCTAGGATGTCCATGGGTAGGTGAGAGCAGAGGGTACCATGGCGGTCTTGGCATGAGACCCAGGAAGAGCTGCCCAGTTCCATCCCAAGTTCTCGGTGTTATGTTTAATCTCCAGCTAAAAGAGCCCATGGTGAGCCCAGGGTCTCCAGAGGCAACATCGCCTCCTGCCCAACCCAAGATTACAGAACTCCGTGCAAGCCTCCAGGTCCCGAGTGAGCGAGGCCAGGCCACTCACCAACTAGAGGCTGCAAATGCTGCTCACTGCTCCGAGGTGGAAGAGGGTGGGCGCTTAGAGAACAGACATGTGCTGCAACCAGCGGCCACATGGCAAGATGAGCCCTTGCTGCAGTCACCTCAGCTCCTGGGCACACCCTTCCTAGCGTCCACTGTTGAACACCATGCCCAACAGCCTAGACCCAAAGTGAAAACCAGGCCCTGTGGAGAAGGTGCGGAACAGCCAAAAACTCCAGGCATACCCTCCCCTCCCTGTTCCTTCTGCGGCCTCAAATAAATGTCACCAAACCTTCTCCAAGTTCAGTGTGCCTTTCCTGCCACCTAGTGGCTATTTTGAGATTTCCTCTAGCAGAGGAACTGGGACCCAAACTTTAGGAAAGCTTTTGGGTTTTTATACCAGCATAATCAACCAACCAATTAAAAACACAAAATCTTGCCATGGAATCAATTCCCCAAATCCTAGAGGCCAGGCCTGGCCTGCCTCCTAGTTAGAATATCGACAGGGACCCAGGGGCCTGGTCAGCTGCCTCGGGGAGCGCAAACAGCTCAACCTTTTAGCCCCACGCCAGAGCTCAGTGTGGAATCTGCACCCTTCTTCCCACCCTGCTCCTCCAGCTTATCCTGAGGTCCTCTAGGCCTCCACAGACCCCCGCATTCCACTCCGCAGAGAGCAGCACGTGACTGGCTTTCAAGGCAGCGCGCCAGGCTGCCCCCGAGTCCTCCCGACCTTGGGCCTGCCACACTGCTGAGGGCAGCAGATCTCCGGGAATGAAGTGGTGGCCGCCCAGCCGTCAGCCCCGGCTCCATTTGCTGACTTGGAAAAAATGTGTCATTCCCCTCTGGCCTCTGCAGTTTGGCAGAAGCCTGAGCCGAATGTTGACCAGGAAGAGCTTGGAGCCAAGGCTGCTGGTTATAACCCAGCTTGTCTATTTCTTCAGAGGTTCAGAATACACAGCCAGTGTCCACAGGCCTGCTAAGGACCTCACTGAGGCAGCAGACATCCGTGCTGGTGTCAGGAAAGGGACTGAGGAGGGATAGAACCCTCTCCAGATAGCAGAGCTAGGGCGCCCTTCGGAAATGGGAGGTGAGGGTGGCAGGGAGGAGGGAAAATCCCAAGACTTCCCTGAAGAGAGGTCCAGAGAGCAGAGGGTCCCTAGCTTTCCCGTGCAGTCACCTGGCAAGTGTGTTGAGATGCAGGTTCCTGGCTCTTGTCCCCTAAGATTCTGATGCAGTAAGCTGGGATGGGGGCCCAAGAATGTGTATTTTAACAAACACCCTAGGAGATCTTGCACAAGCGGTCCAGGGCCCACTGTGAGGAATCCTGCCTTGGTGAGACAAGAACTTCCAGTTACAGAGCCCAGCCGCAGGGCTGGCTGTCCAGTGACTGCCACCACAGGCCAGGCCTGCACACTCCCACTCCGCACTTCGCTCGGGCTCACATCGGCAGGCATTGAGAGAGATGTGTCCCTTCAACAGAAAAGCTGTCTGCACCAATTCACACCAGCTCCTCTGGTGGTTTCATTTTACACATCCACAAGCACATGTTCTACAGAGCCTTGTGAGGCCCCACTGAAAGATGCTGACCACCCCCCTCACAAACCTGGCCCTCCCACCCTTTCAGACCTGCTGCAGCAGTCACCAAGGCCAGTTAGTGATCAAGTCTTAGACCTCACCTCAAGACTCCTGTGGTGTTCAGGAGAAACTGCAAGAGAACTGGGCGAGGAGATCCTGACAGTCAACAGTGGCTGACTCTTTCAGGAGAGGACCAGTGGTGCTTCCTTTGCAATAACCCACTCTGGCCGGCCCTGCCATTTTGGGCAGCAGCTCTGGCTCTTCTGATCCACTGTGAAGCCGCCAGCCTTGGTTCATCTGAGTCCGGAGGCGGCTGTGGGATTCTCCCTCACCCCTCCTCCTCACCTCAGTGATAAACAGGATACACTCCAGGAACATGTAGTCCTTGTGGTTCTCATTCACAGCCTTCTCATCCACAAAGTGTCTGGGCTCCAGGTATGGGTGGTCTGGGAAGAGCAAAGCGCCCCATGGTTCAGAACCAGACCCCACCACTACCTGGGCAATCTGGCTCAGCAGTCACATCCACCCAAAGGCCTCAGTCCTGCCCGTGCTCCCCTCAACACCTGACCTCAAAGGAGCAATAAATGGCTTTGAGTGTGTGTATTCTAATGCTTTAAGCTCTAGCTGCATGGCATTGGACGCGTGACTTCAGCCTGCCAAGGTTCCGTTTCCTCACCTAAACAGTGGGGACAACAACAGTCCCTCCTCCTAGGGGCCGTGACAATAATTACCAAACCTACAGGTGCCTGGCACAGGTGCCAGTCAGCAGAGCTAACCTCATGCTGGCAGACCCTTCAAGGGGGTCACCAAGAAGATTCAGGGAGGTAATGCACCGGAGGCCACAACAAATGGTCATTTATGAATATCATTTTGTAGGCAGTTCATTCTTTTTTTTTTTTTGAGACGGAGTTTCGCTCTTGTTACCCAGGCTGGAGTGCAATGGCACGATCTCGGCTCACCGCAACCTCCGCCTCCTGGGTTCAGGCAATTCTCCTGTCTCAGCCTCCTGAGTAGCTGGGATTACAGGCACGCATCACCATGCCCAGCTAACTTTTTGTATTTTTAGTAGAGACGGGGTTTCACCCTGTTGACCAGGATGGTCTTGATCTCTTGACCTTGTGATCCACCCGTCTCGGCCTCCCAAAGTGCTGGGATTACAGGCTTGAGCCACCACGCCCAGCCTTGTAGGCAGTTCATTCTACATCAAAATAGAGACGATCACCCACCCCCATCCGGAAAACCAGCCTCAAGAGCAGGGGAGTCACCCCAGTAGGCCCCTCTGAGCCCCACAGGAAGCAGGCCCACTGCCCAGCACTTGGTGGCTGCTCCCTAATGGGCCCCTTTGCACACAGCCCGATAATAACAGTGGATGACACTGGTCACCGAATCAAAAGGGCCCCTCATTTTCAACATAAAACCCCACAGCTGCTGCCAGGAGCTGGGGCACATTTCACACCAGTCCATTATGCACCAGGCGTGCGCCCTTGCTCCAGCCCATGTCACTTCCCATTATCTTGGCGGCACTTGGCCTCCGCCTCCCCCAGCCCACCACACGGGCTCTCACAGCAGAAGGTCGACAGCAAACAGCCTCCCTCAATAGCCAGTCTAATGCCCTGCTTTCCAAGTTGTCACTGTCTGCCCTGGGCAGGAAGAAGGGAGAAGGGAAAGCAGGAGGGACAAGGGAGAGGCACAGAAAGCAGCCTTGGTTGGGGGTGGAGGGAGAGGTGCCCCCCACTGCAGTACCTATCAGCTGCGAACTGCCCCAGATGAAGGGTAGAAACTGGAAGTCATCCAGACCCCACACTCCCTGGCTGCCCGCTGGCTCCATCCTGTATGTTTTTTGGAGTTTCCGCATAACCTCAAGGTACCTGCACAGGAGGGTGGAGAAAGAAAGGGAAGGTAGCGAAAAGTAAAAAGACGCTCTTACCCCTTTGGCCACTGGGAGCACAGGACGCCCCAAGTAACCACCGAAGAGTGTTAACTGTTCTCAATTTCAACCATGTAGCTTTATTTCCCCCCACAAACAGTCATCTTTTGGCTCAGGAGAGGGATAAAAATCACTGATTAGGAAGGTGGGTTTTGGTACCATCAACTCCTGACAACTTGTAAAACCTGGGGCAGGGCCTCAGCCTCTCCAGCCTCAGTCGGCCTGTCTGAAAGCTGACACAAGTCCCAGCAGGTTATCTCCTAGGTCCTTTTGACTGCAACCTTCAATTTCATCAGAGGCCGCAGGGCAGCCACCTCTGGAGCGTCAAGCACTGCTCCTGGGCTCCGTCACAGGCCTGCCGCAGCAGCACTGCTAGAAAGAGGCCAGCAATGGGAATCTTAAGAGCTCTCAGTAACTGATCCACATCGGTGCTGCCCAGCAACTGGCTTGGGTGGTGCGGGGCAGCAGGTCAGAGCCTGACTACCTGCGTTCAGATGGCATGAATCCAGTGTGTGACCTCAGTGAAGAGACTGGATTCTCTGTGCCTCAGTTTCCTCATATGTAAAGTGGAAATAACAGTTGCTATTTCACAGGGTTTTTGTGAGAATTAATGAGTTATGGGCCGGGCGCGGTGGCTCAAGCCTGTAATCCCAGCACTTTGGGAGGCCGAGGCGAGTGGATCACGAGGTCAAGAGATCGAGACCATCCTGGTCAACATGGTGAAATCCCGTCTCTCCTAAAAATACAAAAAATTAGCTGGGCATGGTGGCATGTGCCTGTAATCCAAGCTACTCAGGAGGCTGAGGCAGGAGAATTGCCTGAACCCAGGAGGCGGAGGTTACAGTGAACCGAGACCGCACCATTGCACTCCAGCCTGGGTAACAAGAGCGAAACTCTGTCTCAAAAAAAAAAAAAAAAAAAAAAGAATTAATGAGTTATACATAAAGTGCTTAGAATTCTTCCTCCACATAGTCAACACCACGTGAGCACTGGCAGACATTATGTGACAATTCTTTCACTTGTTTTTACTAGGAGGTTAATTTGAACCTGCTGGGAAAAAGCCTTGGACACTCCATCCACAGCGAGAGCTTGATTAGGACAGGACAAGAGAACCATGAGCCACTCAGGAGAACCCTACAGCACCCGATTTCCCAGGCTGAGGAGGAAAGAGATGGCCCCCTCACACCCCCTCCTCCAGCCTTCCTGTCCTTTCTCTCACCGATTGAACACCTTGAAGACAATAGCTATTTGGTCATCCACCCGGAGCACCCCAATCTTGCAGAGACAGCAGAGGAAAGCAGCAAAAGCCGCCTCATGCCCTGGAGGAGAAAAAACAACCAACATTGACAGTGGTCCAGGTAAAGGGACTGGGATTGTTTTTGTCTCCCAGAATCCAAATCATTGTAAGTGCCCCTCTGAGGAGTGTCAACATGGACACAATGAGACCTCTTCCCCATTCAGAAAGACTTGCTAGGCCCTTTCCTTTCAAGAACTATAATGCCAGTACTGGCTGGGCATGGTGGCTCATGCCTGTAATCCCAGCACTTTAGGAGGCTGAGGCAGGCGGACTGCTTGAGCTCAGGAGTTCAAGATCAGCCTGGCCAACATGGCAAAAGCCTGTCTCTACAAAAAATACAATATTAGCCAGACATGGTGGCATGTGCCTGTGGTCTCAACTACCCAGGAGGCTGAGATGGAGGATCACCTAAGCCCAGGAGGTTGACGCTGCAGTGAGCCATGATAGGGCCATTGCACTCCAGCCTGGGCAACAGAATGAGACTGTCTCAAAAAAAAAAAAAAAAAAAAAAAAAAAAAAAATGTACCAGTACTATAATTCCACTCCTAAAAGACCCAGGCTGGACATTTACATTTCATTTTGTAGGTTTAATCCACTCAGCAACTCCGCTGTATTTACTGAGCACCTACGATGTAAGAAGTCACTGTCCGGCCGGGCGTGGTGGCTCACGCCTGTAATCCTAGCACTTTGGGAGGCCAAGGTGGGTGGATCACCTGAGGTCAGGAGTTCAAGACCAGCCTGGTCATCATGGTGAAACCCCTTAAAAAAAAAAAAAAAAGAAGTCACTGTCCATGTCACGCACTAGGAGACAGTGACAAGTAAGTCCCTGCCCTCAGAAAGTTTATGATCTATCAGGGACAAGAGACATTAAATATATAGTCACTACTATAATTCTAGCTCTGAAGGAGAAAGACAAGGTGCTAACTGGAGGCTGTCACAGGAGACCCTGACATAACGGTTCAGGTTTCCCCTAAGAAAGTAACATCCAATCTGAAATCTGAAAGATGAGAGCTGGCAAGGCAAAGGGAGTGAGGGAAGCAAGAAATGCATTCTAGCCAGAAGGAATAGCATGCGCACGGTCCTTGGGGCAAGAAAAAGCTTGATCTGTTTGAGGAACCCTAAGGAGGCCATTATGTCAAAGGCAGTGAGAGCAAGGGAGAATGTGTAACGACATGAGGCTACAAGTCACATGGGCCTTATGGCCATAGGAAAGAGCTCAGACTTTACCCTAAGAGCAATGGGGAGCCACTGCAGGCTTCTATCAGGGAACACATGATCAGATTACAGGGCGAAAAGACACCCTCCCTTCCTTTCCCAGTCATATCAAAGAGGAATGGTCTGCACTGTAGGAACTACTCACTGGACTATGACTGAATCCCATTGTTCACAGTATCACACATAACCTATCTGGAGGGAGGTGAGAAGAGAATATACCAGAGAATACTCCTGTCCTGTCTCTGGAGAACAAAGACCCCTAGAGGGCCTGGCAGCTTGTGAGCTCAGTTTCCTTCCCCTGCCACAGTATCCACTTATGACCAGCCAGGGTCCAGGCTCCCATTGTTCAGGGGTTTACATGCAGCTGGGGCACCAATCCCTGCTGACCTGACCAGTCTTCCCTCTTTGATCTTTTCCCTGCTAGTCTGAGTCAAAGCCCGACCTGGTCCAAGAGGGCCCTTCTCCAGGGCCTGCCTCTGTGGCCAGGGCTCCCTCTTGTGGATCACACTCCCCAGACAAGGGGAGGGCTAAGCAGCGTTCCCATTTGCCTGCCTCAGGCCAGAAAGGAAAGGCGGGCCCTTACCAAAGCAGGGGTCCTCCTTGGCTATACAGGCCATGCCCTGACCTAGAGAACGCCTCCCTTTTTTATTTCTGAGAGGCGGGGGTCTCAGCATGGTGACTCACACATATAATCTGAGCACTTCGGGAGGCTGAGGTGGGAGAACAGCTTGAACTCAGGCGTTCAAGACCAGCCTGGGCAGCATGGTAAAACCACATCTCTATCAAAAATACAAAAATATCGGCCGGGCGCAATGACTGACACCTGTAATCCCAGTCCCAGCACTTTGGGGCCAAGGTGGCTGGATCACCAGAGGTCAGGAGTTTGAGACCAGCATGGCCAACACGGTGAAACCCTGTCTATGCTAAAAACACAAAAATTAGCAGGGCATGGTGGCGTGTGCCTGTAGTACCAGCAGGAGAATTGCTTGAACCTGGGAAGCAGAGGCTTCAGTGAGCCGAGATCACGCCACTGCACTCCAGCCTGGGTGAGAATGAGACTCCGTTTCAAAGAAAAAAGTGCCAAGCTGGTGGTGTATGCCTGTAGGTACTGGCGGGTCAGAGGTGGGAGGATTGCTTGGGTCCAGGAGTGAGCCAAGATCACATCACTGCACTGCAGCCTAGGTGACAAAGTGAGACCCTGTCTCAAAAAAGTAAATAAATATATAAATAAAACTAATTTTAAATACATTTTCAAAAAAGAGATGGGACTCTTGCTATGTTACCTAGGCTGGTCTTAAACTCCAGAGCTCAGGCAATCCTCTCCCTCAGCCTCCCAAAGTGCTGGGATTACAGGCGCACCACTGCACCTGTCTACAATTCCCTGTTAAGGTGCCCACACACTCCCTCTCCTCAAAGTCCAAACCCACTTGGCTTACATGGACCACAGATGCAAAGAGCTCAAGAGCACAGAGAATGACTAAGAGACAAGGGGTGCAAGGGAAAGAGCATGCCACAATACTACCAAGGTCACCAAGAAGCACTCTCATTTCTCAAAGCTTCAAGAAGCTGCTGCCTTGACACACAGTAAGTGTTCAATTAATTATTATTTTGAGGATGAGGCACTCAGAGAGACCATCTTCACAAGAACAGAAGGCAGCGCTGGCGCAAGCACCATGCATGGGGCATCAGCTCCCCCTGGTGGACTACAGCAGAGCCGCAGCATCCGGGCTTCCCTGCAAGCCTAGCCACTTCCCACCCCCACCCACCCCGTGCCCCCACCACAGAAACCACCCCATGCCCCAGCTGCCCCAATACTCTGCAGGTACTTGGCGAATTCTTGATGGCTCTTGCTTGCTCAGAGGGGCTTGAGACCACCTGAAGCTCCAAAAAAGCAAGCAGTGAAGACAGGTAAGTACAGAGCCCCACAAGAAGCAGGTACCTGTGCCGTAGTCAATGCGCGTGGAGTTCCCCACTGACTCCTTTAGGTAAACAGCCACCTCAGGCACAGCAGCTGCCAGATGGGTGGGGACCACTGTGGCCACCAAGTTTTCCGCTTCCTGATAACACAAGAGACACAAAGTGGTGACAGCACATTAAGCAGCATCCCAGTGGGCAGGTGCCTGGGGGCAGTACCTGACTGGAGACCCAGGCTGCCATGCCAGGCCAGCCTGGCTCCCTGTTCTGGCCGGCCACAGAAGGAAGGGGAAGGACAGCATTTATTCTCCCACAGCAGAAGACTACCCAGGTGGCTTATCATAGACTGATCCTTCCAGGGCACAGGGGTCTTGGGGCAAGACAGGAGAAATCTGGAAAAAGCCTCAACCTTCCCATCTGGTAACTCATTGGAGTCCCACCGAGACTCTGGTAGGTCAGTGCTGTGTTTCCCACATTACCACCTTCTTCACACCCTCAGGTCAGCTTGTGTCATGTGTCATCAGAAGAATGTTCACAGCAGCATTGTTTAGAGTAGCCAAAACGTGGAAACACAGCGGAAATGTCCATCAACAGTGAGATGAATAAACTGTGGTATATTCGTACAACAGAATATTACACAGCAAAGAAAAGATCTACAGCTATACACAAAAATATGGATGAATCTCAGACATGACATCAAGCAAAAGAAGCCAGACATTTATACAAAGTTCAGAAACATAGGGAAAAAAACAATTTATGGAATAGAAATCAGAAGAATCTGGCCAATATCAATTGGGACGGGGAGCACTCCAGCCAGAATGTTCTATTGCTTGACATGAGTGGTAAGTCCATGGGTAAAAAACTTGGCATGAGTGGTGAGTCCATGGGTAAAAAATATGTAAAAATCCATCAAGCTGTACAGCTATAATCTGTTAGCTTTAAGACATAACAAGGTCAGGAGTAGTGGTTCACACCTATAATCCTAACACTTTGGGAGGCCAAGGTGGGCAGATCACTTGAGGCAAGGATTTTGCAACCACCCTGGCCGGCATGACGAAACTCTGTCTCTACTAAAAATACAAAAATCAGCCAGGCCTGGTGGCAGCTGCTTGTAATCCCAGCTACTCAGGAGGCTGAGGCAGGAGGACTGCTTGAGCCCAGGAGGTCAAGGCTACAGTGAGCTGAGATCATGCCACTGCACTCCAGCCTGTGTGACAGGAAAACAAAAACAAAAACAAGACCATGTACCATCTTAAGAGTCCAGAGGCAGCCCCAGGCCTCTCTTGGGAACAGCATTTCACTGGTCCTGAGTTCTCCCTTCTGCTCCATGTGAAAATATTGGGCCAGAGAAATTAGGACCCAAATTTCCTTAAATTCAGTTGTAGACAATTGGCATGAGAATCTCCTGGAGAGCTGGTGAAAATCCAGATTCCCAGTCCCTACCCAGACCTGTAGACTCTGCTTTTCTAAGGACAGGGCCTGAGATCCTGCATTTTTATTTTTGTTTGCTTTGAATAGATAATAGCTTGATAAGATTCAAAAATAAACACATCAGTAGGGGATCAGTTAAATCAACTAGTCCATCCACACCATGGAGTACTATGCAGCTAGTATTCCAAGTGGGCATGCAATGGCTCCATAGTTCACTGCAGCCTCAAACTCCAGAGCTCAAGCCATCCTCCTGCTTCAGCCACCCAAGTAGCTGGGACCAAAGGTGTGCACCATCATTTCTTATTTTTTGCAGAAACAGGGTCTTGCTATGTTGCCCAGCCTACTCTCAAACTTCTGGGCTCAAGTGATCCCCTGCAGATGGGTACGTGGGACATTTCCAATTTGCTGTAGTACAAACAGTGACTTCATAAACAGTCTTGTGCAGAGGGCTGTATATGCAGAGTAGTGTTTCCCAGAAGATGACCAAGCAGAGTGTAAACTCATTTCTAATTTTGCTAAGTGAAATTGCCATTTTAACAAACTCTGGGATTTTTTTTTTTTTTTTTTTTTTTTTTTTTTGAGACGGAGTTTCGCTCTTGTTACCCAGGCTGGAGTGCAATGGCACGATCTCGGCTCACCGCAACCTCCGCCTCCCGGGTTCAGGCAATTCTCCTGCCTCAGCCTCCTGAGTAGCTGGGATTACAGGCACACGCCACCATGCCCAGCTAATTTTTTGTATTTTTAGTAGAGACGGGGTTTCACCATGTCGACCAGGATGGTCTCGATCTCTCGACCTCGTGATCCACCCGCCTCGGCCTCCCAAAGTGCTGGGATTACAGGCTTGAGCCACCGCGCCCGGCCGTCCTCTGGGATTTTTATATACCTAGAAGCGCTATACAATGCAGGCCTTTCCTGAGCTGGTACCAAAACCACCCTCACTGCCAGCCCAGTCCCTGGCATGTCCTGCGGCAGCCTCACCTCATCAAGTTTGGCATACCAGGTCCTGTATGCCTTATTCCCAAACCGAGAGGGCTGGTCCACTGGAGGAGTCTCATCAATCCACCTGTCCAGCGTGTTGAGAAGAGCAACTAGTTTCTCAATGGCCTGTGGAGGCAAAATAGAGGGGTCCAAGCCACGTTGACTAGTGGCTCCAGCTTAGTCACAGAGGCCACACAAATCCACTGCTGCCACACAATGACCCCTCGGCATGGCCCCTACTGGCCACTCTCCCCCAACCCTCTTTCTTCCCCACTGTCCTGATTATGAAGGGGGGTCAGGGGAGCATGATGGGCTTTCCAGAGAGGGAAGAGCACTAGGTTGATGGGACAGGGACAGGGTGGCTTCAGCACCTGGTTTCTACAGGCAGCCTACCCACAGGCTGCTGCTATAGACAAGCACAAACTCCAACCCTGACAACTTTTTACAAAGACTGTATGGGAGCCTTTTGTTCAGTATCCAATACCTACTCATCATAAAAATAATAGAAATATAAACAGAAGAAATTGAAAATGACCAGTAATCCTGCCAGCCAGAAATACACTAAACATTTTAACATACCCTTCTGTGTTGTCTTCTTAGAGTGTTTTATATTGTTTAGCACAGTGGGCTTGGATTCAAACCCCAGCTCAAACACAATTTAGTTGCTTTGAGACCTTGATCAAGTGACTAACTCTGAGCCTCTCAGTTTCTTGATCTAAAGAACACAGTGCCTGGCACAGGGTGACAGTATACATTCATCACAGGACACATTCTGCTTTGCAGCCTGCTCCTTTTCCTCATGAACCTCATTTCACAGCTACATATAAACAGAATCTTATGATAACCTTTACTAAATGTATAACATTTCATCGTGCCACTGCATTATAATTTATTTAATTCCTCACTGTTAAATGTTTGGATTATTTCCACCTGTTTCACTACCTATTTCACACACAATGCAATGGTAAATCAGCTTGCAACTCAATCTTTGTGGAAATGCCAGGTCATCATATGCAATGCTTGGAGGGCAGCAGGGTTTGAGATCCCATCCCCCCTACACCTTTCCCACAGAAGAGAGGGACCCAGAAGTAGACTCGGAGTCAGAGGTGTGGGCAGCACTGGCATATAAAATGTTACTCAATGAAGAAATAGGTGTGGCTGCCTATCCAAACCAAAGGTCAGCTAGAAGGTGCTCCTTCCAGGTATGGCTTGTAGAAACAGGCCAGCAATAGGGCTGGTGGAAACCACAATGCAAAGGCTATCTTGACTGTCTATGGAAACAAATGGTATGAGAAGAAACTTACAGAAAATCCTGGCACTGGGTAGGAACCAGCAGGGTGATACCCACATGAGAAGGTGCACCTGGGAGGGCAAGACAGACCAGGCCTGCCATGTGAAAGACTCAGCCAAGAGCTATGTATGTACTTGGGGAGAGGCAGGCTTAAGCTAATGAAACAGGCTGGCTGTGCCCCCCGCTGCATATGTGAAACCGGCCCTGAGTGCTGCTCTCTCTCATCTCCCTTTTATCTAGGCTTGAGGCACAGGAGGACAGGAAAAGTAGCCTGTAAGAGGAGAAATTTCCGTTTACACCTGGTTAAGGCAGAGGGACAGGATGGCATAAAGCTGCCTTGCTGAAATGTGAGAGCGCTGCCAGAGCCTGGCTTTGTGAAGAAACAGGAATGGCTGATAAGCACAGGCCAGACCTGACCCATGCAGCAACGGGGGCTTACAATGGATGGCACAGTCATCTTGGCCCCAGGAAGTCAGCCCCAGATTCCCCAGGGATCTCAGTCTTAGGCAAAGCACTGAAGGGGAGAGAGAAGGTGAGGGTCACAGGAGCCAGAGCCCAGCTGCTCGCTCAGCTGGGCCAATGAATAATTCAAAGGCTCCCAGCTCCTCTTCTGGAGAGGGCTTTTTGAATGTAGGGGCTGCCTCTATTGTGTGGTGTGCTGGGAGAGAAGGGCTGGAAGAAAGGGAACTGCGGCTGGAACCCCTCTGAGGCACAAAGAACAACTCCAGCTTTCTCATTCTCCCTAGGCCAGTGCTTCCTTTTTGGATTTCAGGGACCAGTAAAATCTTCCCTAAAATTTTACTGGCCATTTTTTAATTTTGCCCCCTTGTAAGTTTAAAAAAAGCAAACAGAACAACAACAAAAATAAACCTATCACATTTATTTTGCAAAAATGGAAAATCTTAACACCCATAAGAGAAGAAAAGGCATCATTTAATATAAGAGCTAGCTGGCCGGGCGCAGTGGCTCACACCTGTAATTTCAACACTTTGGGAGGCCAAGACGGGCAGATCACCCAAGGTCAGGAGTTCGAGACCAGCCAGACCAACACAGTGAAACCCCGTCTCTACTAACAATACAAAATTAGCCTGGTGTAGTGGCACATGCCTGTAATCCCAGCTACTCAGGAGCTCAGGAGGGTGAGGCAGAAGTGTTGCTTGAACCCAGGAGGCGGAGGTTGTGGTAAGCCGAGATCACACCATTGCACTCCAGCCTGGGCAATAAGAGCAAAAAGAGCAAAACTCCATCTCAAATAAATAAATAAATAAATAAAAATAATCTAGACTTTTCTTTTTTTTTTTTTTTTTTTTGAGACGGAGTTTCGCTCTTGTTACCCAGGCTGGAGTGCAATGGCGTGATCTCGGCTCACCGCAACCTCCGCCTCCCGGGTTCAGGCAAGTCTCCTGCCTCAGCCTCCTGAGTAGCTGGGATTACAGGCACGCGCCACCATGCCCAGCTAATTTTAAGTATTTTTAGTAGAGACGGGGTTTCACCATGTTAACCAGGATGGTCTCGATCTCTTGACCTCGTGATCCACCCGCCTCAGCCTCCCAAAGTGCTGGGATTACAGGCTTCAGCCACCGCGGCTGGCTAGACTTTTTTTTTTCCCCAGATGGAGTCTCACACTCTTGCCCAGGCTGGAGTGCAGTGGCGTAATCTCAGCTCACGGCAACCTCTGCCTCCAGCGTTCAAGCGATTCTCCTGCCTCAGCCTCCCGAATAGCTGAGATTACCGGTACCTGCCACCACACCCAGCTATTTTCTTGTATCTTTAGTAGAGACAGGGTTTCACCATGTTGGCCAAGCCGGTCTCGAACTCCTGACCACATGATTTACCAGCCTTAACCTCCCAAAGTGCTGGGATTACAGGAGTGAGCCACTGTGCCTGGCCAAGAGCTAGCTTTCTATGCAACACCACTGAAAATTAGAACTGACTAATGCCTAATGGTAACAATAGCTAATAATAAAAGTATTTTAGTATGTGTTAGGCACTATGCAAAAGAAAACTTGTGGAATCTCAGTGAATCTTCCCCAAGGGGCCATGAGTAGGTCTGGTAATTCTTACCATTCTACAGATGAGGAAACAGAGGGTCAAAAATGACAAGGTCACTGGTTCACATGTGATGAAACGAGCCAGCCTAATTCCAGAACCCAAATGTGTAACCACACTGCAATCCTGCCAAAGAACAGCTCTTAAGCTAAGACAATACCTGGGCCAGGCATGGTGGCTCATGCCTGTAATCCCAACACTTTGGGAGGCCGAGGCATGTGGATCACCTGAGGTAGGGGGTTTGAGACCAGCCTGGCCAACATAGTGAAACCCTATCTCTATTAAAAATACAAAATGTAGCCAGGTGTGGTGGCAGGCACTTGTAATCCCAGCTACTCGGGAGGCTGAGGCAGGAGAATCGCTTGAACCTGGGAGGCAGAGGTTGCAGTGAGCTGAGGTCATGCCATTGCACTCCAGCCTGGATGACAAGAGTGAGACTCTATCTAAAAAAAAAAAAAAAAAAAGACAATACCTGACTGGTGTGGACGGTTACCATCAAAGCCATGGGTAATTAGGGAACTTGGCAGCTAAGGATTTACTGGGGTAATTACAATCTTCCCCTTTAATTAGCCTTCCTCCACGACATTCCCGGCCCACTGAGTACAGCTGAGCATCTCTCACCGCAGGCTCGAGGAGGAATCCCCTCTTTCCCCAGCCATCCTGCACCAAAACCCTCATTCCCAGAGCACTGAGTGAGCCCAAGAGGAACCCAAAAAAACCACTGATGGGCATGGCTCCCAAGGGAAGGCTATCTACCAGAAGCACAGGCCTGGTTCTCCTGAAGTGGACAGAACAGGACCCAGGCCACCCAGCAGCCAGACAGGCCCAGGAACAGGCAGCTCTACCAGTGACGGGGTATAAGGGCAAAGCGGGCAATGTCAGTCTTGAGGCAGGTGGAGAAACTGGGCCAGGGCAGAGCCACACTTTACCCAACAAGCCCAAGGCTGTGGCTAGAGAGCTGGGTAGGCCAAGGTACTGAGAGAGACTCTTCAGGACCTGATGTCTGAGATAAGAGACTCAAGGTGGCTCTGGGCCAACTGGGACACAAACCCAAGAGGCTGCTGGAGGCCTAGGTCCTAGCCCCGGGAGACAGCATCTAGCAACAGCAAATAGCCAGTAAGGCCACACCTTCCCATCGGTATCTGCCTCCCCACAGCTCTTGCCCTCCCTACACAAACAAAACTATCTCTGAAACAACATCCAAAAAGCACCCACCAGGCAGAGTGAACCCAAACACAAAAAAATGAATGTGCCCTTTGACTCAGCATTTCCACATCTAAGAATGAATCCTTCAGAAACAAGGCCCAGAGATCCATGTGCAGGGATGTTCTGAGGAGCAGTGTTCAGGGAGACAACCTAGAAGTCTGAAGTTAGGGGCTGAGAGCCTGAGCTCGGTGGTTCACACCTGTCATCCCAGCACTTGGGGAGAACAAGGCAAGAGGATTACTTGAGCCCAGGAGTTTGAGACCAGCCTGAGCAACCTGAGACCCTGTCTCTGTATTTAAAAAAAAAAAAAAAAAGGCTGGGCATGGTGGCTCACACCCGTAATCCCAACACCTTAAGAGGCTGAAGAGGGTGGATCATAAGGTCAAGAGATGGAGACCATCCTGGCCAACATGGTGAAACCCCATCTCTACTAACAATACAAAAATTAATGGCATAGTGGCATGCACCTGTAATCCCAGCTACTCAGGAGGCTGAGGCAAGAGAATTGCTTGAAACTGGGACACAGAGGTTGCAGTGAGCCAAGATCTCGCCATTGCATTCCAGCCGGGCAACAAAGAGAGACTCCATCTCAAAAAAACAAAAACAAAAACAAAAAACATTAAATGATTAAATAAATGAGGGCACAGCTCACTGCAGGAGAAGCGCTCTTGCTCTCCTGGATGTGCGCTGTCAGTAGGGGCTGCCCTGGGAGCTGGGTTGAGAAACAGGGAGAGGTCAGCTCTGCTCTGAATGTCATACACATGTCTATTACTGATCTCTCCAGTGAGCACATTTACTTTTTTGTAATCTTTTTTAATTTGAAAAGTTATCTAAAACACCAGTTACCAAAAATACTAGCTATAAAACAGCATATTTACCTAGGTCTCAATTTTATAAATATCCATCTATTCACATATTTTAAAAATTAGAAATACAGTCACAAAAATGTGAAGTGAACACATATTCGGGCAATCTTATTTTCCGCACTGGCCCTGGGGTGGGCACTGAGCCCACAGGACACTGGAGCTCTTTTTGGAAAGGCTGCTGCAGCAGCTCCTCGTGGGCCTACCTCGGAGACTTTGTACTCGAAGGTCAGCTTCTTCCCCTTCACACCTTCGTTGAGGGTAAGGATGAACCCAATGTAGTCAGCATATGCCTACCAAACAGAGAGAAGAGGGATGGGGAGAGCAGTGGCAGGCCCTAGCACCACCACCTGCCCCCAGCTCTACCACGTTACCAAAGAGCTCTAGCTGTCTACTTCTCCTGTCCCTGGCTCCCAACCCAGTAGCAGGAGAAGTAGAAAGATGATGACAAATACCCAACCCCTACCCTCCAGAAAAGCTGGCAAGCTGGTGACCACAGACAGTAACACACTCGTCTCTAGCCAGAGTGAACCAAGTACTCACTATTGCTGCCAGCAGTTTCTTTACACAACAGCAGTGTCTATGAGGTAGACACTGCTGTCACCATCTTACAGATGAGGAAACCGTAATTTCAAGAAAAGTGATCTGCCCAAGGTCTCCCAAGAGTAAGATCTCATTAGACATGGAGCTAGGACTAGCCAGCCTAACTTCAAAACTGAGTGGGCGCATGCTTGTCCATTATGCTCCACCGCTAGGAGTTCCAGGAGTACCACCAAAGATCTCATCCCCAGTAATCAGTCACAGGCAGGCCAGACTGTCTAGCTGCAGTGCAGATGCCTGCCGCAGACAGATCTCCCCACACACCCATCTCAGCTTCCAACTGAACACTCTCTTCCCTGCTGGGCTAAAGTTACACCCAACACAAGGATAAGAACGCACTGAGGACCAGGCGCTATGGCTCACGTCTGTGATCCCAGCACTTTGGGAGGCCAAGGCAGGAGGATCACTTGAGCCTAGGTGAGACCAGCCTGGGCAACATAGCGAGCCCCCATCTCTACAAAAATTAAAGTTTCCTGGGCATGGTGATACATGCCTGTGGTCCCAGCTACTCAGGTGGCTGAAATGGGAGGATAGCTTGAGCCCAGGAGATGAAGGCTGTAGTGAGCTATGATCCTATCACTGCACTCCAGCCTGGGGGAAAGAGAGAGACCCTGTCTCAAAAAAAAAAAAAAAAAAAAAAAAAAAAAAAAAAATGCTGGCACAGTGGCTCATGACTGTAATCCCAGCACTTTGGGAGGCCAAGGCAGGTGGATCACGAGGTCAGGAGTTCAAGACCAACGGGCCAACATGGTGAAATCCCATCTCTACTAAAAAAATACAAAAATTAGCTGGGCATGGTGGCTCGTGCCTGTAATCCCAGCTACTTAGGAGGCTGAGGCAGGAGAATTGCTTGAACTGGAACCTGGGAGGCAGAGGTTGCAGTGAGCCTAGATCATGCCACTGCACTCCAGCCTGGGCTACAGAGCAAGGCTCCATCTCAAAAAAAATAATAATAATAAATAAATAATAAAAATAAAATTTAAAAAATCGCACTGAGGTGCAGGCCCCTGAGAGGCAGTTGCTGGGAACAAGTGACGCCTCTTTGGTTTTGTTTCTTCTTCATCCTATTTCCTCTCATTTTCTTCCTTTCTCCTTATCCAAGCCCATGGATGCTGGGGTGTCCACAGTAAGCCCTGAAACAGGCCCTGATATCTAGAAAGAAGCATTCCTATACCAGGATCCTCCTCCCAGTCATGGAATGACTGCCAGCAGGCCAGGCCTCTCCAAAGCAACTCTCTCAGGCCAGGGCAAGTCTGAGCCCCTATCCTGAAGGCAGCTTCACTAGAACCCATGGATTCAGACAAAGAAGCAGGTTCTCAACTAGAACAATCTGGTGCCCAGAGAAGATCTGACAACACCTGGAGACAATGCTGGTTGTGACAACTGGGGAAAGGCGTGCTGCTGACATCTAATGGGTAGAGGCCAGAGATATTACTAAATGTCCTACGTGGCACAGGCCGACCCCCTATGATGAAGAATTATCTGCCCCCAAATGTCCATACTCCTGACATTGAGGAATTCTGAGGTAAAGCAATCAAGATGATACAAGAACTGCAACCATGTCCTTTAAGCAGATGAAGGGACCAAGCTTCCCCCTAGGCTGAAGGGACTGTTGATCCTAGTGAAGACAGAAAAGACATGATAAGCATTTCCCAACACTTAGAGGGCAGGCTTGTGAAAGAGGAACCAGACAGGCATAGACGGCCCCAAACCTCAGCAAGCACAAGTCATGGAAGTTGTGGGGTGTGGGTCTCCTGGAGAATCTGCCCGGCATGCGAGGACCCCTGTGCCCAGCCTTCTGTATGAGCAATACTCTCCAGCCCAGCTCACCAGACTGGGAGCAGAAGCCTGACTAGAACTGGCCGAGAGGTCTTCCCTGAGAAATTGAAATTGACTTTCTTTTTCTCAGTTTCTCTTTCCACAGCCTGTACCAGAAGCCTAAGGAGTACAAGTGGTTATCTCCTGCCCATCATTTGGGCTGAACAGCAGAGAAAGCCAGTCTGTGCCCAGTACTCTGGGTCCCAGTTCCTAGGTATTTGCAGGCTTAGCCATATCTCTGGCTGAAGTTTCCATAAGATAGCCTCTTCTCCCCTAGAGGCACTGGCCCACACTTGCTGTTACTTGCAGCCAAGAATCAAAGTGACTCACTCCATCATTTCAGACACTCATGTTCAGCCAATGCAACAACACTTAACGGGCAATGGCTTATGAGAACCAGGAGCAGAATGCTCTCAGGCTACCCTGGTGCCAGCCTGATAAAGCAGGCAACCTTCCTGATAAAGCATCTCTGAAGACTGCCTCTGAAGGGAAAAGACAGCCAGCTCCCCTGTCACCTTGCTCCCTAGCTTCTGAAAACTCAGGCTCCAAAAGCAAGAAGGGCCAGGAACTCACTGCCTGTCAGGCCAGGAAAACCACTGTCTTTAAAAAGCCCAAGTTTCTCACCGCAGTTCCAACCCGAAAGTGCAGACACCACTGGTACCTGAGAACGCTTCCATTTGCCCATGTCTGGAACTGTGTGGATCTCCTTTTTTGGAATGATGAAGTTCGGAGTGGCTGGAGGGGCCTCCTCCAAAGAATCTTGACAAAGAAAATGAAAAAGCAAATAGGTAAATAGAATCCTCCCCTACAACATACAAACACTCTTTTTTTTTTTTTTTTTTTTTTTTTTAATTGAGACGGAGTTTTGCTCTTGTTGCCCAGGCTGGAGTACAGTGGCATTGATCTCGGCTGACTGCAACCTCCGCCTCACAAATTCAAGTGAGTCTCCTGCCTCAGCCTCCCGAGTAATTGGGATTACAGACATGCATCACCAAGCCCAGCTAATTTTTGCATTTTTAGTAAAGATGGGGTTTCACCATGTTGGCCAGGCTGGTCTCAAACTCCCCACCTCAGGTGATCCACCTGCCTCAGCCTCCGAAAATACTGGGATTACAGGCGTGAGCCACCACACCTGTCCTCTCTTTCACTTTTAAACCAAAACTCCAACACCTGAGCCCTAGCATAAACCAGACTCATACTTCCAGGATGGAGTAATGCCTTGTTAAGCTAAACCCACCAGCCTCCTGCCTGCCCTTCCTCAGTCTGGGGAGGGAAGAGAAGGGAAATATTGACAATCCCTTCAATAACCATACCCTTCCTTCCTTCTCCCCACCAGAGCAGGATGGTTAGAAAAATAAAACCAGGTTGATGTTTTAGACATACATAGGCAATTCACATAAGAAAAAAAACACTAATTGCAACAAACAATTGGAATAAACTGGCAATCTCTTGAATAAGAATAGACATGTAAATTATACGTGATTTCTCTTCCTGGATAACGTTGGCAAATTAAAAACATCAACTAGTTGTAGCAGCTCATACCTAATCCTAGCTTTGGGAGGCCAAAGCAGGCACATCACTCGAGGCTAGGGGTTCAAGACCAGCCTGGCCAACTTGGCAAAACCCCATCTTTACAAAAAAATTAAAAATTAGCTGGCCAGTGTTGCTGTGCACCTATAGTCCCAGCTTGAGAGGCTGAAGCAGGAGGATCACCTGAGCCCAGGAAGCAGAGGATGCAGTGAACCGAGATCACACCACTGCACTCCAGCCTGGATGACAGAGCGAGACTCTGTCTCAAAAAAAAGAAAAAGAAAAAGACATCTGACATTGATTCCAAGAAGAGGAAACAAAAACTCTCCTACTCTGTGGGTGGGAAGGTTAGTTGGTAGGACCTGCTAAGGGGGCAACTCAGCACCATCTTTTGAATTAAAAAACTGCATATATACAGTAAGTCAACAGTTCTACTTATAGGAATCTATCCTTCAGATATGTTCATGGAAACAGACAAAGATATACACAAAGGTGCTTAATGCATCAAAAAAAAAAAAAAAAAAGGGTGGACACAGTGGCTCACACCTGTAATCCCAGCACTTTTGCATTTCTGGGAGGCCCAGGCAGGAGGATAACTTGAGCCCAGGAGTTTGACATCAACCTGGGCAACATAGCGAGACGAGATGCTATCTCTACCTTTTTTTTTTTTTTTGAGATGGAGCCTTGCTCTGTAGACCAAACTGGAGTGCAGTGGCGTGACCTCAGCTCACTGCAACTTCCACCTCCTGGGTCCCAGTTCAAGCAATTCTCCTACCTCAGCCTCCCAAGTAGCTGGGATTACAGGCACAAGCCACCATGCCCAGCTAATATTTGTATTTTTTAGTAGAGACAGGGTTTCATCATGTTGGCCAGTCTGGTCTTGAACTCCTGACCTCATGATCTACCTGCCTTGGCCTCCCAAAGTGCTGGGATTACAGGCATGAGCCACCACGCCTGGCCTCCACCTCATTTTTTTAAAAAAATTTTTAGGCTGGCTGTGGTGGCTTGTGCCTATAATCCCAGCACTTCTGGAGGCTGAGGTGGGTGAATTATACCTGAGGTCAGGATTTCAAGACCGGCCTGACCAACAGAGTGAAACCCCATCTCTCCTAAAAGTATAAAATTTAGCCAGGTATGGTAGCATATGCCTGTAATCCCAGCTACTTGGGAGGCTAAGGCAAGAGAACTGCTTGAACCCAGGAGGCAGAGGTTGCAGTGAGCCAAGATTGTGCCATCACACTCCAGCCTAGGCAACAAGAGTAAAACACTGTCTTAAAAAAATTTTTTTTTAATTACAAATAACTCAAATAGGCTGGGCATGGTGGTGGCTCATGCCTGCAATCCCAGCACTCTGGGAGGACAAGGCAGGAGGATCACAATGTCAGGAGTTCAAGACCAGTCTGGCCAACATGGTGAAACCCCGTCTCTACTAAAAATACAAAAATTAGCCAGGCATGGTGGCAGGTGCCTATAATCTCAGCTACTCGGGAGGCGGCAAGAGAAGTGCTTGAACCTGGGAAGCAGAGGTTGCAGTTAACCGAGAATGCACCATTGTATTCCAGCTCTGGGCGACAGAGCAAGACTCCGTCTTGAGGAGAAAAAAAAAACCCAAATACCAGTTGATAAGACAATGGGTAAATAATGATATGCCCAGGCCAGGCACTGTGACTCATTCCTGTAATCCCAGCATTTTGGGAGGCTGAGGTGGGTGGATCATTTAAGGTCAGGAGTTCCAGACCAGCCTGGCCAACACAGAGAAACCCCATCTCTACTAAAAAATACACAAATTAGCCAGGCATGATGGTGCACACCTATAATCCCAGTTGCTTGGGAAGCTGGGGCAGGAGAATCACTTAAACTAGGGAGGTGGAGGTTGCAATGAGCTGATATTGTTCCACTGCACTTCAGCCTGGGAGACAGAGTAAGACTCTGCCTAAAAAACAAAAAAGACAGGCTGGGCGCGGTGGCTCAAGCCTGTAATCCCAGCACTTTGGGAGGCCGAGGCGGGTGGATCACGAGGTCAAGAGATCGAGACCATCCTGGTCAACATGGTGAAACCCCGTCTCTACTAAAAATACTAAAAATTAGCTGGGCATGGTGGCACATGCCTGTAATCCCAGCTACTCAGGAGGCTGAGGCAGGAGAATTGCCTGAACCCAGGAGGCGGAGGTTGCAGTGAGCCGAGATCGCGCCATTGCACTCCAGCCTGGGTAACAAGAGCGAAACTCCATCTCAAAAAAAAAAAAAAAAAGAGGCCAGCTGTGGTGGTTCACTCATGTAATCCCAGCATTTTAGGAGGCCGAGGCGGGTGGATCCCTTGAGACCAAGAATTCGAGACCAGCGTCACCAACACAGTGAAACTCCATCTCTGATAAAAATAGAAAAATTTCCCAAGTGTAGTGGCACACACCTATAATCTCAGCTACGCAGGAGGCTGAGGCAGGAGAATCGCTTGAAAACAGGAGGGGGAGGTTGCAGTGAGCAGAGATCACACCACTGCACTCCAGCCCAGGCAACACAGCAAGACTCCGTCTCAAAAAATTTAAAAAATGCCCACATAATAAATATTTTCATAGCTTATAAAGAATAAAACCTAGGCCAGGCACAGTGGCTGATGCCTGTAATCCCAACACTTTGGGAGGCTGAGGCAGGCAGATTGCTTTAATCCAGGAGTTTGAAACCAGCCTGGACCACATGGCCAAACCCCATTTCTATAAAAAATGCAAAAATTAGCCAGGTGTGGTGGTGCACACCTGTAGTCCTAGCTACTTGGCGACTGAGGCAGGAGGATCACTTGAGCCCAGAAGGCTGAGGCTGAAGTAAGCCACTGCACTCCAGCCTTGGTGACAGAGCAAGACCCCCGTCTTGAAAAAACAAAACAAAAAAAATTAGAAACAACCCAAATATCAGTTAAGATGATTAGTAAATAATAATATGCCCACATAATGGAAATTCTCATAGCTTGTAGAAAGAATAAAATCTAGGCCAGGCACAGTGGCTTACACGTGTAATTCCAGAACTTTGGGAGGCCCAGGTGGGAGAATCGCTTGAGCCCAGGAGTTCAAGACCAGCCCAGGCGACACAGGGAGATCCCCATCTCTACAAGTAATTTAAAAATTAGCCAGGCGTGGTGGCTCACACCTGTTATCTCAGCACTTTGGAAGTTCGAGGCTGACGGATCAGAAGGTCAGGAGTTCGAGACCAGCCTGGCCAATATGGTGAAACCCCATCTCTACTAAAAATACAAAAATTCATGGTGGCTCACACCTGTAATCTCAGCACTTTGGGAGGCCAAGGCAGGCAGATCACCTGAGGTCAGGAATTCAAGACCAGCCTGGCCAACATGGCAAAACTCCGTCTCTACTAAAAATAACTGAATTAGCTGGGTGTGGTGGCTGGTGTCTGTAATCCCAGCTACTAGGAAGGCTGAGGCAGGGAGAATGGCTTGAACCCGGGAGGTGGAGGTTGCAGTGAGCCCTCGTCAGTGTACTCTAACCCAGGTGACAGAGCAAGACTCATCTCACACACACACACAAAAAAAAAAAAAAAAAAAAAAAATTAGCCAAACATAATGGTGTGTGCCTATAGCTACTTGGAGGCTGAGGCAGAAGAATCACTTGAACCCAGGAGGCAGAGGTTGCAGTGAGCTGAGATGGTACCAATGCACTCTAGCCTAGGCAACAGAGTGAGACTTCATCTCAAGGAAAAAAAAAATTAGCTGGGTGTGGTGACACATGCCTGTGGTCCCATCTACTCAGGAGGCTGGGGTAGGAGGATCACCTGAGCCCAGGAGGTCAAAGTCACAATGAGCCATGATCGTGGCATTGCACTTTAACCCTGGCAAAAGAGTGAGACTGTCTCAAAAAATAATAATAAAAAATAAAGAATGTGGCCAGGCACGGTGTAGCTCACGCTTATAATTTTGGCACTTTAGGAGGCCTAGGCGGGTGGATTGCCTGAGCTCAGGAGTTCAGACCAGCCTGGGCAACGTTGCAAAACCTTGTCTCTACTGAAAATACAAAAAATTGGCCAGGATGGTGGCACACACCTGTAATCCCAGCTACTCAGGAGGCTGAGGCAGGAGAATGGCTTGAACCCAGGAGGCAGAGTTTGCAGTGTGCCATCCATTCCAGCCTGGGCAACAGAATGAGACTGTCTCAAAAAAATAAATAAATAATGAATGAATGAAATCTATACTACTGACATAAGAAATACAGCCTAGATTAAATTCAAAAAAAAAGAAAAAGGCCAGGCGCAGTGGCTCAAGCCTACAATCCCAGCACTTTGGGAGGCCAAGGTGGGTGGATCACGAGGTCAAGCAATCAAGACCATCCTGGTCAACATAATGAAACCCCGTCTCTACTAAAAATACAAAAAATTAGCTGGGCATGGTGGTGCGTGCCTGTAATCCCAGCCACTCAGGAGGCTGAGGCAGGAGAATTGCCTGAACCCAGGAGGCGGAGGCTGCGGTGAGCCGAGATCGCGCCATTGCACTCCAGCCTGGGTAACAAGAGCGAAACTCCGTCTCAAAAAAAAAAAAAAAAAAAAAGTGAAGAAAGAAAACTGTACTATAATATATAGTAAAATCCCATTCTTACAAAACGGGAACTATCCACAGCAACATAAATCACACATACACATATTAGTATAGTCATGGGCTGCATAACAATGTTTCAGTCAGTCAGCAACAGACTGTGCCTACGATGATGGTCCCATAGATTTTAACGGAGTGTATATAGAAACCTGATACTGTATGTGGCACTTGATGTTAGCACTGCAGATCAAGTAGGGGAAAGGGCTGATGTTCAGTAACAGTGCTGGGACATTTGGTTTCTCCTATGAAAAATATATATATTAATAAATTTTGGGCTGGGCGCGGTGGCTCACGCCTATAATCCCAGCACTTTGGGAGGCCGAGGCGGGTGAATCATGAGGTAAAGAGATCGAGACCATCCTGGTCAACAAGGTGAAACCCCGTCTCTACTAAAAATACAAATAAATTAGCTGGGCGTGGTGGCGCACGCCTGTAGTCCTAGCTACTCAGGAGGCTGAGGTAGGAGAGTTGCTTGAACTCAGGAGGCGGAGGTTGTGGTGAGCTGAGATCGTTCCATTGCACTCCAGCCTGGGTAACAAGAGCGAAACTGCATCTCAATAAAAAAATAAAAATAAAAAAATAATAAATAAATAAAATAAATTTTAAAATATATACTATCTAGGTTTGTGCGAGTACACTCTATGATGTTCCCACAATGAGGAAATCACCTAACGTCACATTTATCAGAATGTGTCCCTGTTGTTAAGTGATGCATGACTGTATATGTGTTGCAAAAAGCTAAAAGATTAAATATCAGAGTTACTGATAGTCATTTCTAGGGGATGTGATTTATATAGGACTTCTATCATCTAAGTCACATATTACTTTTAAAAACAAGGCAGGACGTGGTGGCTCACATCTGTAATCCCAGCACTTTGGGAGGCCCAGGTGGGCAGATCATGAGGTCAGGAGATTGAGACCATCCTGGCCAACATGGTGAAACACCGTCTCTACTAAAAATACAAAAAAATTAGCCAGGCGTGGTGGCACATGCCTGTAGTCCCAGCTACTCGGGAGGCTGAGGCAGGAGAATCACCCGAACCCAGGAAACAGAGGTTGCAGTAAGCCAAGATCATGCCACTGCTCTCTAACCTGGGCAACAGAGCAAAACTCCATCTCAAAAATAAAATAAAATGAAATTAGCCCTGCATGGTAGCATGTGTGACCGTAGTCCCAGCTACTAGGGAGGCTATGACATGAGGATGACTGGAGTCTGGAAGGTCGAGGCTACAGTGAGTCATGATCATGTCACTGCACTCCAGCCTGGGTGACAGAGTAAGACCCTATCTCAAAAATAAATAGCAGCAACAGAAGTAAGCACATAGAACCTTTGTAATCAAACAAAAGCAAGAGTTTCTATATTTTCCAGTTGGTATAGGAAAGGAAAACCCAGAGAAGTTCCATGCTGACCTAGAGGCAAACTTAATGCCAAAGCCAGCTGCTTCCTAGAAGTGCCCTTGCTAGCCAACACTCTCTTCACCACACTGCAGGACTCCCTTCACTCTGTGACCCAGAAATACAAGCCCTCAATCCTTTCTTCTTTTCTTTTCCTTTTTTCTCCTTTTCTTTTTTACAAAGCAATCCTTTCTTCTTTTTTTTTTTTTTTGAGAAGGAGTTTCGCTCTTGTTACCCAGGCTGGAGTGCAATGGCGCGATCTCGGCTCACCGCAACCTCTGCCTCCTGGGTTCAGGCAATTCTCCTGCCTCAGCCTCCTGAGTAGCTGGGATTACAGGCACGCGCCACCATGCCCAGCTAATTTTTTGTATCTTTAGTAGAGACGGGGTTTCACCATGTTGACCAGGATGGTCTCGATCTCTCGACCTCGTGATCCACCCGCCTTGGCCTCCCAAAGTGCTGGGATTACAAGCTTGAGCCACCGCGCCCGGCCAATCCTTTCTTCTTAATTCCAAAATCCATAAAGCTCTGAAAACCCAGTTTTTAAAAAAATAAGTTTACCATAAGGTCATTAGGTATGAAACCTAAACTAATAGGAAGACATGTACAGGCTTTGTGTATCTGACTTACTGAGGGTATTTATACATTTTGCTGAAATAATTTTTTCGCTTATGGGATGCTGTCTTCTGAGATATGAAAAACTCTGCATTTCAAAACACACCTGACCCCAAGGGTTTTGGATACAGAGTTGTAGACCTGAATTTACAGTTGGAGAAGTGTTAGATTAGTAAGCATTTCCTTTAAATACGCAAACTCTCAGCCGGGTGCAATGGCTCACACCTGTAATCCCAGCACTTTGGGAGGCCAAGGTGAGCGGACCACTTGAGGTTGGGAGTTCGAGACCAGCCTGACCAACATGGAGAAACCCCGTCTCTACTAAAAATACAAAATTAGTCGTACATGGTGGCACATGCCCATAATCTCAACTACTCGAGAGGCTGAGGCAGGAGAATCACTTGAACCTGGGAGGCAGAAGTTGCAGTGAGCTGAAATCATGCCACTGCACTCCAGCCTGGGCAACAAGACAAAATTCCATCTCAAAAATAAATAAATAAATAAAAATGCAAACTCTCACTACAGCAAAGTGAAAGAGTGATGCAGAAGAGTAAAGGACTAGCAGTCACAAATGACACGTTATAAATCTGTCCCACTGCCTTCCTCTTAAAACCTAGCTGACATCAGCTACATGGAGAAAAAGGGACAGAGACCTAAGAAGTTTCCTGAACACGAAACATCTGGAGAAACAGAGCCTGTCTGGAGAGGTCCTGAGGAAAGGGAAAGTGTCAGGGGACTTGGAGACCTAAGGAGAAGGACAGAGAATCTGAGTTTAGAGAAAGACAAATCTCTGCCTAATTCAAACCTGGGCCACAGAAAGAGACCAGAAGCTCTCTTCCTCCTCCCACCTGTCCTGCAAGCTCTGTTCCCAGAACCCAAAACTGAGGCCCCTGCTATTAGTAAATTGGCACTTCAAGTAAGATGCCAAATAAAAAGCTTTGTAGGTCAGACTAGTAACCCAACCACATTGCTTTTATGGGAAAATGTGTCCCACATTCCATATAATCAACTTGCAAATGATCTTTGGGAACCTACAGCCCTTTTGTAAGTGTGAGATAACCGTTCCCTGCAAAGGGAGAGCCCTCCTTGGAGGCTGCAGTGAGCCAAGATTATGCTACTGCACTCCAGCCTGGGTGACAGAGTAAGACTCTGTCTCAAAAAAAAAAAAAAAAAGAGAGACAGCCCTCCTGACATTATTTCACAAGGATATTTCACAGCAAGAAAGCCTTCAGGCCAGTCCATGTTTGGGAAAAGGCTACCTTACCGGGAAGCACTATAACAAATTACTGATGAAACACACAAGTTGCCGTAACACACAATCCCAAATCGAAGAAACAAGCCTTCAAAGACAGGGCTGTGATAAAAGAGGTCACGCCCACAGTCTCTCCAGCCTCAGATTATGTCTCTGACAAAGGTTCCAAGAGACAGTGGATTCCCAACAACCTCACAGTATAAAAGTAACATCCAGAATTTTAGAAATGTTCCTTCCTAAGCCCCCAACAAAGACTCTAACATACAGTGTTATCATCAGCCATTTGATACTGGTCTACATGTCCAACCTGCACAATTTTGAAACTTTGAAAAAGATAAAAGCAATCAGCATTTACTTATTGCCTACTATGTCCTATGCTTTGCACATCTTCTTATAGAACACATACTACAACTCTATCAAGAGAGCATACTAGCCTCATTTTAAGAAATAACTGAGAGGGCCGGGCGCAGTGGCTCAAGCCTGTAATCCCAGCACTTTGGGAGGCTGAGACGGGTGGATCACGAGGTCAAGAGATCAAGACCATCCTGGTCAACATGGTGAAACCCCGTCTCTACTAAAAATACAAAAAATTAGCTGGGCACGGTGGCATGTGCCTGTAATCCCAGCTACTCAGGAGACTGAGGCAGGAGAATTGCTTGAACCCGGGAGGCGGAGGTTGCGGTGAGCCGATCGCGCCATTGCACTCCAGCCTGGGTAACAAGAGCAAAACTCTGTCTCAAAAAAAAAAAAAAAAAAGAAAGAAAAGAAATAAATAACTGAGGCTTTTTTCTTGGGGAAAAAAAAAGAAATTTTAAAAAAAAGAGAGGTAACTGATACAGAGGCTATGACCTGCCAGGCAGAGCCAGATCCCTGTGACTCCAAAATCCAGTTTTCATCACTGCATTGAGTTAAGGGGAACTTCTTGGCCACGTGCAGTGGCTCACGCCTGTAATCCCAACATTTTGGGAGGCTGGGTGGGCGAAACGCTTGAGGCCAGGAGTTTAAGACCAGCCTGGCCAACATGGCAAAATCCTGTCTCTACTAAAAACACAAAAAATTAGCCCAGCACGGTGGCAGGCACTGTAAACTCAGCAACTCAGGAGGCTGAGGTATGAGAATCGCATGAACTCCGGAGGCGGAGGTTGCAATGAGCCAGCCTGGGTGACAGAATGAGATTCCATCTCAAAAAAAAAAGGGAGCAGGAGAAAAAAGAAACAAGAAGAAGAGGAGGAGGACCATGTCCAGGGACCTGGATCTTTCCAGCCATGGATAACCTCCCTGAGCCTTCCTCTCTTTCGGGGCACAGGTTCTCTCTCCCCCTACTCCCCAACCCCATTCATCTTCAGAGACACATTCATCTCACTGATAACTGTGGTTGCCTTATATCTCCTATCTCTCTTTTTTCATTTTTTTTTTTTTTTGAGACGGAGTTTCGCTCTTGTTACCCAGGCTGGAGTGCAGTGGCGCGATCTCGGCTCACAGCAACCTCCGCCTCCTGGGTTCAGGCAATTCTCCTGCCTCAGCCTCCTGAGTAGCTGGGATTACAGGCACGAGCCACCATGCCCAGCTAATTTTTTGTGTTTTTAGTAGAGACGGGGTTTCCCCATGTTGATCAGGATGGTCTCGATCTCTCGACCTCGTGATCCACCCGCCTCGGCCTCCCAAAGTGCTGGGATTACAGGCTTGAGCCACCGCGCCCGGCCTATATCTCCTATCTCTTGATGTCATTACCAGAACTTTGATTTGAGACGGAGTCTCGCTCTGTCGCCCAGGCTGGAGGGCAGTGGCACAGTCTTGGCTCACTGCAACCTCTGCCTCCCAGGTTCAAGTGATTCTCCTGCCTTAGCCTCTTGAGTAGCTGGGATTACAAGCACGTGCCACCACGCCCGGCTAATTTTTGTATTTTGAGTAGAGACAGCGTTTCATTATGTTGGCCAGGCTGGTCTCCAACTCCTGATCTCATCAAGTGAGCCGTCCTCCTCAGCCTCCCAAATTGCTTTGATTACAGGTGTGAGCCACTGTGCTCAGAGTCATTACCAGAACTTTTTTTTTGAGACTGAGTCTTGTTCTGTCACCAGGCTGGAGTACAGTGATGCAATCTTGGCTCACTGCAACCTCTGCCTCCCGGGTTCAAACAGTTCTCCTGCCGCAGCCCCCAGGCCCCCAGCTGAAACTACAGGCACATGCCACCATGCCCAGCTAATTTTTGTATTTTTCCTAAAGACAGGGTTTCACCATGTTGGCCAGGATGGTCTCTATCTCTTGACCTCGTGATCTGCCCACCTCCACCTCCCAAAGTGCTGGGATTACAGGTGTGAGCCACCGCGCCCGGCCCCCTTACCAGAACTTATAAGACAAGCTTGTCCAACCCTCAGCCCAGGACAGCTTTGAAAGCAGCTGGACACAAATTTGTAAACTTTCTTAAAACATTATGAGTTTTTTTTATTTTTGTTTTTTTGCTCATCAGCTATTGTTAGTGTGACCCAAGACAATTCTTCTTCCAATGTGGCTTAGGGAAGGCACAAGACTGGACGCCCCGTTCTAAGGGCACACACACACAGAGGTTTTGTACAAAATAAATGTCTGCTTTTCAATGTCCTAAGAAACGGAGCCCAGCTCTTTGTTCATCTCTTTTGCGGGGTATGGAGGGGATGCCTTTTCCAATTTTCAAAGTTTCTCCCTCCCAAGACCTTCCCAGGGACCACAAAATTGGAGACAGGATACCAGGAATATCAAATGCTTTCAAAACATTAGCTGTGTTTGGTGAGCCAACCTATTTACCCCTCTGCCGGGAATGTCAAAGTTATCTACGGCCAGTCCTTAGTTCAAGGTAGGTTGGCAAACGGCCTTCTCCTTCTCCAGAAAAGGGGTCCCCGCAGCACCTCCATCTCAGTTATTTGAGATGAACTAAAAAGAGGGTTCAGTGTAAACAAAAGTTACAGGAGGAGATGCCAGAAAGACTAACCTCCTTCCCAAGGAGCCTTTTAAAATTAGGGGTTTAGACACCACGGGCAGTTTCCCTCAATAAATTCTCAGGCACTGAAACCAGAAGGTAGGTGGATGCGGGGTGAGCAGGACGCGGGGGCTGAACACGGGGACGGGGCGCCTAGTAACAACGGCAGCCTCCGGAATCGCTGTCGCCTCCTTCCCTGGCAACTTCCCCGCCAGGTCAACAGCTTACTCAAGCACGCGCTGCCCAGAGATGCAAAAGGACCCCTTCCGGCGCTACCCACCGGGCACTCGGGCATCCCGGGCTCCCCCAAAACCCAAAGCTGCGCCCCAATCACCACGCCCTTGCAGCCCCAGGTTCCCGCCCCAGCGGCGCCCCACCACCCACCTCTCCCCTAAGGCCATTCAACTCTGTTCCTCCTCGGGGCCGCCCAGCTTTTGCCCCTCCACTTCCTCCTCTCGCCCTCCTGAGCCCCCCACACCTGGCACCGCCCCCATCCTACCCCACCCCGGCCCGGCCCCACCGGCCTCACCTGGCGGCGGCTGCCGCTCGCCCTCAGCCATCTTGCTCCGGCCAGGAGCCAGCCGAGATGCCTGCAGTCCCCTGTCGCCTTTCACCGCTGCACCCACCCTTCCTCTCCCCGGCTCCACCAAACGCTTCGAGCTTCCTGAAAACAAGTGAGCGCCGGCGGGCTATAACCGAAAACCGAGAGTTAAAGTCACCCCAGCGAAGACGGCCGCCATGTCGGTGCGGGGCGCTCAGGGAGCATGCCTATTAACGGCCGACGCGCGGCCGACGCGCGGACCCGGGCGACCGCCATGTCAGTGCGGGGCCCGCGGGGCGCATGCGCGCCAACGGCTGCCACACGCCCGGCTCACCAACGGCAGTCAAAACGGCTGGCGCCGTGGCCGCCATGATTGTGCGGGGCGTGAAGTTTGGGTGGTGCGCAGCCATGTTTTTGCGGGGCAGTCTCCACCTGTCATCTTTGTGGGTGGTACTGACCCTAACCCGAGGAATGGTAGAGGACATTCCCCGATCAACATGACTGTTTTCCTGCCACTCTGACAGTTACGATCAAGGACACCAGACGGAGTTGGAGAGTGCACACCACCACCTCCAACAGCTTAGAAGACATATGGGGCGGGATGGAGACAGCTGGACGGTGACCTCTGCTTTGCTCCTCCCCGGGTCCCAACGCCTCGCGGGGACTCCCAACGGCTGACCCGCTGACCCGCCCCTCTGGCCCCGCCCCCGTCGTGGCCCCGCCCCCGGCCCGCAGCCAGCCTCCTGGGGCCCGCTACCGGGCGAAGCCCCGCCCCTCCTTCCCCGCCCCGCCGAGGCCCCGCCCCCGACCCTGAGCCAGCCCTCTGGGCCCCGCTACGGGCCTGGGGCCAGCTGCTGGCCCGGGCCGCGCCCCGCGAGTCCTCCTCCCCGGGCGCCTGTCCTCAGCCCGCCCGGCCCGAGGGTGGGCGCGGGGCCGCCTCTACCGGCTGGTGTAGGTAACTCGGCGACCTTGGCCCGAAGGCTCTAGCGAGGACCCCCTGACCCCAAACGCGGCGGCGGCGGCGGCGGCGCGGACTTCGCCCGGCGTGTGGGGCGGAGCGGACTGCGTGTCCGCGGGCGGGCAGCGAAGATGTTAGCCTTCGCCGCCAGGACCGCGGTGAGTGCGGCAGAGCCCGGGCCTGAGGGCTCGGGCCGGGCCGTGTGGTTGCGCCCGCCGGGGAGGGGAGCCCTCCAGCTGGTGAGGTGGGATGGGATCAGGTAGGCGTCCCAGGTGGGGCGGAGCAGGAGACCGGGGCGCAAGGTCAGGAGCAGGATTGAACCCACGTCCTGGAGCGCTCCATTCCAATGACCCGGAAAAGACGAGGGGAACCCGGCTTCAGTCGGCACCCCACCCTGAGACCCAGAGACAGGCCGGTCGGGGAGAGAGGCCAGGAGCGTCCAGGTCCTGGCTCACTCTCGCCGTTATTCTCCGACTCACACACCGGTCGCATGCTCAGGCCAAAGGAGTCGGTCAGGCTCCTTTGGTTTATCAGATGGTCCCTGGGGAACTGTGTGGCCAGAAAAACACGCGGAGGCATCA
Source organism: Saimiri boliviensis (assembly GCF_048565385.1). Taxonomy (NCBI): domain Eukaryota; kingdom Metazoa; phylum Chordata; class Mammalia; order Primates; family Cebidae; genus Saimiri; species Saimiri boliviensis. Next base: position 221,902,666 of record NC_133450.1, on the reverse strand, counting down.
AGCCAGGCTGCTCAGAAAAGCCTCAGAACTGGCAGGAGGCAGGCAGGTGGCAGCACCATGGCCTCCCTCTCTTCCAGGCCCCTTCCCCAGCCTGGCTGTATCTATTCCTCAGTCCTTCCCAGGGGGCATCGCAGATGCTATCATGATTTGAGTTTCTTTCGTCTCTTATCCAAGGGTATGTCTCACTCCGTCTCAAACATACACTCCGGGGCCAGAGGGCAGAGGGTGCATCCAGGCTCAGGCTTAGAGGCTCTTCTAGGTGTTAGGACGCCCTGAGCGTCCACCACACCCTTGTCACTGTCTCGCAAGCTGCATCGCATCCCATAGACAGCCTGTTGGTCATCCTCTGGGACCACCCGACTGGCCTGGTCACTTTCCTGCCAGGGAAACTGAGCCAAGGAGGAACTTGGCCAGAGTCCCCTAGACCGGCTCATTCAAATCGAGCCTGATCCCAAAGTCAGCATCGTTTCGTTTATTTTTCACACCAAAAGTCCTCTACTCTTGAACCCTCACTGAATGAGCCACGGCTCAGGAAAACACGAGTGATGGTAGAGGGATGGCTCAGATGGGTCCCAGGAGTCCTGGAGAGAAACCAGAAATAGGCAGGGCTCCTGGCTGTCCCTTCCACTGACGGCCCTTTCCCGGTGTCTGCTCCCCTGCACCAACCCTAATTTCAGGACCAACCCCAGGGCGGTGGTGTAACCTCAGCAGCCAGGCAGTCTCTGCCCTCCAGCCAGGTTTTCTCTCATCAAAAAGATCTTCGCAGATTCTGACAGGTGGATTTTTTTAAATTACCTCTTGGCCTGCCTCCCTGGCGCTGAGCCCAAGCGGAGAAGAAAGGAAAGAGCTTTCCAGGTTCCCTTCCACTGGAGTGCCCCCTGCCAGCCCTCTCACCTGCTCCCCATTCCTCTACTTCTGGGAGCTCAGGAGGGTGAAGCAGCTTCTGAAGTCCAGGAGCTTCCCCGCCACTGCCACAACACCCGATGCCACCACGGCCATCGCCACTGCCACCTGCCTCCCCCTGAATCTTGGTTCTTTTCTCTTTCCAGCCCAGGCAAGTGGCTGCCTCTTGCTAAGTTCTGCTCGCCCACTTGGTATAGCACAGTTAGGTTTAGAGATCCAGCCAAGGCGGACAGACAGGGCCCAGAACCTCAGTCCTGCCATGGAGGAGGACGGGCAGCAGAGAGAGAAGGTATGGAACGGAGCTCCAGCAGCTGCCGCCTGCCCACTGCGAGAGCAGCCTCGGGCCCTCCTGTGTCTCTTTCCGCCCACTCCAGGCTCTCCTGGACTTTCTCTCTCTCTCTGGCGCCTCTCACCCTCCATCCAGGCCACTGGGCTCTCTCACCACAGCACAGCCCTCGCCCCACCCTTGCCCCATCTCAGAGGCAGGAGGAAGCCCGAGGCCCCTCCCCCGAAGGTGCTGCCATAGTCTGGCTCTCTGTGATTCTTCTTCCCTTCTATTTCTCCACCTGGAAATGGTGGGAGAAAAGGAGGTGGGGACATTCAAGAGGAACAGTCACCACTCTGCTAGCTAGCTCCTCTTCCAGGGTGAGAGAGGAGGAGCCTGTGCAACCCATCAGGTGGGCAGTCTCCCTTATCTCTGCCACCCCAAAGGTGCCGTTCATCCTGACTTGGTTCCCCTGAGCCTTGCCAAGAACCATGACCACACCACACCCTCCTCCATCCCTACCTGCATCTCGGGGCCCCACAGAGGCGGAGACACCTATAGCTCTAGGGCTGGGAGGCCAGGGCCAGCCCCACCCAAGAGGCCGTCTCTGCCCCCAGAGATGGGCACATAAGTGCCTAGGACTGTAGCTTCGGGACTGCCAGGTCTCCAGAGCCAGAGAGGGAATGAGCAGGATGTTCTGCTGCCTGCAGGTGAGGCCTCTGGGCTTCCTGAAGCCCTCCTCCTTGATGAAGGCTTCCGGCCGCTTCAAGGCTCACCAGGATGCGCTGCCTCGGCTGCCCGTGCCCCCTCTCCAGCAGTCCCTGGACCACTACCTGAAGGCGCTGCAGCCCATTGTGAGTGAGGAGGAGTGGGCCCACACCAAGCAGCTGGTGGACGAGTTCCAGGCCTCAGGAGGTGTAGGAGAGCGCCTGCAGAAGGGGCTGGAGCGCCGGGCCAGGAAGACAGAAAACTGGGTGAGTGAGGGTGCCCTCACCGTGACCTGCTGCTGGCTGCATGCCTGCAGTTCTCCAGTGCCCACTGCTCTGGCATGGCCGTTCATTTGCTGCCCACAGTTTCGTGAGCACATACTCTGTGCCTGGTACTTGGCAGGGCGCTGGGTGAGCAAGAAGGGTACAGTCACCAGCCCCTTGGAGCTGAGATTCAAGTAGGGAGGAGAGAAAGGGGCTGAACAGGATACAGGTTGTGGATGAGGTGGTTTCAGGCAGTGAAGTTCTGCAGAAGTGAAAGGGGTGATGAAGAGGAGGGCTGGGGACCGCAGCCTCGCTATGCTGCATGTCAGGAAAGGCAAGGAGGAGGGGATGTTGGGCCCAAGGGTCTGAAACAGACAGAGGGGGACAGCACGGGCAGAGACCACCACCTGGCATGTTCCAGGACAGTGGCAGGAGTGGGGTACAAGGGCAGGTACAGCCAGGTAGGAGGAAGATGCCCTTGTGCTCAGTGGGACAGCCTCCGGCAGGGGATGTCTCATACTTCAACACACAGATTATAAAGGTGGCCCGGCTGCTGGCAGGGAGGCAGAGTGGGAGTCAGAGGTGAGGGGAAGATAGTATCATCACCCCTAGGGAGCTGTGGCAGCCTTAGCCTGGCACTGGATGGGAGAGTTGTTAAGTCCAGGACTGCTTTGGAGGCAGTGCCAACAGCACTTGCCAGTGAGGTGGGGAGGAGGGTGGACTTTGCCAAGTTGGGGTCGTCTGAGGGAGAAGTTGGCTATGGGAGAGCCAGAGCAGGCCGGCCCTGGGAAGCACTGTGGTGTAGGAGGTGCCATGGGTGGGGAGGTGGGGCTCTAGCCCTGGGGCTTGGCAGAGGCTGGGGGGCTGCACACGTGAGGTGGGAGTTGTCGGCATTAGCTGAGACTTGGCGGGTCAGGACCTTGGATTCCAGAATCAGGATGCTTTCCCCTGAAAGGTCCTTAGAGAGTCTGGGGGCTAGTGATTTTCCAGCTTCATTTAGCCTGGGACTCCTTCAAACAGAAGTTCCTGGCTAAAGGGGTGGGGGCACCCCCCCCCCCATTCACAGGGCCACTGAAGGGTTTCTGCCACCACCTGGCAGATTCTCACTGGGGGAGTCCCCATACCTGCAGGGTCTCCCCTGGTCTCCCAAGCTCTGGCCAGAGGCTCTGGGATCCCTAGTGGAGTACAGGCCCCCAGCTGTTTCCCCAACGGAAGGGAGCTCCCGTCTGCCATTCCCTGATCTACAGATGAGAAAAATTAAGGCCCAGAGAGGTGGCCCAAAAGCCCAGATCCACACAGCAGCTCTCAAGGAAGCCCTCCGCCACACAGGAAGGTCTGGCTGACTCAGGGGCCCAGCCTTTAGGGGCTGCCAGTCACCTGTCATACAACCTAGGACAAGTCACTCCCCGTCACCCCTTGCCAAGGGCTAGTGGCCCAGCACTGCAGGGGAGTGCATATGGTGAAGAGGTGCATACTGCTGCTGTTTGCCATGAGGGTAGGGGGCCCAGGGTGGGCCCAGGTCTCTGGGGGTGGAGAGCCAGAGAAAGTTGTACTGGCCATGTATGGGGAGAGTGGGTGTTGCAGTCACCACACAGGACACAGGGTGACAGTCACGGGGGACTGTGCGCAGCCCCAGACATGGAGCCTTTAATCCCACATCCCTGGCTGGTGCCCAGAAACCCCCACCCCCCAGACAGAGGATGGACCGTCAGGGCAGAGAGTGAGATGTGTCACCCACATCTTGTCACTAGAGTAAGATTCATCATTGCAGGGAGCGTCCCCTCAAGATTGCCCTGACCTTGAGATCAAAGTAGGTATGCACTAGCCAAGGCCACAGAGCAAGACCAGTACCTCAGGCTCCCCTGATACCTGGTCTCATGCCTCCTTGGACAATTCTCCACTGGGGATGGTCAAAAACTCATTTATTGGGCTGGGGATAATTGGCTCATGCCTGTAATTCCAGCACTTTGGGAAGCTGAGGCAGCCAGATCACTTCAAGTCAGGAGTTCGAGGCCAGCCCGACCAGCATGGTCTTAAAACCCTGGTGAAACCCCGTCTCTACCAAAAAATACAAAAATTAGCCGGGTGTGTTGGCGCACACCTGTAGTCCCAGCTGCTCAGGAGTCTGAGGCAGGAAAATCACTTGAACCCAGGAGGCAGAGGTTGCAATGAGCTGAGAGAGCACCACGGCACTTTAGCCTGGGTGACAAAGTGAAACCCTGTCAAAAAAACCTCACTCGTTTGACTTTGTCTTTGTAGACCTTTTCCTTTTTCCCTTTCTGTCCGCGCAGGCATACACTGTAACATTGTAATTTAACACATGACAGTCATTGACAGAGAAATGTGTAAGATGAGAATTCCTTCACCTTGCTGCCCCTCCCCACGCCCCAGGTTTCTTCCCAATCTTTATTTCATGTCCTTTCTTAGCAGCGGCGTCTGATTGATCTGGCTAATACTGATCACTTGGGCTAAAGGGAAGGGGCTGGTGGGTTTAAAGTGTAGGGCAGGAAGGGTGGGTTTTGGATCTAAGTGACTACTTTGAGAATCTCCACAGAGGGGCAGAGGGAATGAAGGCCAGCCAGGTCCCCTGGCCCTGGGGAGGAGGGGGCACCAGGGTCCACACACCCCTCCTGACAGGCTCGGGCTTTTCTCCCAGCTGTCTGAGTGGTGGCTCAAGACTGCCTACCTCCAGTACCGCCAGCCTGTGGTCATCTACTCCAGCCCAGGCGTGATGCTGCCCAAGCAGGACTTCGTGGACCTGCAGGGTCAGCTCCGGTGAGTGGCTGGGCCTGGGGGGCCGGGACGCAGCTGGGGCCCTCGAGTCTACTTCCCCCAGGGGCTTGCAGGGACCCCAACCCTGTTTATCTTTCTGCCCCACAAACAGCCTTATGATGTAGGGAGCATCTTCCCTATTTTATAAATGTGGAAACTGAGTTTCAGAGCAGGGAAGGGAGCTGCAGGATCTCTCCAGCTCTGAAGATTTGAAACCACAAATCTTCATGGAGGCGCTGTCCCGCTCTGTACCCGAGGCTTCTCCCCCATCCTAGTTTTAGCACTGAACCCCTCCTTCCCACTCTCCTCAGCTAGCCACGGGGGTGACCTCTGTACACAGTCCTCTTTTCCACGTTCGGCTAGGTCACCTGCCCCAGCCACTATTCCAGTACTACCAGAGATAAAAATACCAGTGACAGGGATCTCCTGCCCAAGGACCAGCCAGTGGCTGCTGCCACCTGCTTCTCTTAAAGGGACCAGGGTACCCTGGGAAGGGCCAGGGTTCAGGCCCAGGAACTCCAGCCAGTGGTCCCCATGGCGGGATGCAGGGGGAGCCCCAAGCATTGAGGGTGGTTGCCATGGGCCAGACAGTCCCGGGAGGAAGGCGGCCTGGGGAACGCAGAGGCCCAGCAAGGGGTAAGGGACTTTGTGGAGGGAACACCAGAGCCGCTGCTCTCCATTCACACTACCCCAGGGGCCTGGGTTCCTCCAGAATTGACACTTCAGAACAGATGACACCCTCTCCAGACTCCAGGAGCTCAGGCCCTTTGTGGGCAGACCCAACCTACTAACCCTAACCCAGCCACAGTCCAGTTGCTGGGGACTAGCACCCAAGTCCCACCAGGCCCTGGGCCACCAGCACCTCCCCGAGCCCTCCTAATCGTGCTCCCTCTAGAGATTATGAAGAAGCCAGCACAGACTGGCAAGCCGGGACTCCCAGGCCCCTCCCTTGTGCTCCCAGGCTTTCCTCTCCCTCCCCAAGCAGGTGTCCCTGGCCCAGGGCCTCCCTCAGGGTGTCCACACAGCTTTTAATCTCTAACCAATCTTTTCAGATTTGCTGCCAAACTCATTGAGGGTGTGTTGGATTTCAAGGCCATGATTGACAAGTGAGCAGCCCCGCCCCTCCCTAGCCCCATACCTGCCCAGGACTGCGTAATTACCACAGCCACCTCTGACCCCAGCCCTGGCCTGGCATGCCAGCCTGGGCACTGGGCAGGCCCAAAGCTCAGTCACTTTCACTTCCTGTTAGCCCAGCCTCAGCTGGGGGTTGGGAGATACAGCAGCCCTGGGGACTGTCATCTCCTCTAGCTACTGGGGTCTCCTCTTGGTGGGTGACCCTGTCCCACCCCCACCAGAGAGGACCCCAGAGTTTTATTTGCTGCCTCATCTCCCCTGTGACAAACGGAAGCCCAGAAAGGAGAACAGAGGGAGTTTTTAGGTGACTTCTGAGCAGGGCCCATCCGGAGCAGAAAGCGAGCCTCCTGCCCAAAGCCCAGCCCTGAGGCGCCCTGCTCACGCTGGGAGGGGGAGCAGGAACGCTGTGTGAGCCCCCAGCAGTACCTAGCAGGTCCCTGTCTACCCTGCCCTCCTCCCCATCCACTTGCCCAGTGGCGCCCATCCTCACTGCCCCTCTGCCCCTGCAGCGAGACCCTGCCAGTGGAGTACCTGGGGGGGAAGCCACTGTGCATGAACCAGTACTATCAGATCCTGTCCTCTTGCCGAGTGCCGGGCCCCAAGCAGGACACAGTCAGCAACTTCAGCAAGACCAAGAAGCCTCCCACACACATCACCGTGGTGCACAACTACCAGGTGGGTAGCCCCTGCCCACAGCTGCAAGCCCTGCCCTGCCACAGGAGTACAGCAGGACGGCCGACGTCAGCTTCCCCACTGAGGTCCCCCAGCACGCATGCTCATGTGCCCTAGGAACTGGCATCCCCTGGCTTCTCCACTGGGGGCCCAGGGAAGCCAGGAGGGGCCGTGGGCCTGCCCAGCCCAGAAGGGCAATCCAAGGACCTCTTCCCACTCTCACCTTTGGCCTGACTATCCCCTCCAAGGCTAGGGCCAGGAGGAGGCAGGTGTGGGGAGGTGGCTGCTCCCAGCCTGAGGTCCCCACTCAGCCCCTTCCTCTCCACCTGCCTGTGCCCCAACAGTTTTTTGAGCTGGATGTGTACCACAGCGACGGGACACCCCTCACAGCAGATCAGATCTTCACACAGCTGGAGAAGATCTGGAACTCATCCCTGCAGACCAACAAGGAGCCCGTGGGCATCCTCACCTCCAACCACCGCAACTCCTGGGCCAAGGCGTACAACACCCTCATCAAAGGTGCCTCCTGGGGGCCTTGCTGGGGCTGCACACCCAGGCCTCTTCCCCCAGCACACCAGGCCCCGCCCAGCCCTGGACAGCCATGTTTCTCTCTGCATCCTCTCAATGTGGAGCAGGCGATGTGGACCCTCACGTCATAGATGAGGACACCTCAGCTCCATTTGGTTAGGGTAGTTTCTCTTCGCTAAATAGCAAGTTAGGATTAGAGTTCATGTCCTCTGGCTGAGGAACCCACCTGCCTCCCCGTACCCTGTGCCCCCGAGCACCTGCAGCCCTCCAGAGCATGCCTTGCTCAGGCACTGGCCCCAGAGTCAGACCACCTGTGTAGGGTTCCTGGCTGCCACACCAGCTCCCGTGCAACCCTGGGCTTCCGTTTCCTGAATGTAAAGTGTGCCAGGTGTTGGGCCCTCCCTTGAGGAGTGCTGTGGGCTGCAGGGCCCTGTTGAGTTTGAAGCTCTGAACCCACACCCTGCACCCAGTGAAAGCCCTGGAAGGCCGCAAGGTGGGGATCTGCTCATCCCGGAGTGGTACAAATGGGTCAGAAGAGCCCAGGGCAGGACACTGCAGAGAGGCTGGTCCATCTCTCCCATATCCTGAGACTCACCCCATTTTGCGCCCACCCCCACCCCCATGCCACCTGCAGACAAGGTGAACAGGGATTCCGTGCGTTCCATCCAGAAGAGCATCTTTACCGTGTGCTTGGATAAGCCTGTGCCCAGGGTCTCGGATGACATGTACCGCAGCCACGTGGCAGGCCAGATGCTGCACGGGGGCGGCAGCAAGCTTAACAGCGGAAACCGCTGGTTCGACAAGACGCTACAGGTCGGACCCTCGGGGCTTCACCCACTCATGCACACCTGAACAGGGCCTCCTCAGCCTTGGAACTTCCTGCTGCTCCCTGGCCCTATGTCTCTACCTCCCAGCTTGTAAAGCAGGCAGGAAGCCAGCAGGCTGGACGCCACCGTAATTACCAGGCAGCCAGCCTGTCATCACCAGTCCTGCTGCTGGCCTGGAAACTGCTGTCACCCCCAGCGCACCCCCTCAGCGCTTCACAGAGAACCTGGGATCCGGGGTCAGGAAGTGCAGTCCTGGCAGGGCAATCTCTCTCCGCACCTGTAAAATGGGGTGGTGGTCAGCCTCGCCAGTAGAGTAGTGTGAAGGAGTCAGTCAGGCACGCTGAGCGTGGAATGCACTTAGCACACCAGGGCACCCCGTGAGTGTCAGCAGCATAGCACCTTGAGATGGCTTCAGAGAGGCGCTTGCCATAAGACTCCACTGAAGAGTGGTTGGATCGGGTCCTATCCCCCAGGGCCCTGGGGCTGACTGGGGTCTCCCCTCCCTTCTGCAGTTCATCGTGGCAGAAGATGGCTCCTGTGGGCTGGTTTACGAGCACGCCGCAGCAGAGGGGCCCCCTATTGTCACCCTCTTGGACCATGTCATTGAGTTCACGTGAGTGCAGTCACATTTCTCGCCTAGTTCCCCAGCTCCTAGTGACAGATGACACACAGGTGATAGACCAGTTTATAGGGGAGTATCACTCTCCTTTGTGCCTGGGAATTTGTTTCTTCCAAGGAAGCCAGTTGACCATGGTGGCTCACGCCTGTAATCCTGACACTTTGAGAGGCCGAGGCAGGAGGATCAACCTGGCCAACAAGGTGAAACTCCATCTGTACTGAAAATACAAAAAAGGAAAAAAAAAAAAAAACGTACCCGGGTATGGTGGTGCATGCCTATAATCCCAGCTACTGGGGAGGCTGAGGCAGGAGAATCACTTGAACCCAGGAGGCGGAGGTTGCATTGAGCAGAGACTGCGCCACTGCACTCCAGCCTGGGCAACAGAGCAAGACTCCGTCACAAAAAAAAAAAAAAAAATTAGGCCAGGTGCAGTGGCTCATGCCTGTAATTCCAGCACTTTGGGAAGCTGAGGCAGACAGGTCACCAGCCTGGTCAACATGGTGAAACTCCATCTCTACAGAAATATAAAAATTAGCCGGGCATGACGCTGGGTGCCTGTAATTCCAGCTCTTCAGGAGGCTGAGGTGGGAGACTCTCTTGAACCCAGGAGGTGGAGGTTGCAGTGACCCAAGATCACACCATGGCACTCTAGCCTGGGCAACAGAGTGAGACTCCATCTCAAAAAAAAAATTAGCCAGGCATGGTGGCAGGTGCCTTGCCTGTAATCCCAGCTACTCAGGAGGCTTAAGGCATAAGAATCACTTGAATCTGGAAGGTGGAGGTTGCAGTGAGCTGAGATCGCACCATTGCACTCCAGCCTGGGTAATACAGCAAGACTCTGTCTCAAAAAAAAAAAAAATTAGTTGAGCGTGATGGCGGGCACCTATAATCCCAGCTACTTGGGAGGATGAGGCAGGAGAATCACTTGAACTGGGGAGGCAAAGGTTGCAGTGTGGAAGGCCACAGCCCTACAGGGTCATGGGGTGTCCCCTTTCACTGTGCTGAGGTGCAGGATTCGAGAAATAAAGGGACAGGACACAGAAGTACAAAGAAAGCACAGCTGGGCTCGGGGGGCCACGCCACCTATAAACGGAGACGGGCAAGGCCCTGAATGTCCAGAAGCGTCTGTATTTATTAGGTATAGGTTAGGGGGAAGGGTAGTGAATGAAGTCATCTTTAAGGTTAGTGATAGGGTCGTGAGCAATAAACAAGGGGTCTCCCCCCATTAGGTCACCTAGGCTAGGAGGTGGGTAGTGCACAGCAAAGGGTCCACCCTTATTAGGGCACTGAGGCAAGGAGGTGGGCCATGCACAGTGTGGGGTCCACCCCCATTAGGTCACTGAGGTATGGAGGTGGGCCGTGCTCAGTGAAGAGGGTGCAGTGTGCAATATCTCTTATCTATGGGCACGCTACTTCTAAGAATATTTATAGAAAAATGCTTTTGAGTCACAGCAGTGACAGAGCTGACAGGGTCTACCGCCACCTGCTGGCAACTTCCAGTGAGTTCTGTAGGAGGATGCTTTTGAGCCAGCACAGTAACAAGAGCTGATAAATTCAGTCACCAAGGCACGATTATACCAGAGGGGTTTTAAGCCCTTGGACACTCTCGGGATTGCCAGTCTGAGGGCAGCCTTCCACAAGAACTGGAGGCAAGGTCCTACAACTCCTTTATCCAGGAGGAGTGGCTCTTGTTCCAAGCCTGCCATACAGCGGGTATCTCGATGATACTGAACACTGCCGCCTGGGTCATGGATTCTTGTCCTGATATAGTTGTTTTTCCCTTAAATCATGCTCTGCACCGTGTCTGCTCTAGGCATTCCTCTGACTATGAACTAAGGTATAATTTTATATATGTATATATATATATGGAAATAACTGAGTGGTAAGATATTCTTCAGGCACTCATTCTATAAACTCATATATGACTATATAAAGGATTATATAAAAGGAAATAGCTGAGTAGTAACACTGTAAACTGAGATATTCTTCAGGCACTAGTTGTGCCGGGAATCTGCTTAGCTCTCCTTCCTCGATGCCCAGATGGAGGGTTAACCACAGCAGTGGGCTGAGATCAGGCCACTGCACTCCAGCATGGGCAGCAGACTCCATCTTTGAAACAAAGAAAGCTGAAGTGAAGGTGGTTTTAAGAACAAACTCACACCTCCCTGAGCTGGCGTCCTCTAGCTTCAGGGATCCATCCTCCCCACCATGGTCTCAGGATGGACCTAGGCTCTAGAGGCGCCAGCATGAGACTGAGGCCCCATGTACTGTGCAGGAAGAAACCTGAGCTTGTGCGGTCTCCCATGGTGCCCCTGCCCATGCCCAAGAAGCTGCGGTTCAACATCACTCCCGAGATCAAGAGTGACATCGAGAAGGCCAAGCAGAACCTCAGCATGTAAGTGAGCTGCCAACCCTTTGCTAACCTTAGCCTGCCCCTAACATCTCCATGCTGGGTGGTTGAGGCCAGGACCTTGCTCCTGAGAGGCTCCTGTGCCAGCTGTGCTGGCACCGAGACCCTCCATGGGGTTGGCAGGGGCTGCCAGGGCCTGCTCCTCACCTGCTCCTCCCACACCCTCAGCATGATCCAGGACCTGGACATCACCATGATGGTGTTCCACCACTTTGGAAAGGACTTCCCCAAGTCGGAGAAGCTGAGCCCAGACGCCTTCATCCAGATGGCCTTGCAGCTGGCTTACTACAGGTGCACCTCTGCAGCCTACCCATGGAGGAGGGAGGAGACCTGGGGGCAGGGGCGGGGGTGGCTGCCTCCAAGGGGTGTGCTCAGCCCCATTTCCCACCAGGATCTACGGGCAGGCATGTGCCACGTACGAAAGCGCCTCCCTGCGCATGTTTCACCTGGGCCGCACCGACACCATCCGCTCGGCTTCCGTGGACTCACTGGCCTTTGTCAAGGCCATGGATGACTCCAGCGTGACGGTGAGAGGTCTGGGGCGAGGGCGGGTGAGCTGGGCCTGAGCTGCCTCCCTCCTGCTCATTCCGTCAACACACATTGATTCAGCACCTACACGATTCCAGCCCCGTGGTGGGCATGGGGAATCTAACAGAAGCTGGAGCCATGAATTTAGCTCTGAGCTTCCTGGTGGCCAAAGAGGAAAAGGGAGTCATTCATTTGTTCACTTGTTTTTGCATTGGCAGTAAGCAACTGCCCTATGTCAGGCCCTGGCTGAGGACCAAGGAGTTGGCAGTTCCAATACTCGCTCTTTTTTTTTCTTTTTTTTTTTTTTTTATAGAGTCTCACCCTGTGGCCCAGGCTGGAGTGCAGTGGTGTGATCTTGACTCATTGCAATCTCAAGCAGTTCTCCTGCCTCAGCCTCCCAAGTAGCTGGCTCCTGCCACCACAGGCTCCTGCTACCATGCACAGCTAATTTTTTGTATTTTTAGTAGAAACGAGGTTTCACCATGCTGGCCAGTCTGGTCTCAAACTCCTGACCTCAAGTAATCCGCCCGCCTCAGCCTCCCAAAGTGCTGGGATTGCAGGCGTGAGCCACTGTGCACAGCCCTAGTACTTGCTCTTAAAGAGTTCAGAATCTAGTACTGGTTGAGAAGTGGGCTACTGAGGTGGGTGAGAAGCAGGGAAGGGACGGTGCTTCAGCTCCCTCTGACCTTCACCCCTCTAGGAGCACCAGAAGGTGGAGCTGCTGCGGAAGGCCGTGCAGGCCCACCGAGGCTACACCGACCGAGTGAGTGAGCCCGCCTCTACCTACTCACTGTCCCTTAGTGTCAGCCACCTGTCTGTCCCTCTGACTATCCATCCCTGCAGCCAATGGCTGCCAACCCCTTGCTAGGCCCACACCTCCCTGAACCTGGGAGTACCTGGAGCCAGGCTGAATAGCCATATATATATATATATATATATATATATATATTTTTTTTTTTTTTTTTTTTTTTTTTTTTTTGAGATGGAGTCTCACTCTGTTGCCCAAGCTGGAGTGCAGTGGTGCAATCTCAGCTCACTGCAACCCCGCCTCCTGGGTTCAAGTGATTCTCCTGCCTCAGCCTCCCTAGTAGCTGGGATTACAGGCGTCCGCCACTGGCCCAGCTAATTTTTTTTTTTTTTTTTTTGTATTTTTAGTAGAGACAGGGTTTCACTATGTTGGCCAATCTGGCCTCAAACTCCTGACCTTGCAACCCACCTGCCTCAGCCTCCCAAAATGCTGGGATTACAGGCGTGAGCCACTGCACCTGGCCAAATATCCCGTTTTTAAATTTGGAAAAACCTAGCCTGGGCCCAGTAACCACCCTGGTCCTAGGTTCCAGGGTTGGCCTGGCCCTTGGATGTTGGGTCACACTCTTTCCCTGGGTATACGTGGTCCAGCAGACAGGGAGCTTCCTGCCCTCCAGCAGCTTAGGCTGCAGTCAGGGAGGGGGCTTTCTGGGTGTGGGTCCTGGCTCTGTCTCTGAGCACCTGTGTGTCCAGGCTCTGACCGTACTACATGCAGACTTCCATTTAGAGCTTACCACCACCCTGCGAGGTGAGGGTAGGACGCACCCCTCTTTACAGATGAAGACATTATGGTTCCAGAACCTAAGCAACCTACCAGGCCCCGCAGCCAGGATGGAGCTAGGCCACCTGGCGCCAGGACTCTGCTCTGCAACCCTGCATTGTCCTGCGTCCCTGGGCAAATCCTCACCCCTCCCTGAGCCTTGGTTTCCTCATCTGTGAAAGGAAGGCTGTCTGGCCTGGACACTTCAGTCTCGTGGTTCTGAGTGACCAGTGCCTGGGAAGGGTGGCACTGCCACAGGCTGAAGAGGGCAGGGGTACCCCGGGGGTCCACAGCCCCTGCTCCTGATGGCTCTCCCACCACAACAGGCCATCCGAGGGGAGGCCTTTGATCGGCACCTGCTGGGCCTGAAGCTGCAGGCCATCGAGGACCTGGTGAGCATGCCCGACATCTTCATGGACACCTCCTATGCCATCGCCATGCACTTCCACCTCTCTACCAGCCAGGTGGGCCACGGCCGCAGGTGCCCATGGGGTGGGAGGTAGAGAACCTCCTGGCAGTTGGATCTTGGGGGTGATGTGGCCCACAGAGGCCCCCCAGGCCCAGTGCCAACACAGCTGAGTTCCAGAGGAGGACCTGGGGGCAGGGGCCTCTCTGCAGTCCATGCAGGCTGAGACGGGGTCATTGCTCCTTGCGGGAGAATTAGCTTTTCTGACTCACTGGCCAGGAATAAAGGAACATTTGATCTATGCCAGCCTGTGCTGGTTGCTGGGATACAGCAGGGGACAGACCACAGTCCCTGCCCCCAAGGGGCCTACCATCTTGGCAGAAGCACAGGCATCCTGGGAAGTACTGGGGGCATCAAGGTAGGGGAGATGAGAGCTTTGGTCCTGCCATCCCCAGGTCCCTGCCAAGACAGACTGTGTCATGTTCTTTGGGCCCGTGGTCCCAGACGGCTACGGTGTCTGCTATAACCCCATGGAGGCCCACATCAACTTCTCCCTGTCGGCCTACAACAGCTGCGCAGAGACCAACGCCGCCCGCCTGGCACATTACCTGGAGAAGGCGCTCCTGGACATGCGTGCCCTGCTGCAGGGCCACCCCCGGGCCAAGCTCTGAGCCCCAGGACTCAGGCCTGCCGGTGCCGTAGCCAAGCTCACATTGGGATGGGCCAGCCACCAGGGCTCTGCTCCTTGGTTCCCTCTTCCCTGGTCCCCCCAGATCTACTGAGTAAGTCACAGACAGCATCCTCCAGGGGGCCCCAACCAAGTGCCTTCCGTGGGTCATCCCTGCACCTGCCAGGGCCTGATCTGGAGCTGAGTACAGAGGCTGCACATTAGGCCTGGGCCCCTGGCGAGTCATCCGCCTGTGCCTTCTCTGGGGAAGGGAACCAGCCCTCCAGAGCAGGAGAGTGGCACAAGCTCTTTGTCTTGCCAGAGGTGGCCACTCCCTGCCATCTTCATGGCCAGGCCAGCATCTGTACCCTGCTTCCCAAGCTCCCAGGACCTGGAGACAGGATTGTCTGGGGCCAAGGGGCCAGGGCGTGAGGTTTCATCTCCATGGCAGCTGTACTTCTGTGGATAACGTGGCTAGTGAGCCACCTCTGGTTCCCTTCAACTTGGTTCCTGTCCCTGCCCTGCTGTATGATATTAACACTCAAGGTTATCAATAAAGGGGAACTGTGTTGGTGAAGAGGTGTTTCAGCTGAGAGGCAGGCAAGGTGGTGGCAGTGCCTGGCCTTGCCCTCTTCGGCTTTCCCTGGGTCTGGGAGCTGGTATCCCAGCAGCCAGTGGGCCTGAGGGTTTTGGTCTGTGAGCCAAGGGCCAGCTGTGATCTGGCACTGGGCCCAGAACTGTGCCAGAGCCAGGGCTGCGTCCTTCACCAACAACTTCCCGCCTAGCCTACTTCTGTCTTGGGCCTTCCCAAGTCCCATCGGTTGTGGGTAGGGGCAACTCTCTCAGGACTGTGGGGCTGAGCAGGCCCAGGTCTGGTGGGCTAGGCAGTGTGGCTGATACCCAGGGGTCCAGGGTGTCATCCTGCTTCTACCCACTGAGCCCAGCAAGAGTAGGAGTAGAGCAGCAGGCTTAGCTCACCCCAGACCCAGACGCTGCCGGACAGACACCTTCAGGGGCGGCAGGGGAAGCCACCAGAGCAGAACCACATCCCTGCCCACAACCCCGTCTGTGGCTGAGGCAGGACATCCTGGTAAAACCAAGCGCACTGTTTGCAGAGAGAGGAGTCTCCCGCAGGGACACAAGCCTGTGAGGAAGGCCTGTGTGAAACCCCAAGGGTAGGTGCTGGGATGGGGCCCAGGGGAGGTTGGCCAGCCTGGGAGTGAATGGCTCTGTAACCTGACAGCTGGGACAGTCACCTGAAGTAGGGGCCTGGGGTTTGCTCCATTTGTCAGATGAGGAAACTGAGGCTTAGCGAGGTTAAGGTCACAGGGGACACTAAATGGCGGAGCAGGATTCACAGAGGCCACTCTTGTCTCCTCTAGGCTGGGGCTCCCAGAAGCCCCTCCCTAGGCTGGGCGCAGCAGCTCAAGGCCTGTAATCCCAGCACTTTGGGAGTCCAAGGTGGACGGGTCACAAGGTCAAGAGATCAAGACCTTCCTGGCCAACACAGTGAAACCCCCATCTCTACTAAACAAAAATTAACTGGGCATGGTGGTGCACATGTGTAATCCCAGCTACTTGGGAAGCTGAGGCAGGAGAACTGCTTGAACCCGGGAGGCGGAGGTTGCAGTGAGCCGGGATTGTGCCACTGCAACTCCAGCCTGGGTGACAGAGCAAGACTCCATCTCAAAAAAAAAAAAAAGTTCCTCCCTAGAGCCAGGTCCCCAGCCACATCCATCCAGGTGTCCTGCAGAAGGGAGTGGAGAAGGAGGGAGGCTACAGGTAGAAACTGGTCCAGCCTCAGGTCCGGTGGGTGAGGAGAGAGGTCAGGCTGAGCCTGAGCTCTGATCAGACGCAGGGACCTGCCAAGCCTGGAGTGAAGATGGTACTCACCAGGAGAGGGAAGCCACCTGCCCGATGCCCCAAGAGGACAGGAGGTGCAGCCCAGACGATGGGGGAGTGGGTGGAGGCAGGGAAAGGGATGCCTCCAGGGGAAACAAGCAGGCCTGGAAGAGAACCTGACGCTGCTCCTCTGCTGGAGAGCTTGGGCTGCTGCCTCAGCACAATGGGGTGCTCCCTCTGAGGGTGACTAGAACCCCTAGGAAACAGGGCTCACAGCAGGTCAGAATGAGTGCTGCGTAAGCGGCCAGGGCCTACAGCCAGCCCAGGGCAGGACAGGGAGGGGAGGGTGGGCAGGCAAGAGGCTACAGGACAGACACCCTGGATTCCCAAAATGCCCCTAAAAACCCTACAGGTCTGAATATAAGGTCAGATTTTTTTCCCCCAGAATTATCCTTCTGAATTGAGTGCATCCCCTTAGGGTGGCATTGTTAACAATTCCTTGGAGCTGCTAAGTACTGTTTAGGGAAGGCGCACTCAGCATCTGAGCAACCTCAATCATGGTGAGAGGGAATTCATGGAGGTCCTCCGTGTGGGGAAAAATGGCAAACAAGATCTCGTCATTCTTCCTTAGGGGTCATTCCCGAGACCTCACACTTTCCAGTGTTGGATGTTGGGATAAACCAGAGCTTAACGTTGTGCCGGGGGCACTTGTGGCTTGGAATGAAATTTTAGTGCTAGTGCTGTACATGAAATCCTACAGGTGCTGCTCAGAGGCTGGCAGAGCAGACAGCAGCCCCAGGAGAGTGGGGTCAGCTGACCCCAAGGGGGCTCCAGGAGTGACCAAACTCTGACACCAGTGATGTAGATTTAAAACGTGGTTTATTTTTGCAAAATGAGTGAAAAAAAATGTTCTAAATTGGTGTATCTTGAGAAATACATAATTTGACATTTGAATGAGTAATAAATTTTTTTTTTTTTTTTTTTTTGAGACAGAGTTTCATTCTCGTCACCTAGGCTGGACTGCAATGGTGCGATCTCGGCTCACTGCAACCTCCGCCTCCCAGGTTCAAGTGATTCTCCTGACTCAGCCTCCCAAGTAGTTGGGATTACAGGTGCCATCACCACACCTGGCTAATTTTGTATTTTTACTAGAGACAGGTTCTCACCATGTTGGCCAGGTTGGTCTCAAACTCCTGATCTCAGGTGATCCACCCACCCTGGCCTTCCAAAGTGCTGGGATTACAGGCCTCAGTCACCACACCCAGTCTAATAAAATTAACAAATTAAAGAGAAATAGACGTGGTTTTTATATAGATCTTGAAAGTCTGTATATCCAGTGGGCATGAACTTTATGTAGGCCCTGTCATTGGGAGAAAGCAGGGGTATACTCGAGGTTAAGGTTGTCAAGGCAGGGCAAGGACCTGGCTGCAGGGGGCCCTGTGGAAGGGCCATGACAAAGACAAGGGCCTCGGCCAGGCACAATGGCTCACACCTGAAATCCCAGTACTTTGGGAGGCCGAGGAAGGTAGATCACTTGAGGTAAGGAGTTCGAGACCAGCCTGGCCAACACGGCAAAACCCTGTCTCTACTAAAAAATACAAAACTTAGCTAGATGAGGTGGCAGGTGCCTATAATCCCAGCTACTCGGGAGGCTGAGGCAGGAGAATCACTTGAATCCGGGAGGCAGAGGTTGCAGTGAGCTGAGATTGTGCCATTGCACTCCAGTCTGGGAGACAGAGTAAGCCTCTATCTGAAGAAAAAAAAAAAAAAAAAAAAAAAGACAAGGGCCTCTTCCTGAGCCCAAGGTGTGAGGAGGCTGACATGGCTGGATTTTAGGAGGATGCTGTGGTTGCTGCCACATGAGCAATAGTTTAAAGTGGACCAGGCTAAGGGTGGGGAGGAGGGAAACCTGTCAGGCTTTACTGCCTGTAGGCATGGACTGGTGGTGGCCTGGACCCACACAGCAGCCTGGGAGGGAAAGAGAAAAGTGGATCTTCTTTTTTTTTTTTTTCTTTTTCTTGAGATGGGAGTCTCACTCTGTTGCCCAGGCTGGAGTGCAGTGGCGCTATCTCAGCTCACTGCAACCTCTACCTCCTGGGTTCATGCAATTCTCCTGCCTCAGACTCCAGAATAGATGGGATTACAGGCACCCGACACCAGGCCCAACTAACTTTTGTATTTTTGGTAGAGACGGGGTTTCACCATGTTGGCCGGGCTAGTCTCAAATTCCTGACCTTAAGTGATCAACCCGCCTAGACCTCCCAAAGTGCTGGGATTACAGATGTGAGCCACCGAACATGGCCAAAAAGTGGGTATTTCAAAGAGGCTTCTGAGGGCTTGAGGAGTTGGGTTTCCGCCCAGCACTGCACCTTGGGCAGGATGGAGTGGGGTCGGGGTAAGCAGGTGAGTGTGAATGAAGTGAAAGCAATGAGTTAGCAGCATCTGAAGCCAGGTGGCCCGGACCCAGCCTGAGCCCTTAGCCTGGTGGTCTCTGTGGGCCTCCCCAGGAAACTGAGTGAACAAGTGAAGGAAGGCTCAGGTGGGGTCAGGGCCCACCCTCTGGGGAGCTCCTCTTTGCAACCTTCTCCATGTGGGACTTCGGTATTACTAAGAAATGAAAGCTATGGCCGGGCTCGGTGGCTCACACCCGTAATCCCAGCACTTTGGGAGGCTGAGGCAGGCGGATAAGGAGGTCAACAGTTCGAGACCAGCCTGGCCAACGTGGTGAAACCCCGTTTCTACTAAATATGCAAAAAAATTAGCTGGGAGTGGTGGCTTGCGCCTGTAGTCCCAGCTACTTGGGAGGCTGAGTCAGGAGAATTGCTTGAACCCAGGAGGTGGAGGTTGCAGTGAGCTGACATCGTACCACTGCACTCCAGCCTGGACGACAGAGCAAGACTACATTTCAAAAAAAATAGCAAATCAGTCTGTGCCTAATCATTCCAATATCTGAAGTATTTGTGGGTCTGTTTCTGTTATCTGTTTTCTGCTGGTTCTCTGTCACGGTGTCTTCTTTCCTTTTATATTTGATCATCTTTGTCCACGTGTATTTGTTTTGTTTTTGAGATGGGGTCTTGCTCAGGCTGGAGTGCAATGGCGTGATCACGGTACGCTGCAGCCTTGACCTCCCAGGCTCAAGTGATCTCCCACCTCTAACCGCCAAGTAGCTGGGACCACAGGTGTGCACCACCACGCCTGGCTAATTCTTAAAAAAATATGGCCGGGCGCGGTGGCTCAAGCCTGTAATCCCAGCACTTTGGGAGGCCGAGGCGGGTGGATCACGAGGTTGAGAGATCGAGACCGTCCTGGTCAACATAGTGAAACCCCGTCTCTACTAAAAATACTAAAAAAAAACTAGCTGGGCATGGTGGTGCGTGCCTGTAATCCCACCCACTCAGGAGGCTGAGGCAGGAGAATTGCCTGAGCCCAGGAGGCGGAGGTTGCAGTGAGCCGAGATCGCGCCATTGCACTCCAGCCTGGGTAACAAGAGCGAAACTCCGTCTCAAAAAAAAAAAAAAAAAAAAAAAAAAAAATTTTAGGGAGGGATAACATGGGGAGAAATGCCAGATATAGTATGCACCTAAAATAAAATGCGTGTGTGTGTGTGTGTGTGTGTGTGTGTGTGTGTGTGTGTGTATTTTAAAGACAGGGTCTTGCTATGTTGTCCAGGCTGGGCTCAAACTCCTGGGCTCAAATGATCCTCCCTCCTTGGCCTCCCAAAGTGCTGAAATTACAGGTGTGAGCCAGTGTGTCGGACCAAGTGGAGATGATTATCCTGGCACATTCTGAAGGGCACACTGGCTGCCCCTGAGTCTTCAAGGCTGCCCCACAGAGGAGGAACGAGGCTCAGTGAGAGCAGAGCCAGCACCACACAGGGAGGGGCCTGAGAGTGAAAAGGGGAAAACTTCCTAAGGCTGAAAGTGGCCAGGTTTGGAATGGCAGCTCTCAGTGAGGTCCCCTAGAGGGAGGTAATCGGAAGCTGGACAGACCCTGATGGGGAACGTTGCAGAGGCCATTCACAGCCCTCCTGTGGGCTAGAAGGGACTCGGTAACTTCTGGTTTCATGGTCTGCACTGTATTGTTGCCCCTAAGGGTCCTGTGTCCCCGCAGCTGCCCCAATCTCCTCTCCTGAGTTCAGTCAGCATGTGCTCAAGCCGCCCAAGTTTACGATTTTATTTTAAAACAATAGTAAACAATTTCATTGATTTTTCTTAAATCAAACCACCTCACACTCAGCTTGTCTCAGGCAAAAAGTAAAAAATAAAAATAACAAGGGGAGGGAAACATGGAAACCGACCTACCTTCCCTAGAAATAAGCCCTGGTCCCGGCATCTGGAATGGCTTTTGGACACTGCCTTTAACAAAGGAGAAAAGAAAGCACCAAAATATTGTGCTTCAGCAGCAGGTTAGGAGCCTCCACAGAGAAAGGGGGGGGAGGATTCAAACACAGATCCCGAGTGGCCCAGTTCAGTCCTCAAAGCTTCTGAGAGTCTGGAGGCGTCTCCTCTCCACAACTCCCTTTCAGAGTGACTTAGAGATGGGGGTCCCTTTGGGAAGAACCCTCCCGCAAACTGGGCAGGGCTCTGTGAGCCCACACCCCAGACACAGGTTTGAGGGGGACCCCAAGCAGGTTCCCAGCTGGTCAGAGATGGGTCGGGAAGGACGAGGACATATTCAGAGCACACCGAGGGAAGGACGAGGGACTTCGGGCGCCCGCTGCCTCACTCCTCTCCTCCCGGCCCCGGCTCCTTCCCATTTTCTTCGCGCAGGGATGAAGACTGACTGCTACCAGATGGCAGGACGAGAAAGAGCTGTAAACAGCCTGGGTCTGCTCACCCACATGTGCAGGCTCCTTTGTCAGAAAGGGATTATTGTCTTATGGACAGGGGACCAGAGAAAGCCCTTATGGTGTTGGGTCGATACGGGGTAGAACACAATGACAGCAGCCGCCAGATGCGCGCTCGCTCTGGGCCCTGCCCCCAGACAGGGAAACACTGACCGAGGTTCTGGAATGGCAATGGTGGCAGGGAGGCTGTGGGGTATGCTCCCCTCCTCCTGGCACCCCAGGCCACTGCTCCAGCCCAGGGAGAGGCATCTGCCCTCGGCATAGGGCAAAGGGCCTGGGAAGCTGACTGGGGCCCTCTGTCCACAGGGCAGCCACCGGAGAGCAGGCTCTTCAGCTCCAGAATCCTGCCTGCCTCTGACAAAACCAAAAAATAAATAGTGTGTACTTCTCACGCCACCTGGAATTCCTGGCCCCGAGACCAGAGGCGCGAGCCCTCTTCCTCCACCCTGCACCCAGGTGCCCACGCTGAGGGCACTTCCTGCCCAGCCACGGGCTGGCAGCAGCACAAGCGAGGGTCTCTGGCCACGGCCCCCAGGCAGCAGGCCCTCCAGGGTCCTGGTTGAGGGGCTGGCTCAGCCCTTTGGTCCACCTTGTTCGTTAAAATTAAAATAAGAAAAAAAAAAGGCTCCACTTGGTGACTTGGATCTGTATGCTTCGTCCCTGTCTGTCATCCTGTCCATCCTGCAAGGCATCGTGTGGGCCAGATCTGGAGGCTGGGCCCAGCCACACCCACCAGTCACTGCAGTTTCGTCCCCAGCTTGCGTTGTCTGTTCCTGCAAAATGGGACGGGGATCAGATGTGGGTTCAGTAAACTACAGCTGTTCCCCACCTCATAGTTCCAACTAAGTAGATAAATCCCGACCCCCAGTAGCCAGTGATGGACCTGAACTGGGCCAATCAGAGCGCCTGCACTGGGAATGGCACCTAGAGAGGGTTGATCTCCCTGGTGGGGCCTGTACCTTGGTTGCCTCAGCTCTGGAATCCTGGAAGTGGAGCCAGGAGACTGGGGCTGGGGTGGGGGCCAGGATGAGACAACAGAGGCAAGAGGAACCTGGCTGAGTTCCAATTAGTTATGGGGAGTTTCCCTTTATTGACAAGCCAGCACAAGTGGGTTCTGTTGTTACCGACCAAAACAGAAGTACAGAAAAGTAGTGAGCTCCCCATCCGGGAGGTATGTAAGCAAAAGTAGAACTACTGATGGAGGTTACTGAGGGGATTTGAGCACTCAATTTGGGGTATGGCTATATCTAGGATGAGCCCAGGAACCTGAGGGAAGCAGGGCCAATCAACCCCATTTTCTAGAGGGGCTGATAGACACGGTAGAGGAGAATGGGGCTTGTCCAGGGTTCCAGTTAAAATCTAGAAACCTGACTGGTCCTGTGTGATCCGGCCCCAGCCTCATCCCACAACACACCCCTTGTTCCCTGGGCTCCAGCCCCGTCAGTCTCAGGCTGATGCACTCACCAAGCTTTGTCGGCCTCAGGAGCTATGCACGCCCTTCCCCAGCCCACTCTGACTTCACAGGCCCCGCCCACCCAGCCCCACATAGGCTCCCGACACAAGCTGTCAGGCCACAGCACCGATCACATAGGCAGGCGATCACACAGGCAGGTGCACCGAAGCTCTTCCCTGCCTGCTATGAGCACCATAAGCAGGGGACCATGGCTGTCGCTCTGTGCTTGTCCCCAGCACACAGCCTGGCACAGAACAGGTGTGCCCTGAGATTTCGGTAAATGAAGGCAGGTCGAGGCCGGCCAGGCGGGGCAGGCCAGGGTGAGGAAGGGCAGGCCGGTGAGAGATCAGTGGGGCCAGCTGGGGCCCTTCCGCCTCTAATGGGATTGCCTGCCCTAACCCCCTCCAATCCCCTTTCCTCACGGATCCCCGGCTTTGCTCTTAAGCTTGTTAGGATAATTTGGACCTTGATGCACTAAACACATTTCCTGGCTGCTAGGACACCCCACCCTGCCCCGCCCCACAGTCCCTCTCGGCCCGCCTGCAAACCTCCCAGGCTTCCTCTGGAGCCTCAGCTTGTCTCTAAACCGAGAGAGGAGCCAGCCTTCCCACACCCCTAGGACCCCCACCCAGGATCTGGGGTGAGTGAAACAGCATGAGTCAGGACTCTCCAAAGCTCAGCTCTGTCCTGGCCTGCTGTGCAACTACAGGCTGGCTCCCTAACTCAACATGCCTCAGCTGACCCAGGTCTAAGAAAGCATCTGGACTAACCCCTAGGGATGGCCACACACAGGAGCCCTGAGAACCTCAGCTGCCCAGCTCTCTGGTTCTGGGCTGCAGAGGTTAAAAGCATGGGCTCGCCAGGCGCGGTGGCTCAAGCCTGTAATCCCAGCACTTTGGGAGGCCAAGGCGGGTGGATCACGAGGTCGAGAGATCGAGACCATCCTGGTCAATATGGTGAAACCCCGTCTCTACTAAAAATACAAAAAATTAGCTGGGCATGGTGGCGCGTGCCTGTAATCCCAGCTACTCAGGAGGCTGAGGCAGGAGAATTGCCTGAACCCGGGAGGCGGAGGTTGCAGTGAGCCGAGATCGCGCCATTGCACTCCAGCCTGGGTAACAAGAGCGAAACTCCGTCTCAAAAAAAAAAAAAAAAAAAAAAGCATGGGCTCTGGGCCAAACAGCCTGGGTTCACCACCCTGCTCCCCACCCAGTATCTGCAAGATCTCAAGCAAGTGACTGCTCTTCTCCAAGCTTCAATTTTCTCATCTGCAAAATGGGGGTCACGGTAGGATTCCATGGGTTAATGCAAGAGAAGCACTTAGGCAGGCATGGGCTCCCAGAGGGCCCTCCAAACATGGAGGCAGAGGCTGCCTGGGGCTGGGTCCCTGTAAGCACTGCTGTCCCCGAACTCACCTGGCTTCTGCCCGGGTTACCGTGTACTCAAACCAGAGTACGTTGGGAATGAGGCTTGTGTCTCGGATTAGGAAGAACTCGGAGATAGGCCTGGAGAGACAGACACCCAGAGAGCCAGGACCACATCAGGGCACGAGTCTCACCGTGCCAGACATCCCCACCAGTGCCCAGGGCTGCTGCTGCACCCTCCCCCACCACCTAGAGTCACTGCCTGGCCTGACACCCCAGAGCCACTGAGAGACCCAGCTCTGTCACCTGTGTCGCCTCAGGCAGGGGCACTGTCCCACAGCACACACAGCCCAGCAGGACTCAGGCTTCTAAGTCCCTGAGAACCTATGCAAGGACAGAGGATGGCACTCTGGCTTCTGGGCCTGAGGAAACCCCCCATGTCTCTGCTGTAAACCCCTGGAGGAGGTGGAAGCCAGACAGGCGGGGCCTGTAGCCTTATGCCACCAGAAAGCTAGGCACTGGGGCCTTCTCAGGGAGACAGGGGCTGGGGTCAAGACTCCTGGCCCACCCACTGACAGCCCCACCCACAGGAGGGGACAGGGCCACAGTGCCTGGGACGGCAGGAGGCAGTTACCAGGCTGCTATCCTGGGGAACAGCGGGGTGAGGACCTCCTGGGTGAAGATGAACCAGGCGACGGCCATGAGGCCTCCAGCGATGCCTCCATAGAGCACCTGGCTCCAGGTGTGGTACAGTAGGTAGACCCTGGGACAAGGCCAGAAAGGAAGTACGTGAGAGCCAGGCAGAGACAGGCCCGTACAATCCTCCAAGCCCACGTGCCAGCTTCCCAGGGACCTGTACCCACACATGTGGAGACACACCGACACACCGGCAGGACACTGACTCCAAGGGCACAGCCTCAGATCCACTTCCAGGAGGGAGGGCGCTGGACCCCAACTGCAGTGCTCCCATCTGTAGCCGTGAAGGGCCGGCTGGGATCTGCTGCCACCTGTCCAGCCCTTGACCTCTGGATTTGTCTACGGTGGGCTCCTCCGGAATAGGGACTAGATGGCTAATACACGGAGTTAGCCCCAGAATCTTGGGCTCAGTGGCGACTGGGCTAGAAAGGGCAGCTAGAGCCCTGTCCTTTTCAAACTAGAGTTCTGAGACCCCTTTCCCAGTCCCGTCCTATAGGCTCTGGGACTAGGGTCCATAGTGGGGCCCGACAGGGACCAGGAATCAGCAGGACCCACATGTGCAGGGGCAGGCAGGGGCTCTCCCTCCTCCATACCTACTGTAGGAGACTAGGAAGGCCGCGGCGAGGAGCCCTAGGGAGAGCACGTGCCTCCACAGCAAGTCCAGGAACCTGGCGTTGTTTGTTTGGTGCATTCTGGGAAAACAGGCCCGCCAGATGGCCTCAGCCCACAGCCCAGCCCAGGCCTCCCAAACAGTCCCTGGCCCCATCCAAATGCTCCCTGGGTGCCTTCTGCCTCGGCTGCAGCCCCTCCCACCCCAGGGGCATCTGAAGGGCTAGCAGTGAGTCCCTGGCAGAGCCCAGCCTGGGCCAGTTCAGGGCCACCCCGGCCAGGGAAGAAGCTCACCTTAAATACAGGAAAAGGAAGGAATAGACGGAGAAGAACCACATAAACTGGGAATGGCTGGAGGGCATCCCGTATTTGGTGCCCACTGCTGTGTGGGGGCCTGGGAGAGAGAGGAGACCAGGGCATCACGGGAGGATGCGGACCTCCTCCCAGTAACACCCCGACCTGGGGGACCCTCAGGCCCTCGTGGCCCAGGCCCTACCTCCACAGGGCCGTGGCTCCTGGATGACGTTTTTGATCAGCCAGTTGACCCCCTCGTTCAGTGCCAGGCCCCCAAGGAACGAGATCTGCTGGGGAAGACGTGCGATCAGCTGGGCCTCTGTGCACCTGCTGCCTGCTACCCAGTCCCCAAAGACCATGGGCTCTGACTGAACCTCCCAGCCCAAAAGGTAAGCAACCTGGAACCAGCCAGGAGGCTTCACACACCTGAAGACAGGTGGACGCAGGGATGAGAAGGCAAACCCTGGGCTGCCCAGAGCGGGGTGGGGTGGGGAGAGGGTGGGCAGGACAGACTCACCGTGTGTAGCTCCCGCTTAAATATAATGAGGGTCACAAAACCAACAATAACAAATACAGGGCCGAGGCTCAGGTAGGCAAGGAGGTGGCCGGAGAGATCACCTGGCAAGACAGAGAACAGAGTGAGGACAGGGCCCAGGAATCAGAATAGGGGCCAGCCCCCTGTAAGGAGGGCCTGAGCCAGAAAGGAGGTCCCAGCCAGGAACACTGGCCCCTTTGAGGAGATGAGGACACTCAAGCTGAGAATCTAAGGGCAGGTGAGGCTGAGTCCGAAGGGCACCCTGACCATTTGAGACAAGGCAGCTATGCAGCCACTCTGGGGTCTGAGGGCATGGCTCAGTTCCTATGCCAGCACTCGCCAGCTGTGTGAACTGAGGCCGGATTCAACTTTCTTTTTTTTTTTTTTCCGAGACAGAGTTTCACTCTTGTTACCCAGGCTGGAGTGCAATGGCACGATCTCGGCTCACCGCAACCTCCGACTCCTGGGTTCAGGCAATTCTCCTGCCTCAGCCTCCTGAGTAGCTGGGATTACAGGCACGCGCCACCACGCCCAGCTAGTTTTTTTTTTTGTATTTTTAGTAGAGACGGGGTTTCACCATGTTGACCAGGATGGTCTCGATCTCTCGACCTCGTGATCCACCCGCCTCGGCCTCCCAAAGTGCTGGGATTACAGGCTTGAGCCACCGCGCCCGGCCCGGATTCAACTTTCTAAGCCTCAGCTCACCCACTTGTGGAATAGGGATATTAGTGCCTACCTCCTATGGCTGCGTGAGACTTGATGATATGAGACCTGTCAGACACTCAGTTTGGTCCCCGGCAACCAGGATACTTCTATGTTGGGGCAGAGGTGGGGAGAACCCGGTGTGGGAAAGGGTCCACGCCACCAGCCTCATACAAGCAGCAGGGAAGGTGTCCACAGAGGGCTGAGCCCAGATTCCAGGGCTGAAGAGATGGACACACACGTGCCTGGCCTCATCCACACCCAGGATCCTACCCAGCCCATCCTACCCAGGATCAGACTGGCCTGGAGTTGGTCTGGGAAAGCAGTGCAGCCCAGCTAAGCGCCTGGGTTCAAGTGCTGGTGCTGCCACAGTCCCACCGGGTGACAGCAGGGTGAGTCCCTTCTCTTTCCTGGGCCTTTCCACCACGAAGCTCACCTCCACAGCACTGGGCTGTGAAGACAGTGAGTGGCTGGTACCCACACCTTGAGACAGGGTGGCTATGCAGTCACTCTGGGGTCTGAGGGCATGGCTCAGTTCCTATGCCAGCACTCACTGGCTGCATGAACGGAGGCAACGATTCAACTTTCTAAGCCTCAGCTCACCCACTTGTGGAATAGGGATATTAGCGCCTACCTCCTACTGCTGCCATCTCCACAGCCTGTCCCAGAGCTGGCACTACCCTGGGGTTTTCCTGAAGATGCAACCAGACTCTGGCCTCTCCACAATCTGAGCCAAGCCCCCTCATGCCTCTCACTGCCCTTAGGACAAGCTCCCCCTCAGCCCAGCTCATCTGGCCCTGCACAGTCCTGGCCCTGCTTCCCTCCCACCCTCTGCTCTACTTCCAAGGACCGAACCCTACTTCCCTGAGTGCACCGTGTCCTGTCCGACTTCCGGACCTTTGCACGTGGTTTCCCCACCTGGGATGCTCTCTGGGTTAACTCAACAAACATCAACTAAGAACCCACCACAGTGGCAAGAAAAGACAGATACGTCCCTGCTAGTGCAGAGCTCAGGGTCTGACAAGAGAATCTGCCATCCAGACATGGTTCATGATCCACTAGTTAGTGTAGATTTCAGGACAGCATCTGGGAGTAGGGACTGGGTCTCTTTATACCCCATTCTATCCCCACAGCCTAGCACAGAGCCTGGCTCTTAACTGGGCTCAAAAACTGTTAAATGAATGGATGAAATAAGCCAGTGATGGTGCGATGAGGGGTGTGAAGGAGAAGTGCAGGGAACCACAGAAGCATTTACAGGGGCGTAGACCTCGCCAGATGCCCCAGGCTCAGCCAGGGCCCTCATCACAGCCTGTATCATGCTGCACACAACTGCCTGCCAGGTTCCTTCTGGCTTGCTGGACTGTGAGCACTCCAAGAAGCTACGCTGAGGACAGGAGGGGAAGCTGTGAAGGTGCAAAGGCCTTAGCAAGTCTCACCCCACCTCCCTCTTACAAAGCAACCATTTTTCATAGTGCAGGAGTGCAGGGATCTATCAGGCCTGTTAAGCATTCTAAACTCAGAGCTAGCCCAGGCCCCAGCACTCAGGAATGTTCAGCCGATATTGGCGGAATGAATAAATGGATGAATGGTAGGCAGGCAGGCAGGCAGGGCCCAACACCTGGCAGGGCCATACCACTCCCAGTACAACCCAGAACACCAAGGTCAAAGTTCTTTGGCATTCGGTCCTGGTGCCCTCAGCGGGGCCAGGTTCTCACATCTCACAAGGCAGCAGCAAGAGCAGGCCCTTCCCAGGCAAGCAGGGCTCAATGAGGGGGACCCAGCCTTCCCTGGCACTCAACCATCCTACTCAGGGAGGGTCCTGGAAGGGGGGATGGCATTAACTGAATACTTATGCATGCTGGGCACTGCGCTCAGCCCTTCTTGTGCCTCCTGCTATTTGATGCTCACAGCACCACCAGACGGTAAGCGCTGTAATCAGTCCCACTTTTAGAGGTGAAGTAACTTAAGCAGAGGCAGGCACCTACACAAGGCCTCGGCCTCAACTGGAGCCTAGATGGGTCCGACCCCCACGCCCAAGCTCTGCGCCAGTCTTAGCAGAGAGCCTCCAGAACGCCGCTAATGGACCTCTCAACTAGAAAGCCCTGCGCTTCGAGAGGTGTGGCTGATGGGAAGCTCCAGAAGTCAAGATCCCGGAGGCTGCCCGCCCCCTCATCGGGTCCTCTCGGGTGTAAAGTCGTGCCCTGCTCAGGGCGTGGCACCACAGTACTCAAAAGCCTGGCTTCAGCTTGCACACTCCCTGCAACGGAGAGCTCTTTCTCTTACAAGCAGCCCAAAGCACCGTTCGAAGGAAACAAACACTCCCTGCACTCTGGGGCGGAGTGCGGCCTCTCTGGGGCAAGGGAAGAAGGGTAAAGGTCCAGGCCAGGGATCTTTTCTCGCCTCACACAGACCCCCGCCCCATTTCAATCCACCGGTGCCCCGGGACCCAGAGGAGCGCCCCGGCCGCGCAGCCGCAGAGTACGCGAGCGAGCGCCTCACAATTTCGCCCAGCTCATCCCCGCACCACTGCGCCTGCGCGGCGCGCGCGCCGGCCGAGCCCCTCCAAGGCTCACTATTTGACAGTTCCCACCCCGGTCCCCCGGCGCCCCTTCCGCGGACTCGCGCAGGCCGGAGAGCCCGGGACTGAGAGGCCGTACCCGGGAAGGCGTCCTCGGAGCCGGGGCCGCCTTTTACCTGCAGGATATTCGACGTGGGTGAGGGTCACCGGCCGCCATGAAGCGGGGAGCGAGCACTGTCCGTCCGCTGCCATCTTACCCGGAGACCGGGCTTCTTCCAGCAGCCAATGGGGAGCCAGGGGGGCGGTGGTCCTGACCTATCACGCCGGGGAGGCGCCGTGCACCCAATCGGAGGCCGATATAGGTAGCGGCGCAGCCATTCAGCGTGCAGGCCGTGGGGCCGGCCTGAGAGGCGAATCAGAGAGCGGGGCCCCTGGGAGCCATCGAGCTGGCCCAGCTGGCGCCCAATCCCGGGCGAGCACAGGTAGGGGCCTGGCCAATCAGAGAGGGGGAGGGTTCCAGCACAGAACAAGGAGCATAACAGCCAATCAGAAGGCGAGACTGCCTCAGCGTGTGGGCAGGGCGGGCCAATGAAGCGCTGGCTTTGGGGGCGTGTTGAACTTTGGTGGGAGCTTTGGTTCGGATGGTACCCGCACCCAGAGTGAAGGCTTCCCTGATAGCTGACCCGCGGTCTGGGGGACCTGCGCGTCCGACAGCGCATGCTCGGAGAGGAGAGGCAGCCTCAGCCCCAGGGGGTTTGAACCGACCCACTTTTAGTTTCGAGTAAACTGAGGCCAGAGACCCAGAGGAGACTTATTTCCCACTGCCCCATACTGGCCGGTGAAAGGGCAAGTCACACGGAACAGATGACCTTTTTGTGAAAAGTGTGGGGCAAGGCGCGCAGTAGCCACCCTAAACGCTGGACTGAACGGAAGCTTAATTGATGCTAAGAGTGGAAGTTTAGCTGCAGCTAAGGACCCTTTTCTCCTTCATTCATTTAACAAAGGTTTATTGATTCAGTCACGTCTGTGCTACTTAGTGAGGAGTCCTGGGAGCATTTCAAACAAGAAGTCGGTTTTCCACCCACCCTTCAGTTTTCCCAAGACATTCCTCTGTGAACAGCCAGCCACACCTTCCCACCCGTCTTCACCTCTCCTACCCAACTCTGTCTCTGGCTAGATTGGATTACAGCCAGGTAAGGTGGGCTGGAAGGGCTCGACCTCTTGTCTCCTGGCCCTAGCATGTGCTGGGTTGTTTTGTTTTGTTTTGTTTTGTTTTTGTTTTTGTTTTTGTTTCTTTTTTTAAAATGCAACAGTGTTGAGAAATTGTTTTGTTTTGTTTTGTTTTGTTTTGTTTTTGAGACGGATCTTGCTCTGTTGACCAGGCTAGAGTGCAGTGGCACGAACTTGGCTCACTGCAACCTCCACCTCTGGGTCCAAGTGATTCTCCTGTCTCAGCCTCCCCAGTAGCTGGGACTACATGCGCACACCACTGCACCCGGCTAATTTTTGCATATATAGTAGAGATGGGGTTTCACCATGTTGCCTTGACTGGTCTCGAACTCCTGAGCTCAGGCAATCTGCCCTTGTAAGCCACTGCCCCTGGCCAGCAAGAGCTATTTTGCTGCATGGGATGCACTGCCTCTCCTGCCCTACTTTGCCCAGCCAAATCTGGCTCAGGTGTCTCTTGGACTTATAGGTTTCCACAGCCCAGTGAGGGACCAGTACTGGACTCCCACGGTTGTATCTCCTGTCCTGTCTCAGCCTAGACCTCACTGGACTGTGATCGGTTCCTTATGTCTCCCAGTGAGCAGTGGCTCTCAGACTTCATAGAGTGCAGAGGTCAGCCTTTAGAAAATACAGATTGCTGGGTCTCACTGAGGCCTGGGTTGATCCAGTAGGTCTGGGTTGGAGCCTTAGGTGTCTGGGTTCTTATGTGCTCCAGGGATTCCGATACAGGTGGTTACAGCCACCGCTGGAGAAGCCCCAAGCAACAGGAGGATGGGTTGATACACCCTGAGCCTGGTCCAGACCAGACCTAGAGCAAGTGCCCGATAAATGACACAGGCACCCCCGACAGGAGGTGAGAATAACCCAGGAAATCCCACCGAGAGAGTGGCTCTGTCTGTGAGTGGCCAGGCCAGTGGAGCAGGGACCCTGGGCTGGCCTATGTGGCCAGAGGAGATGACGGCAACTCAGAACCCACCAGGAAGCCCAGAAGGCCCCCTGCCCCCAGCCCTGCTGTGCGCACTCCTAGCCTGGGCTCGTCTGGGTCAGCTGCCCTCGGCTTCCTCAGGCACTGCCATTATTAGCCTTTGAGAAGCAGGAGGTGTGAGGAGCGGGCCGGGAGCTTCCCAAAATAGTTCCCTAGGACAGGGCAGCCATCCTCGATCTGGGCCACATTGTCACTCCCAAATCGACCTTGAGAGCAAAGTCCATGAAATGCAGACTTGTCAGTGCCGGGAGCCTCCCGAGGGAGGTTGAGGATGAGGAATCACAAAATGAGAGGGAGTTACCCAGGGAGGGTTTTCGTGGCAGAGAGAACAGTGTAAGCCCGTGTCCTGGAGCCGGAATATGGCTGAAGAGGGCAAGAGGGAGAAAAGGGATGAGGTGGCGGGGGGGGCGGGGTGGGGGGCGGCAGGGGCGGGGAAGTCCACAGGGGCCTGGCCACCCAAAACTTTGAGGGCACTGTTATGATGGGGACAGAGGAGATATCTGAAGGATGGGTTTGTTGTTGGGTTTGGTTTTGTTTTCTTTTTTAAAACAACATTCAGGGCAGGCATGGTGCCTAATACCTGTAGTCCCAGCACTTTGAGAGGCCGAGGCAGAAGGATCGCTTGAACCCAGGAGTTCAAGTCTAGCCCGGGCAACACAGCAAGACCTGATCTCTACAAACAATTTTTTTTTTTTTTTAAACAGAGTTTCACTCTTGTTGCCCAGGCTGGAGTGCAATCGCAGGATCTCTGCTCACCACAGCCTCCGCCTCCCAAGTGCAAGCAATTCTCCTGCCTAGCCTCCCGAGTAGCTGGCATTACAGGCATGTGCCACCATGCCCGGCTAATTTTGTATTCTTTGTAGAGACAGGGTTTCTACATGTTGGGTCAGTCTGGTCTCAAACTCCCAACCTCAGGTCGCGACAGGCAGATCACAAGGTCAAGAAATCAAGACCATCCTAGCCAACATGGTGAGAGAACTGCTTGAACCCAGAGGTTGCGGTGAGCTGAGATTGTATCACTGCACTCCAGGCTGGCAATAGAGTAAGACTCTGGCCTCTGGCTCAAAAAGAAAAAAGAAGTTCTGGTAATGACTCCGGGGTCAAGGGGGCTCATGCCTGTAATCCCAGCACTTTGGGAGACTGAGGAGGGTGGATCACTTGAGGTCAGGAGTTCGAGACTACCCTGGCCAACATAGCAAAACCCCCTCTCTACTAAAACCAGAAAAAATTAGCCAGACCTGGTGGTGCACGCCTATAATCCCAGCTACCCAAGAGGTTGAGGCAGGAGAATCACTTGAACCCAGGAGGTGGAGGTTGCAGTGAGCCGAGATCATGCCACTGCACTCCGGCCTGGGAACAAGAGTGAAACTCCGTCTCAAAAAAAAAAAAAGGGTATATATATATATGGCTGGATGCAGTGGCTCACTCCTGTAATCCCAGAACTTTGGGAGGCCGAGGAGGTTAGGAGTTCAAGACCAGCCTGACTAACATAGCGAAACCCCATCTGTACTAAAAATACAAAATTTAGCTGGGTGTGGTGGTGGGCACCTGTAGTCACAGCTGAGGCAGGAGAATTGCTCGAACCTGGGAGGTGGAGGTTGCAATGAACTGAGATCGTGCCATTGCACTCCAGCCTGAATGACAGAGCAAGACCATCCAAAAAAAATTACATATATATATAAAATTTCAGAAATCAAATGTGTACAGCTTGATACAGTTTCACAAACTAAGCACACTTGTGTAAGCAGCCCCCACATTAGGAACCAGGACCTTCGGAGCTCTGGCACACACTCCAGTCACCACTGGTGACTTCCAGCTTCCGACACCATACCTTCAGGTTGGCCGGATTGTGTAATTTCTATCAGCGGAAGCCTACAGTCTGTACTTTTTGTGTACATGGCTTCTTTTTTTTTTTTTTGAGGTGGAGTTTCGCTCTCGTTACCCAGGCTGGAGTGCAATGGCGCAATCTCGGCTCACCGCAACCTCCGCCTCCTGGGTTCAGGCAATTCTCCTGCCTCAGCCTCCTGAGTAGCTGGGATGACAGGCACGTGCCACCATGCCCAGCTAATTTTTTTGTATTTAGTAGAGATGGGGTTTTACCATATTGACCAGGATGGTCTTGATCTCTTGACCTAGTGATCCACCCGCCTTGGCCTCCCAAAGTGCTGGGATTACAGGCGTGAGCCACCGCGCCCGGCCATGGCTTCTTTACTCACATTATAGTTGTGAGCGTTAGCCATGCTGCAGCCTTCAGTAGAAATTTGCTTCCTCTCGTTGCTGTATAGTATTCCATGGTGTGAACATTCCACAGTTTATTTCACATTCTAGTCTTTATTTTTTGTAGAGACAGAGTCTTTCTCTGTTACCCAGGCTGGTCTTGAACTCATGGCCCCAAACAGTCCTGCCTTAGCCTCCCAAAGTGCTGGGATTACACATGTGAGCCACTGTGCCCGCCTCCATTCTAGTCTTTTTTTTTTTTTTTTTTTTTTGAGACGGAATCTTGCTGTGTCACCCAGGCTGGAGTGCAGTGGCATGATCTCAGCTCACTGCAACCTCCACCTCCTGGGTTCACGTGATTCTCCTGCCTCAGCCTCCAGAGTAGCTGGGACTGCAGGCATGCACCACTACACCTGGCTAATTTTTTAGTAGAGACGGGGTTTCACCATGTTGGCCAGGCTGGTCTCAAACTCCTAACCTCGTGATCCACCCACCTCAGCCTCCCAAAGTGCTGAGATTACAGACGTGAGCCACCTTGCCTGGCCCCCATTCTAGTCTCGATGGACATTCGTGTGTTTCTAAATTTGGGGCATTGGAAGTGGCGCTGCAGTGAGCACGATATGCACAGCGGTGGATTCCTACCTGTAGATTTGTACTTGTGGATTTGTTTCTGAGGGAGATATGCCTAGGAGCCCTTGCAGGGTCCCATGAGATGGAAGAGGTGATGCAGTCAGACCTGGCTGTTGGACAGGGGCTGCACAATGCAGGCATGAATATGGCCAGGAGCCGCACAATGCAGGCATGAATATGGCCAGGAGCCGCACAATGCAGGCATGAATATGGCCAGGAGCCGCACAATGCAGGCATGAATATGGCCAGGAGCCGCACAATGCAGGCATGAATATGGCCAGGAGCCGCACAATGCAGGCATGAATATGGCCAGGAGCCGCACAATGCAGGCATGAATATGGCCAGGAGCCCTAAGGGAGGCCGCTTGAGCTGCCCATCTCCTCCCTCTGAGCTGAGGGTTTGACCAGTGATGTTCCTGACGCCTGCTCTGCACACCCTGAGAGGCGCTGCGTCCTTCCTGTTACCTCCACAACAGCCCTGGGAGGCAGCCCTGAGTGCACCCAGCTTGTGGCTGAGGCGAGACTCAGAGTGGCACGCTATTGCCATGGCCACCTGGCCCAGGTTCAGAACCACCCTGCGTCTCATGAACCAGACTGTTGGCTGCCTCCTCCCACTGCCCTGAAACCCAGGCTTTTCCAGAGCTGCCCCAGGGCAGGGTCTGGCCTTTCCCCTCTGGCCTTTCCTCTGGCAGGGAGTTCACAGAGAGGGTGGCCCTGAGATTAGAGGTACAGAGTCTCACTGCACCACACCCCAGCCACACTGGTCTGTGCTCAGAGTCCCAGCAAGCCCTTAGGAAACAAGGCTCTTTCTCTCTCTTGGCCTCCGATGTGGTTGGCTGTCTCCCGACTCAAATCTTGTCTTGAACTGTAGCTTCCATAATTCCCACCTGTTGTGGGAGGGACCCGGTGGGGGTAATTGAATCATGGAGGCAGTTTCCCCCATATCATTCTCATGGTAGTAAGTCTCACAAGATCTGATGGCTTTGTACGGGAGTCCCCCTTTCAGGGGGTTTTCTTTCTCTCTTGCCTACTGCCATGTAGGATGTGCCTTTCACCTTCCACCATAATTGTGAGGCCTCCCCAGCCGTGTGGAACTGTGAGTCCATTAAACATCTTTTTCTATATAAAGTAGCCAGTGTTGGGTATGTCTTTGTGAGCAGTGTGAAAACTAATACAGCCTCTTTCTCCAAATGTGATGATGCTGCCTTCTGGGTTGAATGTTCATTCGTTCACTTCAGGAAATATTTGAGTTCCTCAGTCATGCCAGACCACGTGTGGGCATCAGGGATGAAGGGTGAACACAGCCAGCTGGGTGCCACCCTCAGGAAACTGCCATTTCAGTGGAGGCTCTCGAAGTCCTGATCCCTGTGATGTCAAACTAGCAGTGATGGTTTCAGTTGTAAAAACCTGTGAGAGGAGCTGTTCATCGTTTCTCTCTTAGAGTAGATGCTTCTGGAAGGTAGGGCCTGGGACCCCTCACCCACGGAAATGGCCAGGCTCCCCTGGGCTGTGAGCTCCCCTGGTTTGCAACATTTGCTGATTTCCATGTTGGAAACCCTCTCTCTTGGCGAGGGGTGCGGTGGCTCATGCCTGAAATTCTAGCACTTTGGGAGGCCGAGGTGAAAGGATCACTTGAGGCCAGGAGCTTGAGACCAACCAACATAGTGAGACCTCGTTTCTAGCAATAAACACATAGAGGCAGGTGTGGTGGTTCATGCCTGTAATTCCAGCACTTTAGGAGGCCGAGGCAGGCAGATCACAAGGTCAGGAGCCTGGTCAACATGGTGAAACCAGCCGGGCACGGTGGCTCAAGCCTGTAATCCCAGCACTTTGGGAGGCCGAGGCGGGTGGATCACAAGGTCAAGAGATCGAGACCATCCTGGTCAACATGGTGAAACCCTGTCTCTACTAAAAATACAAAAAATTAGCTGGGCATGGTGGCACGTGCCTGTAATCCCAGCTACTCAGGAGGCTGAGGTAGGAGAATTGCCTGAACCCAGGAGGCGGAGGTTGCGGTGAGCCGAGATCGCGCCATTGCACTCCAGCCTGGGTAACAAGAGCGAAACTCCGTCTCAAAAAAAAAAAAAAAAAAAAAAAAAAAATGGTGAAGCCCTGTCTCTATTAAAAGTACAAAAATTAGCCAGGCGTGGTGGCACACACCTGTAATCCCAGCTACTCAGGAGGCTGAGGCAGGAGAATCACTTGAACCCGGGAGGCGGAGGTTGCAGTTAGCCAAGATCACCATTGCACTCCAGCCTGGGTGACAGAGCGAGACTCCATCTCAAAAAACCAAAACAGTAAACACATAAATATATAAAGCAAGCACGCACTCTCCCCAGGGCTCGCACTCAAGCTGCTGCCCAGGTTGGAAGGAGATGCCCACAGCCAGCTCTGGAGAGTGGGCAGTGCAAGCAGGCTCCTGCGCCTCCACTGCTGTCTCCGCAGCACCCAGAGCAAGGCCTGGCACACAGTAGGTGCACAACAACTATATGGCGAACAAATGAGTGAGCATCCTTCAACTCTCCTGTCTGTGCCTACATCCCGGAGCCCGCTTATATTAATTCAAACCACTGTTTATCAAGCACTCAGTGTGAGCCACGCCACGGCCAAAGGCTCAGCGGACAGGATCTCACCCACCATCTGAGAATCAGTCAGCCGGTGAAGCAGGAGGAAACTCACAGCTCCTCATGACCCGATGGAAATGCAAACAGCTCCAGGTGAGGGCATGGGGTGGTGGATGGGGCGCTGGGCTAGGTTCCGGAGACCCAGCTGTCCGGCCTGGGGCTGTCATGGAGTTGCTGTATGTGCTGGAGCATGCCCCCTTCCCTCTCGCATCTCCTCTTTCATCAGCAAGGGTGCCGGTCTCAGTTAACAACCACTCATGAAACAACCACCCCAAAACCTCCTGGCTTAAAACCATCCCCATTTTACGCTCAAAGTCTGTGGTTACACTCAGCTGGCCAGGTCTGCTGGGGTCGCTCATGGCAGCTGGCCACTCAGCCGGGTCTGTGTGGCCCAAGAGGACCTTCAAGACTGGCAATGAGCTGTGGCTGCTGGCCAGGGTGCCTCTGTTCTCCGCGTGGCCTCCCCAGCGAAGGAGCCCAGGTGTCTTGCATGGCAGCAGCTACCGTCCAAGAAGGCACGTCCCCAACACAGCAGAGCTCAGGCCTCTGCTAGGCAAAGCAGGTCACACAGCCAAGCCTGGCTCTGCTGTGGGAGAGGACTGTACAGGACGTGAGTCCTGAGAGGTGCAATTCTGGGAGCCTTGATCGTGACAGTCCACCACCAAACAGGCCAGGCTTCCCCTTGGGGTCTTCCCAGCTCTGGTCTCTGGGATTCTGAGCCTCCTGGGACAACTTGTTCTGCTCTAAGATGGGAACTGCTCCAAGACTGATGTGGGGGGTGGGGACCAAAAGGACCCAGGAGCCAGCTTGGAGGGGCTCCCACTGGCTCTGGCCCTGCTATGCCCCAAGAAGCACACAGCCACGCACATAACCAACAATATGGCAAGGTGGGAGGAGGTCGTCTCAAGTGTTTATTTGACGCACAGTCAGTGCACACACTCTACCATCCGAAGTCAGAAGCTGCGACAGTTGACTGCTACAGGCAGTGCACAGATGTGTAAACAAAGACAAATGAAAATGCCACGTCTGTTCACTGGGGAGCAAATGAGGAGGCGGGGCTGAGGCCCACCATTACATTCACAGCACAGGGCAAGTGCAAATGAACAGGATATCAGGACTCGGGGTGGACGGGGCGGGGCACAGGGTCCTTTCTGCCCAGGCAGGTTAGTGCCCGAGGATCCCGAGTCTGGGAAGGGGCCCCCAGCACTGTCTCCCCTCCCCTCCGTGCCGCACCCTCCCACCCCCGGACCCCTTTCCCATTCGGAGGAGAGGGGCCCCGGTTGCAGGAGCCAGTCCTCTGACCCCTGAGTGTGGAAACCCAGGAGGGGAGTCTGTTTCTCCTGCAGGCCTCAACAGAATGCATTAGGGTGACAGACACCTGCTCAGGTGAAGATACTGAGAAGCGAGTCTGCCAGGCTGACAGGAACCCGCGGCGTGAGGTCCTGCTAATAAAACTCTGTCTGCAGGCCCAGGGGAGGCTCTGCCCCCATGAGGCCCCAGGAGCATTTGTGCGTTGAACTGAAGGCAAAGTGCTGAGCAGTTTCTTGTCCTAATGAGGGTGGGGAAGCTGGTCCAGCCACAGACATCCTCTGACCTCCCCCAGCGTGGTCCCTGGGCCCACGGGTGACGGGTCTGAGCAAACCCTGGTCAGAGCCCCCAGCTCAGAGCCTAGCACCACCCAGGGAGGTCCAGGCTCACAGAAGGGGGATGGGTGGAGGCAGGAGGGCCCACCCCACCTCTGCCCGTCTTTGGTGGAGGCAAAGGTGGGAGAAGAAATGACGATCTTTGGCAGGGCAAGGGAATGTCAAAGGACAGTGTCCTGGTTTGGTGCTTGGGTTTGTCCCCTCCCAGAGAACACAGGATGGGGAGGCCCACACCTCTGTCCCACCTCTGGATGGCCTGAGCCTGCTGCCCACCAAGGTGGCCACACTCTCCTCCTCTGGAGTTGCAAAGGCTGAGAAGGTGGCCAAGGTGGGGAAGCCATCAGGACAGGCCAGCCGGCTGCCTGGATGCTGAGACCATGGAGCCACAGGTGGCTTCTAGCTCTGGACACTGGGACCTTCACTACAGGGCGCAGTGTCCCCTCCTTCACCTCTACCCTCCCAGCCCCCTTGCCAGGAGCCCTGGGGTGATGAGAGGTTTTGTGGTGCCCCACCTGGGGCATCCTGGCTCTGCCTGTCCCAGATCTCCACAACGCCCCGCTCTCTCACTGCCTCTCTCTCCCACGGGCCCCACTGGCCACTGTCCTGGCCTCTGCTTCCCCCAGGGACCATTCCATCCCTCTCCGTGGAAATTTCCCCTGTGGGCTTTGGGGACTCCCAGATGATGGGGGTGGGGTAAGGTCAGGGGCAACCGCCCTCGGCCACCACGGCCATCAGCCACCAACCCAGGGAAGGGAGGAGGAGCCTTTTCTCTGCTGCCTCCAGCCCACACAGCCTCTACTGCAGCCCCCCCAGGGACCCATTCTCTCGGGGCAGCGCTCCATTCAGGCCTGTGCTGCTGGCCGTGGGTACCCCAAGGTAGCCCAGCAGGATCTCGCTGCGGCGCCGGGACAGCTGCAGGATGTCATCTGCCAGCGCGGGCACCGACGTGTAGCGCACATTGTCCAGGTCGAACATGTCCCTCAGGTACTGCACAATCTGGTGCTGCAGGCACAGGGCTGGCGTCAGGCCTGGCCCGGGCTGCTGCCCACCACGATGCCCTCCAGGTCACCCCACCCGCCTTCTCCACCACCAGAGCCCCAGCCAGTCCTCTCCACCCCCGGGCTCCTCCCTCCCACTGCTTCCTCTGGACCCACGTGGGTCCGGCTCTGCCCTCCCTCTGGGAGCAGGCCCAGGCCCTCACCCCATTCCTGGCACCTCCCAGAGTCCGCCTGTGCCCAGGGCAGTGGTCAGGAAAGAACAAAAACTGCTCCCTGTTTACCTTGAAGAAAGCACAGACTTCAGCGAGCTGAGGCTTGGGTCCAAGGAAGCCGAAGGCTAGGACAGGGCTCACATGCTCCGATACGGAGTAGAAGTGGGAGATGAAGCCGTCGGGCACCTGCAGTGGCAACAAGGCTGAGGGGCCAGGCTGGGGCCCAGGTAGGACGAGGACTGGTCCCAGGTGTGGCATAAAGGGCCGCGCTTTAGAGGTCGACCCAGCTCAGGAACGTTCCCGCTGGATGGCCCTGGGCAGTGACTCGAGCTTTCAAAGCCCATTTTAACTTATGCAGACGGTAACCACGGGCCACTGGGGGAACTGCACGAGGCGGGGCTTTGGTGGCTCAGGAAGTGCTTGGAGCACGTGGCAGCAGCAGCTGGTATCAGCTGGGCAGCAGAACCTAGCCCGCAGAAGGCAGCAACAAACCACAGCCCAGATAGCACAGCCAGTCCCTGCCTGGGAGCAGAGATGACAGGAACCTGACTACTGGTGGGGAAGGGGCGGGCTCTGTCTGCTCCTGGGCGTCCTGTCCCCAGCAAGGCGCCTGCACCAGGCCAGCCCTGTGGCCACCACCCTAGGGTGTCTGTTCCCATCCCCAGTGGCCTGCTCTGTGCTGGGCCTGGGAGGAGAGGAAGTGGGTCTAGCCGCGCCTCCTGGGAGCTCCCGGCCCTGGGAGAGGTAATGGCAGGACAGGCGGCCAGGGCCAAGTGGCTCAGCAAGGAGTTCCACTCTGCAGCCACACCACCTCGCAGCCCGGCTCAGGGCTCCACACCACCTCGCAGCCCGGCTCAGGGCTCCACACCACCTCACTGCCCAGCTCAGGGCTCCACACCACCTCACTGCCCAGTCACTCACCATCAACAGCCTCCTCTTGGCTTTCAGGACCGACCAGCAAGCAGTGGCCAGGGCCTGCATCAAAGACAGGATGCGCGCTGCTGTCCAAACGGGCCTAGCCCACAGCCCCCACCCCTGCCAGCCAGGACCAAGCCCTCCCACTCCAAGCAGGAAGATGGCGCCGGGTGCCCAAGCGCTGCGGCTTCCTCCTCTGATTATGGAGTCAGACATCCCTAGACTTGGTCTCAACTCTAACCTTACTGCTGGGTCCTCTCTGAGCCTCAGTCTCCTCCTCTGTAAAGGGCCACACACACAATCCCATCTCCTTTGGTGGTTGTGGGAGCAATGGTTCCTGCCTGAACACTGCCTCTCGGAAGCCTGGGCCCAGGCAGCACGGCCCAGCTGCTGGAGCGTCACTACTGGCCTCGCTGGGGGTCCTGTGTTGGGCTGTCTCTTGCTCTGTGCCTTTTTTTCTTTATGGTTTTGCTTTACCCTCTTTTAACTTGATTTAACAGGGTGCATCAAAATGGAATATAATTCATACCGGCA
This sequence comes from Saimiri boliviensis, assembly GCF_048565385.1. Classification (NCBI taxonomy): domain Eukaryota; kingdom Metazoa; phylum Chordata; class Mammalia; order Primates; family Cebidae; genus Saimiri; species Saimiri boliviensis. The sequence goes on along the minus strand of NC_133450.1, from coordinate 221,861,554 downwards.
CAGAATGACTGGAATTAAGGTAGGGCGCAATGACTCACAGCTCACACCTGTAATCCCAGCACTTTGGGAGGCCAAGACAGGTGGATCACCTGAGGTCAGGAGTTCAAGACCAGCCTGACCAACATGGAGAAACCCTGTCTCTACTAAAAATACAAAAATTAGCCAGGCATGGTGGTGCATGCCTGTAATCCCAGCTACCTGGGAGGCTGAGGCAGGAGAATCACTTGAACTTGGTAGGTGACAGTTGCGGTGAGCCAAGATCAAGCCACTGCACTCCAGCCTGGGCAACAAGAGGGAAACTCCATCTCAAAAAAAAAAAAGAATGAGGCCGGGTGCGGTGGCTCAAGCCTGTAATCCCAGCACTTTGGGAGGCCGAGGCGGGTGGATCACAAGGTCAAGAGATCAAGACCATCCTGGTCAACATGGTGAAACCCCGTCTCTACTAAAAAAAAATACAAAAAATTAGCTGGGCATGGTGGCGCGTGCCTGTAATCCCAGCTACTCAGGAGGCTGAGGCAGGAGAATTGCCTGAACCCAGGACGCAGAGGTTGCGGTGAGCCGAGATCGCGCCATTGCACTCCAGCCTGGGTAACAAGAGCGAAACTCCATCTCAAAAAAAAAAAAAAAAAAAAAAAAAGAATGAGTGGAATTAACTAAATGAAACCACACAATAGGAAGAAAACGCACACCACGTTGGTTCTAAACTGGGGCACCAGGCAGCAACGGAGCACCCTGGAGGCTTCTTCAAGCAGACTGGTCTCCCAGGCCTGCAGCCCTCGATCTAAGGGCTGGGGGCCCAGCCATGGTGCAAATGCCAGGGACAGAGGGAATGGGAGCAGGCAAGCGCACAGGCCGATGGGAGCAAGCGTGGGTCTGGGAGCGGGACAGTGACCCACCGTCTCCTTGAAGCTGTCTGACAGCCAGCGGTTCCGCAGGACGGCAAGCACTGAGGCCGGGGGGTTCTCCAGGTCCTCGAAGGCATCCATGAGGATGAAGTCCAGCACGATGTCGAAGAAGCTCATGCATACCACCTGCAGAGGGTCCCACCCGGGAGGCTCATGCGTGGCACCCGACACCACCCATGGGGGCACCGCTGGCGCCTCAGGGCCACTTTCCAGACGGGGAGACCGAGGTTGGGGGGCCAGGGCATGCACACACGTGAGGGGGACACGTCTTCCCCGCTCTGCTGTCCAAACGGGTATAGCTGGGGCCATTCCTCCCTCCACGTTGGCCTGGGGCAGGGCAGGAACTGGGGCTGTGAGCAGCAATGAAACAGCTCAGCCACTTGGAACTGGGACAGAGCTTGGCCCAGGATGCAGGGGAGCCCGGGATGCCAGGGTTCAGCACAAAGCAACTCACCCCTCGGCCCTCCAGCTCCAGCCGCGTTGTGGCCCAGGTCTCAGGCCGCAGGGCATAGCTCAGCATCTCCTCGTAGCTCTCCAGGAAGCCTTTGGGGCTCTGTGGGGAGAAGCACAGCCCATCCTGGTCACTGGACAAGACCCACAGGGACAGGCTGGCCTGTGGATGCCAAGGCACAGCTGGGGCCCATCCCCACACAGCAGCCACAGGGAAAACGTGGCAGAGAAGTGTCTCCTACTCAGCACAGCGTGCTACTCCAGAGAACCATGCCACCCAGCCAGGTCAGGCCGGCCCCTCTGCTGACCACCTGCCATCTTCCAGGAGTGCCCAGTGTGACAGCGTCATCTCACTTTGGAGGGACACGGAATGTGAGGGTTAGAGTCAGCCAGTCAAAGGTTCAGATCTCCATGACCTTGGACCTCAGCAGGGAAAGGGGAGAAGCTACAGCCCCACCCTGATGAGGCTCTTCTGGAGCAGTGGCTGAGCTCGTGTGTGACGCAGTCAATCCAGCACCAAAGCATTCAAAAAACAGCACTTGAAGCACTGCTGAGCAGCACTGAGGCTCTCGGCACACGTGACGCATCCTTCACTCTCTGGGGCCCTGAGGGTTACCTGGGGTTTGGGACACTCTTTTCAGATGTGGGTCTGCATTTATGGACGTAGAAAAACACTAAGTGTCAGGGTTGTTTCTCAGCATGGATTAACCAGTGATTTTGTTTTTTCAAGTCTTTTTCTGTCGCCCAGGCTAGAGTGCAGTGGCGTCATCTCAGCTCACTGCAGCCTCCGCCTCCCAGGTTCAAGTGATTCTCCTGCCTCAGCCTCCTGAGTAGCTGGGGTTACAGGTGCCTGCCACCATACCAGGCTATAGTAGACGGGGTTTCACCATGTTGGCCAGGCTGGTCTCGATCTCCTGACCGAAGGTGATCTGCCCACCTCAGCCTCCCAAAGTGCTGGGATTACAGATTATAGGCAGAGCCACCGCACCTGGCCCCAAATTTTGACAAAGTATTTTCATGACATTTTAAAGAAAATTTGCTGGGATATCCTGGGCCATCCTTTGACCACCCTGACTGAGTCCGTTTTCTCACTGGTAAACAGTGACGATGAAGATATGGGCCGGTCCTCGATACCTGAGCGTGCCCTATCATGTAACGTCCCCCGGACACACCCATTCACACAGGAGGACACCCATACGTGATGAGGTTTTGTGGTTGCCCCACTGACACCACATTGAGCCAGTGGACTGATGCTACAACCCTGGTGCCTGGGCTCACATCTGCCCAGGGCTGGCATCTGCCCAGGCAGGGCCGGGCCCCATTCTAATAGAGCGCATCAGTTACTGCTCCAGTCCCAGGACTCGGCGCAGGCTCTGAAGCTCAGGGGCTGCTGAACAGCTTCCATTTGTTTTTGTTTTTCTTTTTGAGACGGAGTCTTGCTGTCACCAGGCTGGAGTACAGTGACATGATCCCAGCTCACTGCAGCCTCCACCTCCTCCAGGTGTCAAGGGGTTCTCCTGCTCCAGCCTCCTGAGTAGCTGGGACTACAAGCATGTACCACCATGCCCGGCTAACTTTTGGATTTTTTTTTTTTTGAGACAGAGTTTTGCTCTTGTTACCCAGGCTGGAGTGCAATGGCGCGATCTCGGCTCATCGCAACCTCCGCCTCCTGGCTTCAGGCAATTCTCCTGCCTCAGCCTCCTGAGTAGCTGGGATTACAGGCACGTGCCACCATGCCCAGCTAATTTTTTGTATTTTTAGTAGAGACGGGGTTTCACTATGTTGACCGGGATGGTCTCGATCTCTTGACCTCGTGATCCACCCGCCTCGGCCTCCCAAAGTGCTGGGATTACAGGCTTGAGCCACCGTGCCCGGCCATCTTTTGGATTTTTAGTAGAAACGGGGTTTCACCATGTTGGCCAGGATGGTCTCAATCTCTCGATCTCATGATCCGCCCACCTCAGCCTCCCAAAGTGCTGGGATTACAAGTGTGAGCCACTGCACCCAGCCACGGATTTTTCTTTCTTTCTTTCTTTCTTTCTTTTTTTGAGACGAAGTCTCGCGTTGTTGCCCAGACTGGAGTGCAGTGATGCGATCTCGGCTCACTGCAACCTCCACCTCACAGGTTCCAGCTATTCTCCTGCTTCAGCCTCCCAAGTAGCTGGGACTACAGGCACGCACCACCACGCCAGCTAATTTTTGTATTTTTTAGTATAGACAGGGTTTCACCATATTGGCCAGGATGGTCTCACTCTTTTTTTTTTTTTTTTTTTTTTTTTTGAGACGGAGTTTCACTCTTGTTACCCAGGCTGGAGTGCAATGGCGCGATCTCGGCTCACCGCAACCTCCGCCTCCTGGGTTCAAGCAATTCTCCTGCTTCAGCCTCCTGAGTAGCTGGGATTACAGGCACGTGCCACCATGCCCAGCTAATTTTTTGTATCTTTCGTAGAGACGGGGTTTCACCATGTTGACCAGGATGGTCTCAATCTCTTGACCTCGTGATCCACCCGCCTCAGCCTCCCAAAGTGCTGGGATTACAGGCTTGAGCCACCACGCCCGGCTGGTCTCAATCTCTTGACCTGGTGATCCACCTGCCTCAGCATCCCAACATGCTGGGATTATAGGCGTGAGCCACTGTGCCCAGCCTCATTTGCTAATAAAACCAAAGTCCCACACCGAGAAGTTGCAAAGTGGAGCTCCCCAAAGGGTGGAGTCCTGGCACCCACCTTAGCCTTCCTTCACTTGTTCACTCACTCAGCTTCCTGCGGAGGCCCACAGAGACCCGGCGAAGGGCTCAGGCTGGGTCCAGGCCACCTGACTTCAAATCCAGCTCTACCCCTGACTTGCTTAGTATCCTGGACAAGCCCCCTTCCCTTCCTGGGCTCAGCACCCTCATCCACCAAGCAGAAATTGTGGTGAGGCTTAAATGAACTACCCAAGCTGAAGCACCCTGAGCACACACTGAGCACTGCAGGTAAATGGCCGCTGCTGGGAGCGGAATTATCCGAGGAGTGCTTATACAGTCCTGCCCTGTGCCAGGCCCTGGATGGGGCACACACCTGCGCCAGGAGAGCTCCAGCCCTGGCCCCCATGGAGCTCACTGAATAACAAGAGAAGAAGGACAAGGCAGCCCAGAGCAGGAGGCAGGTGGTGAGGCCACACCACCACAGTGAGCCCAGGGCTTCTCTAGGGTCTCAGGGAATCAGGTGATGACCTCCTGGGACAGAGACGGCTGGGGGTACTCAGAAGACAAGTGACCGTGGAATGGGGAGGGAGGAAGACAGAGGAGAATTGGAGTAGGGGGCTTCCAGACACTGTGTCCCACCTCCTAACCTGGGTGCTGGTTACACGGGATTTGTCTTTCCTTTCGTTAAATCCTATAGCTATGCTGGGCGCGGTGGCTCATGCCTGTAATCCCAGCACTTTGGGAGGCCAAGGCGGGCAGATCACCTGAGGTAAGGAGTCAGACAAGCGTGGCCAACATGGTGAAACCCTGTCTCTACTAAAAATACAAAAATTAGCCAGCCATGGTGGTGCGTGCCTGTAATCCCGGCTACTTGGGAGGGAGGTGGAGGGAGAAAAATCACTTGAACCTGGGAGGCAGAGGTTGCAGTGAGTCAAGATCGAACCACGGTACTCCAGCCCAGATGACACAGCAAGACTCCATCTCAAAAAAAAAAAATCCTATAGATACTTTTTGTTTTTTTGAGACAGGGTCTCATGCTGTTGGCCAGGCTGGAGAGCAGTGGTGCAATCATGGCTCACTGTAGCCTTGAACTCCTGGGCTCAAGCAATCCTCCCATCTCAGCCTCTTAAACTGCTAGGATTACAGGCGTAAGCCACCGTGCCCAGCCAAATCCTATACTTTTTTACACTGTCTTCTATGTGTATTTCACAATAAAGTTGTTTTTTTTTTTTTTTTTAGAGACAGGGTTTCACCATGTTGACCAGGACAGTCTCGATCTCTTGACCTGATGATCCACCGGCCTTGGCCTCCCGAAGTGCTGGGATTATAGGCGTGAGCCACTGTACCTGGCCTCAAGTTGTTTTCTTAAAAAAAAAAAAAAAAAGAAGAAGGCCAGGTGTGGTGGCTCACATCTGTAAGCCCAGCACTTTTGGAAGGCTAAGGAGGGCAGATCACCTGAGGTCAGGAGTTTGAGACCAGCCTAGGCAACATAGGAAAACCCAGTCTCTACAAAAAATACAAAAATTAGCCAGCTGTGGTGGCACATGCCTGTTGTCCCAGCTACTCAGGAGTTTGAGGCAGGAGGATGGCTTAAGCATGGCAGGTGGAGGTCGCAGTGAGCCAAGATCATGCCACTGCACTGAGGCTGGGCAGCAGAAGCAAAACTCTGTCTCAACAAAAAAGAGATTGAGCAACAGTGTTCCTGGTGTAGAGCCCAGCACATGCAAAGCCCAGATCAGGCAGCAAGTCTGGTGCACTAGAAGGCCCTTCAGCCAGACAGGATGACGCTCACAGAGCAGCAAACACCAAACAGAGCTTGGCCTTTGCCCCAAGGGCAGCAGGCACAAGCAGGCATTGTAGGTGGCTGGCTACAACCAGACAACAGGTGAGGAGCAGATGTATGAGGTCAGATGTGTGTTTTACACTCATCTCTCCAACTGTTCAAAAGCTGTGTTCAAACCCGTTAAAAAAAAAAAAAAAAGACAAGTAATCAATCAACAAAAATTATGCAACCTCACTGGGTGCGGTGGCTCACGCCTGTAATCCCAGCACTTTGGGAGGCCGAGGCGGGTGGATTAACTGAGGTCAGGCGTTTGAGACCAGCCTGACCAACATGGAGAAACCCCATCTCTACTAAAAATATGAAAATAGCCAGGCGTGGTGGCGCATGCCTGTAATCCCAGATACTCGGGAGGCTGAGGCAGGGGAATCACTTGAACCTGGGAGGCGGAGGTTGCAGTGAGCCAAAGTCATGCCATTGCACTCTAGCCTGGGCAACAAGAGCAAAACTCCGTCTCAAAGAAAAAACAAAAACAAAAATTATGGAACCTCATTAATAATCAAAGATGCAAGGAGACACCCTTATCTTGCCAGCAGCAACGCAAGTTGTTAAGGCCTTTTGGAGGGCAACTGGCAATATCTGCTGGCCTTCTAAATGTCCAGGACACAGAAATGCCATATCCGGCCGGGCGCAGTGGCTCAAGCCTGTAATCCCAGCACTTTGGGAGGCCGAGGCGGGTGGATCACAAGGTCAAGAGATCGAGACCAACCTTGGTCAACAAGGTGAAACCCTGTCTCTACTAGAAATACAAAAAATTAGCTGGGCATTGTGGTGCATGCCTGTAATCCCGGCTACTCAGGAGGCTGAGACAGGAGAATTGCCTGAACCCAGGAGGCGGAGGTTGCGGTGAGCCGAGATCGCGCCATTGCACTCCAGCCTGGGTAACAAAAGCGAAACTCCGTCTCAAGAAAAAAAAAAAAAAAGAAATGCCATATCCATGCTTTGCCTCACAGAAGACCTCTCAGGAGAGCCCCGTAAGGAAGATTATAGTAGTGATGTCTGTGATGGTGAGCGCTAGACAGCCCAAGTGTCCATCCATCAGGGACTGGGGTCATCGTGTGGTGCTCTCCACGCAATGGAACACTCCCCAGTTGGGTGTGTTCCATTGCTGGTGTGGAGAGACGCACGCCATATGCCGCTACTCCCCAGAGTAAATTGCAGGATGGTAAGTAGGCAAAGGCCTAGAAATGCAACCACAGCATCCACAGTTGGAGAGTCTACAGAATCGAGTAGGAGGCACCCACATTAGCCTGTGCACAGGGGTTCCCTCTGGCAGGTGGGGTTCAGGGGGACCCTCTATGGTTTGCATTTTATTTTATTTTATTTATTTATTTTTTTTGAGATGGAGTTTCGCTCATTACCCAGGCTGGAGTGCAATGGCATGATCTCAGCTCACTGCAACCTCCGCCTCCTGGGTTCAGGCAATTCTCCTGCCTCAGCCTCCTGAGTAGCTGGGATTACAGGCACGCGCCACCATGCCCAGCTAATTTTTTGTATTTTTAGTAGAGACGGGGTTTCACCATGTTGACCAGGATGGTCTCGATCTCTTGACCTCGTGACCCACCCGCCTCGGCCTCCCAAAGAGCTGGGATTACAGGCTTGAGCCACCGCGTCCGGCCGTATTTTTATTTTTTTTGCGACGAAGTCTAGCTCTTGTAGCCCAGCCTGGAGTGCAGTGGTGTCATCTTGGCCCACTGCAACCTCTGCCTCCTGGGTTCGCTCGATTCTCCTGCCTCAGCCTCCTGAGTAGCTGGGGTTACAGGCGCACACCACCACACCTGGCTAATTTTTGTATTTTTAGTAGAGACGGGGTTTCACCATGTTGGCCAGGCTGGTCTCAAGCTCCTGACCTCAGGTGATCCGCCCGCCTCGGCCTCCCACAGTGCTGGGATTCAGGCGTGAGCCACCGCGCCCGGCCAGGTTTGCATTTTATAATTGCCCCTACCCCACCCTGCTACCTTCTCAGCCTTGGTCATCAGGCCTGTCACCATCTGCCGGCCCACTTTCCCGAAGAAAAGCTGGTTGCTCTTGTCTTCCAGAAGCCCCTGGGGAAGGAGGGAGGGAGAGGAGTGAGCTGCTGGCGTGGCAGTCCCTCAAAGCCCATGGAGAGGGCCACAGAAGAGGCCAGGTAGGTTGCCCACCTGCCACAGAGGAGCCCAGGGTGGGAGCAGGGCTGGCCAGGGACCAGGAGGCCACGTACATGCCACACAGCCGTGGCCGGCCTGACCGCCCCTCGCCTCCCACCCCCGCGGAGCCCCCAGGCCACACCCACCTCGAAGGCCTGCCGCACACAGTGCAGCTTGGCCAGAAAGTCCTGGTCGCTGTAGCAGCCCAGCAGCTCCGTCCTGAGGGGAGGACAGATGGCGTCACACAACCTGGTCCCTGCCCAGTGATGCCCCGGGGGGTCAGGTGGCACCTGAGTGGGGAGGGGAGAGGCTCTGGCTCCAGCCCTGGCCCTGCCTCAGCCTGGCAGTGTGACCTCTGGCTGGTGCCTGCCTCCCTTGAGGCCTTGGTCTTCCCAGGCCACAGGACGAGTCTGCCTGGATGAGCTATGAGGACATGTCGGCCTCTCAGGCACTGGGTTACAGAGATGACCGAGGCCTGCTTAGGCCACAACCCGCCCCACACTTCACTGGCAAAGGACTGAAATGGCCAAACTGCCTCCTGATGGCAGATGTGGTGAACCACCCAGCAGGGTGGCCACCCTTCATCTAAATCACCTCGGCGTCAGCCAGTGTCTGATTCGTTCCTGGTCAGTGAACTTTTTGTTTTTTTTAAGAAGGAGTCTCACTCTGTCACCCAGGCTGGAGTGCAGTGGTGCCATCTCAGCGTACTACATCCTCCACCTCCCAGGTTCAAGCAATTCTCCTGCCTCAAACTCTCAAGAAGCTAGGATTATAGGCACGTACCACCGCACCCCACCTAATTTTTATATTTTTAGTGGAGATGGGATTTCACCATGTTGGCCAGGTTGGTCTTGAACTCTTGACCTTAAGTGATCCACCTGCCTTGGCCTCCCAAAGTGCTGGGATTACAGGCATGAGCCAGAGCCTGCCCAGTTTTTTGGCTTTTTTTTTTTTTTTTTTTGAGATGGAGTCTCACTGTGTTGCCCAGGCTGGAGTGCAGTGGGGTGATCTCCACTCACTGCAGCTTCTGCCTCCCAGGTTCAAGCGATCCTCCTGTCTCAGCATCCCAAGTAGCTAGGACTGAAGGTACATGCCGCCATGCCCGTATTTTTAGTAGAGGTGGAGTTTGTACTATATTGGCCAGGCTGGTCTCGGACTCCTGACCTCAGGTGATCTGCCTGCCTCGGCTTCCCAAAGTGCTGGGATTAACAGACATCAGCCACTGCATACAGCTCCAGGTTCACTTTTAAACACACATACTGAAATCCGCAAGCCATAATCAAAAACCCAAGTTCTCAGGCCCGGCACAGTGGCTCAGTGAGCCTGTAGTCCCCATCCTTTGCAGGGGCCAAGGTGGGTGGATCACTTGAGGTCAGGAGTTTGAAACCAGGCTGGCCAACACAGTGAAATCCCATCTCTACTAAAAATACAAAAAAAAAAGTTTTCAGTCTCTTATCATACAAAAAAGTTAATTTAAGATGGTGGAGAGGCCTAAATATAACCACAAACAAGAAAACTGAGGCTAAGAGAAGTTAAGTGACTTGTTACGGGCAGCAGAACTTGGAGGCGCCCGGGTCTGCCTGTCCCCAAAGCCTGGGTTCCTGACCCTCCTATCGAGGAGCTGCCTCCAGACCCTGCACTTAGGACCAGCACCTCCTGTGTAGCTGGACCCCCTGAGAATTCACTTTTGTTTTTATATGGAATGCTTGGGAAATCTGTGTGTCATCCTTGCACCGGGACCATGCTAATCTTCTCTGTACCATTCCTTTTTTTTTTTTTTGAGACGGAGTCTTGCCCGTTACTAAGGCTGGAGTGCAATGGCACGATCTCGGCTCACCGCAACCTCCGCCTCCTGGGTTCAGGCAATTCTCTTGCCTCAGCCTCCTGAGTAGCTAGGATTACAAGCACATGCCACCATGCCCAGCTAATTTTTAGTAGAGACAGGGTTTCACCATGTTGACCAGGATGGTCTCCATCTCTTGACCTCGTGATCCACCTGCCTCGGCCTCCCGAAGTGCTGGGATTACAGGCTTGAGCCACCGCACCCAGCCCTTTTTTTTTTTTTTTTTTTTTTGAGACGGAGTCTTGCTCTGTTGCCCAGGCTGGAGTGCAGTGGCATAATCTTGGCTCACTGTAACCTCCACCTGCCAGGTTCAAGCAATTCTCCTGCCTCAGCCTCCTGAGTAGCTGGGATTACAGGTGTGAGCCACTACACCTGGCTAATTTTTATATTTTTAGAAGAGACGGGGTTTCACCATGTTGGTCAGGCTGATCTCGAACTCCTGACCACGTGATCTGCCTGCCTCAGGCTCCCAATGTGCTGGGATTACAGGCATGAGCCACCGTGCTGGGCCCATTCCAATTTTTTTTTTTTTTTTTAGTGTATGTGCTGTAGAAGCAAATAGCCTCTCAGAATTTAGAACAGATATTAACTATTGTTCTTTATAAATTATGTCCATTTATTACTGTCATTATTGATACCAGACCTGCCAGTATGGGTCCATCCAGGCCCTCTGCAGCTGGGGGAGGAGCTGTCGCCAGCTCACCACAGCCCCCAGGCAGCCTGGACTCACTCAGGCTGAGTCCTCACCAAACACCACTGGCTTCTCCGCCTCCCACAAGGGCCAGGGTCACCCACTGCCTCCTGTCCCTTCCCTCGCTCCACCCCTGCTCACCTGAGGGTCCGGCAGAGCACTTTCCCCTCCTTCACCAGCTGCAGGGCCTCCTCGTAGGCAGCAGCAGGCCTGGAGAGTGGGATCGGGTAATCTCCGGCCTGCAGGGACTCGAAGAGCTGGAGGAGGGTGCAGAAGAGGGGGCCGGGGAAGCCCGCGTGAGCAGCAGGCTGCGGCTAGAGGGGGCCTGCTCGTCAGGCAGCCACAGTGGCCACCCCAGGTGCCTGCCCACTGCCAATCTCCCTGAGGGGATGTCGGAGGGAACTGGCCAGGAGGCCCCAGTTCCAGCCCAGCTCTGGCCCTTAGTATCCCCATCTCCAGGGCACCTTCCGAAAGAGGTCACCTAAAGGGCACATGTACATGTCCTCCCGTGCCTGATCCACGTGCCCATGGCAGGAGACTGAGGCCAAGCAATGGGCACAGCGGTCTGGAGGAGGGAGAGGCTGACACAGCTGGAGCCCTTTGGGGCAGAAGCCCTGGTCTCACCCACAGGACAATGGCCCCAATTTCTCAGCCCTCCCCCCATCCCCGACAGCTTCAGGGAGGCCCGTGGGAGCATCCAAATTCTGCTCCCGTTGGAGGAAATGCCTCCACTTTCCCATGACCCAGTGCCGGCCCCATGAGCCTGTAGAAGAGGCCTGGCCTTCACCCTACCCTAAGTCACCTCGGTGGCGGAGAAGAAGGAATCCTCTGAGGTCAGGCTGTCCTCGTCATCCGGCCGCAGCCGCAGCGAGCCCTCGGTCAGGGGCAGCATGAGGGTCCTCTCTGGGAAGAGTGGCGAGAGAGGGAGGGGCTGAGACTCCCAGCACAGTGCTCAGCGGGAATCCCAGTACCCAAAGCCCCCACCAGGCCCAGGGGAGGCTTCGTCCCCGGTCTGCGATGCCCATGCTCAGGGGCAAAGCTCTGACATGCCGAGTGCTTCTGTGTGAAGACACTGGACTCGTCGCCCCAATGAGTGACCTCCTTCAATCACCACGACATCCTCAGAGGTGGTCAGCCTCAGGTGCGGGCTCTCGGCTGGTGAGTGGCTCTGCCAGGCTCACAAGTCGCACTGCTAGACCTGAGGTCTGAAGGCCCCCGAGCCCTGCAGGGGAGGACGGCTGCACTGTGTGGCCCTGGACAAGCCACTGACAAGCTGAAACTCAGCCACTGATGCCAAGGGTTCGAGAGAGTCCACGGCCACTCACCTGGGGTCCCCTCCCTGCTCCGCCAAGGGCTGAGGGGTGTGGACCTCCGGGGTGCTCAGGAAAAATCTGGTGAGCAAGTAAGCAAAGGCCACAGACCTGCAGCGGGAAGGTCCCCCCAGCCCTTTCTACCACATAGGGAGGCCACAGAGGCAGATTCCACCAACAGAGAAGCCACGCAGAAAGCAGGTGGGGAGAAGCCAGGGCAGGGCTGTCCCAACCCACCCCAGTTCTGTGTCCCCACTGGCAGAGGCAGGGAGCTAGACCCTCAGGAATCTGATACTATCCCTGACAGGGCTGAGTGCACAGGGAGGGACCCAGAGGTCATTCACTGCAGGGGTCCGGGACATGGTGAACACAGACAGGACAGTGGCTATTTGGCAGAACGACTTGGTTTCCCTCAGTAATGTCACATTTCACCTCCACCCACCCAGCAACAGAGCTCTGGTCTTGGCCCTGGGCCTGCTCTCAGTGAGCCTCCCAGGAGGCACCCCATCCATCCACACGGTTTGAGCCGCAGGAAGGGACTAAGAGAAGGCCTGGGAGAGCCATCAGGGAGATGCTGTCACACGAGCCCCAAGGTCGCACCCAAAGGGGACGGGGCCATCTGCACTTGCTGGGGATTCCCATGGCCTCCCTTCAGCTGTGCTCCAGCCTGCCATGGAGAAGGGAACACCTCAGTTTCCCCATCTGTGCAATAAGGTGCTGGATCACATGAGGTCCAAGAGCCCTGGGGATCCGGATTCATCGGATGCACTGAGGACCACGGCCCAGCTCTCGCACCTTCTCCTCACCTCCATCCCTGCCACCCTCCGTGCCCACCCGCCTGTGCCAGGCCCAGCTCACCGAGGTCCAGCAGCATGCTGTCTGCAGGGAAGGTGGAGCCGAACTCCTCCTGCAGGTGGTAGGCACGGTGCAGCAGGGACTCCAGCCTCTCCGCAAACTCCTTCCGCTGTGACTCTGGCTGTGGTAAAAACCATGAGCCTCAACCCAGACCCTCCAAGCTTCCCGTGAAAATAGCCCCTTCCCCGCCCCCAGGTCCCTGGGGAAAGGGGAGAAGCTCTGGGGCTCAGCAGCTAAGCACAGAGGCTCCAGACCTTCACTGCTCAATACAGGAGCCACCAGCCACATGTGGCAGCTGAGCACCAGAAACCCGAACAATCCCAGAGTCTAAATGCACACCAGATTCCAAACACCACACCAAAAAGCGTAGCCCATCCCAGGAATCTTTTCTGTTGATTCCACGCTGAAATGATCACATTTTGGATATACCAGGTTACATAAAGTACAGCCGACCCTTAAAAATGGTGGACTTAGGGTACCTGTGCCCACACAGTTAAAAATCCACATAAAACATTTTTTGTTTTTTTAGAGAGGGTCTCATTCTATCACCCAACCTACAGTGCAGTGGCACAACCACATCTAACCACAGCCTCAACCTCCTGAGTTCCCATCCCAGGAATCTTTTCTGTTGATTCCACGCTGAAATGATCACATTTTGGATATACCAGGTTACATAAAGTACAGCCGACCCTTAAAAATGGTGGACTTAGGGTACCTGTGCCCACACAGTTAAAAATCCACATAAAACATTTTTTGTTTTTTTAGAGAGGGTCTCATTCTATCACCCAACCTACAGTGCAGTGGCACAACCACATCTAACCACAGCCTCAACCTCCTGAGTTCAAGTGGTCCTCCCGCCTCTGCCTCCATAGCAGGTAGGACTACAGGTATATGTCGCCATGCCCAGCTAATTTCTGTATTTCTTTTTTTGGTAGAGACGGGGTTTTGCCACGTTGCCCGGGCTGGTTCCAAACTTATGGGCTCAAGTACTCCTGCCTCAGCCTCCCAAAGTGCTGGGATTACAGGCGCCTGCCCCACATAGAACTTTTTTTCTTTCTTTTTTTTTTTTTTTTTTTTTTTTTTGAGACGGAGTTTCACTCTTGTTACCCAGGCTGGAGTGCAATGGCGCGATCTCGGCTCACCGCAACCTCCGCCTCCTGGGTTCAGGCAATTCTCCTGTCTCTGCCTCCTGAGTAGCTGGGATTACAGGCATGCACCACCATGCCCAGCTAATTTTTTGTATTTTTAGTAGAGATGGGGTTTCACCTTGTTGACCAGGATGGTCTCGATCTCTTGACCTCGTGATCCACCCGCCTCAGCCTCCCAAAGTGCTGGGATTACAGGCTTGAGCCACCGCGCCTGGCCACATAGAACTTTTGACTCCTCCAAAGGTAGAGGGATTTCTTAGTAGGTTATTAACTACTAATTAATAACCTACTGTTGAGCAGAAGTCTTACTGAGAACATAGTCGATTAGCACATATTTTCTATGTTCTATGTATTATATGCTGTATCCTCACAACAAATTAAGCTAGAGAAAAGAAAATGTTATATCTTTTCCCCAGGGGGTGAAAGGGGTGGGAGGGTTGGGGAGCCAATAATATGTTATTAAAGAAATCATAAGTGGTCGGGCACGGTAGGTTATGCCTGTAATCCCAGCACTTTGGGAGGCTAAGGCAGGTGGGTCATGTGAGGTCAGGAGTTCAAGACCAGCCTGACCAACATGGTGAAACCCCATCCCTAAAATACAAAAAAAATTAGCCAGGCATGGTGGTGTGCGCCTATAGTCCCAGCTTACTCAGGAGGCTGAGACAGGAGAATTGCTTGAACCTGGGCGGTGGAGGCTGCAGTGAGCGGAGATCATGCCACTGCACTCCAGCCTGGGTGATGGAGCAAGACTCCATCTTAAAAACAAAAAAAAAGTCCGGGTGTGGTGGCTCAAGCCTGTAATCCCAGCACTTTGGGAGGCCGAGACGGGTGGATCACGAGGTCAAGAGATTGAGACCATGCTGAAACCCCGTCTCTAATTAAAAAAGAAAAGGAGGGCCGGGCGCGGTGGCTCAAGTGTGTAATCCCAGCACTTTGGGAGGCCAAGGCGGGTGGATCACGAGGTCAAGAGATCGAGACCATCCTGGTCAACATGGTGAAACCCCGTCTCTACTAAAAATACAAAAAATTAGCTGGGCATGGTGGCATGTGCCTGTAATCCAAGCTACTCAGGAGGCTGAGGCAGGAGAATTGCCTGAACCCAGGAGGCGGAGGTTGCGGTGAGCCGAGATCGCGCCATTGCACTCCAGCCTGGGTAACAACAGTGAAACTCCGCCTCAAAAAAAAAAAAACAAAAGGAAAAAGAAAAAATAAATAAATAAAATATTCACTGTAGAAAACTTGGGTGGTGCCCCCAAAAAAAAAAATTTAAAAAAAAAAAGGGCAGCCGGGTGCGGTGGCTCAAGCCTGTAATCCCAGCACTTTGGGAGGCCGAGGCGGGTGGATCACGAGGTCAAGAGATCGAGACCATCCTGGTCAACATGGTGAAACCCCATCTCTACTAAAAATACAAAAGATTAGCTGGGCATGGTGGCATGTGCCTGTAATCCAAGCTACTCAGGAGGCTGAGGCAGGAGAATTGCCTGAACCCAGGAGGCGGAGGTTGCGGTGAGCCGAGATCGCGCCATTGCACTCCAGCCTGGGTAACAACAGTGAAACTCCGCCTCAAAAAAAAAAAAAAAAAAAAAAAAAGGGCTGGGCATGGTGGCTCACACCTGTAATCCCAGCACTTTGGGAGGCCAAGGCAGGTGAATCACAAGGTCAGGAGTTTGAGACCAGCCTGTCCAACATGGTGAAACCCCGTCTCTACTAAAAATACAAAACATTAGCTGGGTGTGGTCATGGGCACCTGTAATCCCAGATATTCAGGAGGCTGAGGCAGGAGAACCCAGGAGGTGGAGATTGCAGTGAGGTGAGATCGTGCCACTGCACTCCAGCCAGGGTGACAGTGTGATACTCTGTCCCAATAAAAAAAAAAAGGTCTGGCAATGCAGCCAACTCTCAACAGAAGCGTCTTCCCTTCCAGTCTTTCAGGACGGCACATTGCCCTTCACGGGGTTGACAGGGGTGTGATTCTCAGCACAGCTGTTTACCAAGCACCAGGCATCATGCTGAGCATGTGACATGAATTGTTTTGTTAACATCTTCATAGAGGGAAATCCACAGTCCCAGAGGACAGGAGCCTGTCTGCCTCCCAAAGGGTGGCTGCCTCTCTCCTGTGCTGCCAACCTTCTCCCATGGGTGCAGGGGGACACAGAAGACCACCTACCTCAGATAGTGGCTCTGACACAGTCTCCGGGTTCCGAAGGCCATCCCCCGGCGTGGGGGTGCTGCCGCTGTCCCCCCTCTGGCCCACGCTTAGTGCTTGCTCCCACTTCTGTAGAGCCTCCTCGAACAGCTCCATGCCTGAGCATGGGTGAGACGAGAAGGGAGAGTCAACCCCCGCACAGTCTTACCCAAGACGGGACTCAGAACATCAAGAAGGCAAGAGGGCCTTGAAGGGCAAGACCTGGGTGGGGTCACGTGGCCAGGGCAGCTCAGGTTCCAGGCCTTCTTTCAGACCAGGTTTGTTCCTAGACACTGTCCCTTGTTCAGAAATGGCTGGAAATCACCCAATTGTGATTTGGGGCAGCATAGTGAGGGGCAAAGTGACCCGAGCCTGGCCAGGCTCCTAGGAAGGGACCTTTCCTGCCACCCACCCTGCCCTTGAAGCTCAGGCACCTCCTGGCCACACCTTGCATGTAGAGGCTCTCCACATTGCCATCGCTGGTGGTCAGAGACTCCTCCATCCCTCTGGCATCCCACGGTCCCGAGCACGCAGCTGTGGGGCTGGATGAGTTCACTGCCACCATCTGGGCACCAATCAGTACAAGAACAAAGAATGAAGCCTTCCCGGACCCTCTGCAGGGCCCCTCAAGCCCTCACCCACTGCCTGACCATGAGCTACACACCCCCTCCAAATGCCAACCCCAAGCTCATCCCTGGCCACAGCACCCACACCCTCAGAATGGCCTAGAACCACAAACTCCAAGTGTCCGATGCTGCCTCATAGAAGCCACCAAAGCAGAAAGGAATCCTCAGACCAACACCCAGCCCAGGAACCTGTGAACCCCCCTGAGCCTGCTCCTCACTGGTGTGTCCATCCCCTACTCCACGGTTCTTCTACCTCTTGGACAAGAACACAGTAAGTACCCATTCTGGGCCAGGGCCCTGCCTCTCATCCACACGAGCAGCCACTCACCCCACTGGGCTCTGGGCACCCCCAGCTCTTGCTTGCCCCTGTGCCAGCCTGGCTCCGAGTTGGGACTCTGCTTGCTGAACCAAAAGCCACACCCCAGGAGAAGCCAACCTGTGTCTTATTTATCTCCACACCCCCAGTGCCCGGCAGAGTCCCTGGTATAACACAGGTGCTTGGCAGTGGCTGCTGAATGAACAAGCTGCACTTTCACAGCAACGGGTCTCCTCAAGAGACCATCAGTTTCTCTCCTCTGCACCTGCCCACCTTTCTCCCAACACCTGGCACAGTGAGTGATTAGGGACAATCCCTGAAAACCTTCATGGGTAGAGGAGTGAGAGAGAGTAAGTGAATGAGTGAATGAATGAATCTCCACCTCCCTTCACTCTACCAAGCTGCCTTAAGCTTGCTTAAGGCAGAGTCCTCAGGAGGGGTAAGCCTGATGTCCTGGGGCCCTGTCTGCCCCGGAGCCCTGGCCTACCACCTGCTGCTCACCGAGGCCACGCTGTGGGAAGAGCCCGAGTGCTTGCTAGGCTCAATGGAAGAGATGCCGCTCAGGGTGTCGTTGCTCTTGCTGCTGGGGCTCTGGACTCTCCGGCTAGAGTATCCTGCAAGGAGCAGAAGGGCAGGCGTCGCACAGGCATCCTATGTGGCCCTTGTACAGGCTGCTCCCCTGCTGGGCCACCTTCCCCTTCTTCCTCATCTGGGAACCGGTCCTGACCTTCTAAGTAGGGTAACAGCGGGACCCCGAGGGTGTGCACTGAGCAGAACAGGGTTTCGCCATGTTAGCCAAGCTGGTCTTGAACTCCTGGGGCTCAAGCAATACCTTGGCCTCCCAAAGTGCAGGATTATAGGCATGAGCCACCATGCCCCACCTTTTGCATATTTTTAAAAGTTGTTGCCTCATATCCCTTTTGGAAGGTGGAAAATTCTAAACCAGTCGCTCAATCAGCAGCCCAGAGAAGGCTAAGTGAAGAGGCAGAAAAGCAGATGAACCTCGTTCTCAGCTTGTCTGGCAGATTCTGGGCTCCTCCCCTGGGCCTGGGCCTGTACCCAGTGGCAGGGAGTGGCAGGGATGTGATCGTGAGCAGGACAAGGAGGGCCCTGCGCTCTTCTGTTGCTCCAGCCTGGGCAACAACAGGGTCAGACTCTGTCTCAAAAAAAAATAAAAAGTTGTTTTTTTGTGAGACAGTTTCGCTCTTCTTGCCCAGGCTGGAGTGCAATGGTACAATCTCAGCTCACCACAACTTCTGCCTCCTGGTTCAAGCGATTCTCCTGCTTCAGCCTCCCGCCGAGTAGCTGGGATAACAGACATGCGCCACCACACCTGGCTAGTTTTGTATTTTTAGTAGACATGGGGTTTCTCCATGTTGGTCAGGCTGGTCTCGAACTCCCAACCTCAGGTGATCCATCTGTCTTAGCCTCCCAGTGATGGGATAACAAGCATGAACCACCATCCCTGGCATAAAAATTTTTAAATAAAATACACATGAAAGGTTATTTTTTAAAATAGAGACAGGGCTGGGTGCAGTGCCTCATGCCTGTTATCCCAGCACTTTGAGAGGCCGAGGCAGGCAGATCACATGAGGTTAGGAGTTCAAAACCAGCCCGGCCCACATGGTGAAACCCCATCTCTTCTAAAAATACAAAAAATTAGATAGGTGTGGTGGCACCTGCTTGTAATCCCAGCCACTTGGGAGGCTGAGGCAGGAGAATCCTCGAACACAGGAAGCAGAGGCTGCAATGAACTGAGATTGTGCCAATGCACTCCAGCTTAAGTGACAGAGTGAGACTCTGTCTCAAACAAAATAAAACAAAAAAAGCCGGGTATGGTGGTGCACGCCTGTACTCCCAACTTCTGGGATGTGAAGGCAGGCAGATCACTTGAGGTCAGGAGTTCAAGACCAGCCTGGCCAACATAGTAAACCCCCCATCTCGAGTAAAAATATAAAATTAGCCAGGTGTGGTGACTTGCGCCTGTAATCTCAGATACTGGAGTGGCTGAGGCAGGAGAATCACTTGAACCTGGAAATCAGAGGTTACAGTGAGCTGAGATTGCACCACTGCACTCCAGTCTAGGTGACACAGCGAGACTCTGTCTCCAAAAAAAAAAGAGAGAGAGAGGGAGAGACAGCGCCTCCATATATCACCCGGGCTGGTCTCAAACTCCTGGGCTCAAGTGATCCACCAGCCTTGGTCTCCAAAAGTGCTGGGATGACGGGTACAAGCCACCACACATGGTCAAGATTTTTTAGAAGTAAGCAAAGTAGGGAAGAGAAAATACAGTGAAATAAGAGCCGGCAGAAAGGGACAGTGCATGGAAGCTAAAGGCTGTGCAGATGACGCCAGGCTTCCCAGGACAACCGGAAACTCAGCTGCCTCGGCCTCTCAGGGTCCCCTTTTATATTAGTCTCAAGACTTCTTTTTCCGGCCAGGGTCGGTGACTCACACCTATAATCCTCACACTTTGGGAGGCCAAGGCAGGGGGATGACGAGGTCAGGAGTTCAAGATCAGCCTGACTAACATGATGAAACCCCGTCTCTACTAAATACGCAAAAAAATTAGCCAGGCATGGTGGCATTCACCTGTAATCCCAGCTACCTGGGAGGCTGAGGTAGGGGAATTGCTTGAACCACCGAGGCAGAGGTTGTGGAGGTTGCAGTGAGCCAAGATTGCACCACTGCACTCCAGCCTGGGCGATGGAGTAAGACTGTCTCAAAAAAAAAAAGACTTCTTTTTCCAATTCTTTTTTGAGACAGTCTGGCTCTGTCACCAGGCACAATCTTGGCTCACTGCATCCCAGGTTCAAGCAATTCCCCTCCCTCAGCCTCCCAAGTAGCTGGGATTACAGGCTTGTGACACCACCTCTGGCTAATTTTTGTATTTTTAGTAGAGATGGAGTTTCACCAAGTTGGCCAGGATGGTCTCGATCTCTTGACCTCATGATCCGCCCACCGTGCCCTCCCAAAGTGCTGGGACTACAGGCGTGAGCCACCACGCCCAGCCGCTTTTTTTCCAATTCTAAAGATAATACTTTCCTTTTGCAACAATAATACACAATTCAAATTTATTTTCACAGAAGGAGGCTTTTGCTTTTTCTTATTTATTTATTTTTTTTAATAGAAACAGGACCTCTCTATGTTGTCCAGGCTGGTCTTGAACTCCTGGCCTCAAAGAATCCTCCTGCCTCCCAAAGTGCTGGAATTACAGGTATGAGCCACCACACCTGGCCAACTTTTGTTTCTTTCTCTTTTAAAAAAAAATTATTTAGATCATATCCAGTTTGGGAAAAAAGAAATTAAAAAATAAAAAATAAATTGTTTAGAGAAACATGCCGGGCATGGTGGCTCATGCCTGTAATCCCAGCACTTTGGGAGGCCGAGGTGGGTGGATCACGAGGTCAGGAGTTCGAGACCAGCCTGATCAACATGGTGAAACCCCGTCTTTAAAAAAAAAAAAAAAGGGGCCAGGCGCGGTGGCTCACGTCTGTAATCCCAGCACTTTGGGAGGCCGAGGCAGGCGGATCATAAGGTCAAGAGATCGAGACCATCCTGGTCAACATAGTGAAACCCCGTCCTACCAAAAATACAAAAAACTAGCTGGGCATGGTGGCGCGTGCCTGTAATCCCAGCTACTCGGGAGGCTGAGGCAGGAGAATTGCCTGAACCCAGGAGGCGGAGGTTGCGGTGAGCCGAGATCGCGCCATTGCACTCCAGCCTGGGGTAACAAGAGCAAAACTCCGTCCCAAAAAAAAAAAAAAAAGAGAGAGAAACAGGGTTTCCCTATGTTGCCCAGGATAGTCTCAAACTCCTGTACTCAAATGATCCTCCCACCTTGGCATCCCAAAGCACTGGAATTACAGGTGTGAGTCTCCATATCCCCCCGCTTTTTTTTCCCTTCAAGACGGAGTTTCATTCTTGTTGCCCAGGCTGGAGTGCAACGGCATGATCTCGGCTCACTGCAACCTCTGCCTCCCAGCTTCAAGTGATTCTCCTGCCTCAGCCTCCCTAGTAGCTGGGATTACAGGTGCACACCGCCATGCTGTGCTAATTTTTTTTTGTATTTTTAGTAGAGACAGTTTTGCCACATTGGCCAGGCTGGTCTTGAACTCCTGAGCTCAGGTAATCCACCTACCCTCGCCTCCCAAAGTGCTGGGATTACAGGTGTGAGCCACTGCACCTGGCCTTCGCCTTTTTTTTTTTTTTTTTTTTTTTTGATATGGAGTCTCACTTTTATTGCCCAGGCTGGAGTACAATGGTGCAATCTCCGTTTACGGCAACCTCCACCTCCCGGGTTCAAGTGATTCTCCTGCCTCAGCCTCCCAAGTAGCTGGAATTACAGGCACCCGCTACCACGCCCGGCTAATTTTTTGTATTTTTAGTAGAGACAGGGTTTCACTATGTTGATCAGGCTAGTCATGAACTCCTGACCTCAGACGATCCACCCACCTTAGCCTCCCAAAGTGCTGGGATTACAGACATGAGCCACAGTGCCTGGACTCTCTTTTTTTTTTTTTTTTTGAGACAGTCTCGGCCGGGCGCGGTGGCTCAAGCCTGTAATCCCAGCACTTTGGGAGGCCGAGGCGGGTGGATCACGAGGTCGAGAGATCGAGACCATCCTGGTCAACATGGTGAAACTCCGTCTCTACTAAAAATACAAAAAACTAGCTGGGCGTGGTGGCACGTGCCTGTAATCCCAGCTACTCAGGAGGCTGAGGCAGGAGAATTGCCTGAGCCCAGGAGGCGGAGGTTGCGGTGAGCCGAGATCGCGCCATTGCACTCCAGCCTGGGTAACAAGAGCGAAACTCCGTCTCAAAAAAAAAAAAAAAAAAAAAGAGACAGCCTCTGTTCATAGCCCAAGCTGGAGTGATCTCAACTCACTGCAACTTCCCCTACCTGGGTTCAAGCAATCTTCCTGCCTCAGCCACCTGAGTAGCTGGGATTACAAGCATGCAACACCGAGCCTGACTAATTTTTGTATTTTTGGTAGTGGGGGATTTCACCATATTGGCCAGGCTGGTCTCGAACTCCTGACCTCAGGTGATTGGCCCACCGCAGCCTCCCAAAGTGCTGGGATTACAGGCTTCAGCCACCGAGCCCAGCCTGCCGTACAAGTTTTTTACAACCACACCAGCAGCCACAAAGCTGATCAGTGACTACCAGAGCTGGAGTAGGAGGGGGGCTGACTAAGGACGCAGGGCATTTAGGCATTTAGAAAGTAACGGAACAGTTTTTTTTAATTTTTATATTTTTTTAGTTTTTTTTCTTTAAGACTAGTTAAGTATAGCAGTGAGAAGCAGGGAAAAAGAGTAGAAGGATGGCTGGGCACAGTAGTTCACGCCTGTAATCCCAGCACTTTGGGAGGCCGAGGCAGGCAGATCACCTGAGCTCAAGAGTTCGAGACCATCTTGGCCAACATGGTGAAACCCCATCTCTACTAAAAATACAAAAATTAGCCAGGCATGGTGGCACATGCCTGTAGTCCCAGTTACTCGAGAGCCTGAGGCAGGAGAATCACTTGAACCTGGGAGGCAGAGGTTGCAGTGAACCAAGATCTCGACATCGCCCTCCAGCCTGGGTGGCAGAGTGAGACTCCACGTCAAAAAAAAAAAAAAGAGCGTCGAAGGAGGAGTGTGATCTGTGACTGAGCAATCGACTGAATGAACTCACTACCTTCCAACCAGCTGAATGATTCCTAACCATGGTGGTGATCAGATGATTCCACATGTGTGAAAGACCACACAACAGTATGCTAAAAAGCCTGAATCTTAGTGCATGCAAATTAAACCTCATTTTTTTTTTTTTTTTTTTTTTTTCTGTATTTTTAGTAGAGACAGGGTTTCACTATGTTGGCCAGGCTGGTCTTGAACTCTTGGACTCAAGTGATTCACTCACCTCGGCCTCCCAAAGAGCTGGGATTACAGGGGTGAGCCACCGTGCCCAACTCTTAAACCTCAATTTTTAAGAGAGAAGGGGACGGGAGGAATCCTGCATGGTTCAAGAACCACACGGCTCTTCCTGCTCCTCAGCCTGTGGAACATCTCTCTCTGGACCCAGGAGCCACACCCCCGACCCCCTCTGGACCCAGGTGCTCCCAAAGGGTCCCCAGCCAATGAGAACAACCAAAACCACCACCACCGACAGAGCACATGCGTCCAACAGCGTCACCCTCCACTGCAGTGACTGGAGGAAGGAACGCTACTGTCATCCTACTCATGGAGGAGGGGACCTTGGCTCTGACACAGGAGTCACTAGCCCAAGATCCCAGGGCAGAGAGTGGCCCAGCTGGGCTATGACCCCAGGATGTCACCCCAGGTCAGGCCATGCCCACCACCTCACACCTACCTTTCTTCATGGAAGGGACCTTCCTGGCCATGAGGATGGGGAGAGGCACCGCGGCCAGTTGCTCTCCTCCCATCTCGGGGCCAACCTGCTTCTTCCTCCTCCGTCGCCTCTTCAGCTGGTGGGCAGCCAGGGCCAGGGCCACAGTCCCTAGGGCTGTGGCAAAGAGGACTTTCCGCAGGCCTGGCGTCAAACGTAGCTGAGAGAATGCAGACTGCAGGGAAGAGGGGGTGCAGCCGGTTATACCTCCCTGGGCAAGGTCCAAGGCAACAGGCCCGCCCCAGGGCACCTCAGGGACAGGACGCACACCGCCCTCCATACACATCTGCTGCCCAGAGGAGTGACTGAGAGGCAGCTGCCCTAGACAGGGAAACTGACCAGCCTCCCGGTAACACAGACCACAAAGACATTAAGATGGCAAGATGCGGCCGGGCGTGGTGGCTCAAGCCTGTAATCCCAGCTACTCAGGAGGCTGAGGCAGGAGAATTGCCTGAACCCAGGGGGCGGAGGTTGCGGTGAGCCAAGATCGCGCCATTGCACTCCAGCCTGGGTAACAAGAGTGAAACTCCGTCTCAAAAAAAAAAAAGATGGCAAGATGCCCGTGCCGAGGAGGTGACGTCTGGGCTCCGGCACCCAAGATCACACTAGCTACAGTGAGTAAGCTAGGACCTAGCCTGGGGCACCCATCTGAGTCCCCATCATTTCCAGACGAGGAACCTGAGGCTTGTCCAGGTGAAGATATGTGCTCAAGGTGACAGAGACAGACATGAAACCCAGATTTGCTGGCCTGTTTCTTAGCGATCCCTCAGAGATGACCCTTACTCACCCGCCACCTCATCTGAACACTTCCTTCGGCTGCACCCTCACCCTCTGACCCCAGGAGGACTGCCCCTCAGGTGGGACTGTACCCCACAGGACAGAGCTTTAAGAAGGGTCAAGAGGCCAGGCGCGGTGGCTCACGCCTGTAATCCCAGCACTTTGGGAAGCCGAGGAGAGTGGATCACGAGGTCAAGAGAACAAGACCATCCTGGTCAACATGGTGAAACCCCATCTCTACTAAAAATACAAAAAATTAGGCCGGGCGTGGTGGCTCAAGCCTGTAATCCCAGCACTTTGGGAGGCCGAGGCGGGTGGATCACGAGGTCGAGAGATCGAGACCATCCTGGTCAACATGGTGAAACCCCGTCTCTACTAAAAATACAAAAAATTAGCTGGGCATGGTGGCGCGTGCCTATAATCCCAGCTACTCAGGAGGCTGAGGCAGGAGAATTGCCTGAACCCAGGAGGCGGAGGTTGCGGTGAGCCAAGATCACGTCATTGCACTCCAGACTGGGTAACAAGAGCGAAACTCTGTCTCAAAAAAAAAAAATACAAAAAATTAGCTGGGCATGGTGGCGGGTGCCTGTAATCCCAGCTACTCAGGAGGCTGAGGCAGGAGAATCTCCTGAACCCAGGAGGCAGAGGTTTCGGTGAGCCGAGATTGCGCCATTGCACTCCAGCCTGGGTAACAAGAGCGAAACTCTGTCTCCAAAAAAAAAAAAAAGAAGGGTCAAGAGCCCAGTCAGCCATAAATATGGGAGTTGTCAGCGAGGGCATTATTGACTTTTTTTTTAGACTGAATAACTGAGGTCAAGAGTTCATATAGGTCCAGGTGCAGAGGCTCATGCCTGTAATCCCAGCACTTTGGGAGGCCAAGGTGAGTGGATGGCTTGAGCCCAGGAGTTTAAGACCAGCCTAGGCAACACAGCAAGACCCCATTTCTATTAAAAAAAAAAAAAAAAAAAAAAATTTTTTTTCTTTTTTTTTTTTTTTTTTGAGACAAAGTCTTACTCTGTCACCCAGGCTGGAGTGCAGTGGCATGATCTCGGCTCACTGCAGCCTCCACCTCCCAGGTTCAAGCAGTCTTCCTGCCTCAGCCTCCCAACTGGCTGAGACTACAGGCACCATGCCTGGATAATTTTTGTATTTTTTCTTTTAAAAAATAACTGACTTTATTTTATTTTTTTATTTTTATTTTTTATTTATTTTTAAAGATGGGGTTTCACCATATTGGTCAGGCTGGTCTCGAACTCCTGACCTCAGGTGATCCGCCCACCTCAGCCTCCCAAAGTGCTGGGATTACAGGCATGCGCCACCGCGCCCGGTAATTTTTTTTTTTTTTTTTTTTTTATCGGAGTTTCACTCTTGTTACCCAGGCTGGAGTGCAATGGCGCGATCTCGGCTCACCGCAACCCCCGCCTCCTGGGTTCAAGCAATTCTCCTGCCTCAGCCTCCTGAGTAGCTGGGATTACAGGCACACGCCACCATGCCCAGCTGATTTTTTTTTGTTTTTTTTTGTTTTTTGTTTTTTGTTTTTTTGAGACGGAGTTTCACTCTTGTTACCCAGGCTGGAGTGCAATGGCGCGATCTCGGCTCACTACAACCTCCGCCTCCTGGGTTCAAGCAATTCTCCTGCCTCAGCCTCCTGAGTACCTGGGATTACAGGCACGTGCCACCATGCCCAGCTAATTTTTTGTATCTTTAGTAGAGACGGGGTTTCACCATGTTGACCGGGATGGTCTCGATCTCTCGACCTCGTGATCCACCCGCCTCGGCCTCCCAAAGTGCTGGGATTACAGGCTTGAGCCACTGCGCCCGGCCAAGTAATTTTTGTATTTTTAGTAGAGACAGGGTATCATCATATTGGTCAGGCTGGTCTTGAACTCCTGACGACAGGTGATCTGCCCCCCTCAGCCCCCAAAGTGCTGGGATTATAGGCATGAGCCACTGTGCCCAGCCAAAACAATTTTTTAAATTAATTTTTTTAAAAAAGAGTTTATATAGTCTCAGGGTAACGAATAGGCCTGAAGCCCCAGACAGCAAACCCCATCCAGAGGAGACACCACACACCTAGGAAAGCAAGAGTGAGGACTCCGCGCTCCTGTACCCGGAGGGGCTCTGGGCTGGGCATTGAAGTGTTTCACAGATCAAAAGTACAACCCACCCCATCCTCACCTGCCCAAACGTCGTGTAGAGGAACACGGGGATCTCGGCCACGGTCATGGCCAGGGCCTGGATCATGGACGTGCCCTCAGCCCTCCGGAACGCCATGGCAGGGCCAATGCCCCCGGCAAAGCCCTCAGGGCCAAGAGCTTCCAAGGAGAACGTCTTCAACTGGTTGCCAGCTGGGTCCTGGGCACCATCCACACCCCAGAAGGACAGGGACGCACATACCAGAGGGCCCCTCCGCAGAGCTAAGAGACAGATGACCAAGTCAGACAAGAGAATGTGCACACAGAAACACACAGAAATGTACACAAGAGCTCCATGGGGGATGAGGCGGGAGCAAACCTTGCATCTGGAACCCCAGGCCTGGAATCAGGTCCCAGGCCTCTGCCTGGGGCAGCCCCACGCCCACGGACCCTCCGACTACCAGGGACCCTGTGAACAGGAACATTTCTGGCCGGCCAGCCCTGGAGAGGACCCAAAACCTGGAGCTGAACAGGTCACTCTTGAACTCAGGGCTTTAAACCACATTTTCTCTACCTCTTTCAAACCATGGACCATTTGCTAAGTAAAGATGTCAGGCACCAGACTAAGAATCGTTGCATCACAAAGTCAAGAATGTTTTCGCCAGGCGCGGTGGCTCAAGCCTGTAATCCCAGCACTTTGGGAGGCCGAGGCGGGTGGATCACGAGGTCGAGAGATCGAGACCATCCTGGTCAACATGGTGAAACCCCGTCTCTACTAAAAGTGCAAAAAATTAGCTGGGCATGGTGGCACGTGCCTGTAATCCCAGCTACTCAGGAGGCTGAGGCAGGAGAATTGCCTGAGCCCAGGAGGCGGAGGTTGCGGTGAGCCGAGATCGTGCCATTGCACTCCAGCCTGGGTAACAAGGGCGAAACTCCGTCTCAAAAAAAAAAAAAATGTTTTCTTTCCAGTGGACTGTTGAAGACAGCAGAATATCTATCTCCCTGGATAAGAAAAGCTACTCCAGGCCAGGCACGGTGGCTCACACCTGTAATCCCAGCACTTTGGAAGGCTGAGGCAGGCAGATCACTTGAGGTCAGAAGTTCAAGATCAGCCTGGCCAACACAGAAAAACCCCATCTCTACTAAAAATACAAAATTGGCCAGGTGCAGTGGCTCACACCTGTAATCCAGGTAGTTTGGGTGGCCGAGGTGGGTGGATCACCTGTGGTCAGGAGTCTGAGACCAGCCTGGCCAACATGATGAAACCCCATCTCTACTAAAAATACAAACAATATCTGGGTGAGGTGGCCTGCACCTGTAATCCCAGCCTACTCAAGAGGCTGAGGCAGGATAATCGCTTGAACCTGGAGGCGGAGGCTGCAGTGAGCCAAGATTGCGCCACTGCACTCTAGCCTGGGCAAGAAGAGCAAAACTCCACCTCAAAAAAATAAAAAACAAAAGAAAAAAACCTCTCTCTGAAGGCACCATGGAAGGAAATAAATAAATAAATAAATATAAAAGACAAAAACTAGGCCGGGTGTGGTGGCTCAAGCCTGTAATCCCAGCACTTTGGGAGGCCGAGGCAGGTGGATCACGAGGTCGAGAGATCGAGACCATCCTGGTCAACATGGTGAAACCCCGTCTCTACTAAAAATACAAAAAATTAGCTGGGCATGGTGGCTCGTGCCTGTAATCCCAGCTACTCAGGAGGCTGAGGCAGGAGAATTGCCTGAACCCAAGAGGCGGAGGTTGCGGTGAGCCGAGATCGCGCCATTGCACTCTAGCCTGGGTAATAAGAGCGAAACTCCATCTCAAAAAAAAAAAAAAAAAAAAGACAAAAACTAACCAGGTGTGGTGGTGCACACCTGTAATCCCAGCTACTTGAGAGGTTGAGGCAGGAGAATCACTTGAACCCAGGAAGCAGAGGTTGCAGTGAGCTGCGATCACACCACTGCACTCCAGCCTGGGCTACAGAGAGAGACTCTGTCTCAAAAAAAAAAAAAAACAGGCTAAGTCAAGAGTCCAAAGTCACACAGCTGGTACATGGTAGAGTCAGACTCTGTACTCAGTGCAACTTTTGCTAAATTTGACAAGGAGCAGGAAGTGGCAAGCCCCAGCAGACCACAGAGTACTGGGCAGCTTTCCCCTGGACCTCAGGAGACACTCCCCCCCACCACACCCCCGGTACCCCATTGCCCCTTCCAAAGGCCAGGAAATAAGTATCTTGATCACACCTAGCCCAGACCCCAGACCCGGAAGGGTCCTCCCCAACTGCCACCCCCAAGCCCAAGGATGCCTTCGAGGTCTCCCAGGACCTCAAGCGGAAGGACACACAGGCCAGGGCAGACCCTGTCTCCCTGGGATAGCGGCCAAAGTCACTGGGCCAGCACAAGAAACAGCTTCTCCCCAGTGAGTGGGAGGAACTGAGGAGCCTGTCAGTCTTGCTCCAGGGCTGGGGGGGTGGGGGGCAGGGAGAGGAAGGGTGGGCAGGATGATACTCTAGGACTAAGGAAGCTTCTAGGTGGTCAAGGGGAGAGACATCCTTCCAGGAAGCTGTGAATGGAGCTACGTGACCTGCAGTGGTCAGGGCCTAGGTTGATACTGCAAGCCACGTCCCTCTACCCATCACCCCACTCCCAGCCTGGCGCAAGTCTCAGAAAGAGGGAAGACAAGAACATCCGAGGGTCAGCAGCTACTATTTCCCAAGCCCTTACTCCAGGCCAGACTGGGAACACACTTTCCACCACAAGCTCTGAGTCCAGTCCTCTGAGAACCCTCACAATGACCAATGTTTATCTCAAGGCTGGGGAAACACGGAGGCTCTGAGATGGAGCTGCCACCTGAGGTCACTGAGTACTAAACAGCCAAGCTGGGGGATCTCAAGGCTGTGGGAGTGTTCCCCAACTGCTGCCTGCTACCACTGCCATGCCGCTTCCAGGCCACACCTGTAGGACTTCTGGGCCCCCAAGTGACAACCCTACATGGCATTAAAGATGAGCCTGAACACATGCTCCAGGGGTGACTGAGGCCCACTGTTTGCAGGAGAGTTCAGAGCGGCCCCTGCTGTCCCCCTGGGAGGCAGAGTCTGCAGGTGCAAGTTAACACCTCAGCACCCAAGCCTGATTCACTTCAGGGATGGATCTAAATCCAGTCAACTCACACCCTGTCCGTCTCCCTGGCACCCTGTCGGTCCCCCAGGCCTAAGGTGAGACGCCTCCTCCTCCTCTCTACCATGAAAAGTCCATGGCAATGTCCCCTATCAAATGGACACTTCGACTCCTGTGCAGGGCCTGGCCTCACTTGGGCAGCCATCTGTCGTGCCCTACAACCTTAATCGGACACCTCCCCGTTCCACCGTCACTACAGCACTTACAACGCCCTCAGCCTGGGTGTCTATGCTTATCATCCCATGCACCTCCACCCCTGCGCTAGACTGCCCCACTAATGACTCTGGCCTGTTCACTCGCTCATTCCGCCTTGACCCGACCAACGTTCCCGACTCCCTTGAGCCAATCTCTGCCCAGTCTTCTATTCACCTCATGCAGGACCCCTCACCAGTCCCACCATGCCGGGCACTGGGCATCCCCGCGCTGGACCTGAGCAATATCCCCGTCTTCAGAAATTGCTCAATTCCAACCCAGACATCTTGGGCAACCCCTTCTCCTCTTGCCTCCCATCGCGGAACATCCCTGAAACTCACCCAGGTACGCTCTGGCGCCGCTCATGGCCCGCACACCTGCTCCTTCCATCCCGCGTGCTTTCCCCGCCCGGGTTCGGGTACCTGTACGCCTGCTCCAATCCCCGCCACGTTCCAGGCCCGGGCATCGTCTCCGTGACCCAAGTACCTTCTCGTCCCATTCCCAAGCAAGGCGCCCTCTCGCACCTTCCCCAGTTCGGGGTACCCACTCATTCCAACCGCGCACCCTCCCGGTCCAGTTGGGCCCGGACACCAGCGCCTACTCGGTCCTCCGTGCAAGCCTCAGTCCCCGGCCCTGCCGCGCTGCCCGCCTTCCTAGGGGGGCTCAGCCCGGGCCGCTACTCACCCGGGATCCCATCGCTGCGGAAGGACAGCGTCTCCTTCCCCCGCGGCTGCGCAACCAAACCAAGGCCGTCAGGGGGCGTGGCCTCGCGCCAGGCCTACCCTTCTCTGGCCAATGAGCATCACTGAGTCGCTCAGGACCGGTGCAGCCTCTGGCCAATGAGGAGGGTGATGTGACCGAGTTGATCCTGCCTCTCCCGCCCTCTTCCCCGCCCCCTAGTGCGGTTGAAGCGCGAAAGTGGTCTCTTCTCTTCTGCTATTGGCCATTCAGATTAGGGTGACCGGGACGGCTGGGTGGGGCGGGGCCACGCTTAAAGGGGCTAAAGCGCAGCAGTCAGGCCTTTAAGGGGCTTTCGGAAAGGAAGCCGAAGCAGGCTGAGCCGTCTTTTTTTTTTTTCCCCTTTATTTTTTGTATTTTTTTGGGGGCTGAGCCGTCTTCTCAGGATCCTCTACTCCTGCTGTTCTCCACAAAGACAAATCCTTCCCACTCTCGAAGCGCCCATTTTCAAACACTACCCCCCTGACTTCCCGCAGCATCCTCACACCGTCGCCACTCTCCTCCCTGTTGTGAGTTGTTTGCAAAAGTGCCAGGTCTCCCCTGCTAGACACCGCCTCTCTGAGAGCTGGAGTCAAGGCGTCTTCAGTTCTGGCCACCTGTGTCTTACACTAAACACCAGGGTTGGAATCAGGCCGACCCCACATGGAGTCAAGTTTTCCCACTAAGCTCTCTTTCCCACTTCCCGCTATGAAACAGGGACGAAATTCTTCCCTTTCCCGTATCGCGGGGCTTTGGTGAGGATGGAAAGAGCACTGCCGGGCGCGGTGGCTCAAGCCTGTAATCCCAGCACTTTAGGAGGCCGAGGCGGGTAGATCAAGAGGTCAAGAGATCGAGACCATCCTGGTCAACATGGTGAAACCCCATCTCTACTAAAAATACAAAAAACTAGCTGGGCATGGTGGTGCATGCCTGTAATCCCAGTTACTCAGGAGGCTGAGGCAGGAGAATTGCCTGAACCCAGGAGGCGGAGGTTGCGGTGAGCCGAGATCGCGCCATTGCACTCCAGTCTGGATAACAAGAGCGAAACTCCGTCTAAAAAAAAAAAAAAAAAGAAAGAAAGAAAAGAAAAAAAGAAAGAGCACTGTGCGTCAGCCCTCCCATAACTGCGAAGAGCTGAGCACAACTACGGTTTCGTTTTTTTGTTTGTTTTTGGAGACGGAGCCCAGGCTGGAGTGCAGTGGCGCGATCTCAACTCACTGCAACTTCCGCCTCCTGGGTTCAAGCAATTCTCTTGCCTCAGTCTCCCGAGTAGCTGGGACTACAGGCGCACGCCGCCACGGGCGGCTAATTTTTTGTATTTTTAGCAGAGATGGGGTTTCCACCATGTTGGCCTGGACGATCTTGATCTGATCTCGTGATCTGCCTGCCTCGGCCTCCCAAAGTGCTGGGATTACAGGCGTGAGACACCGCGCCCGGCCTGTTTTTATTTTCTTGCTGGGACCCATCACCTGACGTGTTATGTATCTGTCTGCCTATGAGGGGAGGAGCCCTGTGTTCACTGCTGCATCCCCGGTGTGTAGAACAGTGTCTGGCACATAAGAGGTCCTCAAGGTGAGTCACTGAAAGAACGAATGACATGTAACTGTATTGATATATGGCTATGGAAGAGGATATGGTTGGATGCTGGTGTTCGCTTAAAAGAAAATCCTAAACCCCTATGGACTGAACAGACCCTGGCGGGGCCAAGGGGACACTAGAGAAACCTTAAAACTGAGTTCTTGGCCGGGCGCGGTGGCTCAAGCCTGTAATCCCAGCACTTTGGGAGGCCGAGCCGGGTGGATCACGAGGTCGAGAGATCGAGACCATCCTGATCAACATGGTGAAACCCCGTCTCTACTAAAAATACAAAAAACTAGCTGGGCATGGTGGTGCGTGCCTGTAATCCCAGCTACTCAGGAGGCTGAGGCAGGAGAATTGCCTGAACCCAGGAGGCGGAGGTTGCGGTGAGCCGAGATCGCGCCATTGCACTCCAGCCTGGGTAACAAGAGCGAAACTCCGTCTCAAAAAAAAAAAAAAAAAAAAAAAAAACTGAGTTCTTGGCCATGACACAAAGGGAGGTCAGACATGATGCATTATACCTCCTCTCTTTAGTAGCTTAGACACAACTGACCAGCATTAATGTTAAAACAGAGATCGGTGGGTGCAATGGCTCACACCTGTAATCCCAGCACTTTGGGAGGCTGAGGCAGGCAGATCACGAGGTCAAGAGTTCGAGACCAGCGTGACCAACATAGTGAAACCCCATCTCTACTAAAAATACAAAAATCAGCCAGGTGTGGTGGCATGTATCTGTAGTCCCAGCTACTCAGGAGGCTGAGGCAGGAGAATCACTTGAACCCGGCAGGTGGAGGTTGCAGTGAGCCAAGACTGCTGCATCACCGCACTCCAGCCTGGGTGACAGAGTGAGACCCTGACTCAAGGAAAAAAAAAAAAAAAAAAGATCATAAGAATGACAGAATACTCTTGGTGGTAATAAGGTATCAAACTGTAAACAAGATATAAGACCATGCCAGGCCGGGTGCGATGGCTCACCCCTGTAATCCCAGCACTTTGGGAGGCCGAGGCGCGTGGATCACGAGGTCAAGAGATCGAGACCATCCTGGTTAACATGGTGAAACCCCGTCTCTACTAAAAATACAAAAAAATTAGCTGGGCATGGTGGCGCGTGCCTGTAATCCCAGCTACTCAGGAGGCTGAGGCAGGAGAATTGCCTGAACCCAGGAGGCGGAGGTTGCAGTGAGCCGAGATCGCGCCATTGCACTCCAGCCTGGGTAACAAGAGCAAAACTCCATCTCAAAAAAAAAAAAAAAAAAAAAAAAAAAGACCATGCCAGGCCGGGGTTAAGTCATGCACCACCTATACTTAAAGAATAAACTGGGCTGGGCGCGGTGGCTCAAGCTTGTAATCCCAGCACTTTGGGAGGCCGAGGTGGGTGGATCACAAGGTCGAGAGATCGAGACCATCCTGGTCAACATGGTGAAACCCCGTCTCTACTAAAAATACAAAAAATTAGCTGGGCATGGTGGTGCGTGCCTGTAATCCCAGCTACTCAGGAGGCTGAGGCAGGAGAATTGCCTGAACCCAGGAGGCGGAGGTTGCGGTGAGCCGAGATCGCGCCATTGCACTCCAGCCTGGGTAACAAGAGCGAAACTCCGTCTCAAAAAAAAAAAAAAAAAAAAAAAAAAAAAAGAATAAACTGTGCGGCCAGGCATGATGGATCACGCCTATAATTTCAGCACTTTGGGAGGAGAAGGCGAGTGGATCACTTGAGGTCAAGAGTTCGAGACCAGCCTGACCAACATGGTGAAATCTCATCACTACTAATATTTAAACAATTAGCCGGGCATGGTGATGTGCACCTGTAATACGAGGTACTCGGGAAGCTGAGGCAGGAAAATTGCTTGAACTTGGGAGGTAGAGGTTGCAGTGACCTGAGATCGTGCCATTGCACTCCAGCCTGGACAATAAGAATGAAAGTTTGTCTCAAAAAAAAAAGTCGGGGGCGCTCGGTGCAGTGGCTCACTCCTGTAATTCCAGCACTGTGGGAGGCCGAGGTGGGTGAATCAGTCAAAGTTAGGAGTTCGAGACCAGCCTGGCCAATGTGGAGAAACCCTGTCCCTACTAAAAATATGAAATTAGCCCGGCATGGTAGCACACGCATGCGCCTGTAGTCCCAGCTACTCGTGAGCCTGAGGCAGGAGAATTGCTTGAACCCAGGAGGCAGAGGTTACAGTGAGTCAAGATTGTGCCATTGCAGTCCAGCCTGGGTTGGACGGAGCGAGACTCCATTTCAAAAAAAAAAGAGGCCAGGTGCGGTGGCTCACGCCTGTAATCTCAGCACTTTGGGAGGCCAAGGCGGGTGGATCACCTGAGGTCAGTTCAAGACCAGCCAGGCCAAAATGGTGAAACCCTGTCTTAGAAAAATAAAGAAGAAGCCGGGCGCGGTGGCTCAAGCCTGTAATCCCAGCACTTTGGGAGGCTGAGGCGGGTGGATCACGAGGTCAAGAGATCGAGACCATCTTGGTCAACATGGTGAAACCCCGTCTCTACTAAAAATACAAAAAATTAGCTGGGCATGGTGGCACGTGCCTGTAATCCCAGCTACTCAGGAGGCTGAGGCAGGAGAATTGCCTGAACCTGGGAGGCGGAGGTTGTGGTGAGCCGAGATCGCACCATTGCACTCCAGCCTGGGTAACAAGAGCGAAACTCCGTCTCAAAAAAAAAAAAAAAAAAAAAGAAAAAAGAAAAATAAAGAAGAAAAGAAAAAAAAAAAGTAAACTGTGCTCTAACTGCCAAAAGGTTTTTATTTTTCTTTAGCAGTGAAACAAGCATTGGCTTCCAATGAAGGATATATTAAATAAATAAATAGACTCCCTCCCTTCCTCCCTCCCTCTATAAAAAAAAAAAAAAGAAAAAAGAAAGAAGGAAAAAAGAAAATAAATAAAAGCGTTGGCCTGGAGATAAGTAGCACTCAAACAACCGCAGCTCACCCAGCTCCCAACACTGACTAACCGAACTCCTACACTACCAGCCTAACTGTAGCCTTCACTGGACAAAAGACTGATTTCAGTTACTCTTCTGGTAAGATCAACAGCAGGGCATGGTAGCTAATGCTGTAACCCCAACGCTTTGGGAGGCTGAGGCGGGAGGATCACTGGAACCCAGGAGTTGTAGATCAGCCAGGTCAACACACAGCAGAACACCTTCTCTACACCTGTGGTCCCAGCTCCTTGGGAGACCGAGGCAGGATGATCAATTGCTTGACGCCAGGAAGTTGAGGCTGCAGTGAGCCGTGATTCTACCACTGCACTCCAGCTTGGTGGCAGAGCAAAACCCTGTCTCAAGAAAGAAGAAGGGGGCCGGGCGTAGTGGCTCACGCCTGTAATCTAAGCACTTTGGAGGCCAAGGCGGGCAGATCACCTGAGGTCAGGAGTTCAAGATTCAAGACCAGCCTGGCCAACATGGTGAAACCTCGTCTTTTAAAAAAAAAGAAAAGATAAGAAAGAAGAAGAATGAGGAGAAGGAGAAGGAGAAGAGACGAGGAAGGAGGAGGAGAAGAAGGAGGAGGAAGAAGAGGAGGAGGAGGAGGAAGGAGAAGAAGAAAAAGGAGGAGGAGGAGGCCGCCAACCATGGACTGGTTCTGGCCAGTTTGCAGAGATTGCCAGTTGTGTGCCTTCATGTCCCTAAAAAATTCTCTACAGGTAGCCAGGCGTAGTGGTTCATGCCTGTAATCCCAGCACTTAGGGAGGCCAAGGTGGCTGGATCACAAGATCAGGAGATCAAGACCATGCTGGCCAACATGGTGAAATCCTGTCTCTACTAAAAACACAAAAATTAGCTGGGTGTGGTGGTGTATGCCTGTAATCCTAGCTATTTGGGAGGCTGAGGCAGGAGAATCGCTTGAACCCAGGAGGCAGATGTTGCAGTGAGCCAAGATCATGCTGCTGCACTCCAGCCGGGTAACAGAGCAAGACTCTGTCTCAAAAAAAAAAAATCCTGGGCCGGGCGCGGTGGCTCACGCCTGTAATCCCAGCACTTTGGGAGGCCAGGGCGGGTGGATCATGAGGTCAAGAGATCGAAACCATCCTGGTCAACATGGTGAAAACCCATCTCTACTAAAAATATTAAAAAATTAGCTGGGCATGGTGGCACGTGCCTGTAATCCCAGCTACTCAGGAGGCTGAGGCAGGAGAATTGCTTGAACCCAGGAGACGGAGGTTGTGGTGAGCCAAGATCGTGCCATTGTACTCCAGCCTGGGTAACAAGAGTGAAACTCTGTCTCAAAAGAAAAAAAAAGCCGGGCGCGGTGGCTCAAGCCTGTAATCCCAGCACTTTGGGAGGCTGAGGCGGGTGGATCACGAGGTCAAGAGATTGAGACCATCCTGGTCAACATGGTGAAACCCCGTCTCTTCCAAAAATACAAAAAATTAGCTGGGCATGGTGGCGCGTGCCTGTAATCCCAGCTACTCAGGAGGCTGAGGCAGGAGAATTGCTAAGAAGAACGAAACTCCGTCTCAAAAGAAAAAAAAAAAAATCCTGGACATATAGGGCCTAGTTATAATACATCTAAACGTTAATTCATTGCAAACTGAGCATGGGACCACCTTGATGAATATTCATAGCCACCTCCTGTAAGCTGCTGAATATGTATGTTTAGCCAACTCATTCAGCATAAAGCTCCTACCCCAACTCCTCCTCCTTCCAGCTGCCTGTCTCTGCTCTTCCCCTGGAGGTGATGTAGGATTTTTTTCTTGACCTCTTTGTTGAATGTGTCATTGTGGTGCCCTGTCTACTCTACCCGCCATACTCAACCCGGTGCGGGAGGGAGCAGGTGAGTTAGCCAGGGCAGGATCCGGCTGGCCGCTTTGGGCGTGGGCAGAAGGAGGCTCCATGCAGGCCCCGAGGCGGTGCCTAGGTCAGGGTGCTTGCAAACTTTGAAACCCCAGAGGGCATGTTACAATGCTCTCTTAGCTCCAGTGCGTTTTCAGCTAGGCTCCTTGCCTTGTTACCTGCGGTGGCTGCCCTCAGCCAGTGAGGGCAAAGGGCCAGTATGACAGCCTTTTTTGGGTACCCACACTTGTTGGGTCCTGAGCTCTCATCTGGTGTCCAAGAAGATTGAGGTCACCTGGATACCTGAAAAATAGTGAAGGAGGAGAGTTTTATTAAGCAGTAGAAATGGTTCTCAGCAGAGAGGGGAGCTGGAGAGGAGATGGGACAGGCAGGTAATCTTCCCTTGAAGTCTGGCCGGCTCCTGCTGGCTCTTCCCTGTAGTCAAGCCATCTCCGCAGAGTTAAGCCATCTCTTCTCTGAAGTACAGCCATTCCTCTGAAGTGAAGTTGCCTCTCTCCAGTCAAGCCACTTCCCTCCCCTATCAGCTGAGTCTGGGGTCTTTATAAGTAAAGGATGGGAGGTCGGGTGGGCTGTAGGTAGTTTTGGAAAAAGCAACATTTGATTGATTAAAAGACTATTCAGAAAGAACCAACCAGGAGAGAGCAGTCGAACAAGGATGGAAGCTGTCACTTTGGGCCAGAGGATTCAGGCTTTTCAGCTCAAAGGCCGGGTTTTGCCAGGGACCAGACCTTGTCTGCCTGGTACTTCTCTACTTCCTGCTCTGTTAGAGGCATGCTGCCCAGCTTGTGGGATGGTCACCTTGCAGTCTGTACCTTTTTATAAGAAATAAAATCTTCTTTCCTTCTCTATATGTACACATCTTGTTCTTGTCGTTTTTTCAGATAAATTCTTGCTCCTGTTGCCCAGGCTGGAGTGCAATAGCGAAATCTAGGCACACTGCAACCACCACCTCCTGGGTTCAAGCAATTCTCCTGTCTCACCCTCCTGAGTAGCTAGGATTACAGGTATGCACCACCATGCCCAGCTAATTTTGTATTTTTAATAGAGACGGGGTTTCACCATGTTGATCAGGCTGACCTTGAACTCCCAACTTTAGGTGACCCACCTGCCTCAGCCTTCCAAAGTGCTAGGATTACATGCATGAGCCACTGCTCCTGGCCCATCTTGATTTTTAAACACTGGCTAAATGAATGATATAGTCAGCTATAAACAGATACTAGTAAATAAGTCCATGATCAATACAGACAAATAGAAACACATAACAAACACAGAAACAGAAACACAGAGAAACAGTTGATGAATTGCAGATGTGTGAATGACAAGAAAGTTGATGAAGGCAATATACACTTACTGGCCCAAGTACATGACAGGTGGGTCCAGGCAGGTGGAGTTCTGAAAGCTCCCAGGTGATTTAATGTAAAAGCCATTGACTTGTTGATCCAGAACCAGGGTTGGGAGAGGGACCAGGTCTGGATTTTGAACAAGAACCCAGGTGACTTGAGGCTCACCTGCAAACCCAGGCTGGGACAGGAGATAGAAACTGGGGTAAGAGGCTGGGTGTGGTGGCTCATGTCTGTAATCCCAGCACTTTGGGAGGCAAAGAAGGGTGGATCACGAGGTCAAGAGATCGTCACCATCCTGGCCAACGTGGTGAAACCCCGTCTCTACTAAAAATACAAAAATTAGCCAGGTATGTTGGTGCATGCCTGTAGTCCCAGCTAGTCAGGAGCTGAGACAGGAGAATCGCTTGAACTCGGGAGGCGGAGGTTGCAGTGAGCCAAGATCACGCCACTGTACTCCAGCCTGGTGACAGAGCTAGACTCCCTCTCAAAAAAAAAAAAAAAAAAGAAAGAAAGAAAAGAAACTGGGGTAAGTATAGAAAGATGAACAAAGCCAGGGAGAAGAAGGTACAGCTCAGGAACAGAGCTCTCCACTGGGTTCAGAGATGAAGCCAAGGCTGGGCACAGTGGCTCATGCCTGTAATCCCAGCACTTTGGGAGGCCGAGGCGGGCAGATCACTTGAGGTCAGGAGTTTGAGACCAGCCTGGCCAACGTGGCAAAACCCCATCTCTACTAAAAATACAAAAGTTCGCCAGGCGTGGTGGCGCAGGCCTGTAATCCCAATTACTCTGGAGGCAGAGTAGAATTTGGGAGGCAGAAGTTGCAGATGGTGCCACTGCACTCCAGCCTTGGTGAAAGAGTAAAACTACATCTCAAAAAAAAAAAAAAAAAAAAGATGAAACCTAGAGGTCACAGCAAGGAGAGGTGAAGACCAGTACAAAGCCTCCTCTCAAGACCTGGGGGAAGATATTTTCGGGCAGGAGCACCTGCAGGTCATCTCATTGCTTGGGGCTGGGTTCAAGGTTATCACATGTCTGTGCCTTCAGGGCAGTTCATTCTCTCCCCCTGACAATGACCCAATCTTTGACCTCCTCCTCTCACCACACAGGGGGCTCCAGGCTCCAGCCCCAGTACCCCCTCCCTTTGCATGACCACCCCTACAACCCTTCTCCAATTTGGGGGAGCCGCAAGACCTCCCAGGCTGACAAACGGCTGTTCCAGCAGTGGAGGGCAAGTCCCAAGCCTGTCTCTGGCTCAGTCACCAAGATCAGGGCAGAATAGAGGAGGAGAGGTCAGAAGGGAGGAGTAATCGTAGGAAACTCAAGGGAAACGGAGTGAAAAGGGAAGGAGGCGGTGTGAATAAAGAGGAGAGGAAGAGGCACAGATAGGGGAGAGGTAGCAGGCATGGGTGATGGGATGAGACAGCAAGAGAGGCCCATTTTAGAGACCTATTGCACAGATTTGTGACTTTGTCTATCTATTGCACACTTAGTGACTTTGGGAGGCTGCAGTAGGCAGATTGCCTGAGATAAGGAGTTCAACACCACCCTGGTAACATGGCAAAACCTTGTCTCTACTAAAGTACAAAAAATTAGTCGGGCATGAAGGGGGACACCTGTAGTCCCAGCCACTCGGGAGGCTGAGACAGGAGAATCTCTTGAGTCAGGGAGGCGGAGGTTGCAGTGAGCAGAGATGGCGCCACTGCACTCCAGCCTGGGCGACATAGCAAGAGTCTGTCTCCAAAAAGAAAAAGCATTGCATATTTCAAAATTGCTAAAATAGTACGTTTGAAATGTTCTCACCACAAAAAAAGTAGGTGAGGTGATGGACATGTTAAGTAACTTGATTTCATCATTCCACAATTTCATCATCTTGTAGGCCGTAAAGAAACACTTATTTATCAATTAAAAATTTTGAAAAGCATTCGTAAGATGGCAAATAATATGTAATTAAGGTGTGCACCTGCAATCATTTAAGAGCACATGTGTTCCAGTTTTAGTAATAATTGTAGTAAAAGGGAAAAAGAGGCCGGCCCAAGCTGCCGTGGCAGGCGCAGGGGGGCAGCAGCGAGCCACCACACGGCTACCTCGCGCGACCCTCGCCCCGCCCCGCTCCGGCCTGGCTCCTGCTCCGCCCCTTTAGCTCCGCCCCCGTGCCGTCTCTCCCCGCCCCTGTCCCTCCAGCCCCGCCCCCGCCAGCTCCGCCAGGCTTCCGCCATCCCCATCCCCGCCCTTTTAGCTCCGCCCCACTGCTGTCCCGCCCTGCCCCGGCGCCGCCAGCTCCGCCCAGAGGCCTCGGCGCCCCGCCCCCTCCGCCCCGCGGCCTCCGCGCCCCGCCCTGCGCGCTCGGGCTGGCTCTGAGGCTGCTGCGGGCCGGCGGGCGGGTACGCGGAGGGCCGGTACCCCGCAGCAGGTGGGCGGGGTGCGGGCGGCGGCGGCGGCGGCTGGGCCGGGGGCTGCCGGCTGAGCTCTGGCGGTGCGCGGCGGCCGTGCGGGCGAGCCATGGACTTCAACATGAAGAAGCTGGCGTCGGACGCGGGCATCTTTTTCACCCGGGCCGTGCAGGTGAGGCCTGGCTCCGCGCCGTACACACGGGGCCCGGATGTGGGGCGGGCGGGGAGCACCCTGCGGCAGACGCCTGGGGGCGCGAGGAAGCCCTCCCGGGCTGCTGCTCCCGTCCCCGCCGCGGGCGCACCTCTGCCCCCTTGAGTCCTTGCTGGCCAGAAGAGGGAAAGAGCCCTGGCGGCCTGAGCCGGGCCTTGGCCCCGCTGCCTGGGGCGAGGCACCGGTGCCCACCCTTGGTGCCGGTTGAGTTATCCCGTTCCCCTGGCGGCTGCCCAGCCGAAGAGGGGAAGAGGCACCGTCTGGTTCCTACCTCTCTGCCCTTTTCCAGCAGTGACTGGCGCCTGGCGGGGCATTTAGCGGCCTGGGTGCCAGGCCCAGGGACTCATGGTCCGCCACAACCCCTTCTCCGAGCCTCAGTCTCTGCACCTGTGCAATGGGCGGGTGGTGCCATGAGTCTCTCAGGGCCATTTCGCACACTTGGATAGTCAGGCCGGAAGCCAGCAGCTGTTTCCTTTCTGCTCCACGGGAGGTCTGTTTCCTTAGTCCCTAGGCCTGGGGGATGGGGAGAGGGCTGGGGTCTGGCTGGGAAGCTGTCCAAGCCCATGATGCGGAAATTGGAACAGGTCTTATTTGTTTAGGGGCAGAGAGAGAAACAGGCAACTCAATAACATGGAAAGACCTAGGATCAGGTGTGGGTGGAAATATGCCCTCCTGTGACCTTGGGGGAGGGGCCTTCACCTCACTGGGCCTCAGTTTCTCAATCTGAAAAATGGGATCAGTATTCCTGCTTCCCGGGACAGATGCGAGGATTCTGTGGGACCGTGCGTATGTGTGCTCACCAAAGGCAAGCTCATGATCGGTGTTAGCGTGGTTAGGATTGCACCTGTGCGGCATGTGACCTTGAGCAAATCACTTCTCTCCGAGCCCCGCCCTCCCCTTCTGTAAATCAGGTGTAACACCGCGGTCATGGGATTCAGTGGGATTCCGCAGGCCTGGGGCTGGCCCATCCCAGGTTCTGGGAGCAGGTCCTGTGGTGTCGTCCTTGCAACTGTTGTTTCTGTTGAGTACAGTTCTCCCCCGACTCTCAACCCCGAACTCCCCTCCCCAGGAGCCCAGACCCAGCCAGCAACCCGTGTAGCCATGTTTACTAGAAAGTGCTGTGTCCCGTTGAGGATTAGCATCCCCGCGAGAATTCACTCCTCAGCGTGTTCCAAGTCTGGTGGACGGCCCCAGCCCTCGTGGAGATGCCAGGATCCCAGAGCCCCTCGGATTGGACGGCCCCAGTCCATCTGGGAGGGGGGAAACCCACTCTGCTGTTGGTATGGCAACCACACTATCTCCCACATCTGGGAAGAACCTGATCTGCCAGTTTCCCTGCTAGGGCTGGGGCCGTGCTGCCTGGCCTGGCCAGGGCTCTCAGGGCCCAGGCAGAGCAGAGCCTAGGTGTGGCTCTGTTTGGTGTGGGCTGGCCCACAGGGTCATTGATACTGGAGTGGGAGCCAGCAGCCAGGCCCCAGCCTCGGGGTGGGAGGCAGGGAGCTGGGAGCTTTATAAATAGAGGCTTTCTGTGCTCCGCACGCCCACCCCCTGCTGCTGCCATCTTCCTGGGAGCAGCCTCGGACTCCAGCACCAAACCCCTTCCCCTTGGCAGGATTGGGGCAGAGTGGCTGGCCAGGGGACAGAGGGACCTGAAATGTGACCTGGCAGGAGAGGCCGCAGAGAAGCTCTGCCTGAGACCAAGCTGGTCTGGACGGGAGTCAGCCAGGAGGGATGGGAGAGGGGTTCTTTATGATCAGTACTGGGCTGCGGAACCTCCCAGCCCCTGCAGGTACTAGTAACAACTTGAAGAGCATCCCCGATTAGCAGGAAACAAGGCCTGGGCCCAGAGATGAGGCCCCAGAGGGCGGGATCCCTTTTGCACGGGTCTCT
Source organism: Saimiri boliviensis (assembly GCF_048565385.1). Taxonomy (NCBI): domain Eukaryota; kingdom Metazoa; phylum Chordata; class Mammalia; order Primates; family Cebidae; genus Saimiri; species Saimiri boliviensis. The sequence goes on along the minus strand of NC_133450.1, from coordinate 221,818,992 downwards.
CTGGGATGGCTTCCTGCAAGGAGGGTCCCTAAACTATGCACAGAAAGTAGGGAGGGGCTTGTGACATTGGTCCTAGTGGCAGGAACACCTCGGATAAGGGCACTGAGGCAAGAAAACCTAAGGCATATTTGGACAAGATGCCAGTGGGGGTGGGAGAGGGCAGCAGGAGTGACAGGAGTAACACTGTAAGGAGTAATTGCCGTAACAGTAATAGTGGTAGAAGTCATCATCATAAAAGCCAGAGAGGTGGTGGCCTTGTCATCGTCAAGCCAGGCAGGCTGCAGCGGACACGCCCTCTAGTTTGGGAAAGCCTGGTAGAACTTTTTCCCTGGGTGGCCGGGGCGGTGGCTCATGCCTGTAATCCCAGCACTTTGGGACACCGACGCAGGGGAGTCACCTGAGCTCGGGAGTCCAAGACCAACCCAACCAACTTGGAGAAACCCCATCTCCACTAAAAATACAGAATTAGCCAGACGTGGTGGCGCTTGCCTGTAATCCTAGCTACTTGGGAGGCTGAGGCAGGGGAGTTGCTTGAACAATTTCTTTTCTTTTCTTTTCTTTTCTTTTCTTTTTTTTTTTTTTTTGTGATGGAGTCTCACTGGAGTGCAATGGTGCAATCTTGGCTCACTGCAACCTCTGCCTCCTGTGTTCAAACGATTATCCTGCCTCAGCCTCCTGAGTAGTTAAGCATGCCACCATGCCTGGGCAGTTTTTTGTTTTGTTTTGTTTTTTTGTATTTTTAGTAGAGACTGGGTTTCACTATTTTAGCCAGGATGGTCTTGATCTCCTGACCTTGTGATCCGCCTGCCTCAGCCTACCAATGTGCTAGGATTGCAGGCGTGAGCCGCCACACCTGACCTGTTTTTTTTTTTTGTTTTTTTTATGAGACGGAGTCTTGCTCTGTCACCCAGGCTGGAGTGCAGTGGTGAGATCTGGGCTCACTGCAACCTCCGCCTCCCGGGTTCAAGCAATTCTCCTGACTCAGCCTCCCAAGTAGCTGATATTACAGGTGCCGGCCACCACACCCAGCTAATTTTTGTATTTTTAGTAGAGATGGGGTTTTGCTATATTGGCCAGGCTGGTCTAGAACTCCTGACCTTGTGATCTGCCCGCCTCAGCCTCCTAAAAGCCCAGCCAAGGCTTTTCATTAATGATGGTGATACGTCCTGACATAGTGACTCATGCCTGTAATCCCAGCACTTTGGGAGGCTGAGGCAGGTGGATTGCCTGAGGTCAGAAGTTTGAGACCAGCCTGGCCAACATGGTGAAACCCCATCTCTACTAAAAACAAAAATTATCTGGGCATGGTGGCAGGCACCTGTAATCCCAGCTACCCGGGAGGCTGAGGCAGGGGAATTGCTTGAGCCTGGGAGACGGAGGTTGCAGTGAGCCAAAATCGTGCCACTGTACTCCAGCCTGGCTAACAGAGCGAGACTTTGTCTCAAAAAAAAAAAAAAAAAAAAAAAAAAGATGGTGATAATAATACTAGCTAACATGTATCAGCCCCATACTGTGTGCTGGCCAAATAGCCTGTGATTTAGATCCTGTGATCTGCATTCTCCAGTCAGAGGATCTCAGGCCCAGAAGGGAGACTTTGCCTCTCCTAGCCTTGGTTTCTTCATTTGGCAAATGGAATGAACACCACTCCCCTCAAAGGACTGGGTGGGCATGGTGCAGGGGGAGGGGCAAGGCTGAGCCCTTACTCGGGAAGATCTGAGTTTGGGGAGTGTGAGGAGCAAGAGGAGGTAGAGTCCGCCAGGGTGGGGGAAGAAGGAGAAGGCCGGGAGCAGCTGGCCCCAGGCAGGAGCTGAGGCCATACCCCTGGCAGCTGGGCCCTCGAAGCCCTGCCGGGAGAAACCCAAGCTCTGCTACATAATTGATGGCTGCTGAGCTCCTGGTGGCTGCCCAGCCCCCCGCCACTGAATCCGACTGCAGCCATGGATGATTCACAGCTGACCCGACTCCGGCATAGTCCAGGCCCTTGCTCAGCCTCAGTGGCAGCATCTGTGAAATGGGAACCAGCCCTCCGTGCGTTAGAGGTTGATGAGGTCAAGAGTGGAAACCCTCAGGGCAGGGCCGGCCAGCAGTGTTTATTGCTCCGTATGTTACTCCTGCAGGTCTTCACTCTGCCGCCACCTTGGGCAAGCCCTTTCCCTTAGCTGGAGAAGGCCTTGGTGTCCGTCTGGAAAGCGGAGACCTGGGTTTCTGGTTGTTCCTAAGTAGCCCCTGTGGCTTCTGTCAGCTTTGAGGAAGACCCATGGGGCATCCTGGGCCCTGGCTGTGCCCAGCTGCTGGCGGTGTGTCTGCCCACCCTCCCAGGTGGCCAAGGCCAACCGTTTGGCCATCCTCCCTCCCCGCAGTGCCCTTCCTTCCCAGATGTCTCTGTGCACATCAGCTCTGGGTACCAGTGCTTTCCATGGGGGAGTCAGGCTGTACCAGATCCAGCCTTTATGTCCACCCATGTCTTTTCTCTTCATCCTCATAACCTATGAGGGAGGTGGTGGTATTCCCTTTTTTCAGCTCAGGAAACCAATGCTCAGAGAGGCAGAGCCCCTTGCCCAAGGTCACACAGCTGGATAGTGGCAGAACTAAGAATCGAATCAGGTTTTCTGGACCTTGGGTTCTTCCCCTCCCTCCCCGGCGCCCTCTGCCTAGCAGCTCCCAGATGCCCGTGGAGCTCCCTGATAGCCCAGACCTTGCTCTGTGCCCCGTTTGTCCCAAGCCCTTTCTACCAAGTCTGCTCCTTCAGAGTCAGGCTCGAAGGACCCTAGGGCTGGCCTCCCCAGGGTTCCTCACCCCACTAAGTTGTGTGCCAGGTTGTGTATGAATGTGCATTTTTGTGGGGAGACAGTCTGTAGCTTTCACTGGATTTCCAAAAGCCGTGATCCGCACACTCTGGTCCAGCCACCTCATTTCACCAAGGGGCAAACAGGGAGGCCCTGCCAGGAACCCTCGGGCCGCTTCCTTGACCCTGGGGCCTGCCTGGGTTCCTGCTGGTGGGGAGGGGCAGTCCTCCCTCTCCCCACCACTCCCCTATCTCCTCCTGAGCCCTCCCCACCCCTTGGCCTTCCCACTGTAGTTCACAGAGGAGAAGTTTGGCCAGGCTGAGAAGACCGAGCTTGATGCCCACTTTGAAAACCTTCTGGCCCGGGCAGACAGCACCAAGAACTGGACAGAGAAGATCCTGAGGCAGACAGAGGTGCTGCTGCAGCCCAACCCCAGTGAGTGTGTGCCGAGCCTGGGAGGGGTGTGTCCAGGGAGGCCTGGCCTACTGTGGCATGGGTACAGCGGGGCTGCAGGCGGGGTTTCAGCTAGACTCTTGGGCTCAAGGCTGTTTAGGAGTGACAGTTCAAAGAAAATGGAAAAAATGAAAAAAAAAAAAAAAAAAAGCCAGGTGCAGTGGCTCACGCCTGTAATCCCAGCACTTTGGGAGGCCGAAGCGGGTGGGTCACCTGAGGTTGGGAGTTCGAGACCAACCTAACCAACATGGAGGAAACTCTGTCTCTACAAAAAAAAAAAAAGATTAAAAAACAGAAAATGGAAGACTCTGTTTTGGGCTGCCAGACACTCCAGGGCAGTGGAAATACTGAATTTTGCACAGAGGAGTTAAATGCCTGGAAGCTAAAACACACGTGGGAGAAGAGGCAGGCAAAACACAAACCTCGTTGGTCTCTTTCTTTTTTTTTTTTTTTTTTTTTTTTAAGACGGAGTCTTGCTCTGTCACCCAGTCTAGAGTAGCACAGTGGCACGATCTCAGCTCACTGCAACCTCCACCTCCTGGGTTCAAGCTATTCTGCTTCAGCCTCCCAAGTAGCGGGGATTACAGGCGTATACCACTACCCTTGGCTAATTTTTGTATTTTTAAAGGAGATGGGGTTTCACCATGTTAGCCAGGCTGGTCTCAAACTCCTGACCTCAAGTCATCCACCCACCTCAGCCTCCCAAAGTGTTGGGATTACAGGCATGAGCCACTGTATTTGGCCCAAACCTGGTCATTTTCAAGAGGCCAGCGAGGCCCAGAGATGAAGAGACTGCCCAGACCACCCCCAGGCAGGCCCCCAGGGTCAAGCACGAGCAACCTGCAGGACTTTCGGCGAAAGGAGGGTGGCTCTGGGTCATGCTGTGTGTCTGCCTGCAAATCTGCTCTGCGGCCAGATAACTTTGAGGGGCCAGGAGGAGGGAACCGTGCAAGCATGTATTACATTTGGTGATCACATTGCTAAGAGAGGAGCGGACGGCCCCGGCTTCCTTCTCTGTAGAGTGCTGGGTCCCTCACAGCAGTTTTGGGGTTGAGGTGGGCATGAGCAAGAGAGTATTCTGGAAGTCAGCAGGCCAGGTGCTCCTTGGGCACGGCCGGGTCTGGGTCTGTTCCTGTTTCATCTTTGGGCTTGGACTGAGGAGCCCTGTGGCTTTGGCTGCTGTCTCCCCACAGGTGCCCGGGTGGAGGAGTTCCTGTATGAGAAGCTGGACAGGAAGGTCCCCTCACGGGTCACCAACGGTGAGCTGCTGGCACAGTACATGGCAGAGGCGGCCGGTGAGCTGGGGCCCACCACCCCCTATGGTGAGCAGGCCTCGCAGCCGGGAATGGGGTCACGGGTGCTCGCTCTCATTCTCCCTCCCTTCCTGTCTTCCTTTACTTCAATAATTATACAAATAATACCTGAATTCGTTCTAAATGTAAACTCTCAACCTATGCAGAAAAAAGTAAAAACTGGAATCTTTTGTTAACCGGTTTTGGTTTGTGTGTGTGGTTTTTTGTTTTGTTTTGTTTTTTTAGACACAGTTTCACTTCATCACCCAGGCTGGAGTGCAGTGGTGTGATCTGGGCTCACTGCAACCTCTGCCTCCCAGGCTCAAGTGATTTTCCTGCCTCAGCCTGCCGAGTAGCTGGGACTGCAGGTGCCTGCCACCACACCTGGCTAATTTTTAGTAGAGACGGGGTTTTACCACGTTTGCTAGGCTGGTCTTGAACTCCTGACCTTAAATTGATCCACCTGCCTCATCTTCCCAAAGTGCTGGGATTACAGGTGTAAGTTACTGTGGCTGGCTTATTTGTGTGTATGTGTGTGTTTTTTTTTTTTTTTTTTTTTTTTTTGAGATAGAGTCTCGCTCTCTGGTCAGCCCAGGCTGGAGTGCAGTGGCACAGTCTCGACTCACCACAACCTCTGCCACCCAGGCCCTGGTTCAAGTAATTCTCCTGCCTCAATCTCCTGAATAGCTGGGACTACAGGCGCACGCCACCACACCCAGCTATTTTTGTATTTTTAGTAGAGACAGGGTTTCACTGTGTTGGCGCGGCTGGTCTTGAACTCCTGACCTCATGATCCGCTTGCCTCAGCCTTCCAAAGTCCTGTTATTACAAGTGAGAGCCACCATGCCTGGCCATTCATATATATTTTTTAATGGGATCATATTGTGTGCTATCCTGGAACCTGACCTTTTTTTGGAGACAGAGTTTCGCTCTGTTGCCCAGGCTGGAGTGTAGTGGCACAATGTTGGCTCACTCCAACCTCAGCCTCCCAAATACCTGGGATTACAGGAGCCCAACAGCACGCCCAGCTAATTTTTTTTTTTTCTTGAGATGGAGTCTTGCTCTGTCACCCAGGCTGGAGTACAGTGGTGCAATCTCAGCTCACTGTAATCTCTGGCTCCCAGGTTCAAGCAATTCACCTGCCTCAGCCTCCTGAGTGGCTAGGATTACAGGTGTGTGCTACCACGTCTGGCCAATTTTTTTGTATTTTTAGTAGAGATGGGATTTTACCATGTTGGCGAGGCTGGTCTTGAACTCTGACCTCGTGATCCACCTGCCTTGGCCTCCCAAAAGTGTTGGGATTACAGGCGTGAGTCACTGCGCCCGGCCCTGGCTAATTTTTTTTGTGTGTTTTTAGTAGAGGCGGGGTTTCACCATGTTGGCCAGGTTGGTCTCAAACTCCTGATGTCAGGTGATCCGCCCATCTCAGCCTCCCAAAGTGCTGTGATTACAGGTGTCAGCCATTGCGCCCAGCCTTGGAACCTGACTTTTTAACTTGACATCATATTACAGGTATCTTTTTCACTGAAGCATTTACAGAACCATGTCCATTTTTTTTTTATTTTTAAATTTCATCCAAGTATAAGCCATATATATATATTTACTTTTTTTGGGGGGACAGGGTCTCACTCTGTCACCCAGGCTGAAGTACAGTGGCACAATCTTATCTCACTGCAAACTCTGCCTCCCCAGGCTCAAGTCATCCTCCCACTTCAGCCTCCTGATTAGCTGGGATTACAGGTGTGAGCCACTGTGCCCTGCCATAAGCTATATATTAAAAAATGTGTTTAAGTGTATAATTCAATGTTTTTTAATACATTTACAGAGTTGTACAAACATTCCCACAATCTAACCTATTTATTTCTTTTTGAAACAGAGTGTCACTCTCTCACTCAGGCTGGAGTGCAGTGGCTCGTTCTTGGCTCACTGCGACCTCCGCCTTCCAAGTTCAAGCGTCCCAGGCCCTGCCTCAGCCACCCGAGGAGCTAGGATTACAGGCGCCCACCACCATGCCTGGCTAACTTTTGTATTTTTAGTAGAGACTGGATTTCCCCAGGTTATCCAGGCAAGTCTAGAACTCCTGACCTCTGGTGATCCACCCGCCTCAGCCACCCAAAATGTTGGGATTATAGGCGTGAGCCACTGCGCCCAGCCAAACTTACTTATTTTTTCTTTTCTATTACCTTTTTTGAGACAGGGTCTGGCTCTGACCCCCAGGCTGGAGTGCAGTGGTACAATCTCAGCTTACTGCAAACTCTGCCTCCCCAGGCTCAAGTCATCCTCCCACCTCAGCCTCCTGATTAGCTGGGATTACAGGTGCACACCGCCATGCCCTTCTCATTTTTGTATTTTTTGTACAGACAGGGATCTCGATGTGTTGCGCAGGCTGATCTCAAACTCCTAAGCTGAAGTGACCCTCTCACCTTAGCCTCCTAAAGTGCTGAGATTACAGGAGTACGCCTCCATGCCAGGCCAACAGTCTAACTTAAAGAACATTTCCATCACACCCAAAAAGTCCTTTGTGTCTGTTTATTGTCAAGCCCCCTTTTCACTCCCAGCCAGCCCACCACTAACATGCTTTCCGTCTCTGTAAGTTATATAAATGGAATCATATGATATGTTGTTTCTTGTTTCTTGCATTTAGCTGCTGCTTTTACCTAATTTTTTTTTTTTTTTCTGAGGCAGAGTCTCGCTCTGTCTCCAGGCACCAGGCGGGAGTGCAGTGGCGCTATCTCAGCTCACTGCAACCTCCGCCTCTCGAGTTCAAGCAGTTCTCCTACCTCAGCCTCCCAAGTAGCTGGGATTATAGGTGTGCGCCACCAGGCCCAGCTAATTTTTGTATTTTTTAGTAGAGATGGGGTTTCACCATGTTGGCCAGGCTGGTCTTGATCTCTTGACCTCATGATCCACCCACCTCAGCCTCCCAAATTGCTGGGATTACAGGCATGAGCCACCGTGCCTGGCTTAATTTTTTTTTTTTTTTTTTTTGAACAGTCTTACTCTGTCACCCAGGCTGGAATGCAAAGAAACTGTCTCAGCTCACTGCAACCTCCACCTCCCAGGTTTAAGCAGTTCTGCCTCAGCCTCCTGAGTAGCTGGAATTACAGGCACCTGCCACCATGCCTGGCTAATTTTTTTTTTCCCCCCAGTAGAGATGGGGTTTCTCCATGTTGGCTAGGCAGGTCCCAAACCCCGGACCTCAAGTGGTCCAGCCTCCTCAGCCTCCCAAAATGCTGGGATAACAGGCACAAGCCACGGCACCAGTCTAGCATAGTATTTTTGAGGTTTATTCTTGTAGTATATTTTGGGGCATCATTCCTTTTTATTGGCAACAGTATTCTTTTAAAAATAAAAGGGCCGGGCGTGGTGGCTCAAGCCTGTAATCCCAGCACCTTGGGAGGCTGAGGCAGGTGGATCACGAGGTCAGGAGATCGAGACCATCCTGGTCAACACGGTGAAACCCCGTCTCTACTAAAAATACAAAAAACTAGCTGGGCATGGTGGCGCGTGCCTGTAATCCCAGCTACTCAGGAGGCTGAAGCAGGAGAATTGCCTGAACCCAGGAGGCGGAGGTTGCAGTGAGCCGAGATCGCGCCATTGCACTCCAGCCTGGGTAACAAGAGCAAAACTCCGTCTCAAAAAAATAAAATAAAATAAAAGGATAGACCACCATCTTCCTTACCTTTTCACCACGTGATAGACATTTGGGTTCACTGTTTCTTGTGAATGTTTGAATAGGACCCTTGGTGGGGACATGTTTTCACTTCAAGTGAAATTCCACCGAGGAGTAGAGTTGCTGGGTCATATGATCAATTTAAGTTTTTAAGAAGTTGCCAAACTGTTTTCCAAAGTAACTGTATAATTTTTTATTCATCTCAGCACTGTGTTGTTTCATTTTCAGGTATTTGTGAATTTTCTTTTTTTTTTTTTTCTTTTTGAGACAGAGTTTCGCTCTTGTTACCCAGGCTGGAGTGCAATGGCGCGATCTCGGCTCACCGCAACCTCCGCCTCCTGGGTTCAGGCAATTCTCCTGCTTCAGCCTCCTGAGTAGCTGGGATTACAGGCACGCGCCACCATGCCCAGCTAATTTTTTGTATTTTTAGTAGAGACGGGGTTTCACTGTGTCGACCAGGGTGGTCTCGAACTCTCGACCTCGTGATCCACCCGCCTCAGCCTCCCAAAGTGCTGGGATTACAGGCTTGAGCCACCGCGCCCGGCATTTGTGAATTTTCTAGGTTTTCTTCTATTGATTTTAACTTAATTCCACTGTGCTCAGAGAATGTATGAACGTATTTTGTGTTTTTATTTTTATTTTATTATTTTTGAGATAGAGTTTCGCTCTGTCACCCAGGCTGGAGTGCAGTGGCGCCATCTCAGCTCACTGTAACCTCCACCTCCCAGGCTCAAGATTCCTCCACCCCAGCCTCCCGAGTAGCTGGGATTACAGGCGCACGCCACCACACCCAGCTAATTTTTTGTATTTTTTTTTTTTTTCTGAGACGGAGTTTTTTGCTCTAGTTACCCAGGCTGGAGTGCAATGGCACGATCTCGGCTCACCACAACCTCCGCCTCCTGGGTTCAGGCGATTCTCCTGCCTCAGCCTCCTGAGTAGCTGGGATTACAGGCATGCGCCACCATGCCCAGCTAACTTTTTGTATTTTTAGTAGAGACGGGGTTTCACCATGTTGACCAGGATGGTCTCGATCTCTTGACCTTGTGATCCACCCGCCTCGGCCTCCTAAAGTGCTGGGATTACAGGCTTGAGCCACCGCACCCGGCCAATTTTTTGTATTTTTAGTAGAAAAGATGGGGTCTCACCATGTTGGCCAGGCTGGTCTCAAACTCCTGACCTCAAGTGATCTGCCTGCCTCGGCCTCCCAAAAAGCTGGGATTACAGGCATGAGCCACCACGCCCAGCCCCATATTTTGTATGCATTGTTTTAATCCTTTTGAATTTATTGAGACTTGTTTAATGATGTAGCATATGGTCTATCTGAGGAATGTCCTAAGTTTCCTTGAGAAGATGAAATGTTATATTGTTGCAGGGTGCAGTATTGTATAGATGTCAGCAAGGCCACGTAGGTTGATGGTGTCGTTCAAGGCTTGTAGATCCTTGCTGATTTTGTCTTGTCCTCTTCATTATCAAGAGTAGAGTATTGAGGCCAGTCGTGGTGGCTCATGCCTGTAATCTCACCACTTTGGAAGGCTGAGGTGGGTGGATCACCTGAGGTCAGGAGTTTGAGACCAGCCTGGCCAACCTAATGAAACCTTGTCTCTATGAAAAATACAAAAAATTTGCCGGGTGCGGTGGCTCAAGCCTGTAATCCCAGCACTTTGGGAGGCCGAGGCAGGTGGATCACGAGGTCAAGAGATTGAGACCATCCTGGTCAACATGGTGAAACACAAAAAAAATTAGCTGGGCATGGTGGCGTGTGCCTTTAATCCCAGCTACTCAGGAAGCTGAGACAGGAGAATTGCCTGAACCCAGGAGGCGGAGGTTGCGGTGAGCCGAGATCGCGCCATTGCACTCCAGCCTGGGTAACAAGAGTGAAACTCTGTCTCAAAAAAAAAAAAAATAATAATTAGCTGGGCGTGGTGGTGCACACCTGTAATCCCAGCTACTCGGGAGGCTGAGGCAGGAGAATTGCTTGAGCCTGGGAGGCTGATGTTGCAGTGAGCTGAGATTGTGCCACTGCACTGTGGCCTGGGAGACAGATCGAGACTCCGTATCAAAAAAAAAAAAAAAAAAAAAAAAAAAAAGGATAGTTTTGAAGTTTCCAACTATTACTGTTGAATTATTTCTCTCATTGTCAGTGTTTGCCTTAGATATTTTGGAACTGTCTTAGGTCTGTACATTTATATTTGTGTATCTTCCTGATGAATTGATTATTTTCTCATTATAAAATACTATGCTTTTTGTCTCTAGTACAATTTTATCTTAAGGTCCATTTTGTCTGGCAGAAGCATGGTTTACTGCATACGTAGTGTACTTTTTTCAGCCTATTCATGTCTTTAAAGTGTATCATTGGATTTTTCTTTTTTTAGACAGTTTTGCTCTGTCACCAGGCTGAAGTGCAATGGTGCAATCTTGCCTTGCACCTCCGCCTCATGGGTTCAAGCGATTCTCCCGTCTCAGCCTCCTGAGTAGCTGGGATTACAGGCATGCCCCATCACACCCAGCGAATTTTTGTATTTTTAGTAGAGACAGGGTTTTCCCATGTTGGTCAGGCTGGTTTGGAACTCCTGACCTCATGATCCGCCCGCCTCGGCCTCCCAAAGTGCTGGGATTACAGGCATGAGCCACCGCTTGGCCTTGCCTTCACTTTGAAGGATGGTTTTGCTGTAGGTAGACTTCCTGGATGAAAAGTTTTTTCTTCACTTTGAATACATCATCTCACTACCGTCTGGCCTCTATTGTTTCTGATGAGAAAACAATTCATCTTATTGTAGCTCTCTTGTATGTGCATCAAACTATGTTTTTTCTTTTTTTAAAAAAGGCTCTTTCTCTGTCACCCAGGCTTGAGTACAGTGGTGCAATTATACAGTAGTAAGCTATGGCTTACTCCTGTAGCCTCAAACTCCTGTGTTCAAGTGATCCTCCCACCTGGGCCTCCCAAAGTATTGGGATTACAGGCACGAGCCAGCACGCCCAGCCTCTTACTGGTTCTTCACATATTTTTTCTGCCTCATTTCCTCATCACCTTCTGGCACTCCTATTACTCATATGTTGGTTCACTTGACGGTGCCCCATAGGGTCTGAAGTGCTGTTCATTTTTGTTACTATTTTTTTTCTAAAGACAAGGTTTTGCCATGTTGCCCAGGCTGGGCTCAAGCAGTCTACCCGCCTTGGCTTTCCAAAGTGCTGGAATTCCAGATGTGAGCCACTGCATCCAGCCCAGTAGTTTTCCTTGATTAAACGCTTTTCAATTTTTTTTTGCCTCGGTCAATTTCCAGAGTCCAGAAATAGATGTTTTTGACAATTGTTCGTTTTCTTTCCATTTATTTTATTTTCAAAGAGACGAGGTCTCACTGTGTTGTTCAGGTGGTCTCGAACTCCTGAGCTCAAGCGATCCTCCCATCTGGGCCTCCAAGAGTGCTGGGATTACAGGTGTAAGCCACCGTGCCTGGCGTGGTGTCCAGTTTTATTGACAGTTTTTTTTGGGAGGGGATTTGTCGAGCTCCTTCGACGTTCTGGAAGTCTAATCTCCTTTCTTCATAATGACTGTGTTATTTCGTATGTTGGCTGTCCCGCTGTTGGTTGGTCAGTCCCCAGCTGATGACTGTGCAGGTTGCTTCTACTTTTTCCCAGGGAGAGCCTTCTGCACTGAGCCCCCCGGCCCTGGCTCTTCAGCAAGCTCTTCCTGAGCCCTCTCCTACCACCTGGGGTCAGAGCGGCCCGAGCCCGAGCCTCTTCCTCACCCTTCAACTCTGGTTTCTCAGGGAAGACACTGCTCAAGGTGGCAGAAGCTGAAAAGCAGCTGGGAGCCGCGGAGAGGGATTTTATCCACACGGCCTCCATCAGCTTCCTCACACCCCTGCGCAACTTCCTGGAGGGGGACTGGAAGACCATCTCGGTGAGGGCCCTAGGACTCGGCTGCTTCCTGGCACCCATGGCAGTTTCTACCCCGGAGCCTTCACACACACGCTCTCTTCCCATACTGTGGCTGCAGAACTCCTGGGGCCTCCCCAGAGTGACTTTCTATCTCTGGGCCTCAGTTTCCCTGTCTTGACTTGCTAGTTCCCGGCGCCAGTCTTCCCTTACATGGCCCAGGGTCTCCCAGGGCAGCCCAGGGTCTCACTGTCCCCACGCCTCGCCCCGCAGAAGGAGAGGCGGCTCCTCCAAAACCGGCGCCTGGACTTGGATGCCTGCAAAGCGAGGCTGAAGAAGGCCAAGGCCGCAGAAGCCAAAGCCACGGTAGGTGTCCCGCCGGCCTCCGGGCCCCCAGGCTCTGGCTGGAGCCAAGGGGCAGGGCATGAGGGGACCTGATGTTTGGCATGACCTCTCCCTCTCCCTGGCTAGAGATGCCTGGCGGGGGGCTGCTGGGCTGAGCCTCTCTGTCCCTGCCCTCAAGGGAGCCTTGGTGGCCCCCGAGCTCTCGGTCCTGGGAAGACATTTATGGTGTGGACGGACCAGCAGTGCCCCCAGCTGGGTGCCGGCACCCCACAGCTGCCCTGCCAGGCAGCTGGAGTCTCCTGCATGCCCTGCCCTCCTAGATGCTCGGCTCTGTCCCTGGCTCTGCCTGGACATGGCACCTTCTTACTAACCCTACTACTTGCTGCTGAAACGTCAGGCCCAGGGTCTCTGTGCTCAGGCACCCCCACGGTGGTGCGGAGAACCTGGGAGGTGGACCGCCCACTTGCTCAGGGCTGTGTCTGAGGGACCCCATCAGGCAGCCCCATGAGATTGGATAGAGCTGGGGCCGTACAGCGCCCCCTTCACTCCCAGCTCACTGAGGCCTGTTCAGTCTGGCTGGGTCAATGGGACGCAGCCCGGGACAATGTGACCATGGCAAGGCCAGGATTGGAGGAGCTGGGCCCCCGCTCCTGCACCCTCCCGGCACACCAGGTTACTCAGGGGTGCAGGGCCTAAAGGCCATCTCACATTTGCAGAGGGAACGCCCAGGCCCAGGGCCTGCTAGGGAGATGTCTACCGTGGCTGCTGGCTGTTGGGCCGAGGGAGGCCAGGCCCAGCCTGGGCTCACAGCTGCCCTCGACAGTCCTGGGCTCAAACCTTCCTTGGGTTCCCCTCCCATGGTGTGGCCCGAGCCTACACGGCCCCTGGTGAGAACCGTGCGCAGGGTCTCAGGTCACTCAAATGTGTAGGCTCTAGATTGGAGGCAGGGGTACAGCTGGTACAATCTTGGGGTTGGCTAGGGTGACCTGTGCCTACTGGGATGACCTCTTCTAAGTCACCTGAATGAGTCAGTCTCCCCCGTCATTCAGGGCCATACAACATCTCAGAGTAAGTCAGCCAGAACACACTCTTTCTCCATCAGCCAGGCCAGGGGGCCTTTCCTGTCATTGCAGTGGTGTGACCTCTCCCTTGCCCGGTGGGCCTGGACAGCCTCACATCCTGGGGTTGGGCCAGGCTACCCTTTCTAGAGCGAGGACCTGGGCAGCCCCGGGAACAGCCTCCCAGAGGACTCTGGCCCTGCAGCTCCGTCCCCATAAGCACACACACGTCAGGACTCTTCAGGAGGGCCAGCTGTGTGGCTCCCTCTGCCCGGCTGCCTGGTGTCCCCTCCCACTGGGGCCTGGGGGGCCTGGTCCTGCCTGTGCTGTGGACTCACTAACTCTTTGTTTTTGTTCCTTTCCGTCCTGCTTTGGGTAACTTGGCTCAGTGTGAGGGAGATGTGAGTATACCTGCCCCACGCGCTGTGCTGCTTCTGGTCTGCCCATCTTGCCCGTGGGCCCACGATGCCGTGGCCAGCCCACGTCCTTGGGGCATTTTGCAAGCAGCTGGTCTCCCCGCCAGAGCCTCCACTGTGCAGGGCCTCTGGTGGAGAGGTGCCAGGCGTTGGGGCCTGTGAGTCAGCTTTTTGCAAATGTTGAACGCCTGTCACAATGTCTGCCCATGCCTCCATCTGTCCACCCTCATTGTCGGCGGGGGGGCCTGGCCCTCGATGCAGGCACGAGACATGTGGTGTGTGGATTCTGGGATGGAAAAGGCCATGGGGCGGGGGGTTGGGCTGTGTTTGGGGGACTCTAGGGAGGAGGGGACTGTGGCCCCTGGCAGGGGAGAGCCCTGCCTGTGGCTTGCTCAGGCAGCCTTGGCCATCTCCTCACCGCATCTGCTCTCCCGGCTCCAGTGCCTGCAGCCACTTGAGCCACTTGAGCCACTTGGTCTTTGCCTGGACTCTCCAAGTCCCTAGGCCCCCTCACCTCCAGGTGGTTGGAACCGGGAGAATGGGGTTTGTGTTGTGTCTGTATCACCCTGTCCCTGGGGTCAGGCCTTCTGGCATCTCCTTGTGCAAGACTCTGGGGTAGCCTCCTGGCCTCGACCCTTGCCATGGCCCAGGGTGACCCCCTCCCCCCATGAACTCTGTTCCCCGCCAGACGGTGCCTGACTTTCAGGAGACTAGACCTCGTAATTACATTCTCTCGGCCAGCGCCTCCGCGGTAAGCGCCCCCACCCCCACCCTACCCTCGGCCTCCTCTCTCCCCATGTCACCCCACGCCACTGCCTCTGACTGCACAGGAGCTAGAAGCCAGTGGGTAAGGTGGGAGCACTGCCATGTGCTCGGGCCAGTCCTGAGATGCTGGGGAAGGGCAGCGGCCCCCACTTCGGTCCACGTCCTGGCCCCTGTGCCCTGTGGCTATGGGGCTGGACTTGCTTCCCCCTGCACAACACTGGAGCTGGCTTCAGGGCCAGCCACACCAAGTAGCGTGGAGAACTCAGGGCGGCAGCTGTCCCATCCCCAGGCCCCTCCACCTCCCACTGCCTTTGAATGCCAGGCCCTGGGCAGGCCCTGAGGATAGAGGAGGAGGCCTGGCCTTGCCTTCTTGGTGTTCACAGACCCCTGAAGACAGAAGGCAGTGCTGGCCATTCCAGCCTGGATGGCGCCTGGGGGGCAGGAGGGCCTGAGGCTGTGCCAAGGCCCAGAGGTCCTGGAGCAGGGCATGTCTTGTCCTGAGGAGGCTCAGGCAGGGCCCCCGCGGTGGGGTTGGGGGGTCGGGGCAGGAGGTGGGGAGGACGGGATCATGGAGGGTTCGCATGTCACAGCGTATTGGTTTTTAAACTTTCTTGAGATGTCTGGTGTTTCCTGTCTAGTTTGGGGATTAGGCTACACCTCTCCCTCTTGCTTGTCACCACTGCTGCACCTTGTCTCTGCCCCTCTCTCTCCTTCCTGACCCGGGGGCGAGACCCTCACCTCTGTTGTGAGCATGCTGCCATGTGTCTTTTGTGAGTCATTCTGTGGCTGGGTGACTGTCCCTCAGGGCACCAACCCTAGTTGGGTCTCACAGCAACTTTCGTGTCCCTGGACAGGGACTTCCTAAGTGGCACGGGAGCCACACAGGCTGGCCACGTGCACTGGCGTGGGTCCGAGTTCCTTATTTCAGGCTGTGGTCTTGGGTCAGCTCTCTGGAAGTGGCAGGAGCGCTGGGTCTCCTGGTCGTGGCTGGGCAGGATCTTCCTTCTTTAGGGTCTGGATGCCACTTCCCACTCCTCCCTGTGCCCCATGAAAAGAGAAACATCCTAGAAGGTGGAGACTGCCCTGTTTTTCTTTTGCCATTGAGTCCCAATGTGACTCAGGCATGAGGCTGCCTTTCTCTGCCAGAGGACAGATAGGTTCGGTGACTGGCCCAGAGACACACGGTCCTGCCTCCCAGCCCAGAAGCCTGAGCCAGCAGTCAGGACGGGGTGGGGGCACTCGGTCTCTCTTGAGACTCCACTCAGGGTCTGGGCTGATGCCATAGAAGAAATACAAGCAGGACTCCTGCTGGCTGCACCCCTCCTGCATGAGGCATGTGACAGGGACTGGGACTGCCAGCCCCCATCTCCCATGCTGGGCCTCAGCCCAGTCTCAGCTCCTGTTTGGGAGGGTGGGGCAGAGGGGTGGTGGGGGCAAAAGTTGAGTCTGGAAGCTGGGGGAAGGCAAAGGCTCTGGGGTCCAGCTGTCCTCCTCTCCCCTCCCCGCTGGCCGGTCCTGTTGCGGTCTCCACAGCTCTGGAACGATGAGGTGGACAAGGTAAGCTGGGGTCTGGGGAGGCCGGGTACAGGCACACCTGCTGCTGTGGGGTCTGGTCCGTTTCTCTGCCCCACACCCACTGGGTTGGGGGGGGAGGGTTGCTGCTTTCCCTCCCTGGGCCTCAGTTTCCCCTCTTTGGGGGAACATTTGCTCCACAGTACCCTGTAGCACATAGTAGGCCCTCAGGATGCACTTGCTGGGTGTGTTTCTCCCATGGGTGATGGAGCGTCTGTCACCACGGCTGCCTGTGCCTGAGTAGGGCTCTAGCTTCTCTGAGATTGGGGCTCCAGGTATGAAGTCAGGGATAGACCCAGAAGGCGCTCTGCATTCCCAGGGGAAAGGGACAGGTGACTCCCAGGCAGGCTCTGGGGAAAGCTGGTGGGCAGTGCGGGTGCTCAGGGCTGCCCTGCCCTGCCTAGGCTGAGCAGGAGCTCCGTGTGGCCCAGACAGAGTTTGACCGGCAAGCAGAAGTGACCCGTCTCTTGCTGGAGGGAATCAGCAGCACTCACGTGAGTTCCGCCCCCGCCAACCTTCACTAAAGCCTGCCCCTCAGCAGGTGTGCCTGAACCAAAAGGACAGCAGGACTGCCCCAGAGCAGCCCTCGCAGAGCAAGTCTCACCGGGGAGGGTGGGGGTACAGGGGCAGGGCACCCTGGAATGCTGGAGCAAGGTCTGATGGAGGACACAGGTGGGGACGGAATCTTCTGTGCCGAGAGTGGCAGGAGGTTAGAAGTCGGCCTCTGGCCTCTTCCCCACAGGTGAACCACCTGCGCTGCCTCCACGAGTTTGTCAAGTCTCAGACAACCTACTATGCGCAGTGCTACCGCCACATGCTGGACTTGCAGAAGCAGCTGGGCAGGTGCGGCTGGGGCCAGCGCCACTGAGCGCATTGGGGTCCCATGGCCCCCAAACCCTGTCTGTGGGCAGCATGAGCTCCCATGGGCAAGTCCCGTGACACAAAACCAGGTTGGAGGGCTCTGCCGCGGAACCCACGCTGGGCCTAGGCACCTCATGTGTCTGAAGGTGGAGTGGCTGGCCTTGGTGACCACTGAGTCCCCTTGGGGACCTGAGGGTTTCTAGGGAATGCCTGGGTGGGGAGGATGGCAGGGCTCGGGGGTGAGGCCATCTCACCCCTCCCTTGCTTTGCTTCTCCCTTTGTGCTGCCAGCTCCCAGGGCGCCATGTGAGTAGCCAGGGCTGAAGTAGGGCTCCTGGGGCTAGGGAGGGGCCTTTGTCTCTGGGCTCCCTCCTGGGACTCCGACCTACTAAGATACACCCCTCCTCTCCAGATTTCCAGGCACCTTCGTGGGTACCACAGAGCCTGCCTCACCACCCCTGAGCAGCACCTCACCCACCACTGCTGCAGCCACTATGCCTGTGGTGCCCTCAGTGGCCAGCCTGGCCCCTCCGGGTGAGGCCTCGCTCTG
The DNA here is from genome assembly GCF_048565385.1 of Saimiri boliviensis. Classification (NCBI taxonomy): domain Eukaryota; kingdom Metazoa; phylum Chordata; class Mammalia; order Primates; family Cebidae; genus Saimiri; species Saimiri boliviensis. The sequence goes on along the minus strand of NC_133450.1, from coordinate 221,801,346 downwards.
CCTGGAAGAGGTGGCCCCCCCTGCGAGTGGGACCCGCAAAGCTCGGGTGCTCTATGACTACGAGGCAGCTGACAGCAGTGAGCTGGCCCTGCTGGCTGATGAGGTGGGCCTGGTGCCACAAGATGGGGCAGGAATGGGCTGGGTGAGGAGCAGCCTGGGAGCTGGGATCAGGCACATGGGGCCTGGAGGGGCCCTGGTGGGAAAGCGGGGAGCAGCGGGTTAAAGAGGGCACCACCAGCCCTGAGGAAGCGATCCCTGCTCTTCTGGGTCTCCGTGGAGAGGTGAGATGAGTGCCACCGCTGAAGGTGTAGCACATGCCACTGGCCATGGGGAGGTGGTAGCTCTGTCCCCACTTAGTCCTGGGGCCAGGTCCACCCTTGGTCAGGCTGTGACTCTCCTCTACTGCCATCTCTGCAGCTCATCACTGTCTACAGCCTGCCTGGCATGGACCCTGACTGGCTCATTGGCGAGAGAGGCAACAAGAAGGGCAAGGTCCCTGTCACCTACTTGGAACTGCTCAGCTAGGCAGGTTCCCTCCCAGGCCCCCCTGCCTGCATTCTGGCCTGGGCAGGAGAGGATGGCGCAGCCCTGCCACTTACCTTGTTCCTTGGTGACACAGCTGCTCAGGGTGGGGAGAATTCACCCCATTCTGTCCCTGCCGCTGGTCACCTAGCTGTGAGGGTGCCTGAGGCTGAACGGCCCCCGCCCCTCCCCTAGTCCTGCTTCTGACCTGTGGCTCTGGAGCCCCCGCCCCTGCCTGCATCCCCCAGAGCCTCACCCTCCCGGCTGCACTGAGCACCTAGGCCAGGGTGGGGCCGCCGCAGGAAGCCCCGGGTGCACTCGGCGAGAGCCCTGCCTTGCAGTTGCCAAAAGCTGCAGCAGGGGAATGCGGCAAGGCACACAGGGCTCTGGCAGCCCCTGGGGACTGGGCACTGCCCCTGGGAGGGGAGAGCCTGGCCAGGGCTGGGGTTGGGCCCGGAGCAGCATCTTCCGGTGCTATCCTCCCCCCTCCCACCCCTCACAGCTCAAGCCAAGTCCGGCGGCCGCAGCCTCCACCTCTACACTCACTTTTTATCTGGTGTTTTTACTTCTGCCTGTGTTTGCTTTCTAGCCAATAAAGCCTCCTCGTGTGCGAGCTACCTGGGCTCCTGTCAGGGCCTAGCCTGGACGATGGGAAGGGTAGCCTCGCCCTCTGCCCCACTCCTCCTGGGTGTGTTGACCCACAGAGCTAGTAGGGGCCCTGTGGCTGCCCCAGCTCTCGGAGTTGGGAAGTGCAGCCCTCCCTATCTTCCGTGAGGCTGAGGGCAGTGCTATTCCTGGACATGAAGCTGCACGAGGAACATTACATTCCTAAGAAAAAGTTTCCTCCCTTTGGATTGTGGAGTGGACTGTGGAATGTGCCTGACAGTTCAAGCTCAAGAAGTGGGTGGTCATCAGTGCTGCCTGCAGGTCAGGCATTTCACCCAGCACATGTCCCGGTGCCATGGATTCTCATGCAATCCTCACTGTCCACATTTCACAGATGAGGGAAGGAGATCATCAGCAAGACAATCACCTCAAGGGACCACAACAGGCAAGCGGCCGAGCAGGAACTGAAGCCCAGGCCAGCCTGATTCTAGAAACCCTAAGTGGTGGCTGTGTTTTAGATAGCCCCTAGCAGGATCTAAGATTCCAACTTCGGTCCTGAGAAGACCAACAGCTAGCAGGCCCCACTGCTGGGGCTCCTGAAGAGGGGATGTGGGGATGACAGGGGTGCAGGGCTATAAATAGGAAGGCACAGAGCTTCAAGAAAGGCGACGCCCAGAAATGAGCTCAGCCTACTGGACCAACAAAAGCAGGACCCGAGACAGGACCAGGGCAGGCCAAGGAGGGGAACAGCTGACACCACCACTCAGCCCAAGGACAGGAATGAGGGATGCTGAGTTGGCCATCAGTCAATACCCTGCCTCCCCTGAGCTACAGCCCTACTCCCAGGTGCCTGGCCAGGGGAGTCTTCTAGGTTCTGAGAGCCAGGTTGTCATCCCTGGGCTTTGAAGCTAAATATCACAGCTGTCTATAAACAGGATTTTAATATTTGTATAAATAGACCACAGTATTACCAAAAAACTGTTAAGGACAGGGCGTGGAAAACAGATTTTTGAAACCCGTGCACAGCGCCTCTCCTGGGCTGCTGCCTGTGCCGTCCGGCTGTGCTATAGGGAATGCTGGAAGGGCAGGAATGCTCCTCTAGGGGGCGTCTGCAGCGTGAGGGCCTGAGCACAGAAGACTCGGCTCCCCACGCCTGCTGTTGACCTCTTGATCTATTATAAAAATAACGTCAGCGGGCAGGTAGATGGAGTTGTGACTACTCAGGAAGGGGGTGACTGGAGGTGCCCTCCATCATATAGGCCCTGGCAGCCGGCAGCACCCCCACTGCTCAGGGTGCAGTGTGGGCTGGTGGAGAGGGGTGGGCTGGTGGAGAGGGGTAGGCGGGCACACAGCACTACCCTATCTTTGCACGTGCCGGACAAACGCCTGCACCAGCTGGATCAGAGGCTCCTGACTCTCAGGACTGGCTTTGGAGAGAGAGGTGGACTTTCCCTGCGGTGAGGGGAGGACCCCAGTGGCAGGGGAACTGGGGGCTCCCCGGCGGAAGTAGCGTGAGAGGCTGGAGAGCAGCGTGCTCTGCAAGAAAAAAAATCAGCTTGGTGAGGCTCAGCACATCTAGCCACTGTTCCCAACCCTTGGGGAAGGCCAGGCAGGGACCCCACAGGGATCTGGCCCTACTGGTCTAGCTCCCTCCAACCAGCCCTCCTTATCCATCCGTACCAACTCAGAGCTGAGCTCCTGCTTCATCCGCTGTTTGTCCCGGGGGTGCACAGCTGGGTCCCTAAGGTACCGCATCGCCTGGGAGATGAGCAGGTAGAAGCAGTTTTCCATGGTAAACATCAGGAGAGACCTAGGAGGAGAGGCAGGTTTTTGGCACTACTGCAGAGGGCCAGGCTGGCAGGGGCAAGCCATTTAGCCAAGAGACTAGTGAGCCCATGACTGCCCCAACCCCTCATCAAATCCTAGAAAAAGGGCTTACTTTAACGTCCTGGTCCCTTCTGCCTGTGTGCTGAGCCCCACTGCCTGGGTGAGGGGCTCCTTTTTCTTGTCCAGCTGAAGAGAAGCAAGGGTAAAAAACTAAGACGACATTAACAGCCCCACTTCCTGACAGCTTTCTACTAGCATGTCCTGTACTACGCAAATCCCATCAGTTACGTCATTTCATCCTCACGGTAATTCTCAGGGTGCTGTCATACTCAGTTTATGGAGAGGAGCAGGCTCAGGAGGCTAGGTACCATGCCCAAGGTTGGCTGGGAAGTGGAAGCTGCGGGAGGAGCTGGGGGAGAGGACAGCGGCTGACAGCACCAACTTACCTCTCCAAGCATGTTGAGGGCCACATTCACTGTGGCCAGAAGGGTCCCGAAGGAGGGGGCCACTTCAGAGTCAAAGGTGGGAGTGGTAAAGCTCAGGGCAAACAGGAAGTTGTATTCAGCAAGGTCCAGGGACTGTGAGACAAGAGCCATCAAGGTCCAGTTAAGGCCCCAGGTAGCTCTCCATGCACAGCAGAGCAGAGCTGTCAGGGGAAGTGGTGCTGAACCGGTGACAGCCAGTACCTGATCTAGCAGGATCTGGCAGACATCCGGGGTGAAGTGGCGCAGAGCTGCCAACGTCCTGCTGAGGATCTTCAGAAGACCGTACTGAACTGTGTGCAAGGCCCGCTGCTCTGATGCCTCTGTGTCGGCGGCAGGCTGCTTGGAGGAGGAGGAAGAGGAGGAAGGGGCAGCAGAAGCAGCAGACGGTGTCCTCTGGACTCGCTGGGCAACGGCCGAGGGGAGGCCATCCCCATTTTTGTTCTGGGGAGAGTCAAGAAATGAAGGTGGAGCTGGGAAAACCAGAGTGAGGTATCCCAGGCCCTCACGGTGCAGTACGCGTACCTGTAAGTAATGCTGCAGCATCTTTCGGCTGTGCAGGAGGGAGGTGCATGCCTGGCACAGGTAACCCAGGTTGACCTGGGAGAGACACAGCAGGGATATGAGGGGATTCTCTTGGCAGCAGCCCAGTCACCCAACTAGGTCAATCCAGCAGCTCTCCACGTAACACCCACGCGCTCCTTTCACTGCTGCTCTTCCCTCCCTCCCTCCCTCATGCTCCCTTGGCCACTCTGCAGCTTAAAGCCCTTACAGCCGCCAAGTACTCAGGGGCCAGCAGGGCTCAGGACTGGACTGTTTCCCTGGGACCCAGCTAGGTGCCTGGTATATTTTAAGGTCCTAAAATAAAGAAGATAAGGATTATAGCTGATTCCATTTCTCAGGAAAAGACTAAAAGCTTACAAATAGTGGTATAGTGACTTGGCCAAGGTCATACAACCAGCAGATGAGAGAAGCCTGCCTGGAGCTCGTCTTCTTTCCCACCCCTTCTCCAGCTGCTTCCCAGCTCCGGGTGTGGTTGTTTTTTTGTTTTTTGTTTTATTTTGTTTTGTTTTGAGACGGAGTCTCCCTCTGTTGCCCAGGCTGGAGAGCGGTGGTTCAATTTTGGCTCAATGCAACCTCTGCCTCCTGGGTTCATGCAACTCTCCCACCTCAGCCTCACAAGTAGCTGGGATTACAGGCATGTGCCACCACACACAACTAATTTTTGTATTTTTAGTAGAGATGGGGTTTCATCATGTTGGCCAGGCTGACCTCAAACTCCTGACCTCAGGTGATTCGCCCACCTTGGCCTCCCAAAGTGCTGGGATTATAGGCGTGAGCCACTGTGCCCAGCCCCAGGTGTATTCTTAAGGTATCTGAACCAAGGTCTAACTGATAAAGTCCAAGTTTTTAATTAACGACATGGCTGCCCTTGACTATGGAAGGAAACATTTAGCCAGAGTAAACACATGACACCAAACTCTGTGCTCCCCAAGTGAAAAGCCCACCTTCAGGAACATCCTGCAATTCACTAGGGGTGCCCCAGTGAGAGCTCACAGCCTCCCTGCCTCCAAGCATTACCCTACACTCCCACACACCATCTGAGGCTCCCACCTGGATATCACGCATGAGCTGAGGCAGGTGGAAGTGCCACTCCTTCATGAAGTTGGAGAGCTGCAGAATAAAGCCCACGGTGTGGTCCGCCTCCTCCAGGCAGGCCAGACTCTGCACTGTCCTCACTGCATTGAGGCACTGGGAGGAAAGGAGACATCAGGGAAGGATGGGGATGGCTGCGGGGCCTGACATACCCACACCTGCCCTCCTGTGGAGAGGAAATGTCCCAGGCCGCCAAATGCTGAGGTGGCAACAAGAAATGGTTAGTGGCACAACGAGGATTCTGACCCAAGACTGTTCTCATCTCTCAGCAGACTGGCTGGCCAGTGAGCCAGCAGAGTACTGAGAACATGTGAGAAATGAAGGCATCGACACCCCCACTGCTACTGAGGCCCAGGCTCCACACCCACCTGTCCCATGAATGGTCCAGAACTTTTTTACCCCGAGACTCTCACCCTGAGATGCAGGCAGCCCCTCACCTGTAAGGTCCGCTCTTGGTGGACACCCACGAAGTCCAGGGCCTCGGTCAGGAAATTGTAGCGCAGAGTTTTGAGCAGCCGCTCCATCAAGGACATGGACAGGCGGTAGACTCCTGGCCAAGAGGGGGCATCCAGGGACTTCCGAGAGGCACTAGGCGTCTAAGACACAAACAGCAGACAAGCTGAGGAACCCTGCTGACAGGCAGGGCCTCCCTGCAGTACAGCAGCTAAGGCAGCCAGCTTCTGGGAGGAAAAGATCTCTCAGAATAGATACAGCCACTGCCTGGCGACCAGGGGCCAAGGCCAGCAGATGCAAGGAAGAGCACCAGGCAGACACAAGATCCAAGGTTCCAGGCTCAAATCTGCCACTCCCTAGCCATGTGAACCTGGACGTGTCACTGCCCTGCTCTGGCCCCCACATGCTTCCTCTAAGGGGTAGCTGGGCTAGATGACCAAATACTTCATGACTCTTATGAGAGTGAGAGGTTCAGATGACTACTCTTTCAGAATTAGGAGGTATCTATTAAACTAGAAATAATCAACGGACACAGAAGGCAGGGTGCTGAGGCCCCATCAAGCCCCCACACCACCCGCTTCCCTTCTCCCAGTCCTAGTCTGGTGGGGCAGGGGTGGAGAAGACACAATGACACACTGTCTTTAGGAGTGACAGGAGATGACAGCTGCCTTGGCTAGAGGCCTGGTCCCAGGGATGTGTTCTCAATCTGGTTTAGTCCTCACTCCTGCAACAGGAAGAATCCATCCCATCTCCCAGAGGTAGTGCACAAAGGTCAGGTGGTGCCTTTTTAGTGGTGAGATTCTCTTGCTAGAGATCCGCCTGGGGGCAGGGAAGGTTCCTCACCATCAGTGTATCAGGCCATGAAGAGGAATGCAACTTCCAGGGAAAGGCAGGGAGGACGCTTTTCAACTGGAACTGTAGGCTGGCCAGGCCAGGCCTCCTGGCAAGCTCCTGACACTCACCTGTGCTGTGCCATTGGTGCTCAGCTGGTACACACTCAGAAGGGGCAAACAAATGCTCTGGGTGATGCCAGCTCCAGCCACTGCTGTGGCTCCCTGGGAGAAGGGAAAAGACAGGGAATGAGATGGAGCCTGCCCCTGCCCTGCCCAGAGCAGGAAGGGCTCTCAGGCTAGACCGTAGCTTCAGGGATTGTCAGCCCCCCTAACCCCCGCCAGCACAAGCAAGGACGCTCCCTCCTGCCTTTGGGCTGACCTCCTACCTGCTGAGTGCGAGCCAGGGTGAGGAGCAGGTGAAATGCGGCCTCAGTGAAATGCAGGTTCTGCTTCATGCGAAGGCTCACCTCTAGGGTGGTGAGAAGGGTGGGCAGGATGGGGAGCCTGCGGGTCACCTGCAGCCAGGAGTCACCATCCTCATCTACCTCACACAGCTCCTTGGCCAGGTGCAGGCCCAGGACACACACCTGCTGGGGCCCAGGGGCAAAGATGAGTAAAAGGCAGAAGAGGAAGAGGCCGACGACAAGCAGCTGTGGTCCTGGTTGCCCAAGACCTTCTCGGTTATACACATCTCCAAGTGAGCTTCAGTGACACAGAATGCACAGTCTCTCCCACTCTGCCCCTCTCCTGTGTCCAGCTCTCAATGAACAGCAACTCCAGCCACCCTAATGACCAACCCTCAACTGGCTCTTCCACACTGCCACCACCCTCTCAGTGCCACCTCTTGTCTCACGTTGGACACTCTAACCAACTCTGCCAATGGAGCCTGAGGGACCTCTCTGGCCCTGCCTGACGCCACCTCTTGCTTTGCTACTGCAGCACCTCCCGAGTGGTCCTTCTCCACCCTCTCTAATCGACCTTCCTATCAGTGGCCTCTCAGACTTCTTTCTGGCCATGACCCACAGTACTAAAGACTTTTGAGACTATACCCTCAGGTACATGTTTAAAGGTTTTCACTAATAATACCTACCCAACATCACACAAAGCACAGTGATATTTTCTTAAACGCTTTATTCTACTTCATTTTAAACAATGCTGGCTCTAACAAAATGTGCTAATTTTAAGACTCCTAAATAGGTCATGACCCCACAGTTTGAAAACCACTATTCGATATCACATCCAGAGTGATCTTGGGCAGGCCTGTAATCCCAACACTTTGGGAGGCTGAACTGGGAGGATGGCTTGAGGCCTGGAGTCCAGAATGATTTTTCTAGAGTAAAAATCAGATCAGTTTTCTCCCCTGCTTAAAAGCCTGACATCACTTCCTATTTCACTTTGGATCCAAATCAAGGACCCTGATGAAGCTGCCATCATCCAGCCCCAGCTCCTCGGTCTTCACTTTCCTATGCTCGCGCTAGCTTTTCTTCAGGTTACCGGACAATTCTAACCACAGCTGGCCAGGGGCTCTTCTCACTGCCCAAATCTTCCCTGCATCTTCATTTGCCGCAGCTATGATTCCCAAGTCTGCTGAAAAGGCACCTAAGTCCCAGATCAGGTTAGAGATGAGACTGTAAGTCCGCCCTGCACTTCTCTCCTGCAGTGCTGGTCACAAGAGGCTTCCTCTGTTTTTCTGCAGTGTCTGATCTATTAATGTTTCCCACCAGCCTGTGAACTCCAGAAGTGCGGCCACTCTCTGTCTTGCTCACCAGTTACCCCAGAGTCAGGCACAGAGTTGGTGGGCAGTGGAACGGCCAGATGGCCTTCTAGGGCACACTCTCACCCCATCACGCTGGTCCTTGTGCCGGGGCCGAGAGCAGTCATCTGTCTCCATGCTGTCCTTGTCCTCTGTGGCACTGCCTGATGCCAGGCTGTGGCGGGTCTGGTCAAAGAGTGCAATCACTTCCTCTTGGAGGGTCTCACAGACATTCAGCACCAGCTGGGAGTACTGGGGGATGTCATTTACTGCAGAGTAGACAGGGAGGGACACTGTCATGCTTACCAGGCCAACTCTCACTGTACACCAAAGTTTCCTCCCTAGGCAAGGGGCTAAGAATGTAGTAGGGTGCTACAAGGGAAAACCTCTGTCCAGTAGGAGAGGGAGGAGAGACAGGTGGGGGAAAAAATAGCTTTCCTGAGGTAAGAATTCCAAGACTGGAAACTCAAGAGTCCCAGGAGAAACGTGATCCTAAGCTGGTGGATGCCCCACCCGGCTGGCTGTCAGCAGCTGCTGCTCCCCGTGCCTCTGCCCCGCACCTCTCATCTCCTTCATCTGCAGCACTGTGATGAATGCGGAGAACACCTTGGCCTTGGTCTTCTCCATGAGTTGCTGGTCAGCCTGCAGCACTCCCTCCAGGATCTCCGTCAAGGGTCCAAGGATTTCATCCACAGAACCTAACTCTCTAAAAAGAATACAGGGTGGGCTGGGCATGGTGACTCATGCCTGTAATCCCAGCTCTTTGGGAGGCTGAGGTGGGTGGATCACCTGATGTCAGGAGTTTGAGACCAGCCTGGCCAACATGGTGAAACCCCATCTCTACTAAAAATACAAAAATTAGCCAGGTGTGGTGGCACATGCTTGTAATCCCAGTTACTAGGGAGCTGAAGCTCAAGAATCACTTGAACCTGGGAGGTGGAGGTTGCAGTGAGCTGATATTGTGCCAACTGCACTCCAGCCTGGGCAACAGAGTAAGACTCCGCCTCAAAAAAAGAAAAAAAAGAATACAGGGTGGAGAGGGAGACAAAATACCTCATAAAAGGCCACACACTGCCCTCGCTCCATCTCAGGACACCCACCAGTCTGCCTCATCTCCTATCACTCCCATTCCTCAAAATGGAAAGCCAGCCCAGTTTCCACCCACTAGATCTCCCCCTTCAGGAAGGCAAACAGGCACTGACAAGAAGGCTCTGGCCTTGGACCTGCCTCTGCTGGCACAGCCTTACCTCTTCCACTGCCGGAGGAGGATAAGCAGCAGAGTGCACTTCATGGAACCGAGGCGAAGGCAGTTCACTGAGGCTGGAACTAGGAGCTGAAGGGAGACAGCACCAGTCAGAAGTCTGGCCTCCTGTGCGCAGACACAGTGGCAAGATTCGAATGCCATCCACAGGGTACCTCTGGTCTCACTGCTGTTCTTCCTGAGCAGTGAGCTCACGGGTAGAGTGGAGGGGGAGAGGCCAGGGATGGCATGGCAGCAGCAGAGTTCTGCTGATTCACTGTAGCCTCAGGCCTCCCAGGCCAACCTGAGCCTGTGACCTGACCATTTGTGCGACTGGCTGGCAGACTCATGAGCTCTGCTATTTGACTTCAAAGACAACCTCCCTGGGAGAAATGTGAAATCTCCCAGACACACTTACCAATGCTTTGGTTCCATCAAGCACATCAAGAAAGAGCTGTCGACGCACCACAGGGTCAGTCAGGTGCATTATATCTGCCTGCAAAGGAATGTAAAAAGGTTTTAGCTGGGAAAATTCTCCAGAATTTTAGAAGCCAACTAATGTGGGGTCCTCTGTTAGGCAATTAGTCATTGGCAAATCAGTCTCCCTGATTTAAAATAGGGCTTATAGCCTGGGCAGCATGATGAGACCCTATCTCAACAACAACAAAATTTTTTTAATTAGCTGGGTATGGTGATACATGCCTGTAGTCCCAGCTACTTGGGAGGCTGAGGAGGGAAGATCACTTGAGCCCAGGAAGTTGAGGCTGCAGTGACCCATGATTGCACCACTGCACTCCAACCTGGACAATAGAGTGAGATGCTGTCCTCTAAAAAATAAAGTGGGCTGGGCGCGGTGGCTCACGCCTATAATCCCAGCACTTTGGGAGGCCGAGGCGGGTGGATCACGAGGTCAAGAGATCGAGACCATCCTGGTCAACATGGTGAAACCCCGTCTCTACTAAAAATACAAAAAATTAGCTGGGCATGGTGGCATGTGCCTGTAATCCCAGCTACTCAGGAGGCTGAGATAGGAGAATTGCTTCAACCCAGGAGGCGGAGGTTACGGTGAGCCGACCTCGTGCCATTGCACTCCAGCCTGGGTAACAGCAGCAAAACTCCATCTCAAAAAATAAATAAATAAATAAAATAAAGTAAAGTAAGTCTTGAATACCCTGCTATTCCTCTGTCGATGCTGAGATATGGTCAGAATCAAGCCCAGGTTCACCTCCTCTTTGTGACTCTGTCTTCCCTCTGCTTAGAATCCTTTATAGGCTTCTCAGTGCCCGGGAAACGCAAACCAAACTCTTCAACATGGTTCAAAGACCCCACAGGATCTGGTCCAGCTGACTGTAGGATCACTCCCAATTGTACACACTCCAGTCCAGCCCTGCTTGCCTCTTTTGAAACATATCAAGCTCCTTCCACTGCTGGAACTTTGCACTTGCAAGTCCATCTGTCTAGGCTTCTCTCCTCCACAGGCTCTCTACCTGGAAGATTTCTTCACGCACTCAGCTCTCAGCTGTGACATCACCACTCAGAACGGGTCACCCTGACTACTCCTCTCTCATGTGTTCATTACCACAGCACCTTAATTATTTCTGTCACAGCAAATTATCACTATGTGAAACCATATTTTTTATTGGTGAATTCGTTTATCATCTACCTCCTCCATCATATGAGATCAAAGATCTTATCTGCCTTATTCACTGCTGTATCCCCATGCCTGGAGGCATTCCACTAATGACATGAAGAGAACAAATGGATGATCACCATCCTGGACTTACGTTTCTTTCTCTCTCTTTTTTCTTTTCTTTTTTATGGGTAGACAGATGAGAGAGAGAGAGAGAGAGAGAGAGAGAGAGAGAGAGTCAGATAGGTTTCCTTGGGGGAAAGAGGATGGTGGAATTTTCAGAGCTACAATTCAAGCACTGCTGCCTAACTAGGGCCTGAAAGGCAGGTGACATAAAGGTTATACCCTGGGGAATCAACCATTCCCAAAGACGGCTGAGCTTTTAAGTGTGTATGGAGTCTCAGGGGTCCAAAACCACTATGCCACAGCAAGAGTATCCATACACCTGCCCCTTCTAGGCTAAAGGTTCCAAACACCTGGGCAATCTGGCACTAGGCAACAAATCTCACAGATGTAGGAGATGCTTAAACCAAGGAGGCATCTATCAAGCTGAAGTGGTTCATGAAGTCAAAAGACTAATCTGGATACCCCAGGGAAGAACATTTCCAAGTGTTCTTGGTATTCCAAGAATACCAAGTCCTTATGATACAGCATGATGGTGTCAAACCACAAAAAAGCCAAGAACAATGCATTTCTTCCAAATGTTATCTCTCTCTCTCTCTCTCTCTCTCTCTCTCTCTCTCAAAATTAACTCTCAGTAGACACAGTACAGAGACAATGGCCTCTGTTCTTTATCTAGGACCAGGAAATACAATTTTTAGAACCAATGAAAAACTGCTTTTTAGAGAGGGTGCTGCTGCAGCTGTCACAGCCCCCTGCTGACTAGTCAACAAGTATTTATTGACCTAGCGTCTACAAGGCACACAGCAAAGAAGACAGTTATGCCTTTGCACAAGAGGCAGATGCAACCAGGGAGCACCTGAGACCCAGCCAAGGCCCAGGGGAGGTACAGGAGGCTTTATGAACTCTGAAAGGATTTCAAATCATTTATCTGAACTCCTCTTAATGGTCTCTTGGACCCAACACCCTCAAATGCCCCACAGCCCCAATCTCTCAGCACAGAACCAATTACAGTTTAGCTCTCAGGGATAAATCCTGATTAATTCTTCCTCACAAGGAGCTGTATCTTCTAGGCATCTCAACACATTATTGCTAAGGTAGCAAACTGAAAACTCTCCCCAGAAGGGTCTTACATGAGTGGTGGCAATGATGAGAAGCATCCTCCAGGCAGACACCAGCATCTGATACTCTAACAAGGAGGTGCAGCTGCTGCCTTCTGTTTCGGCCATGTGAACTGCCAATGACTTGACATACCCTGACCAGTATGCAAAGCGTTTCTCTCCAGAAAATCTCTTGAGGGTATCTTTTAATGACTGGTCTAACGAACCCCTACAGTGTCAAGAAAAACAAAACTTCCAGTTAGGTTTTGAAAGCAGATAGAATATAATGGGTACAGACCCTTGTTGAGGCAGAGAAAACAACCTCGCATGGGCTTAAAGGCAGACGGCTCCAGGACACCTCCAATGTGTGGATTAGGCTGAGGCCTTTCCAGGATTCCTCCTCCATAAAATCCCAGTCACATGGAGTTTGCTTCACAGTAACTCTTTCTGATGATCATAAATGCCATTGGTGGATTGGTCAGGGACACAGCTCACTGGCCCTCCATGAATGGTTCCAAACCACTTCTCTCCTCTGCCCAGGCTCTTCCAGCCATGTACCCAGTCATAGGCCACCAACTCCCACTCCCCCAACCTTCAGTTAAAATCTCAAGAGGGGAAAGGACTCACTTAACTACATAGTATATCTCCAAGCAAATTATCTTCATGATTAGAGCACAGGTTTCCAGGATGCTGGGCTGTGGAGAGAACAGAACAGGCAATGGTCACATCTCTGATCACTGATCTCCCTCAGTATATCCAACAGTGAACAGAGCAGGGGCCCAATACTTGCAGAACAAGCTAGTACAACCGCTGTGGAAGGTGAATGGCCTGACTTGCAAGAGCAGAAGCGTCAGGTCCACAATGTCTCCAGCTGAATGGAGAAGACCAGAGAGCCACCAACACAAACAACACAAACCACTTTCCTTCCCAAAGCAAGACATCAAAGGGACAGAAAGCAGGCACTTCCCTGAGAAAGAATTTTCTAGTGAAGAGAACATTCTGTTGTTTAATTAGGGGAGGTATCATTGTCTATGGCCCCATCTCATAGCCCAGCCTTTCCTCCCAGGGACTTGTAGTCACCATCCGGCCCTCTGCCACAGCTTACCTCTGATGTTTCAGAGGGAGGAGAAAGGGTTCCAAACAGCGGACTGGTTAAATTTTCCCAAAACTTGGGTCTAAAAAGGAAATAAATGTTGGCAATCATACTTTTTCTCTCTCTCACAGTCCTTTTCTCCCCTCTTAAGCTCCTTTTGGTGGTCATTTCATATTTGACCAGTCTCAATCCTAATATGTGGCTGGTAAATCAACTGTTCCTGTATAAATGAAAGGTTTCCAAATATAAAATTACATTTTCTTCTTATGAATCACACTTGTGCCTTATATAGAGTTGAGCAACAAAAACTCTTGACAGATTTTTCTATTGTAAATTCCCTGAAGCCCCACAAAGAGGAGGGAGGGAAATAAAACAGCAGACTCCCAAATTTAGCCATTTAACACTCCTTCCCTTTGTGCCAACAGGTCCAACAGAAAGAATGTTTCATTCAATCCAGTGGCTTGGGCAAACCACTCTCTCCTGCACTACTGTTTCTCAAAAATAATGGGTTTTGAAGTGGCTGGTTAGCAAAAGGCAGAAACACAAAAGCAGTTCAACCTTCCAGGTGCTTAATATTTAAAGATCCTTAGTGCTGGTAGCAGCATTAGAAAGAGAACCAGGCACTAAGCACTCTTATTCCCATTGATCAGTCACAACCAACCTCTGGAATAAGAGCTATTGTTACTACCATTTTATAGACCAGAACAATGAAACTTCTCCCAGAGGCTGACTTACTTGGTCCGGAGGACCAGCATGGCACTGTCCCTCCGGTCCTGCCACAAAGCATGCAAAAAGGCAATGGCAGCCCGATGCAGCAGGGGTGGGCACCAGTATCGATCTTGCTGTTGGGAATCAATCAACTCCAGCACTGCATGGAGACAGCTCCAGACCCCAAGGCTGAATTCCTGCAAGAAGGGACAGGGAAGAGTTAGTTCAGTTCCACAGCCACTGCCAGCAGCTACATTTGTAGAGCCCAGCATCTGCCTCCCAGGGAGCCAAATCCCAGCTTCATCCCAGGTACAGGCTTACCTTCGAGCCGTCACTGCCATCCTTCACCTCCAGGTTCAGAAACAGTTCAATGAGGCCTGGCTGGGTCTCTACTGCAACTGTGAGGAACTCAAGAATCATGACTTTGATGCGCATGTCCTCAATCCTGCTCTGCAGACGGATCAGGAAGGCATCACGAATGGCAGCTGCATCATTGCCCAGACACGCATACACTGACATTGGGGCCACCTGGTGGAGATCGGAACATACAGGTTTAGAGCTCTGCTCCCGCAGAAGGGCACTGAAGAGTTCCCAGAAAACTGCCGGACAGGGAAGCATCCAGACATCTCTGGGCCAAAAGGGACTTCACCCCAAGCAAGCACGAGATGCCCCCAAACTCACAGGAGAAACAGTTATCAATATAAAGAAATGCTCAACCTTCCTCATGGTTAAACAGAAACTGAAAAGTGAAATATTTTTTGCTTATTAGATTGGCAAAAACTAAAACAATGATGAAGCCCTCATGGTAAGGATATAAGACTTGGTGTCGGCTGGGCGCGGTGGCTCAAGCCTGTCATCCCAGCACTTTGGGAGGCTGAGGCGGGTGGATCACAAGGTCAAGAGACCGAGACCATCCTGGTCAACATGGTGAAACCCCGTCTCTACTAAAAATACAAAAAATTAGCTGGGCATGGCGGCACGTGCCTGTAATCCCAGCTACTCAGGAGGCTGAGGCAGGAGAATTGCTTGAACCCGGGAGGCGGAGGTTGCGGTGAGCCGAGATCGCACCATTGTACTCCAGCCTGGGTAACAAGAGTGAAACTCTGTCTCAAAAAAGAAAAAAAAAAAAAAAGACTTGGTGTCAGAAGTATAAACGGTTACAATGTTTTTTGTAAGGTAATTTAGAAGTATCTAATAAAAACTATCATGTTCATTTATACCTACCTAAACCTTTGGAACTGAATACAAATGTTACAGAGTTGTAGGGATAATAACGTTCACTGCAACGTTGCTTGTAATAGTGAAAGACAGAAAGTACCCCAAATAAATCGGGGTGCATCCATTCTAGGCTATGATATGCAAACATTAAAAAGAATGAGCCAGGCGCGGTGGCTCAAGCCTGTAATCCCAGCACTTTGGGAGGCCGAGGCGGGTGGATCACAAGGTCGAGAGATCGAGACCAACCTGGTCAACATGGTGAAACCCCGTCTCTACTAAAAATACAAAAAATTAGCTGGGCATGGTGGCGCGTGCCTATAATCCCAGCTACTCAGGAGGCTGAGGCAGGAGAATTGCCTGAACCCAGGAGGCGGAGGTTGCAGTGAGCCAAGATCGCGCCATTGCACTCCAGCCTGGGTAACAAGAGCGAAACTCCGTCTCAAAAAAAAAAAAGAATGAAGGAAGTCAAAATTTTTAAAAAAAGAATAACAAACAATGAAGGAAGTCCAAATATGCCCATGTAGTAAGACTGCTCTATATGGTATCAAGTGAAGGAAGCCAGTCATAAAATAGTACCAGGGGCTAGGCACAGTGGCTCACGCCTGTAATTCCAGCACATTGCGAGGCTGACGCAGGCAGATCACTTGAGGTCAGGAGTTTGAGACCAGCCTGTCCAACATGGTTAAAACCTCATCCCTACTAAAAATATAAAAAATTAACTGGGCATTGTGGTGGGTGCCTGGAATCCCAGCAACTTGGGAGGCTGAGACAAAAGAATCGCAAGAACCTCAGAGGTGGAGGCTGCAGTGAGATTGTGCCACTGCACTCCAGCCTGGGTGACACAGTGAGACTATTTAAAAAAAACAGTACCAGGAATCCTACTTTTGTAAAGAACCAAAGTACACACCCAAATACTATCAAATACTTTTTTTTTTTCCCTTGGAGACGGAGTCTCGCTCTGTTACCCAGCTGGAGGGCAATGGCATGATCTCGGCTCACTGCAACCTCCACCTCCCGGGTTCAAGCAATTCTCCTGCCTCGGTCTCCTGAGTAGCTGGGACTACAGGCACATGCCACCACACCCAGCTAATTTTTTGTATTTTAGAAGAGATGGTGTTTCATTGTGTTGCCCAGGCTGGTTTCAAACTCCTGAGCTCAGGCAGTCCACACACCTCGGCCTCCCAAAGTGCTAGGATTACAGGTGTGAGCCACTGTGCCAGCCCCAAATACTTTGCCTCAGCCTGCTGAGTAGCTGGGATTACAGGTACCTACCACTGCACCTGGCTAATTTTTTTTTTTTTTTTTTTTTGAGACGGAGTTTCGCTCTTGTCACCCAGGCTGGAGTGCAATGGCGCGATCTCGGCTCACCGCAACCTCTGCCTCCTGGGTTCTGGCAATTCTCCTGCCTCAGCCTCCTGAGTAGCTGGGACTACAGGCACGCGCCACCATGCCCAGCTAATTTTTTTGTATTTTTAGTAGGGACGGGGTTTCACCATGTTGACCAGGATGGTCTCAATCTCTTGACCTCGTGATCCACCCGCCTCGGCCTCCCAAAGTGCTGGGATTACAGGCTTGAGCCACCACACCCGGCCCCAATTTTTGTATTTTTAATAGAGACAGCGTTTTACCATCTTGGCCAGGCTGGTCTTCAACTCCTGATCTCATGATCCACCTGCCTCGGCCACCCCAAGTGCTGGGATTACAGGCGTGAGCCACTGCTGACCAATACTTTTTTTAATACAAGGAAACATAAGCAATCTGGTGCACAGCCTGTGAGACATAGCCAGACCCTATTTCAAAAAGGAAAGAAAGAAAAAAAAAAAAAGAAAAGAGAAATGAAAACAAAAAAGAGAAGAAAGAGAGAAAGAAATCTGGAGCAAGGGCATATCCTCCTGCCCTCAAGGATTCTTGGAATAAGGAGATCATAGGGCATCTAACCTTCTGTTACATGTATTTGTAACATTTAAATAAATATTTTACAATTAGCATGTCTTTTTTCTCCTTCTTTCTATATTAGAGATGGGGTCTCACTATGTGCCCCAGGCTGGTCTTGCACTCCTGGGCTCAAGTGATCCTCCCACCCTGGCCTCCCAAAGTGCTGGAATCACATACAGGTGTGAGCCGCTGTACCCGGCCTGAGCATGTCTTTAATAATCAGGTGGAAAAACACCCTCATATAAACAATATGTGTACGTGAAGTAGGATCCTACCGTAGCCAGACGTTTCAGCAACTGAATAGCAAGACGTGGCAAAGCAGGGTCATGTTTGTGGTAGATGTATTTGGCTAGAACGGCAATCAGGTTGTTTCCATGAGCACCTAAAGAAGCACAGGAAACAGTTTAGGTATCAAGTGTGCTTCATTCAAGTCCTTAGAGCAATGGTTGTTCAAAAAAGTCTTACTGCATATGTGAATGAATTCACCCTCAAGTGCTTGGATGGCCACAGCAAACTCAGGTACTGTATCCTTCTTTTTTTTTTTTTTTTTTTTTGAGACGGAGTTTTGCTCGTTACCCAGGCTGGAGTGCAATGGCGCGATCTCGGCTCACCGCAACCTCCGCCTCCTGGGTTCAGGCAATTCTCCTGCCTCAGCCTCCTGAGTAGCTGGGATTACAGGCATGTGCCACCACGCCCAGCTAATTTTTTGTATTTTTAGTAGAGACGAGGTTTCACCATGTTGACCAGGATGGTCTCGATCTCTCGACCTCGTGATCCACCCACCTCGGCCTCCCAAAGTGCTGGGATTACAGGCTTGAGCCACCGCGCCCGGCCTCCTTCTCTTTATTGAGGAGCAAAAGAATAGCCAGAATTTGGGGGCCAACAGTTCAATCCAACTCATCAATAGCAAAGATACATTTTGGACAAAATAGGTTCTTATTTTAGTTTTTCTTTTTTCTTTTTTTTTTTGAGATGGAGTCTTGCTCTGTCACCCAGGCTGGAGTGCCATCGTACAATCTCAGCTCACTGCAACTCTACCTCCCGGGTTCAAGCGATTCTCCTGCCTCAGCCTCCGAAGTAGCTGGGATTATACACCACACCTCGCTAATTTTTTGCACTTTTAGTAAAGACAAGGTTTCACCATGTTGGCCAGGCTGGTCTCGAACCCCTGATCTCAAATGATCTGCCCACTTTGGCCTCCCAAAGTGCTGGGATTGCAGATGTGAGCCACCACACCCAGCCCTTAAAATAGGTGCTTTTAACAAATAGTTTAGAAAAAGGCATTGCACTAAAATGTAAAAACTCATTAAAATCCCCAAATTACACAACCAGGAAGGGTATTGAACATATCCAGACACCTAACTGGAAATGAGGAAACTGGGTCCCAAAGAGATTAAATAACTAGTGTAAGGTCACAGAGATTTAATGGCCAAAGTTATTAGAAATTTCTTTACACAGGCCGGGCGCGGTGGCTCAAGCCTGTAATCCCAGCACTTCGGGAGGCCGAGGCGGGTAGATCACAAGGTCAAGAGATTGAGACCATCCTGGTCAACATGGAGAAACCCCGTCTCTACTAAAAATACAAAAAATTAGCTGGGCATGGTGGCGCGTGCCTGTAATCCCAGCTACTCAGGAAGCTGAGGCAGGAGAATTGCCTGAACCCAGGAGGCGGAGGTTGCGGTGAGCCGAGATCGTGCCATTGCACTCCAGCCTGGGTAACAAAAGCGAAACTCCGTCTCAAAAAAAAAGAAAAAGAAAAAGAAGTTTCTTTACACGAACTCAGGAGGCGGACATTGCAGTGACCCCAGATCATGCCACTGCTCCAGCCTGGACAACAGAGCTAGACTCCGTCTCAAACAAACAAAATAATAATAAATTTTTTAAAATCTGGAATGTGCCAATATCTCCAACTATAGCTCAAAGGAAATGCTCACTGTAACATTTCGGATTTATGCTAAACTGGTAAGTATACTGCAAGTATGCTAAAATATGAAAAAAAATCTGAAATCCAAAACACTTCTGGTCCCAAGCATTTCAGATAAGGGATACTCAACCTATACCATTATCACCATTTTACAGATGAGAATTTGGAAGCAGAGTGTTTTAATAATGCACCCAAAGTCACAGAGTTGATTGGACACAAAATTTGAACCATGGCAGTCTGACTTCAAATCTGCGTCCTTAACTATTATTCTAACATCACTAGGAGGCAGACATAAAGTACCATCTAGTCCTTTTGTTGACAATTCCAGGAAAGGAGCTGGTAATCATTCCCAAATTTCCTCAAGAAGTTAAGCAGAAAATACTGTTGACATACAAAAACACTAAAATACGTATTTATGGGCAGAAATGTTACTGACTAGAAAAGAAATACCTACCATGTTGTGAGAGAGCCTGTTCCAGGGGAGACACCACATTAGAAGGAGGTTTCAGCCGAATCACATTGTTGGTGACGGAGAATGCCAGTTTCACTGTCTTGATCAGCAGCTGGCCCTGCCCCTGGCCCTCTGCCCCATCACTAGGATGCCAAATGGAAACCAAAGTTGATTCAGACACTATGACTTCATTCGCAACATATGTGCTCTCATGAATTAGATTCCAACAATAATCCCAGAGTTCAACAGCTTCTGTTAGAGGCCCCAGTCCAAACTAGGAGAGAGGAGGAGTAATCAACTCCTTTTGCTATACGCTAGTCTATACAGCAGCCACTAGGGTATATAAAGGCTATGTCCTAGGAAGAACAATGTCGTCTTCTAAAAGCTACTACAAGTTTTAACTTAAACTGGAGTTATTAGAAACATGCAGGCACAATAAAGACAAACAAACTGAAGGTAGAGAAGGAGCCCTACCTTCGAGGCTGAGCAGCCATCACCATGTCAATGGTGTCCACGCCAATGCCCATGATATTAATAACTGTCTGTCCTGCTTCTGTGTATGCCAGGCTGCAGATGCAGAGAGACTGCAGGCTGGGAGTGTGACTGGAAGACAGAGGTGTTCTGAGTTACCAGGGAGCCCTTCAGTGTATCTTGGAAGGAAGGGCATTGTCCAGTTGGGCTAGGGTGGCAAACCTAAACTACTGGACACTGGAGACCAGCTCTCTGCAAGCTGAAGGCACTCTGATCACTTTCCTGAAATAGACTTGATCACCTAATGATTACCCTGAGAAGCAATCTAAATGCCCATCAATTAACAGACACAGCTACTGAAAAGCATCATGAGTAATCAATACGATGGAATGCATGGAACCATTAAAACAAGATATCTATATGCAGTGGTATGGAAAGAAAGTTACAGTCAGTACAGAAAGAAGAAAAAAATGAGAAAACATAGTAACTAACTCTGGGAAGTAGATACATATGAAAAGTATCTTGTCAGGAATGAATATTTGTAAAGATCATAAAGATTATTAATATATTACTGTATGTGTATACACACACACACACACACACACACACACACACACTCTCTCTCTCTCTCTCTCTCTCTCTCTCTCTCTCTCATTCCTACTTCTCTGTCCACAGAGAGAAATGATAAACAGGCCAATAGAAAGCAACTCACAACCTCAAGATTACTGAGTTCTGGGATCAACCAAGGTAAATTCTCTGGAAGAAATGAGCTGGCTTTGCACAGCAAATGCCTGTTTTTGCCTTGGTGAGCACCACGCTCTAACAAATCAACCCCTTATTACCTGCTGTGCAGGTCTGTCTCGTGGCACAGGTTCAGTATCGCATGAATCAGCTCCAGGATCAGGCAACCTGGACTCCAAAAAAGACACAGGAATGACGTGGTCTTGTGTAATAACCCTTATCTCAAGAAAGGGAAAGAAAGAAGCTCTCCAGGGAGCCAGAAATCCCAAAGCTGCCCTGCCCATGCTGTCCTTACCGATCTGCTCCCTCACTCCATGAGAGTTGTAGCGCCACTTATGGTAGCTGGGAAGCATCTCCTTCAGCACAAACATTACACAGGGTACAAGTCCTTGGCTCTGGGTACTACCAAGTTGCCCCTAGAAGAAACCATGCTTTGAGGGCTTCCGCACATTTAGGAAGAAGTCATTTAGTTACCTAGAGATTTAATTCTGAAACCACAGATAGGGCCAAAGGAAATCTAGGCAAACCTTGGTCATCAATGAAAAAAAAAAAAAGTAAAAATTCCACTTTATAGTTGAGCCCAAGTTGTGGGTCTTTTCTAGAACAGAAAAAGTGATGAAAGGGAATGTCACAAAAGGCACCAACATGAAGAAAAGGGATGCAGGCTAAATCTGGACAGAAGGCAGGTGCCTTAAACATGAAAGATGGAGGATTGTTGATTAACAATGCCACCTTCACTGTGATGATTGCTAGCCGGCCCTAAGCTCAATCCCATCACTAAAATACTGGGAAGGAGATCTGCGAGGTCAACTGACTAACATAACGAAACCCTGCCTCTACTAAAAACACAAAAATTAGCCAGGTATGGTGGAGTGCGCCTGTAGTCCCAGCTACTTGGGAGGCTGAGACAGAACTGCTTGAACCTGGAAGGCAGAGACTGCAATGAGCAGAGATTGCACTACTACACTCCAGCCTGGGTGACAGAGCAAGACTCCATCTAAAAAGAAGATTTGATATGCAAAAATCTGAGACCCAATGAGATCTGTTAACTGTAGCATCCTGCATCCTTCTATTAAAAATGAGGACTCGCCGGGCGCGGTGGCTCAAGCTTGTAATCCCAGCACTTTGGGAGGCTGAGGCGGGTGGATCACGAGGTCAAGAGATCGAGACCATCCTGGTCAACATGGTGAAACCCCGTCTCTACTAAAAATACAAAAAATTAGCTGGGCATGGTGGCGTGTGCCTGTAATCCCAGCTACTTAGGAGGCTGAGGCAGGAGAATTGCCTGAACCCAGGAGGCGGAGGTTGCGGTGAGCCGAGATCGCGCCATTGCACTCCAGCCTGGGTAACAAGAGCGAAACTCCGTCTCAAAAAAAAAAAAAAAAAAAAAATGAGGACTCTTAGCTGGGTGCGGTGGTTCAAGCCTGTAATCCCAGCACTTTGGGAGGCTGAGGCGGGCGGATCACAAGGTCGAGAGATCGAGACCATCCTGGTCAACATGGTGAAACCCCATCTCTACTAAAAATACAAAACATTAGCTGGGCATGGTGGTGCGTGCCTGTAATCCCAGCTACTCAGGAGGCTGAGGCAGGAGAATTGCTTGAACCCAGGAGGCGGAGGTTGCGGTGAGCCGAGATCGTGCCATTGCACTGCAGCCTGGGTAACAAGAGCGAAACTCCCTCTCAAAAAAAAAAAAAAAAAAAAAATGAGGACTCTTTATTTACATATAAATATCTATTAAAATCATTTCTTTTGTTTTTTTTTTTTTTCCTCAGAGACAGTTTTACTCTTGTTGCCCAGGCTAGAGTACAATGGCACAATCTCGACTCACTGCAATCTCTACCTTCCAGGTTCAAGTGATTCTCCTGCCTCAGCCTCCCAAGTAGCTGTGATTTCAGGCACCTACCACCATGCCCAGCTAATTTTTGTATTTTTAGTAGAGATAGGGTTTCACCATGTTGGCCAGGCTGGTCTCAAACTCCTGACCTCAGGAAGCCTGGGCCTTCCAAAGTGCTGGGATTACAGGCGTGAGCCACCATGCCCTGCCTACAACCATTTCTTTTTAACCATTCATTGATTCCTGCAGGCAGGAAGTATAGTTTTTTCATGCATGACACTCTTCTCAACCCCATGAGGTAAAGACCATATAGCATTCCTATTTTAGAGATTCTAAGAAATTCTCTACTTGCAGCTAGTAAGCTGTCAGTCTGAATGTAAACCTAATTCTGACTCTAAAATTTATGCTCGATGTATTTTTCAAACTGAGTTGTAATCAATTAGTAGATTATGAAATCAGCTTATAGTCAAAATTCACTTAAATAGGGAGGAGACTAAGTAGAAAATATCATAGTACAACTTCTGTGGTGAGAATACATGTACTGTGAAATTTTGCTTCAGGAATATACATATACATGTATATATACTGGGACATGATATTATCCTGTGTTACTGTCAAAATAGCTTGACAGTCACTGCAACAACCTTTTGGCCTCTTCCGTTCTACTTCGTAAACCTTCTGATTATTAAATCAATGCACATAATTAAGTACCTAACAGAGAACATACTGGCACATAGTAGGTGCTCAATACATAGAAACTGTTGTCACTATAACTTCAAGATGACTATTCTGCCAACAGACAAGAGGATTAAAGCAGCAGGGGCCAGAGAAACTATTTCAGAGTTATCTAACCAGACTTGACGTTTTCTTTTCCTGCCCTTTTTGAACCAAATCAGACTGCACCTTGACAAGGGTGGTAATCAAGCGCAGAAAGGCAATGGTGACCCCATATTCGCCCTGAGGCTGTTCACTATTCATCAAGAGGTTTCCGTACCCTCCAGCATTCATCCCTTCCGCACTGGAAAAAGAGAAGCAGAGGGAAAAACATGATAGGGAAATTTCAAGGTGTCAAGAAACTAATCATACAGCATTCTTGTTATAATCTAGATGGCTTGAACATAAAATAGAAAAGATCTCCAATGGAAGTAATCAAATCTAGGCAGTACTGTACCCAAGGTAAACATTAAGAACACGTTTTATTGATGTAAAACCTCAAGAGATTGAAAGCAAAAAAATCGAACATCAGGGAAACACTCTGTCAAGAGAGCACAAAGCAAAAATGCTCAGGCAGTAAGATGGAAACTGTGTACTTGTGTCTACTGGCCGAGCTCGAGAACCCATGAAATAAGAAAAAGTACAGAGTGACTGTGGCTTAATAATGGGACACCAAGTCCCTGCATCTTGACACCTCTGGATTCTCTGGGCTGTTAAGTAAGTAAATGCTTACATATTAAAGTGATTGAAGGTGGGTAAGAAATCTCTCTTGCTCTTGACTGTGGCTTACGTCTGTAATCCCAGAACTTTGGGAGGCCAAAGCAGGAGGATCACCTGAGACCAGGAGTTTGAGACCAGCCTGGCCAACATGGTGAGACCCCCGTCTCTACTAAAAATACAAATATTAGCTGGGCATAGTGGTGTGCACCTGTAGTCCCAGCTACTTGGGAGGCCGAGACAGGAGAATCGCCTGCATATGGGAGGTGGATGTTGCAGTGAGCCAAGATCACACCACTGCACACCAGCCTAGCAACAGAGCGAGACTTTGTCTCAGTTAAAAAAAAATAGCCAGGCATGGTGGCTTATGCCTGTAATCCCAACTGTTCAGGAGGCTGAAACACAATTGCTTGAACCCAGGAGGCGGAATAAGCTGAGATTGCATTACTGCATTCCAGCCTGCCGACCGAGTAAGACTCCATCTCAAAAAAATAAACAAACAAATAAATAAGTAAAAATAAAACTAATAAAACTAGGCTAGACCTGAAACATATCTGGTTCTCACTAGGGAATATGGCCCACCACCCTAAGACCTGGCTTACCTAATCATCTGACTCATGTTGGAGACAGGATGGGCAACAAATGGTAAAAAACCTGTATGACGAAGATCAGTCCAGACCTGAGAAGGAAAAGGAAGAATTAAATGCTCACATCCTCAGATATGTCCCAGGTGCTACATTTTTGGCTGTTGGGAAGATCTGGCATCTCACCTTTGCTGGATTACGGGCAGCCAAAACAGTTAAGCAGTTGACACAAGAAGCAATGACATCCACAGGTGGAGAGATGACTGTTGTTAACCTGGTTCGAGAACGTGTACTACACTCAATAAAGCAAATAATACAACTGGTTCCCTCGAAAACATTTTTCCAGTTCTCTCTCCCCAGTCCCTCCCCTCAGCAGACATACAGAAACAGGAAAACCCTCACAGATATAAAAACAGCAAAACCAGCTGAGCACGGTGGCTAATGCATGTAATCCCAGCACTTTGGGAGGCTGAGGTGGATCACCTGAGGTCGGGAGTTCAAGACCAGCCTGACCAACCTGGAGAAACTCCATTTCTACTAAAAATACAAAATTGGCCAGGTGTGATGGTACATGCCTGTAATCCCAGCTACTTGGGAAGCTGAGGCAGGAGAATCACTTGAACCTGGGAGACAGAGGTTGCAGTGAGCTGAGATCATGCCACTGCACTCCAGCCTAGGCAACAAGAGTGAAACTCCGTCTCAACAACAACAAAAAAAAACAGGAACACCAAAGAATATGTGTGAACTTTAACTCAGTTGGTATGTGTCCAGACTCCTGAAACTGACAGCACAAGTGCTACGATCTCTACCAGGCAGCTGAGGGTCAGCCAAGACAGACTCACCGCTGCAGGAGCATGTAGATGCGAGATGTGATGGGCAGGAGACAGTCCGCTATCGACAGGTCTGTACTGACAACCTTATGGACAAGATCAATGATGGGTTTGACCCGCTGGCAGTGCTGAATCACATCTGAGGAGAAAGACAGCCTGTGACCTCAGAGCAAACAACTCCTTTTAAGATCACTGACCAGTCTCTGAGACCCAGATACACAAATCAGACAACACAATCTTGATGGTTCTAAATTTTATCTAGATACTCTATTTTCTAAATCCTCCAAGCATGTCCACTTTTGACCTTACCTGCAGTTGAAACAACATGAAGCAACATTTCAATCTCACAGGTAAAGAGGGTCCAGCTGCTGTAAGAGTATTCCCAGCGTACTAAGTATGCCCTATCATCCAACATTACTTGGCCCACAGTGCCTTGAGGTATGCGAAGGTTGGTCTGACCCCCTAAGAAAGGGAGAAAGAGAATATATAACATCTGAGGACAAATAAAAAACATAACACCTCCACCAGACACCAATATATATATATTTTTTGAGACGGAGTTTCGCTCTTGTTACCCAGGCTGGAGTGCAATGGCGCGATCTCGGCTCACCGCAACCTCCGCCTCCTGGGTTCAGGCAATTCTCCTGCCTCAGCCTCCTGAGTAGCTGGGATTACAGGCACGCACCACCATGCCCAGATAATTTTTTGTATTTTTTTTAGTAGAGACGGGGTTTCACCATGTTGACCAGGTTGGTCTTGATCTCTCGACCTCGTGATCCACCTGCCTCAGCCTCCCAAAGTGCTGGGATTACAGGCTTGAGCCACCGTGCCCGGCACACCAATATATTTTTTTTTAATTTAGTTGTGAAATCATCAGAACATCAATATTTAAACACACAGAGATACACAAATTCATAGACTCTTTTCCTTTTTGAGACAGCATCTCACTCTTGCTCAGGCAGGAGTGCAGTGGCATGATCTTGGCTCACTGCAACTTCCGCATCCTGGGTTCAAGTGATTCTCCTGCCTCAGCCTCCCGAGTAGCTGGGACTACAGGTGCGCACCACGACTCCCGGCTAATTTTTGTATTTTTAGTAGAGACGGGGTTTTTCCATGTTGGCCAGGCTAG
The DNA here is from genome assembly GCF_048565385.1 of Saimiri boliviensis. Lineage (NCBI taxonomy): Eukaryota > Metazoa > Chordata > Mammalia > Primates > Cebidae > Saimiri > Saimiri boliviensis. The sequence goes on along the minus strand of NC_133450.1, from coordinate 221,774,772 downwards.
TCTCAAACTCCTGGCCTCCAGTGATCCGCCTGTCTCGGCCTCCCAAAGTTCTGGGATTCACAGACTCTCTTCTTAGTAACTAACATTCCTATAACTTTTTTTTTTTTTTTTGAGACGGAGTTTCGCCCTTGTTACCCAGGCTGGAGTGCAATGGCGCGATCTCGGCTCACCGCAACCTCCGCCTCCTGGGCTCAGGCAATTCTCCTGCCTCAGCCTCCTGAGTAGCTGGGATTACAGGCATGTGCCACCATGCCCAGCTAATTTTTTGCACTTTTAGTAGAGACGGGGTTTCACCATGTTGACCAGGATGGTCTCGATCTCTCGACCTCGTGATCCACCCGCCTCGGCTTCCCAAAGTGCTGGGATTACAGGCTTGAGCCACCGCGCCCGGCCTCCTATAAATTTTTCAACTAAAAAATCCCAAAAAGTTATTTTCATGTAGACAAGTGACTCTTTCTACATGTCTGAAAATCACCTGAGTACCGAGAGCAGTTTTCCATTCAAATGATGATAATAAGAATACCACCTTATGGGATGGCTAGGGCCCAGATCACTGTAGAAGTCAGTGGTGATGATGCCAGGATTAAAACAGTGAGGCTATTCCCTCTATATTGTCCTCCTTGAGCACCTGGAGCCTCAAAGTGGTAATTGGCTGGGTGCAGTTACTCACGTCTATAATCCCAGTGCTTTGGGAGGCTAAGGTGAGAGAATCACTAGAGCCCAGGAGTTTGAGCCTGCAGTGGGCTATAATCATGCCACTGTACAGAACAAGACACCAAAATATATATATATATATATATATATATATATATATATAATTTTTTTTTAATAAAAAAAATAAAAAAGCCTGTCATAAAAGGAGCTACCACACCACATCAAGGATCCCTGTATCTTACCAAGGGGATAAAGGAGTTTGGGTGTTTGTCTCCGCCAAAGAGTTCCATCTTCATGGGAGATCACATCATGAGGCTTGTGTTTATAAAGTTCATTGTAGAAAGACATCTTATCCAAGAAACTATACACCTGCCAACATAGAAAAAACCATCACACATTCCCCTCCAGGATATGCAAAGGGAGATCCCAGTGTGCTCTTTTAGCCAGACTCTCAAACTTCTTGTGAGCCCACCACAGTGACCGTTCTTGGAATTGCCTTCTGCTCCCCTTGCCAAATCTTCACCATGCTTTTAACACTCAACTCAAGTCCCCATCACTCCACGAGGGCAGTTCTGTCTCCTGAACGCTATGGTCTTCATTGCTCAAACAACATTTACTCTGTACCAACTGGTTCTTAGCTATTTATTTCTTATATCTATTAACTTCCAACTACATATTAAGAAACTTTATACTTAGTCTTAATCCCACAGTATCTACAACAGGTACTTAATGAAAAGATCATTTAATTTTATAGAATTGAGGTGCTATCTTTGGCATCTTTCATTCAACTTCAGACTAACTTTTGTCATGGCAGTGGAACTGCAATGTGGAAAGCAAAAAAGATTCCTAACAAAGTCTCCATAAAGAATTAAAGAGCCGGGCGCGGTGGCTCAAGCCTGTAATCCCAGCACTTTGGGAGGCCGAGGCGGGTGGATCACGAGGTCGAGAGATCGAGACCATCCTGGTCAACATGGTGAAACCCCGTCTCTACTAAAGGTGCAAAAAATTAGCTGGGCATGGTGGCGTGTGCCTGTAATCCCAGCTACTTAGGAGGCTGAGGCAGGAGAATTGCCTGAGCCCAGGAGGCGGAGGTTGCAGTGAGCCGAGATCACGCCATTGCACTCCAGCCTGGGTAACAAGGGCGAAACTCCGTCTCAAAAAAAAAAAAAAAAAAAAAGAATTAAAGAATCTCCCATTCTCTTTACTTATCTGACTGAGCAACTTACCTTTTTGGCAGTGGACTTCCCTGATACCAGGGCTCGGAGAAGTTGCAGGAGTGGGGAGAGGAGGTGGGGAAACATTCCACACACACTGTCCAGAATGATCCCAAGGCCAGAGGTTGGCTCCTGTGGTGGAAGGGGACAAATTACTGATCTTCACATGATCTACAAATTAACATATTTCAAAATTTCCCAGCAATCATGAGAAAATTTAGAATTAATCCTTCCACTTAGACAGGTATCATTCCTCCTTAATAATTTAAGACTTTCATATTTCCACTGAAAAAGGATGTAAAACAAGTGATTTAGTGAGAGGCCTAAAAAGAGACTATTATTCTATCCAGTGACCTCTTCTCAGTCATTCTTTCTATGGGAAGACAGTATTGCTCACATGAGCATTACATGTTTCCACTAAAGTGCAAACTACCCAACTATGTCAGCAGTTGGCTACCACACAGGAGCCACAGATCCTCACTCTACATACTGATTCATACCAGCCTCTCCCAGGAGCAGTGATTCTGTAATATCAGATAGCATCTTACAAAAAAGAAGGTAAAATATACAGGTAGATCATGAGTTGGATCTTAAGATTTGAGGTTGTTGTCAATGTGCAAGGCAAGTACTGGTGAGAAATTGTTCTTTTCAAAGCCAAATTCTCACTTTAGTTACGATACACTGAAAACTCGTAAGACACAGTTACAGTCACCTAAAAGTACTTTGAAGAGCTGCAGGAACACTGGTGCCTAAAAGACTGCCAATATGAAAACAAAAAACTGGTGGGGTGGAGAAACAGCACACTGGTAATAATGTGGGCTACAGACTCAAGTCAGACAGAACTGGGTTCTGGCTGTCTCTTTCTATGTGTGACTTTGAGCAAATCACTTCACATGTCATCACATTAAAAAAGGGACAGCGTGGGATCTCAAAACAAAACAAAACAACAAACAAAAAAAAACAAAGGGGGGCCAGACGCAGTGGCTCACGCCTGTAATCCCAGCACTTTGGGAGGCCGAGGCGGGTGGATCACGAGGTCAAGAGATTGAGACCATCCTGGTTAACATGGTGAAACCCCGTCTCTACTAAAAATACAAAAAATTAGCTGGGCATGGTGGCACGTGCCTGTAATTCCAGCTACTCAGGAGGCTGAGGCAGGAGAATTGTCTGAACCCAGGAGGTGGAGGTTGCAGTGAGCCAAGATCGCGCCATTGCACTCCAGCCTGGGTAACAAGAGCGAAACTCCGTCTCAAAAAAAAAAAAAAAAAAAAAAAAATGACAGCAATATCTATTTCGTATCTTTTTTTTTTTTTTTTTTTTTTGAGATGGAGTCTCCTTCTGTTGCCAGTCTGAAGTGCAGTGGCGCAATCTCAGCTCACCGCAACCTCTTGACTCCCTGGTTCAAACGGTTCTCCTGCCTCAGTCTCCCTAGCAGCTGGGATTACAGGTGCATGCCACCACACCTGGCTAATATTTATATTTTTAGTAAAGACATGGTTTTGCCATGTTGGTCAGGATAGTCACGATCTCCTGACCTCGTGATCCACCCACCCTGGCCTCCCAAAGTGCTGGGATTACAGGCGTGAGCCACCTCGCCCAGCTCTTATTTCATACATTTTTAATGAAGATTAAATGAGAAAATACACATGAATGCTTAGTACAAAATCTGTAAGCAAACAAGCGTTTGACATACTTACTGTTCCCCAGAAAAGTTCCGGAAGAGAAGGGTCTGCCAGGACTTCACATGCTGTATCAATTATATCCTGTTTGAGGAGGGGAGAAAACAGATCATTTTCCCTAGCTGAACCAGTCTATCTTTATTATTGTATTCTGTTGAAATAAAAACACCAAAACACCAATAAACACTAAAGTGGGAGAATCAATTCAATCCAGGAGCTCCAGAGCAGCCTGGACAATCTAGTAAATCCTCTTCTCGAAAATAAATAAAATAAACATCTTCATGCACAATGTCAGAAAGAACTGGTTAAGAATTGGTTGGGCAGCCGGGCACAGTGGCTTATGCCTATAATCCCAGCACTTTGCGGGGCCGAGGCGGGTGGATCACAGGGTCAGGAAATAGAGACCATCCTGGCTAACGTGGTGAAACCCCATCTCTATTAAAATACAAAAAATTAGCCGGGCATGGTGATGCGCACCTGCAGTCCCAGCTACTTGGCAATCTGAGGCAGGGGAATCACTTTAACCTGGAGGTGGAGGTTGTAGTGAGCTAAGACCAATGCACCAATGCACTCCAGCCTGGCGACAGAGTGAGACTCTGTCTCAAAAAAAGAAAAAAAAAAAAAAAAAAAAAAATTGGTTGGGCGTTGGGGGTCACCCCTGTAATCCTAACACTTTGAGAGGCCAAGGTGGGCAGATCACTTGAGGTCAGAAGTTCAAGACCAGCCTGGCCAACATCATGAAACCCTGTGTATACTAAAAATACAGAAATACAAAAATACAAAAGTGGCCCACACCTCGTAATCCCAGCTACTTGCGTGGCTGAGGCATGAGAATCACGAACTCAGGCAGTGGAGGTAGCAGTAAGCCAAGATCATACCATTGCACTCTACCCTGGCAACAAAGTGAGGCTCTGTCTCAAAAAACTATATATATTGGTTGGTTAAGGATGGATGGGTAGATTGACTGACTTACTTACTTATGTTTAGAGAAGACAAGGTCTTGCTCTGTCATCCAGACTAGAGTGCAAGAACTCTGGGTGAGTGGGTTTGTTTCTTCTTACAATTTTTTTATGTACATATGTATCTATTTTTAGAGACCGGATCTTGCTCTGTTGCCAAGAATGGAGTGCAGTGGCACCACCATAGCTCACTGCAGCCTTTAGCTCCTAGGTTTAAGTGATCCTCTCACCTCAGCTTCCCAAAGCACTGTTACAGGAGTGTGCCACCAAGCCCAGCCAAGAACTCTGGGTTTAAAAACTAAGATTACTTCCTGTCCAAGGTGTATTGTGTCTGCTGTAGGATGTTAGACAAATTAGTCTGTCAGAACTAGAAATGCTTTATCTGTAAAATGAGGACAGTAATACCTGCTTCAGAGTAGGATTATAAGAATTATAAATAAGGATTAAATGAGGTAATATATCTCATTTACACTGTAAATTCAAAAATGCCATATAAATATAAGTTATTACTAGGCTCAGCTAGACTGCTCTCCTAGAGGTCAAAAACAGTGTCTTTTTTTTTTTTTTTTTTTTTTTTGTCTTTTTTTTGAGATGGAGTTTTGCTCTTGCCACCCAGGCTGGAGTATAATGGTACAATCTTGGCTCACTGCAATCTCCGCCTCCTGGGTTCAAGTGATTCTCTGCCTCAGCCCTCCAAGTAACTGGGATTAAAGGCGCCCACCACCATGCCAGCTAATTTCTGCATTTTAGTTTCACCATGTTGGCCGGACTGGTCTTGAACTTCTGACCTCAGGAGGCCCTCCTGCCATGACCTCCCAAAATGCTGGGATTACAGGCATGAGCCACCATGTCTAGCCAAGAACAACATCTTTAATTGTTCTATCCTTAGCACCTAGCACAGAGCTTAGCATACACAGGGAATCTAATAAATGCTCATTGAATGGTTTTTTTTTTTTGTTTGTTTGTTTTTTTTTTTGAGACAGAGTTTCGCTCTTGTTACCCAGGCTGGAGTGCAATGGCGCAATCTTGGCTCACCGCAACCTCCGCCTCCTGGGTTCAGGCAATTCTCCTGCCTCAGCCTCCCGAGCAGCTGGGATTACAGGCACGTGCCACCATGCCCAGCTAATTTTTTTTGTATTTTTAGTAGAGACGGGGTTTCACTATGTTGACCGGGATGGTCTCGATCTCTCGACCTTGTGATCCACCCGCCTCGGCCTCCCAAAGTGCTGGGATTACAGGCTTGAGCCACCGGTGGCGCCCGGCCTGAATGATTTCTTTAAAATCCATGTACCAGGATTCCTGCAACCCTCATGTTTTTTGTTGTTGCTGTTGACACCGGGTCTCACTCCATCACCTGGGTTAGAGTGCAATGATGCCATCTCAGCACACTGCAACCTGTGTCTCCCAGGCAAGTGATCCTACCTCAGCCTCTTGAGTAGCTGGGACTACAGGTGTGCGCCACCACACTCAATAATTTTTTGTATTTTTGGTAGAGATGGGGCTGCATCATGTTGCTCAGGCTGGTCTTGAACTCCTGAGCTGAGGTTATCCACCGGCCTTGGCCTCACAACCTGAGATTACAGGTGTGGGCCATAGTGCCTGGCCCTAATATGTTAGTATCAATCTTCCAGGTGTAAGGCCAGGTCAAAAGTAACCAGAATTCTCCCAAAGTACACAAAGACCAGCCTGGCCAATATGGTGAAACCCCATCTCTAGTAAAAACACAAAAATTAGCTGGGCATGGGGGTGCATACCTGTAGTCCCAGCTGCTCGGGAGGCTGAGACAGGAGAACTGCTTGAATCAGGAAGCGAAGGTTGCAGTGAGCCCAGATCGTGCCACTACACTCTAGCCTGAGCTACAGAACGAGACTACCTCTCCAAAACAAAAAACAAAAAAAAAACAAAACCACAAAACAAAAAGAAACAAAAAAAACAGACCAGGCTCATGCCTGTAATCTCAGCACTCTGGGAGGCTGACGTGAGTGGATCACCTAAGGTCAGGAGATCAGGACCAGCCTTGGGCAACATGGTGAAACCCTGTCTCTACTAAAAACACAAAAAAATTAGCTGGGTGTGGTGGCGTGCACCTGTAATCTCAGCTACTTGGGAATTACAGGCTAGTTGCCCTAGCTCACACCTGTAATCCCAGCACTGAGGGAGGCCAAAGGGGATGGACTGCTTAAGCCCAGGAGTTCAAGACCAGCCTGGGCAACAGAGTGAGACCCCGTCTCAAAAAAAAAAAAAAAAACCCCGAAAAACAAAACCAGTGCAGAATGCTTACTAGTGCCACAAATGTCTGGCACAGATGTACTACAGAGTAGAACAATAAGCATTGTTATAAAACAGTATATATTTGGGAAGCCGAGGTGAGAGGATCACTCGCATTTTGGCGTTAAGACTAGCCTGGGCAACACACTGAGACCCTGTCTCTTAAACTACAAATAAACAGCCAGGTGCGGTGGCTCACACCTTAAGTAATTCCAGCACTTTGGGAGGCCAAGGTGGGCAGATCATGAGGTCAGGAGATGGATACCGGCCTGGCCAACATGGTGAAACCCTGTCTCTACTAAAAATACAAAAATTAGTCAGGCGTGGTCACAAGTGCCTGTAATCCCAGCTACTCGGGAGACTGAGGTAGCAAAATCACTTGAACCAGGGATTCAGAGGTTGCGGTGAGCCAAGATCGCACCACTATACTCCAGCCTGGAGACAGAGCAAGACTCTGTCTCAAAAAAAGAGAAAGAAATAAACAGAAAATTTAAAAACAGTATATCCATTGTCATTCCATTTCTAGGGAATTACTATATTTTCATATATCTATGTATTTGGAAAAGGGAAAGGAATACACCAAAATGTTAACAAGTTATCTTATGTGACAGGACTATACTTTTTTCTTTTTATCAGTATTTTCTGACTTTTCTACAATTAACATTTAACACCTGTATAATAGTAAATGAAAACAAAGCCAGGTGTGGTGGCTCATGCATGTCACCCCAGCACTTTGGGAGGCCGAGGCAGGCTGATCACTTAAGAACAGGAGTTTGAGACCAGCCTGGTCAACATGGTGAAACCCTGTCTCTACTAAATATACAGAAATTAACCAGGTGTGGTGGCAGACACCTGTAATCCCAACTACTTAGGAGACTGAGACAGGAGAATCGCTTGAACCTGGGAGGCGGACACTTCAGTGAGCTAAGATCACGCCACTGAGCTCCAGCCTGTGGAGGATTCCATCTCAAAAAAAAAAAAAAAAAGAAAAGAAAAAGGTAAACAAAAATGGATGGCAGTAAATAAATTAACATATGAGGTAAACAATGTCAGATCCAATGGGGGTATTTTGTGGACTTGATTGCAAATCTGGGCAGCGTAGACAGCTTCATGGAAGCCAGACACTGACCTGCTGATTGCCCAGTGTGTGCAGTTCCAACGAGGTCAGAACGAAAGACAGCAGTCCATAGACACACATGCACGCAGTGCTGGTGGTGCACTAGAATGGCAAAGGAGTCGGTGAATCATTCTGAGTAATACAACTCTTCCCCGGATTTAGCATAATCCTATTGCCTTCATATATTCTTTATAAACAAATGGGAAGAAAATCTGAAGCTTCGTAATTGTCCTAATTTAGTTACAAGATCAGGAAGACAAAGGAAGTAAACAGAAAGCGGGAACCGCCAGTATTACAACAAAGTCAAGAATAAACTGAAAAAAGTATTGCCAAAATTATCAAAGTTTGAGTGAGGAAGAAGAAAATCATATTCAGCCTACAGAAAAAACAGTGGTAACAGGAATAGATATAGCACCTGATCTGCCACCAAGATAAACCAATCAGTGAAAACAAGTGGGGACCGTTGGCTGAGTTTTCTTTCTTCTTTAAAAAATAGGCTTTGTTTTGTAAAGCAGTTTTAGGTTCATAGCAAAACTGAGGAGAAAAGTACAAAGATTTCCCATATATCCTCTGCCTCCACACATAAATAGCATCCCACTAAAGCAGTACAATTGTTAAAAGTGATGAACTTAAATTGCATTATTATTATCACCCAAAGTCCAGTTTACATTAAGGTCACTCTTGTGTTGTACATTGTATGGATTTGGACAAGTATGACACGTATCCAGCATTATAGTATTATACAGAATTGCTTCACTGCCCTAAAACTCCTCTGTGTTCTACCTAATTCAGCCCTCCTGCTCCACTAGGCGGTTGGGAACCCACTAGTCTCTTATAATGCCTTCACAGTTTTGCCTTCTCCAGAATGTCACGTAGCTGGAATTAGACACTATGAAGCCTTTTTAGATTGTTTTTTTTTCATTTACTAATATGCATTTAATGTTTTCTCCATGTGTTTTCATGGTTTGATGGCTCATTTATTTTTGGCAATATATAAATATTCCATCATCTAGATGTACAACAGTTTATTTATACTTACTAAAGGACATTTTAGTTGCTTCCAAGTTCTGATAATCATGAATAAAGCTGCTATAAAGGTCTGTGTGTAGGTTTTTGCGTGGACATGTTTTCAACTCCTTTGGGCAAATACATACTAACCAAGGAGTACAACCGCTGAAATCTGGCCAGGTGTGGTGGCTCACACCTGTAATCCCAGCACTTTGGAAGGCAGAGGCAGGCAGATCACCTGAGGTCAGGAGTTCAAGACCAGCCTGGCCAACATGGTGAAACCCCACCTCTACTAAAAATACAAAAATTAGCTGGGCGTGGTGGCACCTGTAGTCCTAGCCATTCAGGAAGCTGAGACAGAAGAATTGCTTGAACCTTGGAGGCGGAGGTTGCAGACTGTGCCACTGCACTCCAGCCTGAGCAACAGAGTGAGCAAGACTCCATCTCCAAAAAAAAAAAAAAAAAAAAGGCCAGACGAGGTGTCTTATGCCTGTAATCCCAGGGCTTTGGGAGGCTGAGGTGGTGGATCTACTGAGGTCAGGAGTTTGGGACCAGCCTGGGAAACATGGTGAAACCCCACCTCTACTAAAAATACAAAAAATTAGCCAGGCATAGTGGCACATGCCTGTAATCCCAGCTACCTGGGAGATTGAGGCAGGAGAATCACTTGAACCCGGGAGGCAGAGGGTGCAGTGAGCCGAGACTGTGCCATTGCACTCCAGCCTGGGCAAAAGAGCAAGACTCCATCTGAAAACAACAACAATAACAAAAAATACACAAGCTCACTAAACCATGCCACCCAAACCCCAACATAAGACTCAAGAGAATTTCTAATTCATCTTGTTACAGTTGATTAAGTCCCCTGAAAATGACTTCTCCAGTCAGTATATCCAAAGCTATCTTCCTAAGATATACTTTTACTGGCAGAGTCAGACTCAACGAGTTCAAACTGTATCTACCATTTACTGGCTATTATTGTTGCTCTGGGCAAATTATATCTCCCTGAGTCTCAATTTCCCAATACATAAAACAGAATGATAACCCTTAACACAAAAAAGTATTATAAGGATTCTATAATGTTCATAAACATTACAAACAATGTCTGCTGATGTCTAAATGCTCTAGAAAGGTTAGTTACAACATGATCCCATTATCGACACCACCATTATAGCTGTTACATTATTATAATCCTTCTGCCAGCTCACTCCCATGCTCATCACCCAGAGCCTTAAACTCACGTCATTTCCCCCACTGGCAAGTGACTGCAGTAATCTGGTCAAGTACTGGAACACATTCAGCTGGATGGCTATGCCACCTATCTTCCGGACCACACTGCTTGTCTTTTCTGGGTTTAGAGTGTGACGGAGGAGAGCCCAGGCCAAAAGCACTGGGGCATGATGTGTAATGTCCCCAAAGGTCAACATTAAACGGTCCATATCCTAGCAAGAGAAGAAAACACATCTACATCTCTGAACAGAAAGCCTCAAGATCCCTCAACCAAATTTTTCATCATGCTCAATAAGCAATACATAATGAGTGGCCTCACTCTCTCATTCTGGTATTTCACTCTTCTTAAACCCCCAGCCACCAAACTAATAAACCCTTGATTACTCTTCCTTTTACCCACAAAATTTGTCTACTAATTTCATGTAGTTTTACAATTATAAAATGCATGTTCAAATGGACAATCTTTAGAAATTTTATCCTGCTCCTTCTAGAACTTTCTATAATCTCTCTTCATTTTCCAGCTTTCTAACCATCTCATCTCAATGTTTTTCCCCTTTCCTCTTCCTTCACAGGCCTCCTAAATACAGACCATCTCCAGGGTTTTCTCCTTGGGTCTTTTTTGTCCTTGTAGCATCTCCATGAATGAATCATCTCAGATTCCATTATCACCTTGATATAAATGACTGACAAATCTGAGATTTCCTCTAGGTCTAATCAACTGTTTAACATTGTAGAGGCTGAACACGGTGGCTCAACCCTATAATCCCAGCACTTTGGGAGGCTGAGGCAGGTAGCTCAATTGAGGTAAGGAGTTCCAGATCAGCCTGGCTAACATGGTGAAACCCCATCTCTACTAAAAATATAAAAATTAACCTGGCAGGGTGGTATGTGCCTCTAATCCCAGCTCTTCCAGAGGCTGAGGCACGAAAATTGCTTGAACCTGGGATGTGGAGGCTGCAGTGAGCTCAGATGGTGTGCAGCCTGAGTGACAGAGCAAGACTCTGTCTCAAAAAAAACAAAATAGGCTGGGCACAGTGGTTCACACCTATAATGCCAGCACTTTGGGAGGCCGAGGTGGGAGGATCACAAGGTCAGAAGATTGAGACCAGCCTGACCAATATGGTGAAACCCTGCCTCTACTAAAAATACAAAAATGAGGCTGGGCACGGTGGCTCACTCCTGTAATCCCAACACTTTGGAGGCCAAGGCGGACAGATCAGCTGAGGTCAGGAGTTCGAGACCAGCCTGACCAACATGGAGAAAGCCTATCTCTACTAAAAATACAAAATTAGCTGGGCCTGGTGCAGCATTCCTGTAATCCCAGCTACTCGGGGGGCTGAAGCAGAAGAATCACTTGAATGTGGGAGGCAGAGGTTGCGGTGAGCCAAGATCGCGCCATTGCACTCCAGCCTGGGCAATAAGAGCAAAACTCTGTCTCAAAAAAAAAAAAAAGTAGCTGGGTGTGATGAAGCATGCCTGTGATCCCAACTATTCAGGAGGCTAAGGCAGGAGAATCACTTGAACCCAGGAGGCGAAGGCTGCAGTGAGCCAAAACCATACCACTGCACTCCAGCCTGGCAACAGAGCAAAACTCCGTCTCAAAAAAAGCAAAACAAAACAAAAACAATCGCAGAACCTCCACATCACTGAACAATGTAGAATTCCCCAACACTGAAAATTTTATGCAGAAGAGTTCAGAAATTGAAAACATACTACTAACTTATAAACCATCTGAAAAAAAAAAGAGGCTATTCCAAGTTCACCTGACAAATAAGCCCATCCTGGGCAAACTGGTGCAGTTCTCTTCGGTCATCCAAAGCACACTTATGCAAGGACTCAATATCCATGCCCTCCACCAGGATGAGGGCACTGAAGTAGCTAGAAAGAAAAACAGTATCACTGCGTTATATATCCTGTTCTGAAACTCAATTGAGACAAACGTGAGACATAAGACACTATGATATCAAAAAAACCTACTGGGCCAGGCATGGTGGCTCACTCCTATAATCCTAACACTTTGAGAAGCAGAGGTGGGAGGATCACTTGAGGCCAGGAGTTCAAGAGTGTCTTGGACAACATAGTGAGACCCCATCTATACCACACACACAAACACAAACTTTGCTGGTATGTATCTTTGCTCACAGAGTGACCAGGCCCCCAACTGTGGATACATCCATGGTCATAAATATAGAAAAAACAAGAAATTTAAAGACCACAGACCTGAAAGAAAACAGTGAGCACATATGCCTTATTTACCACTATCCTGTTAGCAGTTGCATAGTGCCTGGCCTACAACAGTTGTTCAAGGAATTTTTATTGAATGAATGGATTAATCCCTTAGATGAAGACAGTAAGTAAAAGAGCAGATTACAATACTCATTTTGAGAGAAGAGCACGTACTCTCTCAATCCCAGTCTTTACTCCCTGCATGAAAGGGAATGTGGCAGTATACCTATTTCCCCACCTGTTAAGTGAAAATTACACCTACCCCCCACCCATTTACATACCACTATAGTATCAATGCGTAAACACTACAAGTTCTATGATGTTTAATTCACTCATACTTACCCAATCCGATCTACAAACGGATCCATCGTCTCATCCACCAGGTGCCTATTGGTCTGCCTACTACCAAATCCTTGCTCTTTAAACATCTTGGTTAATACAAGTAGGTCACTGGGTGCCATCTCAAAGTATGCATAATAAAGGAAAATAATTTCTAGCAGCATGGACTGTTCCCGAAGGCACTGAACAAACCAGCGAGACACTTGTCGCTCTGTCTGCACAACCAATGAAGAAAAAACGGGAGAGAAATAACATGAGATTAAAAACAGTACTTAAAAAACATGCTTTAAAGATAGGGTCTCAATCTGTCACCCAGGATAGAGTGCAGTGGCATAATTATGGCTGGCTGCTCAAACTCCTATACTCAAGTGATTCTCCTACCTCAGCCTCCTGAGTAGCAGCTAACACTACAAATTCAAGTCACTGCACCTCACCCATATTTAATTTTTTTTCTAAGAGACAGGTTTTTTTGTTTTTTAAATAAGACGGGGTTTCACCATGATGGCCAGGCTGGTCTTGAACTCCTGACCTCAAGTGCTAGGATTACAGGCGTGAGCCACCACACCCAGCATTTCTTTGTTTTTTTTTTTTTGCGGGGGGACAGAGTTTCGCTCTTGTTACCCAGGCTGGAGTGCAATGGCGCGATCTTGGCTCACCGCAACCTCTGCTTCCTGGGTTCAGGCAATTCTCCTGCCTCAGCCTCCTGAGTAGCTGGGATTACAGGCATGCGCCACCATGCCCAACTGATTTTTTGTATTTTTAGTAGAGACGGGGTTTCACCATGTTGACCAGGATGGTCTCAATCTCTTGATCTCGTGATCCACCCGCCTCAGCCTCCCAAAGTGTTGGGATTACAGGCGTGAGCCACCGCGCCCGGCCCATCTTTGTTTTTTATTAAAAGACAGGGTCTGGCTGTGTCAACCAAGCTGGAGTGCAGCAGTACAATTATAGCTCATGGCAACCCCCTACACCTGAGCCTCCCAAGTAGTTAGGACTAAAATCAAGCACCAACGCACCTGGCTCATATTTTCTTTTTTTTAATTTTTGGGAGAGAAAGGGTCTTGCTATGTTGCACAGGCTGGTTTTGAAGTCCTGGCTTCAATCAATCCTACTTTGGCCTCCCAAAGCACTAGGATTATAGGCATAAGCCACCGTGCCCAGCCAACCAATATTCTTTTCTTTTGAGAGAGTCTTATTCTGTCACCCAGAGTGCAGTGCTAAGATAACAGATACGAGCCATGTGCCCAGCCTCAGTTGTTTTCTTTTACACCTTTTATAGCACTTTAAAGTTCTCTTCATGTAAATCAGGCGTCCCCAAACTTTTTACACAGGGGGCCAGTTCACTGTCCCTCAGACCGCTGGAGGACCGCCACATACTGTGCTCCTCTCACTGACCACCAATGAAAGAGGTGCCCCTTCCTGAAGTGCGGGGAAGCGGGGCCAGATAAATGGCCTCAGGGGGCCGCGTGCAGCCCGCGGGCTGTAGTTTGGGGACGTCTGATTTAGATATTACATTGTCCTAAACTTACTCCTGGGAATTTCATGCTTTTATTGCTGTTTCATGCTTCTGACTGGAAACTTTCCAAGAAGACAGAGAGGTTATTTGTACAAATGGGCCCTATTCATCCATTAAATATTTTTAAGGTAGCTATATTTTTGACTAATGTGTTTTAATAAGCATGTTTTATTTTCAAAACAAAAAAGGTCATGCTATAACCTACAGATGCAAATTGGTTTAGAAATTACGATAAAATAGGCTGGATACGGTGGCTCACACCTGTAATCCCAGCACTTTGGGAGGCCGAGGCAGGTGGATCATAAGGTCAAGAGATCGAGACCATCCTGGCCAACATGGCGAAACCCCATATCTACTGAAAATACAAAAAAAAAATTAGCTGGGTATGGCGGGGCGCGCCTATGGTCCCAACTACTTGGGAAGCTGAGGCAGGAGAATTGCTTGAACATGGGAGGCGGAGGTTGCAGTGAGCTGAGGTCACGCCACTGCACTCCAGCCTGGTGCCTGGTGACAGAGTGAGACTCTGTCTCAAAAAAAAGAGAGAAAAGAAAAAGAAAAAGAAATTAGGATAAAATAATCAGACTAGTGTCACATACTAAGCAGAAAATAACAAAGATGATGAAATATTAGTTCCAGAATTCTATTAGCCATTAAACAAATTTTAGTGAAGAAATGAAAGTAAAGTAATGGGATTACAAATAAAAAGTCAAAGTCCGAATTAAGTACCATTAATTAATGTCATCAATATTTTGATTTATATGACATGTTTAAATTTTTCCCAAGAATAATAATCTAGGCCAGGTGCAGTGGCTCACTCCTGTAATCTCAGCACTTTTGGAGGCCAAGGCAGGTGGA
This sequence comes from Saimiri boliviensis, assembly GCF_048565385.1. NCBI lineage: Eukaryota > Metazoa > Chordata > Mammalia > Primates > Cebidae > Saimiri > Saimiri boliviensis. Next base: position 221,759,710 of record NC_133450.1, on the reverse strand, counting down.
TCACCTGAGGTCAGGAGTTTGAGACCAATCTGGCCAACATGGTGAAACCCTGTCTCTATCTCTACTAAAAATACAAAAAATTAGCCGGGTGTGGTGGTGCATGCCTGTAATCCCAGCTACTCAGGAGGCTGAGGCAGGAGAATCACTTGAACCCAGGAGGCAGAGGTTGCAGTGAGCTGAAATCGTGCTACTGCACTCCAGCTTGAGCAACAGAGGAAGAATCCATCTTACCAAAAAAAAAAAAAAAAAAATTAAGAATGATAATCTATAAGTTTTAAATGAATGAATGAATGATGAATAATTTAACTTGTAGCTCTATAAGCAAGGGTATACAATTTTCCTAAGAGTTACAGGAGAGCACAGTAACTGCATACCATGAGATTTCCATGTGTCTCCCAGGTTGGTGCTTCAGTTTTATAAAGCTCTTCAAACTGTTGTCTGTATTTTGAAACAAGCTCCTTTTCCAATTTATCAACACAGTCTGCATATTCAACCTTTAAAAAAAAATCAAGAGTTAATTGTATCTAGAATTATTAAGATGATACAGCGTAAAGAGAACCAAGAGGACTAAACGAGCTTACCCTATAGGGATGTCTTTCATCTTGAAAGTAAGTGAGAAGGTGTAAGACACAACGAAGAATACAGGTTCTTTCTTCATAATAATAATCTGCAATCTGAGGAACCCAAAGATTCAAAATCAGTTACTCACCTTTGCTCATAGGAAACTAAAGTTTAAATTTATTGATAATCTTAAAGATGCAGATGGAAAAGTCCAATTTGTATAAACAAGCAATCACAGAAATGCAAACATACTGAATTAGGCCAAAAGAAAGCAAAAGACTCATAAACCAGGATATACAGCATGAAAGGGATTATTATTTAATAATATACACAAGTTTCCAAAAATATTTTCTAGCATGATTTCTCAGAGCATTAACGTAGCAAACACTGCTATCAACTGGTAGGCCAAACACATACAAATATAAAAATATCGGCCAGGCGCGGTGGCTCACGTCTATAATCCCAGCACTTTGGGAGGCCGAGGCGGGTGAATCACGAGGTCGAGAGATCGAGACCATCCTGGTCAACATGGTGAAACCCCGTCTCTACTAAAAATACAAAAAATTAGCTGGGCATAGTGGCACGTGCCTGTAATCCCAGCTACTCAGGAGGCTAAGGCAGGAGAACTGCCTGAACCCAGGAGGCGGAGGTTGCAGTGAGCCGAGATCGCGCCATTGCACTCCAGCCTAGGTAACAAGAGCAAAACTCCGTCTCAAAAAAAAAAAAAAAACACCGATATAGGTCCTAACTGCTTGTAACTAAGGTACTTAGTTCTCACTAAATATCAAATAGGAAACTTCTTCAGAAGCCACAAATTCCATTTTAACACGAGATCCTAAGTGAGAAGGTCGCTGGAGAGGGACTGAAGAATAAAGAAATAAAGAAATACGAATTAATCCTTTTGGACTTAGACCTAGAGAAAAATATCCATGAACTAGTTCTCACCAGCAGTAGCTGAAGCATCTCCTTGGGAGAAACTTCTCTACTTGGCCCAGTAGATAAAAGCATTGTATAAAAAAAAAATAACAACAACAACAACAAAAAAGCATTGTATCACAAATGAGTTAATATGTTTCTTCATAAAGACCTCCATGCTTATTCAACAGAAGAATCACAAGTGAGCAATGGTCAGGAAAATGAGGTCAAGAAGCTGTCACTCAATTTCACATAAAAAAATAGAAATGGTGACTACTACTGACCTTCAGGATTAAGGCCTGGCTCTGCCTCTCATCTTGCAGTACCGTCTGAAAAGAAAAACAGCAGTCACAAGGCCATCTTATAGGCAAAACTCAAGTAACAAAAAAAGATACATACCTTCACTTCATCCTTCAAGGTTACAATTGCACATTTGTTTCTATATACACTTTCCACCTTATTTTTTACCCAAATGTACCCAAACCTGATATCAAATCCCTCCCTCTCTCCTCTGGCCTCAGTCCTCATACGTATAATGAGGGGCTGGGCAAGCTAGAAATTCTACCAAATCCTTATCACCTATAGTAGCCTAAGATTCTATGATTAACATGCCAATGTTTAACCTCTCCACTCCCCTAAGTATGAAGACAGGTCTCAGCTTATGTGTATATATGTATTCTCTATTTTTTTTTAAAGAGATGGGGGTCTCACGCTTGCCCAGGCTGGAGTGTAGTAGTGCGATCAGAGTTCACTGCACCCTCAAACTTCTGGGCTCAAGAGATCCTCCTGCCTCAGCCTCCCAAGAAGCTGGGAGTACAGGCACAAGCCACTGCTCCCAGCTTATGTCTTCTTTTTTCTTTTTTTGAGACAGAGTTTCGCTCTTGTTACCCAGGCTGGAGTGCAATGGCGCGATCTCGGCTTACCGCAACCTCCAACTCCTGGGTTCAGGCAATTCTCCTGCCTCAGCCTCCTGAGTAGCTGGGATTACAGACACACGCCACCATGCCCAGCTAATTTTTTGTATTTTTAGTAGAGACAGGGTTTCACCATGTTGACCAGGATGGTCTCGATCTCTTGACCTCGTGATCCAACCACCTCGGCCTCCCAAAGTGCTGAGATTACAGGCTTGAGCCACCGCGCCCGGCTATGTCTTCTTTTTTCAGACGGAGTGTCACCCTGTCGTCCAGGCTAGAGTGCAATGGCACAATTTCGGCTCACTGTAACCTCTGCCTCCTAGGTTCAAATGGTACTCCTGCCTCAGCCTCCCAAGCAGCTGGGATTACAGGGGCCTGCCACCATGCCCAGCTATTTTTTTTTTTTTTATTTTTAGTAGAGATGGAGTTTCACCATGTTGGCCAGGCTAGTCTCGAATTCCTGACCTCATGATCCGCCTGCCTTGGCCTCCCAACGTGCTGAACTTACAGTTTTTGGGGTTTCTTTTTAGAGCTTATGTTTTTTTGCTTTAGTGTTTCCTGAAGATGACTGTACCTGATCACCTACCACTGATAAATTGGTGCCCAAACACTACATTATCTAAAATCAACATGGAAAAAGGATAAAAGCAGCAGAAAGGAGCTGACATAAACCACAAACCTTTAGAGAGTCCCTAGTACCCCTGTAGTCCTCTTGCAGGTAACATTGGAGTAACTGCACACTCTGTTCTTCATCAAGACCCTGAAACACAGAGATCTTAAGTAAGGAACAGCCACTTTAGCTCAGAAACCGTACACGGGAGGCCAAAGTATTTAAAGATTTGTCTTCTACAATGAACACAGAACTTGAATAAACAAAAATGCTTCCAAAGATTTCATACAACATAACAATTCTGACTCTAATAAGAAAAGAAAAGAGCCAATCACTGCCATACAATTTGTGTTACAGTTAAATGTACAAGCCAGAAACAATAATGCTTATTCACCAAACACATTGATACAGCAAATAGGCATGATGTGAGCTTCCAAAATGACAAACTTAGTCACCTTAAAGACCACATGTGTGGTGAAGAAAACCCTATGATATGCAGTAATTGGATCAGGCAACTTTTACTTGTGACTTTTAGGGAGAAGAGTTGCAACCTGGGTATTTATGAAACACAACATGTTCAATTTAACCCTTAAAACAAAAACAAACTGAATTTTCACTATCACTAGCAATACAACCATCCACATCCACACAGCAGGTAAGAAATTGAGCAAGTCCAGATTTTCACTCACCAAAAACTTGCTGATTCTTAAACCCAGTTCCTTCAATGGTGAAGCTACATCTTTATTCGCTTTCACTTTTTCAGCTGAACTTGGACTATGAAAAGAACAATGATCATTTCTTCATTATCAATAGCCCACTATGAGTTTAAAATAAAAATATTTTAAAATATTTTTCCTACAGACTTTTCCCGCCCTTTAGATGCCAATAAAATACACAGACACATTCATCTCTATAGACATCATAACACAGGGCTGGTTATGCCTAACAAAAAAAACTGGTTAAATTACAGTTATAACAATGTTACTTGTAGATATTAAGTTACATTATTTTTGATCCTTACTACTACCCTGAAAGGCAAATAATACTATTCTCCTTTTACAAATGGAATTACTAAGACTTAGAAAGGGTAAATAACTTACCACAGCTAATAAACAATTGCTAAAATTTAAAACCAGGTCTGTGGCATACATACATATATTATCTGTAATAGTTCTGTCCACTGAGAAGGCTTACAAGGTGTAACACTCCAGTAGCGGCAAACACATGCAGCACCCAACCCCCCCGCCCACTGCTGAGATCCTGTTTTTAATAACCATTCTCTAATAACAGGACTCCTTAGAGAACTCGTTGATTCTAGAGCCAGGGCAAGCAAAATTCAAAATAATTTTGAAGCATCTTATAGTGAAAGGAAGTACACAAGGTCTTAGAAAACCAAAGTCCTTTCAGTAGGAGACAACTTAATAGAAAAAAAGAAAATCAAAAAAGAAAAAAGAAAAGACACATCAAAAGGACAGAGGCCAACCTAAAAAAAGCCCAACAGCCAAAGTTGAAACAAGGTATAAACAAAGTATAAAATAAATATAATAAATATATTTGAGTCAATACTGATATAAACTAATGAATAAATAAATGGGGTAGGGAGGGGCTGGCACAATGGCTCATGCCTATAATCCCAGCACTTTGGGAGGCCAAGGCGGGAAGGTAGCTTGAGGCCAAGAGCTTGAGACCAGCCTGGATAACAAAGGGAGACCCTCATCTCCACAAAAAAAAAAAAAAAAAAAAAAAAAAATTAGCTGGGCATGGCTGTATTTAGTACTCACTTCCAAAAACTAAAGTAAGAAAAGAGAAAAAAGTAACTGTACAGTGGAGAAACTTGGCAAATGCCTCCTTAACTGAGTGATCAAGATTAACATCACCAGTGATTTCATGTAGACAGCATGTACTCTCTGCTAGTAAGAAGGGTACCTTGGCCAGGCATGGTGGCTCATGCCTGTAATCCCAACACTTTGGGAGGCCAAGGTAGGCGGATCACCTGAGGTCAGGAGTTCAAGACCAGCCTGACCAATATAGCAAAACTCTTGTCTCTACTAAAAATAAAAAAAATTAGGTGTGGTGGCATGCGCCTGTTGTCCCAGCTACTACGGAGGCTGAGACAGAATTGCTTGATCTCACGAGGCAGAGGTTTCAATGAGTTCAACACCATTGCACTCCAGCCTGGGCGACAAGAGTGAAACACCATCTCAATAAAAAGGGTACCTTACCTCTGTATATCCTTCCCAAAAACTCACAACCCCAGTCTAATAGTAAGGAAAACATCAGATAAACCCAAATTGGAGGCCTCCTGCAAAATAACTGACCAGTCCTCACAACTGTTCAAGGTCATGAAAATCAAGGCAAGACTAAGACACTATCACAGCTAAGAGGAGACTACAGACACATGACAACTAGGTTGGATCCTGGAACAGAAAAAAGATACTAAAGAAAACAGTAGGTTGGGCATGGCGGCTCACACCTGTAATCCCAGCACTTTAGGAGGCTGAGATGGGAGGATCACTGGAGGGCGGGAGTTTGGGACCAGCCTAGGTAAAATAGTGAGACCTCGCCTCTACAAAAAAATGTTAAAACTTAGCCACGACCAGGTGCAGTGGCTCACTCCTGTAATCTCCACACTTTGGGAGGCCAACAAGGTATCTAGGATTTACTTCAAAGTAATTACAGGGAAAGGGTTAACAGACAGATGAGTAACAACAAGACAGGTAAATCACTTAAGGTCAGGAGTTTGAGACCAGCCCAGCCAATACAGTGAAACCCTGCCTCTACTAAAAATACAAAAATTAGCCAGACATAGTGGCGCACACCTTAGTCCCAGCTACTCAGGAGGCTGAGGCAGGAGACTCACTTGAACCCGGGAGGTGGAGGTGGCAGTGAGCCAAGATTACGCCACTGCATTCCAACCTGGGCAACAGAGTGAGACTCTGTCTCAAAAACAAAACAAAACAAAACAACTTAGCTAGGCCTGGAGGCATACACGTGAAGTCCTAGCTAGCTGGGAGGCTGAGGTAGGAGAATCACTTTAGTCCAGGAGTTCAAGATTACAGTGAGCTATGCTCACACCACTGTACTTCAGATTGGGTGACAGAGCAAGATCCCTGTTTCTAAAACAAAAAAAAAGAAAAAGTCTATCAAGACTTCAAATCCCATGCTACTGCAAAGAGAATTTTCCTCAGTGTCCATTCTGTGATGCATAATGTTGGTGGATGTATTTTTTTTCTTTAGAGAGACCCTCACATTTCACAGAAAATCCACAACATAAAGGCTAGTATAAGAGTGAACAGTAATTTCTGAAAGAGGCAACACGAATGTTGATTAAGAACAGACACTGGGGCAGGGCACGGTGGCTCAAGTCTGTAATCCCAGCATTTTGGGAGGCCGAGGCGGGTGGATCACAAGGTCAAGAGATCAAGACCAACCTGGTCAACATGATGAAACCCCGTCTCTACTAAAAATACAAAAAATTAGCTGGGCATGGTGGTGCGTGCCTATAATCCCAGCTACTCAGGAGGCTGAGGCAGGAGAACTGCTTGAACCCAGGAGGCGGAGGTTGCAGTGAGCCGAGATCGCGCCATTGCACTTCAGCCTGGGTAACAAGAGCGAAACTCCGTCTCAAAAAAAAAAAAAAAGAACAGACACTGGGGCTGATGCCTGTAATCCCACCACTTTGGGAGGCTGAGGCAGGTGGATCACCTGAGGTCAGGAATTCTAGACCAGCCTGGCCAACATGATGAAAACCCGTCTCTACTAAAAATACAAAACTTAGCCGGGTGTGATGGCAGGTGCCTGTAATCCCAGCTACTCCAGAGGCTGAGGCAGGAGAATCACTTGAACCTGGGAGGTGGAGGTTACAGCGAGCTGAGATCAGGCCATTGCACTCCAGCCTGGGCAATAAGAGCAAAATTCTATCTCAAAAATAAAAGGCCAGGCGTGGTGGCTCATGCCTGTAATCTCAACACTCTGGGAGGCTAAGACAGGCAGATCATCTGAGGTGAGGAGTTCAAGACCAGCCTGGCAAGCATGGTGAAACCCCGTTATTAAAAATATAAAACTTAATCCCAGCTACTCGGGAGGCTGAGATGGGAGAATCGCTTGAACGTGGGAGGGAGGTAGAGACTGCAATGGGCAGAGATCATGCCACTGCATCCAGCCTAGGGGACAGAGCAAGACTCCATCTCAAAACAAACAAACAAACAAAAAATCAAAACTGTAATGAGACCACCAAATTATTTAACCTCTTTGTGCCTCAGTTTCCCCATCTGTAAAATGGAAACAATGATATGAATACCTAAATGTGATAATATAGTGGTTATCTTTTTTTTTGAGACGGAGTTTTACTCTTGTTACCCAGGCTGGAGTGCAATGGTGCGATCTCGGCTCACCGCAACCTCCACCTCCTGGGTTCAAGCAGTTCTCCTGCCTCAGCCTCCTGAGTAGCTGGGATTACAGGCAAACGCCACCATGCCCAGCTAATTTTTTTTTAGTATTTTTAGTAGAGACGGGGTTTCACCATGTTGACCAGGATGGTCTCGATCTCTTGACCTCGTGATCCACCCGCCTCGGCCTCCCAAAGTGCCGGGATTACAGGCTTGAGCCACTGCGCCCGGCCGTGGTTATCTTTTTTAAAAGACCATATATTTTGATACACAGTGAGGTATCTGCAGATAAAATAACAAGGTATCTAGGATTTACTTCAAAGTAATTACAGGGAAAGAGTTAACAGACAGATGAGTAACAACAAAAAGTTACTGTTAACCTAAGAGAATGAAAATGGAAGACAAGATAAAGTCAAAAGTACAAAAGTAGAAGAGAAATGAGGGTGACTTAGACTATGATGCATAATAGAATGAGATCTGGACTAGAAATCAAGATCAAATAAGCCCAGCCCTACAAGCTGTATTCTCTTTATTTGTAACTATATTTCATTACTGTTTTCCATTACCCAATAAAAAGATCATATATTCACCCAAAGAATAAAAGTAGTAACTATCTCAAAGGGGTGTTGTGGGGATTAAATAACTTGGTAAGTCAAGTGCTTAGAGTAATAATTGCTGTAAAGCAAACACTATAGAAGCGTCAGCTGCTACTATCATCATTCACTGCTATCTCCCAGGAATTAACGTTCACACAGGTGTTGTGGACCCTAAATACTAGAAAATTGAATATTTAAGAAATCCCCATCCCCATATATAGGTCTTAATCATATTCTACAGTACTGTATTTCTAGAAGGAATTTCCTTTTCTTTCAGTCAACAAAAACAAACAAACCCTACTCTTCTCCACTGGTAAACTAAACTGTATTATCTCTGGTATACATAACCCTACAATATCATCAAAGCATACAGGAGGATGGTTTCAGCCATGCCAGCTTCCTTAGGGAAATTACTTTTTATTTATTATTATAATTTTTTTCCTGTTCAGTATTCAAAACAAGGGAAATTACTTTAACCAGACACATGAAATAGCCATACCTGGGAGGTTTGTAGTAAGAAAGCCCCTCTAACAATCGCCGCCAATGTTTATTTAGTTCTGCCTCAATCTGACTCTGGAACATAACAAGGCAATTATACAAATGAAGTTTTTGTTGTTATTGTTTCTCGGCTCACCGAAACTCCACCTCCTGGGTTCAAGCAATTCTCCCGCCTCAGCCTCCCAATTAGCTGGGATTACAGGAGTGCACCACCAAGCCTGGGTAATCATTGTATTTTTAATAGAGACGAGTTTCTCCATGTTGGCCAGGCTGGTCTCAAACTCTAGACCTCAGGTGATCTGCCTGCCTCAGCCTCCCAAAGTGCTGGGATTACAGATGTGAGCCACCACACTCAGCCACAAATGCATTTTGATTAATCATCAGACTTGGCTGAACGTGGTGGCTCTTGCCTGTAATCCCAGCACTTTGGGAGGCTGAGGCAGGTGGATCACCTGAGGTCAGGAGTTTGAAACCAGCCTGGCCAACATGGAGAAACCCCCGTCTCTACTAAAAATACACTAATTAGCAGGGCATGCTTGTAATCCCAGCTACTTGGGAGGCTGAGGAGGGAGAATTGCTTGAAACCGGGAGGCAGAGGTTGTGGTGAGCCGAGAAAATCCATCTCAAAAAAAAAAAAATCAGACTCCAGAATTGCACTATTACATATTCCTTCGAGTGTTTTTAATATGCATTTTCTCCCACAGTTGAAATTATTTTGAATACGGAATTTTGTAACCTTCTTTTCTTTGCTTAACATAACGATGACTTAACCTTATTGACAGTCTTGATAAACATACTTTCAAGTTGCTGCATAATACTTTATCAAGTTGGTAGATTTATTGACCATTCCTCTAATGTTCGATATACTTAAGCTGACTGAAATTATGTAATAATATAAATGATATTGTGGTGAATTTTCTTTGCTGTTTTTTGAGATAGGGTCTTGTTCTATCACCTAAGCTGCCACTGATGCAATCATGGCTCACTGCAGCTTCGATCTCCTAAGCTTAAGTGGATCTTCCCACCACAGCCTCCGAAGTAGCTGGAATTATTAATACAAGTATGTGCCCTGATGTCCAACTAATTTTTTAATATTTTGTACAGATAGGGTCTCGCTATGTTACCCAGGCTGGTCTCAAACTCCTGGGCTAAAGTAATCCTCCCTCCTTGGCCTGACAAGGTGCTGGGATTATAGGCATGAGCCCCTGCACCCAGCCACTATGGTAAAGTTTTTTTTGAGAGGGAGTCTCACTCTGTTCCCCAGGCTGGATTGCAGTAGTGCTATCTCAGCTCACTGCAACCTCCACCCCCAGGGTTCAAATGATTCTCCTGCCTCAGCCTCCTGAGTAGCTGGGATTACAGGCGCCTGCCACTACGCCCAGCTAACTTCTGTACTTTTAGTAGAGACAGCGTTTCACCATGTTGGCCAGGCTGGTGTCTATCTCCTAATCTCAGGTGATCCGCCCGCCTTAGCCTCCCAAAGTGCTGGGATTACAGGTATGAGCCACACCTGGTCTGTGGTGAAGCTTTGTGTGCAAAACATTTTCAGGAATTTTTTAAAGATACATTCCTAGAGGCCAGGCACAGGGTGGCTCAAGCCTGTAATCCCAGCACTTTGGGAGGCCAAGGTGGGCAGATCACGAGGTCAAGAGATCAAGACCATCCTGGCCAACGTGGTGAAACCCCGCCTCTACTAAAAAAACACAAAAATTAGCTGGGCATGGTGGCATGTGCCTGTAGTCCCAGCTACTCAGGAGGCGGAGGCAGAAGAATTGCTTGAACCCAGGAGGCGGAGGTTGCCCTGGCACCTGGCGACAGAGTGAGACTCCGTCTCAAAAAAAAAAAACAAAAAAAAAAAACATTCTTAGAAGTAGAATTACCAAGGCCGGGCGCGGTGGCTCAAGCCTGTAATCCCAGCACTTTGGGAGGCCGAGGCGGGTGGATCACAAGGTTGAGAGATCAAGACCATCCTGGTCAACATGGTGAAACCCCGTCTCTACTAAAAGCGCAAAAAAATTAGCTGGGCATGGTGGCACGTGCCTGTAATCCCAGCTACTCAGGAGGCTGAGGCAGGAGAATTGCCTGACCCCAGGAGGCGGAGGTTGCGGTGAGCCGAGATCGCGCCATTGCACTCCAGCCTGGGTAACAAGAGTGAAACTCCGTCTCAAAAAAAAAAAAAAAAAAAAAAAAAGAAGTAGAATTACCAAATGAAGGCATATCAAGAAATGTTACGGCTCTAAAATAAATAACATTAATTCTGTTAATGATAATAAAAATAACAATAATAAATGTCATCTTGCCAGATGCAGCGGCTCACACCTGTAGTCCCAGCACTTTGGGAGGCCAGGGCAGACAAATCGCAAGGTCAGGAGATCAAGACCATCCTGGCTAACACGGTGAAACCCTGTCTCTACTAAAAATACAAAAAAATTAGCCAGGTGTGGTGGCACGAGCCTGTAGTCCCAGCTACTTGGGAGCCTGACACAGGAGAATTGCTTGAACCCAGGAGGTGGAAGTTTCAGTGAGCTGAGATGGCATCACTGCACTCCACCCTGGGTGACACCTGAGTGACAGAGCAAGACTCTGTCTCCAAAACAAAAATAAATAAAAAGATAAATGAGTGTCATCTTAACACTTTATTTTCACAAGATCAGAACACCCAAGAATCAACATGAAGAACTGTCCTTTATTGATTATATACTTGCAAATATCCTAGAAACCAGGGTAGGCACAGTGGCTCACATCTATAATACCAGCACTTTGGGAGGCCAAGGTGTGTGGATCGCTTGAGCGCAGGAGTTCGAGACCATCCTGGGCAACATGGTAAAACCCCATCTCTTCAAAAAATACAGAAATTAACAAGGTGTGGTGGGGCACACCTGTGGTCTCAGCTGCTCAGGAGGCTGAGGATTACTTGACCCTGGAGATTGAGGCTGCAGTGAGCCAAGATTATGTCACTGTGCTCCAGCCTGGTAGACAGAGTGAGACCATTTCTCAAAAAAAAAAAAAAAAATCCTAGAAACCACTGCCACTAGCCGGGCGCGGTGGCTCAAGCCTGTAATCCCAGCACTTTGGGAGGCTGAGGCGGGTGGATCACGAGGTCAAGAGATCGAGACCATCCTGGTCAACATGGTGAAACCCCGTCTCTACTAAAGATACAAAAAAATTAGCTGGGCATGGTGGCACGTGCCTGTAATCCCAGCTACTCAGGAGGCTGAGGCAGGAGAATTGCTTGAACCCAGGAGGCGGAGGTTGCGGTGAGCCGAGATCACGCCATCGCACTCCAGCCTGGGTAACAAAAGCGAAACTCCGTCTCAAAAAAAAGAAAAAACAAAAAAGAAAGAAACCACTGCCACTATGATCAAGGCTTGAGAATCTTTCTTAGGTTGAGGTAACAGAATGGTATTTGTACCCCTATTCTCGGGAGCCAATCAATGAACACTGGTATCTTTTCATTAAAAGCACTCAATGAAGGGCTGGGCGTGGTGGCTAACGCCTGTAATCCAAGCATTTTGGAGGCCAAGGCGGGCGGATCACCTGAGGTTGGGAGTTCAAGGCCAGCCTGACCAACATGGTGAAATCCTGTCTTTAAAAAAAAAAAAAAAAGGACTCAATAAAGTACAAGAAAGGATAGATTTAGGCCGGGCGCGGTGGCTCAAGCCTGTAATCCCAGCACTTTGGGAGGCCGAGGCGGGTGGATCACGAGGTCGAGAGATCCGAGAGATCGAGACCATCCTGGTCAACATGGTGAAACCCCGTCTCTACTAAAAATACAAAAAACAGCTGGGCGTGGTGGCGCGTGCCTGTAATCCCAGCTACTTAGGAGGCTGAGGCAGGAGAATTGCCTGAGCCCAGGAGGCAGAGGTTGCGGTGAGCCGAGATCGCGCCATTGCACTCCAGCCTGGGCAACAAGAGTGAAACTCCGTCTCAAAAAAAAAAAAAAAAAAAAAAAAAGGATAGATTTAGAAGCATTGAGCTGAGATCATGCCACTGCATTCTGGCCTGGGTGACAGAGTCAGACAGTCTCAAAAAAAACAAAAGAAAGAAAATGGCCAGGTACACTGGCTCATGCCTATAATCCCAGCACTTTGGGAGGCCAAGACAGGCAGATCACCTGAGATCAGAAGTTCAAGACTAGCCTGGCCAAAATGGTGAAACCCAGTCTCTACTAAATATATAAAAATTAGCCAGGCATGGTTACATGCGCCTGTAATCTCAGCTGCTCAGGAGGCTGCAGCAGGAGAATCACTTAAACCCAGGAGGCAGAGGTTGCAGTGAGTGGAGATTGCACCATTGCACTCCAGCCTGGGCAATAAGAGTGAAATTCCATCTCTAAATAAATAAATGTTTACTTCCTACATTAAAGAAAAGCAAGGTTTCTTTAGTAACAAAACCTACACAAAGAACCCAGAGAACCCACTCAAGAATACCACCACTTACCAGCTCTCTCAGAGCCGACCTCCCAAGCAGAATAGTCCACAGTTCTCTACTGCTCCTGTTAAATGAAAATAGAGGTTTAACTTTGCTCTTTTTGATCATACAAACTTGTACACTGCCCCATAGCCATTATGTCTACTCTCTAAAAGCAAAAAACCTTAATATACAAAACAATTTGTTAAATTTTTGGAAAGTTATCTTGCTATATAATATTCTTAGAAGTTCAATGTTCGAAATAAAAATTAAGAAACTAAAATAGGCCGGGCGCGGTGGCTCAAGCCTGTAATCCCAGCATTTTGGGAGGCTGAGGCGGGTGGATCACGAGGTCAAGAGATCGAGACCATCCTGGTCAACATGGTGAAACCCTGTCTCTACTAATGGTGCAAAAAATTAGCTGAGCATGGTGGCACGTGCCTGTAATCCCAGCTACTCCGGAGGCTGAGGCAGGAGAATTGCCTGAACCCAGGAGGCGGAGATTGCGGTGAGCCGAGATCGCGCCATTGCACTCCAGCCTGGGTAACAAGAGCGAAACTCCGTCTCAGAAAAAAAAAAAAAAAAAAAAAAAAACTAAAATATAAGATGTTGGCCGGGCATGGTGGCTCAAGCCTGTAATCCCAGCACTTTGGGAGGCCGAGGCGGGTGGATCACAAGGTCAAGAGATCAAGACCATCCTGGTCAACATGCTAAAACTCCGTCTCTACTAAAAATACAAAAAATAAGCTGGGCGTGGTGGCACGTGCCTGTAATCCCAGCTACTCAGGAGGCTGAGGCAGGAGAATTGCCTGAACCCAGGAGGCGGAGGTTGCGGTGAGCCGAGATCGTGCCATTGCACTCCAGCCTGGGTAACACGAGCGAAACTCCTCCTCAAAATAAAATAAAATAAAATAAAATAAAATAAAATAAAATATAAGATGTTATCGGCCGGGCGCGGTGGCTCAAGCCTGTAATCCCAGCACTTTGGGAGGCCGAGGCGGGTGGATCACGAGGTCGAGAGATCGAGACCATCCTGGTCAAAATGGTGAAACCCCGTCTCTACTAAAAATACAAAAAATTAGCTGGGCATGGTGGCACGTGCCTGTAATCCCAGCTACTCAGGAGGCTGAGGCAGGAGAATTGCCTGAACCCAGGAGGCGGAGGTTGCGGTGAGCCGAGATCGCGCCATTGCACTCCAGCCTGGGTAACAAGAGCGGAACTCCGTCTCAAAAAAAAAAAAAAGATGTTATCCTGGCCAGGCACCGTGGATCATGCCTGTAAACCCAGCACTTTGGGAGGCTGAAGTGGGTAGATCACCTGAGGTCAGCAGTTGAAGACCAGTGTGGCCAACATGGTCCAATCTCTTCTAAACATAAACCCTGTCTCGGCCAGGCACGGTGGCTCACGCCTGTAATCCCAGAACTTTGGGAAGCCAAGGTGGGCAGATCACGAGGTCAAGAGCTGGAGACCATCCTGACCAACATGGTGAAACCCCATCTCTACTAAAAAATACAAAAATTAGCCGGGTGTGGTGGTGCAAGCCTGTAGTCCCAGCTACTCAGGAGGCTGAGGCAGGAGAACAGCTTGAACTCGGGAGGTAAAGGTTGTAGTGAGCCGAGATTGCGCCACTCCACTCCAGCCTGGCACCTGGCGACAGAGCAAGATCTGTCTCAAAAAAAAAAAAAAAAAAAAAAGTCTCTACTAAACCACATCTCTACAAAAAATACAAAAATTCTCTACTAAACCACATCTCTACAAAAAATACAAAAATTAGTCAGGCATGGTGGCCGGTGCCTGTATTCCCAGCCATTCAGTAGGCTGACACACAAGAATAGCTTGAATCCAGGAGGCAGAAGTTGCAATGAGCCAAGACCAGGCCATTACACTACAGCCTAGATGACAATGTGACTCTCTCTCAAACCAAAAAATAAAAAATAAAAAGAAATTCTCTCTAGAAATAGTTATTTTAAAAAATATATATTAAATGGACAGAGATTGTATTTGGTGAGATCCTAAACCATCGCCTAGAATAGTAATCTGTCATAATTAACACTACTTAGAAAGCCTATCTACAGAGAGAGAAGGGATGAAAAGGTCCCAAAATATCCTAAACATTTCCCAAAAAGAATACAAGCTATGTCTGGGCGGGGTGGCTCACACCTACAATCCCAGCACTTTGTGAGGCCAAGGTGGTAGATCAAGAGGTCAAGAGATGGAGACGATCGTGACCAACATGGTGAAACCCCATCTTTACTAAAAATACAAAAATCAGCTGGGCATGGTTGGCATGTGCCTGTAGTCCCAGCTACTCGGGAGGCTGAGGGAGGAGAATCACCTGAACCCAGGAGGCAGAGGTTGCAGTGAGCCGAGATTGCACCACTGCATTCCAGCCTGGCGACAGAGCAAGACGCTATCACACACACAAAAAAGAATGCAAGCTATGTTAACTACAAGGTAAAACTAAAAAACAGGCTGGGCCGGGCGCGGTGGCTCAAGCCTGTAATCCCAACACTTTGGGAGGCCGAGGCGGGTGGATCACGAGGTCAAGAGATCGAGACCATCCTGGTCAACATGGTGAAACCCCGTCTCTACTAAAAAATACAAAAAAAAATTAGCTGGGCATAGTGGCGTGTGCCTGTAATCCCAGCTACTCAGGAGGCTGAGGCGGGAGAATTGCTTGAACCCAGGAGGCGGAGGTCGCGGTGAGCCGAGATCGCGCCATTGCACTCCAGCCTGGGTAACAAGAGCAAAACTCTGTCTCAAAAAACAAACAAACAAACAAACAAACAAACTAGCCAGGTGTGGTGGTACACACCTGTAGTCCCAGCTACTCTGGAGGCTTAGGTGGGAGGATCGCTTGAGCCCAGGAGTGAGCCATATTGCAGTGAGCCATACTGCACAACTGCATTCCAGCCTGGGCAACAGAGCAGGACCCTGCCTCAGGGGAAAAAAAAAAAAAAAATGACAGAGAATATAGCAGTGAACAGCACAGCAAAAAAAAGTGGGGAAAACGGTGGGGCGCGGTGGCTGACGCCTGTAATCCCAGCACTTTGGGAGGCCGAGGCAGGCAGATCACGACGTCAAGAGATCAAGTCCATCCTGGCCAACATGGTCAAACCCTGTCTCTACTAAAAATACAAAAATTACCTAGGCATTATGGCCTGCGCCTGTAGTCCTAGCTACTCGGGGACGCTGAGGCAGGAGAATCGCTTGAACCCAGGAGGCAGAGGTTGCAGTGAGCCGAGACCGCGCCACTGCACTCCAGCTTGGTGACAACGCGAGACTCCGTCTCAACAACCACCAAAAAAAGTGGGGAAAACACTGCTAGCACAGGGAAGGATAAGCGACAGGGATGTTTAATTTTAAGGAGGGAGGGTGGTGGGACGCACGAAGACCTTCAAGCTGCAATGTGGAAGACGGAAGGAGGCGTGGTGGTCTGGTTATAGCACTGGAGTCACACAGACTTCAGCCTGAATCCTCTCTCTATCACTTGGCTAGCTCTGAGCTGGACTTCTGAGTCATCTGTGAAATAGAAGGCGCCTTTCCGAGTTGTGAGAATTGAATGAGATAACTCAAGGGAAGCGCTCCACCAGGGTCTGGCGCTAGAAAGCACTTTGTGAGAATTGTAGTTTCGTATATAATATTTCATCTTCTTGTCCCTAAAGCCTAGCTCAGTCCCTGAAATCTCTCGGAGGATCTGGGCATGCTGGCTGACTGATTCAATGCACGAAAGGAACGATTCCAGGCGCGGAGAGAGGGCAGAAACCACAAGCGTGGCTCGGCGCAACGCGAAAAAGAATCTGAACAAGAGCAGATCGCTGGGGCCAGGCTGGGGAGCCAGCAGGGCGCACCCGACGCCGGGGCAGGACAGCCGGAGCCTGCAGCCGGGACGTGGGTGGGGGGTCCCCCAGGCGACCGCGAAGCGCCCAGTCGCGCCTCGAGGGAGCGTCACTGCCGGACGAGGAAGCGCGGATGAGGCGCCAAGGAACGCGCCGGAGGCGAGAGGAGAGGAAGGCAAAGGCCCCCGGGTGAGGAGATGGGAGGCCGAGCGCGGAGGGAAGGGGTGAAGAGCCGGCCCCCCTCCCGAAAAAGACTCTTCAGATCCCGGCGCGCGGGGACCGTTTGGACGTAACCGCCTACCGTCTCGGCGCTCGTCCACCCAGCCGGGGTTGGCCCTGACACCGTCGCCACATCCCGCCTCCAATTCCCGTCCCGCTTCCGCTCTGCTTTGACCCCCGCGCCTCACAGCCACCCCGGTCCACTCGACCCGCTCCGCACCTCACACACGGCCCGCCGGCGGCCGCCGCCATCTTCGAGCGCGCGCGCGCCCTAACCCCGCCTCCAGACGCCGCGCCCACGTGACCGCTCGCCCCCGGTCCGGGCGCGTAGGCGGGGATTTCGTCACGTGACGTTGGCGCGGGGCGGTGCCAAGATGGCGAGGCCCAAAGAGGTGAGGATCTGGCAGCGGGGGCGGCTGTGGCTGTGAGGAAGGCTGTGGAGTGGGGACGTCTACGCCGTGGGTTGGAGGCTGTGGGGGGTGGCCGGGCGCCAGCTCCCAGGCCGCAGAGAGTGACCTGCCGTGGAGCTCCCTCCTCGCTGCTGCAGAACGGAGGGAGAAGGTTGCTGGCCGGGTGAAGGTGCCTCCCTCTGCTTGGAGGGGCCGAGCGGCCCGAAGTCTAGGGCGTCCCTAGTCACTGCTACTTCCGCGAATTCCCAGGTCTAGAGATATGACCCGAGAATGCACGTCTCCGGCCCCGGGGCCTGGGGCTCCGCTGAGTGGATCGGTGTTGGCAGAGACGGCAGTAGTATTTGCAGTGGTGCTGAGCATCCACGCAGCCGTATGGGACCGATACTCGTGGTGCGCCGTGGCCCTCGCAGTGCAGGCCTTCTATGTCCAATACAAGTGGGACCGGCTGCTACAGCAGGGGAGCGCCGTCTTTCAGTTCCGAATGTCCGCAAACAGTGGCCTACTGCCCGCCTCCATGGTCATGCCTTTGTTTGGACTAGTCATGAAAGAGCGGTGCCAGGCTGCGGGGAACCCGTTCTTCGAGCGTTTTGGCATTGTGGTCGCAGCCACTGGCATGGCAGTGGCCCTCTTCTCATCAGTGTTGGCGCTGGGCATCACTCGCCCAGTGCCAACTAACACCTGTGTCATCTTGGGCTTGGCTGGAGGTGTTATCATTTATATCATGAAGCACTCGCTGAGCGTGGGGGAGGTGATCGAAGTCCTGGAAGTCCTGCTGATCTTCGTTTATCTCAACATGATCCTGCTGTACCTGCTGCCCCGCTGCTTCACCCCTGGTGAAGCGCTGCTGGTATTGGGTGGCATTAGCTTTGTCCTCAACCAGCTCATCAAGCGCTCTCTGACACTGGTGGAAAGCCAGGGGGATCCAGTGGATTTCTTCCTGCTGGTGGTGGTAGTAGGGATGGTACTCATGGGCATCTTCTTCAGCACTCTCTTTGTTTTCATGGACTCAGGCACCTGGGCCTCCTCTATCTTCTTCCACCTCATGACCTGTGTGCTGGGCCTTGGTGTGGTCCTACCCTGGCTGCACCGGCTCATCCGCAGGAACCCCCTGCTCTGGCTTCTTCAGTTCCTCTTCCAGACAGATACCCGGATCTACCTCCTAGCCTATTGGTCTCTGCTGGCCACCTTGGCCTGCCTGGTAGTGCTGTATCAGAATGCCAAGCGGTCATCGTCTGAGTCCAAGAAGCACCAGGCCCCCACCATTGCCCGAAAGTATTTCCACCTCATTGTGGTAGCCACCTACATCCCAGGTATCATCTTTGACCGGCCACTGCTCTATGTAGCTGCCACTGTATGTCTGGCAGTCTTCATCTTCCTCGAGTATGTGCGCTACTTCCGCATCAAGCCCCTGGGTCACACTCTTCGGAGCCTCCTGTCCCTTTTTCTGGATGAACGAGACAGTGGACCACTCATTCTGACACACATCTACCTGCTCCTGGGCATGTCTCTTCCCATCTGGCTGATTCCCAGACCCTGCACACAGAAGGGTAGCCTGGGGGGAGCCAGGGCCCTCGTCCCCTATGCCGGTGTCCTGGCAGTGGGTGTGGGTGATACTGTGGCCTCCGTCTTCGGTAGCACTATGGGGGAGATCCGCTGGCCTGGAACCAAAAAGACTTTTGAGGGGACAATGACATCTATATTTGCGCAGATCATTTCTGTAGCTCTGATCTTAATCTTTGACAGTGGAGTGGACCTTAACTACAGTTACGCTTGGATTTTGGGATCCATCAGCACTGTGTCCCTCCTGGAAGCATACACCACACAGATAGACAATCTCCTCCTGCCTCTCTACCTCCTGATATTGCTGATGGCCTAGCTGTTACAGTGCAGCAGCAGTGACAGAGGAAATAGACATGGGACGGGCAAGCAGTCCCCACAGCAGACAGCTATTTGGGCATGAAGAGCCAAGTTGTGAAAAGCAGATTTGATTTTTCAATTGATTCAGATTTAAAATAAAAAAGCAGAGCTTTCCTGGTTCTAGTTTTGCTGATTTTTATTTTATTTTTTATTTTTTTGAGATGGAGTTTTGCTCTTGTTGCCCAGGCTGGAGTGCAATGGCACGATCTCAGCTCACCACAATCTCCGCCTCCCAGGTTCAAGCAATTCTCCTGCCTCAGCCCCCCGAGTAGCTGGGATTACAGGCCTGTGCCACCACCCCTGGCTAATTTTGTATTTTTAGTGGAGATGGGGTTTCTCCATGTTGGTCAGGCTGGTCTCCAACTCCCGACCTCAGGTGATCTGCCCGCCTCAGCCTTCCAAAGTGCTGGGATTATAGGCATCAGCAACCACGCCCGGCTTTGCTGATATTTAAAAAGAAGAGTCTTAAGGGCTAGTCCAGCAGCTCAGCTGAGCACACCTGAGTGTGCTATAGAGCTCCCCTCTTTACAGAGGACGCTGGAGGTTGTAAAGTGTGATGGTTAACTTTAATCTCTGGGTCAAACTAATCTGGTCAGAATCCTTGGCTGCACAGCTTCCTACTAACTGTGTGACCTTGGGTGAGTCACTTAACGAGTCTGAACCTCAGTTCTCTTGCAGATGGAAGTAATGACATCCTGCACCTCTCAGGGTGTTGTGAGGGTCCAGCCTAGAGCCCACCCATGATGAGCAATCAGTAAGGGAAAGTGTCATTTTTACCAAAGACCAGTCTTAGTGAAAAGCAGGGCAAATCATGGATTTACATTTGGCAACCAGAGTGACCTTTGCTTTCCTACCTTCACTTGGAGGAGAACCCGCTGAGGGAAAGAGCAGAGGGATAGGAACTACTCAATGGAGAGGTGGGCCAACTTTGGGGGAGGATCAGATCCTGCTTGGGCTGGATCTTGTTTAGCCAACCCCACCCTGCCTCTGGTGTCCCCACTGAGAGGTGCCTGTAGAGAAGGATGGGCTGAGCAGCACCAGGAACTTGTCAAGGGATTCTTCATAAGACCCTTCCACATTCTAGTCCTTTCCAAGGTAGGTAAGATCCACAGGGACTGGGAGAATTTCCTGAGAGGTAAAATGGCTCTATGAGGGGCCCACGCTCCAGCCTTGCTCTCTGGGAGGACAGGTTCTGGGACTGCCGCATTCCCTACCCCACCCCCCAAGGCTAGCACAGGGCTGACAAGAAGCAGGATGTCAGCGGATTTGGGAGTCCATCCTGCACTATGTTCCTCCGAGAAGTGTACACTACACAAATAGTGAACGGATAAAACATTTTGCATCACTAGGAAGATGGCACAGCAAGATTCCTGAGGCTGGACAAGGCTCTCCCTTTCTCCCCAAGCTTAGGAGGACATCAGAGGAGGTGAGAATTTTAGTCCACCAGGGCCAGAAGCAGAGCTCTGCTGAAGCTTCTGCTTGAGAATCACTGCCAAGTCCTTTCCCTCAGAGGAGAGTATTGAAACATTCCTCTGGGACTCCTTTTCCCAGGCTCCCTCCTATGGCTTGCAAAACAAGGCAGCAAAATGTTGGTGAAAGAGTACCAGCTTTGCTCCACGGACTTCCAGGGTGGCCTTAGGAAAGAGCTGTATTCGCTGGGCCTTGGTTTGTCCATGTATATAGTTGGGGATAGGCTACATCAGGGTCACAAACTCAAATGACTGCCAAGGCCAGTCAGGTAACGCAGTGAGTGAGAACAGGGGACCGCACCGAGCCTCTAAGGCAGCTCCAGCCGGTAGCCACCATGCTAGAGTGTAGGCCCCATGTTGTCCATTGTATGCTCATTTGGGGAAGCTTAGTAACCCTGGATTGTTACGGGGAATCTTAAGATTTTTCTTAAATGCTGAGGCCCAATCAAAATGCATCTGTGGGCTGGAATCCACCTGTGGTCCCCAGTTTGCAGCCTCTGAGCCAAACCTCAGCAAAGCAGGTTTTAGATTTGGTAGTTGTTCTGAAGGTCTGAGTGCCTACCAAGCATGCCCAAACAGGAGGGGCCCCTGGAAGCCCTAGTCTGGCCCTCTTACTGGACACGGGAGGTAACAGGCCCAGAGAAAGGAAAGGCCCTGGCCTGAGACCAGAGAGCAAGTTGCTCACAGAACCTGGAACTCTGGATTCCTAGCTCTGGGCATCTCTGCTCCCCACGAAGAGAAGACAAGGCAGTGTCAAGGTTAGGAGCACGGGCTCTGCATGAGGCTGACCCTGCTGAACAACTGAGCAGCTGTGTGATTTGGGCAGGTCATTTACCCCCTCCTTGCGTCCACATCTTCTGTAAATACCGATGATAACAGCACTTACCTCTCCAAGTGAGGATTCTGTGAGAGAAAGCCTATGAAGAGCTCAGCACAGAGTAGGGCACATAGTGAATGCCCAGTTACTTATTAAAATCATGCAGCCAGACGTGTTGGCTCACGCCTGTAATCCCAAAACTTTGGGAGGCCGAGGTGGGCAGATCACTTGAAGTCAGGAGTTTGAGACCAGCCTGGCCAACATGGTGAAACCGCATCTCTACTAAAAATACAAAAATTAGGCAGGAGTGGGGCACACACCTGTAATCCCAGCTACTCAGGAGGCTGAGGCAGGAGAATCACTTGAATCTGGAGGCAGAGGTTGCAGTGAGCCGAGATCATACCACTGTACTCCAGCTTGGGCAACAGAGCAAGACTCCGTCTCAAAAAAAAAAAAAATAATCAAAAATAAATAAATAGGCTGGGCGTGATGGCTCACGCCTGTAATCCAAGCACTTCGGAGGCCAAGGCGGGCGGATCACCTGAGGTCGGGAGTTCAAGACCAGCCTGACCAACATAGTGAAACCCCATCTTTTTAAAATAAGTAAATAAAGAAAATCATGCAAGCCACACCAATCAGGGCTGGGATGTCTGGGATGCATTTTGGCACCTTGTCTGCAAGGCAGTTTTCTTGTCTGGAAAGCAATGTTGCTTGGGAAAGAAGACTCAGTCAGGAAGCTGCATTCTGAAGTCATTTTTATTGAATATCTAACACCATAATAACCAGAGTTCCATCTGAGAGCAGAGGAGAGTGAGAGGGGGCCAGAACCCTTTGGTGGCTGAGAGGCCTCCTCAAGGCTGTGTTGGGGCAGGAGGGAGGCAGAGAGGTGAAGATATTGGGGAAGCCCTGACCCCACCCAGGCTGCTGCCCACGGGGCAAGAGGAAAGCCCCGAGACCTCCCTGTTAGAACCAAGAGGCCGAGCGAGGCGTGGGTGTTTGCAGCACACAGCTTCACCAAGAAGGTCCAGGGCTCCCACCCTGCGAGAACCTTTAGGTGTACAGTGGGGGAAAGGGCAGTTCGGCTGTTGGCTGGAGCCTGCAGAGGACAGAGGAGACAACCTTGAGGTGCAGGGTCACTGTTCCTAGCCTCCAGGGGACTGTTGGGTGCACACACCCACCCTGTCACCTACCAGTTCTCCGGGCTCCAGGTGGTGCCAGATGCCTCCATGAGGTGGAAAGTGTAGGCCTGGCGCGAGTGCTCGGAGAGGTTCTGCCTGCTCTTGTGCACCACTTCTCCGTGGATGAGGACCAGGGCCCCTGGCAGAGATGCAAGCAGGGCAGGAACCCACCAGCCCCACATCCCCTCCCCAGGGCAGGAAGGGACATGGGGCCTCCTCCCTCCAGCAGTTTTTGTGGCCCCCATCCATCCTCATTCCCCTCCCTGAAAGCTCAGGCACCTGCAGCTTGCCTCAAGGTCAGAAGCTAAGCTGTTGAGATGTGAGTTCCCCTGGGATCAAGTCCCCTCTGCTGTGGCCTGTGGCCTTGGCAAGCCTTGGGAAGGGCCTCCCCTCCCGAGGTATTTGCAGGATCAGGCAGAAGTTGTCTGTACTGTGCCAGTCCACTGGGACCTCTCCAGTGATGCTGAGTTCAACACTGGTTTTCCCTTTTCATAAGGAGAAGGGCCCGTCCAATAGCCAACATTTGTTGAGCAGTTGCTGTGCACTAGGCAGACTCTATGTCAACATATTTATCATCTCACTGACTTCCCACTTTACCTTTGGGGAAATTAAGGCTCAGGGAGGCAGTCATTTGCCCAGAGAAATAGCCCATAAGTAGCAGAGTGTGGATTCTAATGTAATCTGGGTCAACTTGCAGGGAACCCAGCTGCTTCCTGAATTCCCAGTGCTCATCCAGCCCCTCCTCTTTCTGTGACTTCACTGCCCTGGCATGACCCCGAGGGCAACCTCTTGGACACTGCATAGTCGAGCAAGCATAGACCAACAGATACAGCCCCCTGCCTCTCTGCCCTCTGCATCTGCCTACCTCTCTGCACTGGGGTGGGCACAAAGAGGCTGTTATCCCAGGCTGGCTCTGACCCGAGGAAGCTGGTACCAGGCGCTGAACCAGCAGGGGCCCGGACCATCCTTCTTGACACGCCACCTACAGGACAAAATGAAGACCTTTAAACTCCTCCTTTCTCAGAGTCCCTCTCCCTAGGGGATGGGGAGTCCAAATGGGCAGAAGAGACAGGGTTCCTCACTGGTATGGGAGCCAGGGATGAACCAGAGACAGCCGTTCTCCAGCGTGGCATCCTCCAACGCGATCCACATGCCCAGCACCCGGCCCAGGGGCTCCGTGTACAGGAAGGAGGCATCCTGATGAGGGAAGACTACAGCAGGCCCACTGGGGGTAAGGAGCCCAGGTCCCATCTCACCTTGGCCTCATTACCCATTCCTCAGTCCTCTGGGTACCCTCCAGAGCCAGCTTTCCCATGATCAGTCAGAAACTCATCATTTCCTGGCCCAGGACTCTAATGCAAGCGATTTCACCTCTCAAAGCTTCAATTTCCTAAACTGTAAAGTGGCTCCAACAACGACCTACCTCACAGGGTGCTGGAGGATTCAATGAGATCATGTTTGAAAAGTGCTCAGACAGAGGCCAACAATGTAACTACTTGCTATAAAGTAGGGCTTCTGTTTAATTCCAGTAAGATAACTCCAGCCACCATTCTTAACCAGGGACAAGCAGCCCCAGGCACCAGATGGCTCACCCAGGGGCATAAGATTGGGAAGTTGGGGTGGGGTGCAGTGGCTCATGCCTATAATCTCAGCACTTTGGGAGGCCGAGGCAGGTGGATCACCTGAGGTCAGGAGTTTAAGACCAGCCTGTCCAACATGGTAAAACCCCATCTCTACTAAACATAAAAAATTAGCCAGGTATGGTGGCATGCACCTATAGTCCCAGCTACTCGGGAGGCTGAGATAGGAGAATTGCTTGAACCCGGGAGGCAGAAGTTGCAGTGAGCTGAGATTGTGCCACTACACTCCTGCCTGGGCAACAGAGCGAGACTTCCTCTCAGAAAAAAAAGATTGGAAAGTTCGGGTGTGAAGCAGGGTGATGCTATGACCAGACATCCACATTTTTATTTTATTTATTTATTTTATTATTACTATTTTCTGAGACAGAGTCTGGCTCTGTCAACTAGGCTGGAGTACAGTGGCACGATCTCGGCTAACTGCAACCTCCACTTCCCAAGTTCAAGCAATTCTCCTGCCTCAGCCTCCCACATACTCCCACATAGCTGGGATTACAGGCATCCACCACTGTGCCCAGCTAATTTTCTTTTTTTTTTTTTTTTGGTGACAGAGTTTCGCTCTTGTTACCCAGGCTGGAGTGCAATGGCGCAATCTCGGCTCACCGCAACCTCCGCCTCCTGGGTTCAGGCAATTCTCCTGCCTCAGCCTCCTGAGTAGTTGGGATTACAGGCACACGCCACCATGCCCGGCTAATTTTTTTTTTTTGTATTTTTAGTAGAGACGGGGTTTCACTATGTTAACCAGGATGGTCTCCATCTCTTGACCTCGTGATCCACCCGCCTCGGCCTCCCAAAGTGCTGGGATTACAGGCGTGAACCACCGCACCCGGCCACCCAGCTAATTTTCATATTTTTGGCAGAGACGGGGTTTCACCACATTGGTCAGGCTGGTCTTGAACTCCTGACCTCAAGTGATCTGCTTGCCTCGACCTCCCAAAGTGCTGGGATTATAGGTATGAGCCACCATGCCTGGCCAACATCCACATTTTTAAAAACCTCCACACACAATGCTGGAGCACACGTAGGCTGGAGAACCACCGAACAAAGGAGTGTGGTCCTCAGCAACAGAATAAACAGGCTGCTGTCTCACCTCCTTCCTTCCCAGGAGTGGAGGAAGGAACTGGGGGCTGGATTCAGGCAGAGAAGGCTAAGGGTGGGGATGGTCATCCCTTTGGGGAACTGCCCTCAGGCTGATGGTGGGAGGAGGGGGTGGTCACAGGGAGGACTCCTTGGGCTCATACAAGGAAGGAAAGGGCTTCCTCAGAGGGGATGAGCTCCCCGGCACCAGAGGTATTTGAGTAGAAGTGGATAATCACCTACCAGGGAGGCTGTAAAGGGTGACTGCATGAAGTAGGGTGTGGAACTAGATCAGCAATTTCCATGCTGAAGTAGTCCTCCAGGGAACTTGTTAGAAATACAAATTCCTAACTTTGCACAGTGGCAGTATCGTAGCCAACGAGGTTTATCTGAGGCGCAGTTATTGCCAATTGAAAACTTTTCCCAGTACCCCACCTTGACAACTTAAAATATAGTCAGTGTTGGCAATTTTTGGCAGTCTCTACTGGGACTGAATTAACCAAAAAAATAAAAAAAATAAAAAGAAATACAAATACAAATTCCTGCCACAGGCTTCCACTGTGCTACCCCCTCTTAATAGTCACCAATAAATTTACTTCGTGTCCCAAAACAATAAAGAAATACAAATATTTCAAGGCCAGGCATGGTGGCTCACACCTATAATCCTAGCACTTTGCAGGGTGAGGCGGGCGGGTCACAAGATCAGAAGTCCAAGACTATGGACAGGCACGGTGACTCATGCCTGTAATCCCAGCATTTTAGGAGGCTGAGACGGGCAGATCACGAGGTCAGGAGTTTGAGGCCAGTCTGACCAACATGGTGAAACCCTGTCTCTGCTAAAAATACAAAAATTAGTCAGGCGTGATTATGTGTGCCTGCAATCCCAGCTACTCGGGAGACTGAGGCAGGAGAATCGCTTATCGCTTGAACCCGGGAGGTAGAGATTATGGTGAGCTGAGTTTGCACCACTATACTCCAGCCTGAGCAACAGAGCAAGATTCTGCTAAAAAAAAAAAAAAAAAAAATTCAAAAATTAGCCAGGTGTGGTGGCATTCGCCTGTAGAGTCAGCTACTGGAGGTGGGGGCGCCGAGGCAGAAGAATCACTTGAACTCGAGAGACAGAGGTTACAGTGAGCCGAGATCACGCCACTGCACTCCAGCCTGGACGACAGAGTTGAGAATATGTCTCAAAAAAAAAAAAGAAGTTCAAGACCAGCCTGGCCAAGATGGTGAAACCCCAAATCAGGCTGGGTGCGGTGGATCACACCTGTAATCCCAACGCTTTGAGATGCTGAGGCAGGGGGATCACGAGGTAAGGAGATAGAGACCATCTTGGCTAAAATGGTAAAACGCTGTCTCTACTAAAATACAAAAAATTAGCCAGGCACGGTGGTGGGTGCCTGTAATCCCAGCTACTTGGGAGGCTGAGGCAGGGGAATTGCTTGAACCCAGAAGGCAGAGGTTGGAGTGAACTGAGGGGGAAAAAAAAAAAAGGCCTGGGTGCGGTAGCTCACAGCTGTAATCCCAGCACTTTGGGAGACTGAGGCAGGTAGATCACAAGGTCAGGAGTTTGAGACCAGTCTGACCAATATGGTAAAACCCTGTCTTTACTAAAATGCCAAAAATTAGCCAGGCCTGGTGGCACATGCCTGTAGTCCCAGCTACTCAAGAGGCTCAAGCAGAAGAATCACTTGAACCTGGGAGGTGGAGGTTGGAGTGAGCTGAGATTGCGCCACTGCACTCCGGCCTGGCGACAGAGCGAGACTCTGTTTCACAAAGAAGAAGAAGAAAGAAGAAGAAGAGGGGGTGGGGGAAGGGGGGAAGGGGAAGGGGGTGGGGGAAGGGGGGAGGGGAAGGGGTGGGGGAAGGAGTTGGGGGAAGGGGGTGGGGAGGGGAAGGGGAAGGGGGAGGGGGAGGGGGAAGAAAGGAGGAGGAAGAAGAAGGAGGAGGAAGGAGAAGAAGAAGAAAGAAGGAAGAAAGAAGAAAGAAAAGTAGAAGAAGAAAGAAGAGGAGGAGAGAAGAGAGAAGAAATACAGATTCTGGGGCTGGGCCCGGCGGTGGCTCATGTCTGTAATCCCAGCACTTTGGGAGGCCGAGGTGGGTGGATCACCTGAGGTCAGGAGTTTGAGACTAGCCTGGCCAACATGAAGAAGCCCTGTGTCTCCTAAAAATACAAAAAATTAGCTGGGTGTGGCTGTGGGCACCTGTAATCCCAGCTATTGGGGAGTCTGATACAGGAGAATCGCTGGAACCCGGGAAACAGAGGTTTCAGTGAGCCCAGATTGTCCCACTGCACTCCAGCCTAGGCAACAGAGAGAGACTCCATCTCAAAAAAAAAAAAAAAAAAAAAAAAAAAAAAAATTCCCAGGCTCATGCAGCCCTACAGGCTCAAGATTTCAGTGACTAGGGCCTAGGAATCTGCTTCCTTTGTTTTGGTTTGGTGTTTGTTTGTTCTTGAGACAGAGTCTCACTCTGTCGCTCAGGCTGGAGTGCAGTGGCGTGATCTTGGCTCACTGCAACCTCCACTTCCTGGGTTAAAGCAATTCTCATCCCTCCACCTCCAGAGTAGCTGGGACTACAGGTAGGAGCCACCATCCCTGGCTAATTTTTGTATTTTCAGTAGAGATGGGGTTTCACCATGGTTGCCAGGCTGGTTTTGAACTCCTGACCTCAGATGATCCTCCTGCTTTGGCCTCCCATAGTGCTGGGATCACAGGCATGAGCCACCACACCTGGCCTAGGAAATCTGTATTTTTAACCAGCTAGGGGTTGCTGTCAAGTTCAGGACCCACTATGCCTAGAGCGCAAGGTTTCTCTGCCAAGTCACTATCAGAGGAGGGAACGGAAGGCGGCTCTTCCTCACTGGCCCAGCTCCTACGGCAGCAAGCGCTTTCCCTTCTTCTAAAGATCTGACAGCCACTGCTGGCTTACATGTCCCACCCACGGCCTTTTCAGGGGCCCACAGCTCTCAGCTCACCTTCACCGCCAATGTGAGGTTGCTGCAAGAGACAGAAAAAGCCTGGTGAGGGCAGAGGAGGGTGGAGAGGAGCAGGGCTTGCTCCATTTCACCATGTTGGGCAGGCTGGTTTCAAACTCCCGACCTCAGGTGATCCACCATCCTTGGCCTCCCAAAGTTCTGGGATTTTCCTGCCAGGATTTCACGACCACACCCAGCTGCTGAGCACCTATTGTGTGCCAGGCTCAGGAGGGATGCAAAGAGAAACCCTCCTCCCACCCAAGAAGGAGTTCCTAGCATCTGCAAGCACACACATGTTTAACAAGATCACAAAGCAGAATGGGGCAAGGACTGGAAGGAGAGGCTAGGAACAGGCCAGCGGTTGAGCCTTCCAGCCCTAGAGTCAGACAGGCCCCTCTTTTTTCAGGGGTTCCTGAAGGCTTCTTAGATGAAGTGGCACTGAGCGGGGCCTTGAAATCGGGGAGCACAGCATTTCAATTGGCAAAGAAGGGAGGAGGGAGGCCTGGGGATAACCCTTTCTCCTGTCACCAAATTTTAACTGAGCATCAACTAAATGCCAGGTGCTTAAGCCAGAGGAGACCGATTTTCCGCATTCTCCCACCAGCATCATAATTCCAGCAACTTTTGGCCCATGGTAAGGAAGGGCTTGGTAGGAGCTGTCTGTCCATTGTACAGATGGTAAACTGAGGCCTGGAGAGGACTCGGAGCTCACCTTAAAGATGTACATGCTCTGCACCACCACAGGCATCTGGAGGCCCAGACTTCTGGCCAAGTCCTGAGGAGGACAAAGGTCATGCTGCCAGCCTGCCACACCCATGGCCCACCCTCCTGGCCCTCACCCCCACCTGTGCTCACCTGCACCTTGGGGGAGTGTGTGATGCTCCTGAAGATGGGGTCGTGGGCGTGCAGAGCTGCAGGAGGGGAAGAGGCTGACGGCCCGTCTCAGGCCCGTGTGGCCCTCCACACCCAGCTCTGGGCATCCACACTCAGGCTCACTTGGACATTCTCACCTGTTTGTACGTATTAACCCTTCTGCTTGTTTATAACCGAGTCATGGGCCCCACGGGAGCCCTCCCCCGCACCAGGCCCTATGCCACCCATGCCCTTGTTCTTGACCTTCTGGGCATCTGGGAAGCTCAGTCCAGCCCCGACTCCCGACCCCTCACAGACGACTAAGGGCTCCAAGGGGCCAATCACGTGGTAGCAATCTCAGTACCACCACTTGCTCTGTGTGACCTCGGGTAACCATGTCTCTCCCCTAAGCCTGTTTCCTCTTCTCTCGAATGAGGATAGAGGAACCTGGGAGGCAGGGCTGCTGCAGGACTTGATGGGCTAATGAATGTGCAGTGACAGCCCAGGGCCTGGCATGGAATAGTCCCTCATCTTCATAAACATAAGACTGAATGGATTTAATGCCACTGAGCTGCGTACTTTAAAATGGTGATGATGGTATGGTAAATCTTAGTATATTTTACCACAGCTTGCCTACAAGCCTACCACGATATAAATTGAGGTTTAACAATAAGCATTCTAGTCCAGGCGCAGTGGTTTATGCCTGTAATCCCAGTATTTTGGGAGGCTGAGGCAGGAGGATCACTTGAGCCCAGGAGTTCAATACCAGCCTAGGCAGCATAGCAAGACCTGATCTCAATTTTATTTTATTTATTTTTTTCTTTTTCTTTCTTTCTTTCTTTTTTTTTTTTTTTTTTTGAGACGGAGTTTCGCTCTTGTTACCCAGGCTGGAGTGCAATGGCGTGATCTCGGCTCACCGCAACCTCCGCCTCTGGGGTTCAGGCAATTCTCCTGCCTCAGCCTCTTGAGTAGCTGGGATTACAGGCATGCACCAACCATATCAAGCTAATTTTGTATTTTTAGTAGAGATAGGGTTTCACCATGTTGGTCAGGCTGGTCTCGAACTCCTGACTTCAGATGAACTGCCCACCTTGGCCTCCCAAAGTGCTAGGATTACAGGTATGAGCCACCGAGCCTGGCCACTATGGGCTTTCACTAAGGCTCCTAAACTCTTCAGGCCTCAGTTCCTCCATTTTCTTTTTTTTCCCTTCTTTTCTTTCTTTTTTTTTTTTTTTTTTGAGCAGTGTGTCACTCTGTCTCTGTCACCCATGCTGGAATGCAATGGCATGATCTCGGCTCACTTCAACATTCCCTTCCTGGGTTCAAGCAATTCTCCTGCCTCAGCCTCCTGAGTAGCTGGGACTACAGGCGTGCACCACTACACCCACCTAAGTTTTGTTTTGTTTTGTTTTTTTGAGACAGAGTCTCACTCTGTCACCCCAGACTGGAGTTCAGTGTCACAATCTCAGGTCACTGCAACCTCCGCCACCCAGGTTCAAATGATTCTGCTGCCTCAGCCTCCCAA
Source organism: Saimiri boliviensis (assembly GCF_048565385.1). NCBI lineage: Eukaryota > Metazoa > Chordata > Mammalia > Primates > Cebidae > Saimiri > Saimiri boliviensis. Next base: position 221,728,901 of record NC_133450.1, on the reverse strand, counting down.
GTAGCTGGGATTACAGGTGCCTGCCGCCGCACCTGGCTAATTTTTGTATTTTTATTAAAGGCGGGATTTCACCATCTTGGCCAGGCTGGTCTTAACTCTTGACCTTGTGATCCACCTGCCTCAGCCTCCCAAAGTGCTGGGACTACAAGCGTGAGTCACCACGCCCGGCCAATTTTTATATTTTTAGTAGAGATGGGTTTTCACCGTGTTGGCCAGGCTGGTCTTGAACTCCTTTTTTTTTTTTTTTTTCTTTTTACAGATCCTCCCTGATGAACTCCTGATCTCAAGTGATCCGCCCACCTTGACTTCTCAAAGTGTTAGGATTACAAGCGTGAGCCACCGCTCCCAGCCAGTTCCCCCATTTTCTTTCCTGCACCCCCAAGCCCCTGCTCACCGTGGCCAATTTTGTTGATGGATTTCTCTGGAGGGACCAGGAAATTTCCTGTGGCACAAAGAACAGATAAAGGCGGAGAATTGGTGTCTATCCTTCCACGGGCAGCTGGCCTCAGCACGCTTCCAGTCCTTGGGGCAGATACCCTCGTCCAGCCCACCCTCACCATGTCTCCTCTCCAGCTCTAGGGGCCCAGCTCCAAACCTTTCTCATCAAAAACGCCTTTCTCAAAGAAGAATCGAATCTTGTCACCACTGCTCAAGAAATATTCTGTGCTGCCCTGTGGAAAGAGGACATCAGAAGACAGAGAGCATCCCAGGGTCAGAGGTGGGCCTGGCAAAGAGGGAGGTGGATTCAAAAGCTTCCCGCCCCACAGGGCTACAGACCCCCGGGGGCTTCTCAGCCTTGTCCACTGAGGCACAATGAACCAGAACTTCAAGTGCCTGGAAGCACAGCCCAAAGAAGCCAACATGGGACTTGTTGGAAACTTCACTAGACTGTTATTCAGAACGTGAATGTTAGAGTTCAACAGGGCTGGTTCCCTGGTAGCCTTGGATCCCCGGTTTTACATCTCCAAGCCTTGATTTTCTCACCTGTGAAAAAGGAATAATGGCTGGGCTAGAGGCTCACACCTGTAATCTCAGCACTTTGGGAGGCTGAGGCGGCAGATCACTTGAGGCCATGAGTTCGAGACCAGCTTGGCCAACATGGTGAAACTTTGTCTTCACTAAAAACACAAAAATTAGGCGAGTGTGGTGGTGGGCACCTGTAGTTCCAGCTACTCGGGAGACTGAGGCAGGAGAATTGCTTGAACTTGGGAGGCAGGGATTGTAGTGAGTGGAGACTGTACCACTGCAGTCCAGCCTGGGTGACAGAGCAAGACTCCATCTCAAAAAAAAAAAAAAAAAGAATAGGGCGAGGTGGCTCACGCCTGTAATCCTAGCACTTTGGGAGGCTGAGGTGGGCAGATCATGAGGTTGCGTGTTCGAGACCAGACTGGCCAACATGGTGAAACCCCATCTTAAAAAAAAAGGGAATAATAATAGAACTGACCTCCCCAGGCCAGGCGAGGTGGCTCATGCCTCTAAACCCAGCACTTTGGAAGGTTGAGGCAGGCAGATCATCTGAGGTCAGGAGTTTGAGAGCCTGACCAATATGATGAAATCCCATCTCTACAAAAGTTAGTTGGGCATGGTGGGATGCACCTGTAATTCCAGCTACTCGAGAGGCTGAGACAAGAGAATCGCTCGAACCCAGGAGGTGGAGGTTGCAGTAAGCCGAGATCACACCACTGTACTTCAGCTCGGGCACCAAGAGCGAAACTCTGTCACAAAAAAGAGGGGGGAAGGTGGGTACAGTGGCTCACTCCTATAATCCCAGCACTTTGGGAGGCTGAGGCAGGTGGATCACCTGAGGTCAGGAGTTCGAGACCAGCCTGCCCAATGTGGCGAAACCCTATCTCTACTAAAAATAAAAAATTAGCTGGGCATTGTGGTGCATGCTTGTAATCCCAGCTACTTGGGAAGCTGAGGAAGGAGATTTGCTCGAAACTGGGAGGTGGAGGCTGCAGCGAGCCGAGATCACACCACAGCACTCCAGCCTGTGTGATGGGAGGAAGACTCCATCTCAAAAAACAAAAACAAAACAAAACAAAAAACCCTGGCTTTATTGCAGTGGTCTGGAACTGAACCTAAAATATCTCCGAGACATGCCTGTACATGTGTTATCTCACTGAGCCTCCCAAAACACAGACAGGTAGTGTCTATTATAATCCCCATTTTATAGAAGAAGAAATTGAGGTAGCTTTTTTTTTTTTTTTTTTTTTTTTAAGAGAGAGAGACTGTCTCGTTCTGTTGCCCAGGCTGGAGTGCAATGGTGTAACGCAATCACAGCTCACTGTAGCCTTGACCTCCTCAGCTCAGGTGATCATCCACCTCAGCCTCCCAAGTAGCTAGGACTACAGGTTCACACCACCATGCCTAATTTTTTTTTTTTTTTTTTTTTGAAACAGGGTCTCACTCTGTTACCCAGGTTGGAGTGTAGTGGCACAACCTCAGCTTTCTGCAGCCTCCATCTCCCAGGTTCAAGCAATCCTCCTGTCTCAGCCTCCCAAGTAACCAGGATTACAGGCACACGCCACCACTCTCAACTTTCTTGTATTTTTGGTAGAGATAGGGTTTTGCCACGTTGCTCAGGCTAGTGTCGAACTCCTGGGCTCAAGTGATCTGCCAGCCTTGGCCTCCCAAAGTGCAGGGATTACAGGTGTGAGCTACCACATCCAGCCATGACTAGTTTTTTTTTGTAGAGATGGGGTTTCACCATGTTGCCCAGGCTGGTATCAAACTCCTGAGCTCAAGTGATTTGCCCGCTGCCTTGGCTTCACAAAGTGCTGGGATTATAGGCTTGAGCCACCATGCCTGGCCAATAAAAATATTAAACATAATGATGCTAAGCATATGTCAGAGATTTTACTGAGTTCGTTATTTCATGAGGGAAACATTAAGATGTTACAACTGGTTCAAAGGAGATTCCAAGAATCACATACACACATATATAGATACTAAGGAATACGGAAATTATTATTTTTTTAGACAAAGTCTGTCTGTCACCCAGGCTGGAATGCAGTGGTGAGATCTCAGCTCACTGCAACCTCTGCCTCCCAGGTTCAGGCAATTCTCCTGCCTCAGCCACCTAAGTAGCTGGGACCACCGGCGCCTGTCACCATGCCCAGCTAATTTTTGCATTTTTGGTACAGACTGGGTTTCACCATGCTGCCCAGGCTGGTTTTGAACTACCAACCTCCAGCAATCTGCCTGCCTCAGCCTCCCAAAGTACTGGGATTACAGGTGTAAGCCATCATGCCCAGCCCTTGAAATGAATTTAGAGATAGACGCAAACTGTCCTTTTTTTTGAGACAGAGTCTTGCTCTGTCATGCAGGCTGGAGTGTAATGTCAAGATCATAGCTCACTGCAGCCTCAACCTCCTAGACCTGAGTGTTCCTTCTGCCTCAGCCTCCCATGTAGCTGGGACCACAGGAATATACCAGCATGCCCAGCTAATTAAAAAAAAAAATTTTTTTGTAGAGACAGAGGTCTCAATTTGTTGACCAGGCTGGTTTCAAACTCCTGGGCTCAAGCAATCCTCCCTCCTTGGCCTCCCAAAGTGCTGGGGTTACAGGCATGAGCCACCACACCCAGCTGCCCAACCGTTCTATCCACAGGGCAATAATTGCATTCCTCAGGACCCAGTTCAGGGCGACGTGACTGGAACAGAGTGGCACTGACCCCCTACTTGGAAAGGTATCATGTGCATCATTATCAGTTTTATCCAATGCAAAATGTTGTAAAGTTACTCAGACCAGGAAAGCTGGAGGTAACCCAAGAGAATGAGACAGGACGCCTACTGATCTTTTTTCTTTCTCACAGTATCAAGAGTGAATTAGAGGATGTTACTGAGTGCTGGGCACCATGCCAAGCTCTTTTCTTTTCACGAATTATAAACCAAGATATACCAGCTTTTTTTTTTTTTTTTTTTTTTTTTTGAGACAGGAGTCTTGCTTTGTTGCCCAGGCTGGAGTGCAGTGGCATGATCTCAGCTCACTGCAACCTCTGCTTCCCAGGTTTAAGTGATTTTCCTGCCTCAACCTCCCAAATAGCTGAGATTACAAGCACCCACCACCATACCCAGCTAATCTTTTTATTTTATTTTATTTTATTTTGAGACGGAGTTTCGCTCTCGTTACCCAGGCTGGAGTGCAATAGCGCGATCTCGGCTCACCGCAACCTCCACCTCCTGGGTTCAGGCAATTCTCCTGCCTCAGCCTCCTGAGTAGCTGGGATTACAGGCACGCGCCACCATTCCCAGCTATTTTTTTGTATTTTTAGTAGAGATGGGGTTTCACCATGTTGACCAGGATGGTCTCGATCTCTTGACCTCGTGATCCACCCACCTCAGCCTCCCAAAGTGCTGGGATTACAGGGTTGAGCCACTGCACCCGGCCCTTTTTTTTTTTTTTTTTTTTTTCTGAGACTGAGTATTGCTCTGTTGCTCAGACTGGGGTGCAGTGGTGCTATCTCGGCTCACTGCAACCTCCGTCTTCTAGGTTCAAGTGATTCTCTTGTCTTAGTCTCCCAAGTAGCTGAGATTATAGGCACGTGCAACCAGGCTCAGCTAATTTTTGTATTTTCAGTAGAGAAGGGGTTTTGCCATGTTGGCCAGGCCGGTCTCAAACTCCCGACCTCAGGTGATCCACCTGCCTCGGCCTCCCAAAGTTTTGGGATTACAGGTGTGAGTCACCGCCCCTGGTCAACATATCAGCTTTAGTCTCACATTCTTCCCACTGCATAACCTGTTAGTCTCTGAAGGCAGCTTAGAGGGCATAGGAGTCAGCCCTTCTTACTCCTAGGAACCCTTAGATGACCTGCCTGTCTCTGGCTGCAGGACCTGTCTGTGCTCCCCCCAATATCTCCCCAACAGAAGGCAGGCGTGTAGCAAATGGGACCAGCTTTTTGGAGGAAACTATCATTCCTTAACAGGCTTTTTCCTTCTCAAGACTCCATTCTCCCCCTGTCCTGGTATGGCTTCCGGCTGTTGTAATTCCCCTTATGCCCACCAGATGGCAGGTGCTCCTCAGTGTGAGTGCCAGATTGCACCTGGCCCAGGCACTGCTGGCAGCCGCATAATAAAACTCCAACTATGAAGGGTCAAGAGAACCCTGTGGGAGACCCCAGAGTCTTCAGCTTACCCATCGCAAACTGCTGGGTTCTACCACATGACCCACTCTGTCATTGGAGGCAGAAAATCTGAGTTCCTAGCTCATAGGGGGATAACACTTATACAGGTGGGGGTCTTCCAGACCACTGGGCTGATTCCAGATGGCTGGCCATAAAGTGGACTTTGGTGGCCAGAAAACAGAAAGTAAAGCCGAGCTGGGGAACGGCAGGGACTTAGTATCAGACAGATCTGGGTTGAAATCCTGATTCTGTCCATTACTAACTATGGCTTGGGACAAGTGAGCTGAACCTTATTTTCCCCACCTGTCTAATGGGGACAATAGCCTGTAATCTCAGCACTTTGGGAGGCTGAGGCAGGTGGATCACCTGAGGTCGGGAGTTCAAGGCCATCCTCACCAACATGATGAAACCTTGTCTCTACTAAAAATACAAAAATTAGCCAGGTGCAGTGGCAGGCAGCTGTAATCCCAGCTACTCGGGAGGCTGAGGCAGGAGAATCACTTGAACCTGGGAGGCGGAGGTTGCAGTGAGCTGAGATTGCCACACTACACTCCAGCCTGGGCAACAGAGTAAGACTCTGTCTTTTTTTTTTTTTTTTTTTAATTCTTTTTTTATTTTTTATTTTTTTATTTTTTAGGAGGAGTTTCGCTCTTGTTACCCAGGCTGGAGTGCAATGGCACGATCTCGGCTCACCGCAACCTCCGCCTCCTGGGTTCAGGCAATTCTCCTGCCTCAGCCTCCTGAGTAGCTGGGATTACAGGCACGCGCCACCATGCCCAGCTAATTTTTGTATTTTTAGTAGAGACGGGGTTTCACCATGTTGACCAGGATGGTCTTGATCTCTTGACCTCGTGATCCACCCGCCTCGGCCTCCCAAAGTGCTGGGATTACAGGCTTGAGCCACCGCGCCCGGCTGACTCTGTCTTAAAAAAAAAAAAAAAAAAAAAAATGGGGACAATAATGCCTACTTGATAACTTCATAGTGAGGACCAAGGGAAAGGTGTGTAAGGGGCTTGGCCTGGCACCCCGTAGCCTAGGGATCCTCCCTTCATGCTGCTGCTCTGGCCAGGACCCAGCCCCTCCTCAAAGATCACATCCCATCCTCATGCGTCCCAGATACCTACCTGGGCTCGAAGCTGCTCCTCTTCATGGGTGGAGAATTCTGTTCGGCAGTGGGGAGGAACATCCATTTCAGCCACTATTTTGCCAATCCTCAGTTGCATGGCCACACACTCTTCTGCAGACAAGAATCCTTCCAGCACCAGGAACCCATCCTCTTGGAACTGCAGGCAGGATTGGGACTAAGGCTTCCCCAGTCCTCAAATACTCCTGTCTGCCCCTTCCCTCAACCCTGCAGCTATGTGAAGATGGGACCAGGTAGCCTGTTCACAGCCCTGTCCTCTACCCCAGGCATGGAGTCTGGCACCCAGCAAAGAGCAGTCAATATTGGCTACTTGAATGAAAGAAAAAGTAGTGAGGCCAGGTGCAGTGGCTCATGCCTGTAATCCCAGCACTTTGGGAGGCCAAGGAGGGCAGATCACCTGAGGTCGAGAGTTTGAGACCAGCCTGACTAACATGGAGAAACCCCATCTCTACTAAAAATACAAAAAATTAGCCAGGCTTGGTGGTGCATGCCTGTAATCCCAGCTACTTGGGAGGCTGAGGCAGGAGAATCGCTTGAACTCAGGAGGCAGAGGTTTCAGTGAGCCAAAATCACGCTGTTACATTCCAGCCTGGGCAACAAGAGCGAAACTCCATCTCAAAAAAAAAAAAAAAAAAAAAAACACAGAAAAAAGAAAAAGGAGTAGGAAGGGGAATTTGTCCCTGTCCTTCCTGTCCAATAGGCTTGGGTCACCTGGAAACACCACCTTATTCATTTGTTCAACTAATATTGACTGAGTATCAACTGTGTCTAAGACACGGTTTTAGAAGCTGAAAGCATAGCTGTGAGCAAGTCAGCCATGATACCTGCCCTCACGGTGCCCACAGTCTAGTGAAGGAGACCAGCGTTAAACTAATCACACAGGTAAATTTACTGTCACAAACTGCGTGCTGGAGAGAGAGGGTGACTGCGTGCTGAAGGCAGAAGCAGCTAGAGGACACTGGGAAGGAGAAGGTGCTTGGGGCAGCAGCTCTCAGGGAGTGACATTTCAAGAGGGGACCAGCGGGATAAGGGAAGAGCATTCCAGACAGAGGGAGCAGGATATGGGAAGCCCCTGAATTTGGGAGGAACATAAGGAATTGGGAATGGAGGAGGCAGAGTGAGGGGAGGGGTGGAAGAGGAGGCAGGAGGATGGTAGGGGCTGGGCCAGGCTGGGAGCTCGGTCTTATCCTGAGCGCAGCAGCAGCCATGGAGGGGAAGCAGATGTTTTCTTCTGATTTGCCTCTGGTCCTCTTATTCTGAGGCTCTTGAGAGAGGTAAAGGAGGGAATGAATATCTGCACGTTTGCCTGCAGAGGGTTACCTAGTCTTAGCCCCAACAGGGACACTGAAAGTCACCTAATGCTGGGCATGGTGGCTCATGCCTATGATCTCAGCAGTTTGGTAGGCTGAGGTGGTCGGATCACTTGAGGTCAGGAGTTGGAGACGACTCTAGCCAACATGGCGAAACCCTGTCTTTACGAAAAATACAAAAATTAGCCAGATGTGGTGATGGGTGACTGTAATCCCAGCTACTCGGGAGACTGAGGCGGGAGAATCATTTGAACCCGGCAAGCGGAATTTGTAGTGAACTGAGATCACACCACTGCACTCCAGCCTGGAAGACCAAGCAAGACTCCGTTTCAAAGACACACACACACACACACACACACCCCCACAAAGAGCCTGTGTCCTTCCAGCAGTGTATTTGTGTATTTACTGGATTAAGGGTATGCACAGGTGGCTGTGGTTGGCCCAGTTCCCTAGGAGGCAATTTTCAGCTTGATACCGATGCGATTGATTCCTAACAGATCTGTAGGGCCCATGGTGGGTGGTCATGAATGGTGTGTGGAAGCCAGAAGTGAGCATCCCAATTTTATTTTTCTTGTAGAGATGGAGTTTTGTTATATTGCCCAAGCTGGTCTTGAATTCCTGGGTTCAAGTGATCCTTCCACCTTGGCCTCCCAAGTGGATTGGGATTACAGATGTGAGCCACAGCTAGGAATTCTTTTTTTTTTTTTTTTGAGACGGAGTTTCGCTCTTGTTAACCCAGGCTGGAGTGCAATGGCACGATCTCGGCTCACCGCAACCTCCGCCTCCTGGGTTCAGGCAATTCTCCTGCCTCAGCCTCCTGAGTAGCTGGGATTACAGGCACGCGCCACCGTGCCCAGCTAATTTTTTGTATTTTTAGTAGAGACGGGGTTTCACCATGTTGACCAGGCTGGTCTCGATCTCTTGACCTCGTGATCCACCCGCCTCGGCCTCCCAAAGTGCTGGGATTACAGGCTTGAGCCACCGCGCCCGGCCGGAATTCTTTTAGGACGATTAGGCAATAGGGGAGAAAAGATATACATATGGGGATATTCACTGAGCCTTGTTAATGACAGCACTAAGTGGGGAGTAACCTAAACACTCAGCTCAAGGTGATTAGTTTAACAGAGTACAGTTTATCTATCTAGAACACAACACAGCTGATAAAAATCATGTAGCAACATATTTACTCTCTTTTTTTTTTAAATTTTTTTTTTTTTTTTCTTTTTTAAATAAAGATGGAGTTTCACCATGTTCGTCAGTCTGGTCTTGAACTTCGGACCTCAGGTGATCTGCTCGCCTTGGCCTCCAAAGTGCTTGGATTATAGGTGTAAGCCACTACACCCAGCCGAAACATATTCACTCTCATGGGAATGAGCCTGATATACTGTGAGATGAAAAATTAAAAAAAAAAAAATGATTGGCTATAAATGATTATCTGGCCACTGTGAGAACTTGGCCAAATAAGTTCCTTCCTCTTTCTGGCCCTCAGGCTATCAAATGAGGATGACAGCACAGCCTCTTTTATTGAACCTGGCAGGCTGGGCTCGGCAGCTCGTGCCTCGTTGTCCCAGCATTTTGGAAGGCTGAGGCAAGAGGATCGCTTTAGCTCAGGAGCTCAGGACCAGCCTGAGCAACATAGTGATGAGACCCCCATCTCTACAAAAATAAAAATAGGGCTGGCGTAGTGGCTCACACCTGTAATCCCAGAACTTTGAGAGGCTGAGGGAGGCGGATCACTTGAGGTTGGGAGTTCAAGACCAGCCTGGCCAACATGGTGAAACCCTTTCTCTACTAAAAACCCAGGAGGCAGAGGTTGCAGTGAGTGGAGATCGCACCATTGCACTCCATCCTGGGTGATGAAAATGAAACTCTGTCTCAAAAAAAAAAAAAAAAAAAAGTCAGGTTCCAGTCTGGGCACAGTGGCTCACGCCTATAATCCTAGTACTTTGGGAGGCTGAAGGGGGCAGATCACTTGAGGTCAGGAGTTCGAAACCAGCCTGGCCAATATGATGAAACGCTGTCTTTACTAAAAACAAAAATTAGCCAGGCATGGTGGTCTGCTCCTCCCAGCTACATGGGAGGCTGAAGCAGGAGAATCCCTTGAACCCAGGAGGCAGAGGTTGCAATGAGCCAAGATCATGCCACTGCACTCCAGCCTGGGCGACAGAGACTCCGTCTCAAAAAAATAAAAAATAAAAATAGCCAGGCACAGTGGCTCACGCCTATAATCCCAGCACTTTGGGAAGCCGAGGTGGGTGGATCACGAGGTCAGGGGATCCAGACCATCCTGGCCAACATGGTGAAAACCCATCTCTACTAAAAATACAAGAAAAATTAGCTGGGTATGGCGGTGCACATCTGTACTCCCAGCTTACTCAGGAGGCTGAGGCAGGAGAATTGCTTGAACCCAGGAGGTGGAGATTGCAGTGAGCCGATATCGTGCAAAAAATAAAAATAAATAAAATAATGAACTCTGTGTCGGGGGAGGGGGTGTGTGTGCCTGTAGTAAGACCCTGTCTCCTCCCCACTCCCTCAAAAAAAAAAAACTTGTCCAGCACTTGATTCGTGGTAGCTGCTGTAATGGAAGAAAATTTCTAGAGCTGTATACGAAGATATTAAGTCTCAGCCTAGGAGGGAGTTTCGCTCTTGTTACCCAGGCTGGAATGCAATGGCGCGATCTCGGCTCACCGCAACCTCCGCCTCCTGGGTTCAGGCAATTCTCCTGCCTCAGCCTCCTGAGTAGCTGGGATTACAGGCACGCGCCACCATGCCCAGCTAATTTTTTGTATTTTTAGTAGAGACGGGGTTTCACCATGTTGACCATGATGGTCTCGATCTCTTGACCTCGTGATCCACCCGCCTCGGCCTCCCAAAGTGCTGGGATTACAGGCTTGAGCCACCGCGCCCGGCAAAATACTGTGCTTTCTAATTCCCACGTGGTAGCCTTTTGTGATTGGACGGACCTGGGCCCTTCTCGCGAGCCCCGCCCCTCCTGGGCGCTGCCCCCCCTCCCCTCCTTGCCGATTCCAGCCCGGGGCGGAACTGCGGGGTTCTGAGGCTTTATTCTTGTTTTGGTCAAACACACAAGCCCCTACCCCACCCCACCCTGCGTCCTGTGATCTGGACACCCCGGGCTGTGTGTGAAGTCAGGGGTTGTGGTTGGGAACAGGCGCCTCTGGATTTCGGTTTCCTCCTCGGTAAAATGGGGCAAGGGGTGGGTTGAGCACCGGGGCTACCGCGGTGACCCCTCCAGCGCCCCCGCCATGACCCTCCCAGCCCCTACCTGCAGGCTCCTACCTTCTGGAGCTGCGAGGAGCTCAGGCGGGCCATGGAGACAGCTCGGGGCACTGGGCGGCTTCTAGGTGCTGCCTCCGGGTGGGGAGGAGAAAGTTTAGGAGCCTGGGAGGACTTAACCCTTCCCTACCCGGAGAAAACCCGATCCCACCACCCAACCCTCTTCCCGGAGACACTGCCAGATCAGCCTGTGACCTCCAGGCTAATCTCTCCCACCCCCACAACGAATCCAGGATTTGCCCTTTCCCATCTCCAAGGTTTTTGTCTGCTCCCTCTGTGTTTCTTTCTGGAAACCACCGCCCACCACTGCTTACCAGGTGCCCGGCAGTTATACTCTGAGAGGGTCAGGCAAAGAAGCTGGGCGGAGTATCAGTCCAGGCGCTGCCATTCCCCGTGACTCTAAGGGACTTCTGCCCCTCTCTAGGCCTCAATCTGGATAGAGTGGAATGCAGGATGGGTCTGGGGGGCGTGTGACACCCCCCTCCCCCAGGTGATGGGCATTCCAAAGGTGGAAGAGGTCCTGGGGAGAACTGTCTGGGCCCCTCCCAGCCCTGATCTGAAAGCCTCTCCGTCCTGGGAGGATTATGGAAGGGAATTAACGCATCCATCCGGAGCTCACAGGAAGGCAGAAGACACAGGTATCTTAGGAAGAGGAAGCGGCTGGAGTGAGAGAGATGCCTCGTTACCCACCCTCAAGCCTAAGATACTTGGCATCTCAAGTCGGGCTGGCACAGTGGAGGTGAGGTCAGAACACCTGCACACCACCCTTCTCAGCCCGCCCTGCCCAGGAGCTAGCAGGGCCACTCTCTGGCTCTGAAAAACCAGCCACTGCCTTCCCCAAAAGGATGCCTTCTGAATGGCGAAGGGACAAAGTGTTTCAGGAGTGAGCATGGGGACACTGCTCAGCCCTCAAGAGCCTTGGCCCCGAGTCAAGCTGTATTTGCTGGGCCACCGCTCTCGGAGCTGCTGCTTGGGCCAGGTCGTGGGGTGGGGTGGGGGGAGGGTAAGCACTGAGTGCAGCCCAAGCTTCCGGTTCAGAAGGGTTAGGCTGGGTGAGGGGCAGGCAGATGACAGAACCACGAGGTTTGCTGGAGGCAGGGTGTGTTCCCAGCTGTCCTCAGCCCTTCTGATTCAACTGCCCAACAAAGACAGATGCCTACCGTGTGCCAGGAACACTGAGGTCCCCTCAGGCTGGGCCAGCCACCCCCTGGGAGCCCCCACAGAAGGCTTATAGAGGAGGCTCAGTGAGGCAGACTGCATTTTCATCCCAGTTGTTCAGGCCTTACTTTCCCAGTCTGTAATTTGGGGCTAGCAGAAGGCTCCCCTGTGAGTGGTAAATCAGATGAATGCTTCACGGCTGATAAAGAGCTTGGCACCTGGCCTGGCACTAAGTGCCGACCAACTGGCGAAAAACTTGTTCATCAAATGTTAGCAGGGGCTGTTCTGGGTGGAATATGATGGAGAAAAAATTGTTCTGAGCTTCCGAAATTGTTGTTACAATCAGAGAGAAGACCACCACAGTGGTTTTAGGCAGAGTGGAGAGCCCTAGGCGGGTGGGGGAGGGGGACGGGGGAGGCCCAGCTCCCACTAACTAACTCTTCATTCTGCTCAGCTTTGGGAAGTGGGTGGGCGGTGTTTCCACATGGTTGTTTTTTCCAAAAGCTAACCAGCTCCAGATCGAACTCTCCTGCTCTGAGCACTGGACAGCGTCAAGGCTGGGGTGGGGTGGGAGTGGGGTTGGGGGTGGAGGTTGGTGGGTGGTGGGAAGGGTACCAGACTCAGGGAGAGACCGCCACCATGGAGACAGAAAAGAGCCTCTGCAGGGGGTCACAGTCCAGCTGCTCAGCCTGTCAGAAAGCCCATGGCAGAGGCAAGAGGGAGGGCATCTTGGCTCAGGCCTGAGATCACCTGGGGAGGTCAGAGTCCCCGTGGAGGAAGGACAGACTCTGGCCAGTTGCAAAGGAGGTGCCCAGGCAGCCACCCAGGCCTCATCACTAAGGCCAAAGTCAGATATGATGGCCTTTTCTTCCTCACCCAAAGACTCCTGCTGTAGGGCGCCCCCATTGGCCCACAAGGATCCTTGGTCTGGAAGGAAGATACAAGGCCAGCTACTGGGTCCTAGGAGCCAGCCCTCCACTACAAACCTATACAATCGCCACTGTCCCTCGGAACGTCCTGCGAGTCTGCCATTACCTTCTTCATTTTACAAAGGAGAAAACTGAAGCCCCACATCAAATGTGGCAGAACTGTGATCTGGAAGCAGCTGTCTCAGAGCCTCCGCCTGGGACCCCAGTACCTCCCAAAGGCTCCCAAAGGGGCTGGGAGCTGAGGCAGGTCTCCCCACAGTGACTCTCAGCCCCACATCTGTAGAACACTTGGGACTCACTGTTGGAACTGCAAGAGACCTCTGAGAGCACAGAGTGGAAATTCCCACTGTACACATGGGGATATGGGAGGCCACTGGAGAGAAGCGCTAGCTTCCTGCATGTCCTGTCCCATGATGGGACAGAGGCCCGGGACTAATGGTTCCATTCCAGTGACCTCCTCTCCCATCCCCACCCATCAAAACTCATGAGGGGCCAGGCAAAGTGGCTCATGCCTATAATCCCAGCACTTTAGGAGGCTGAGGTGGGTAGATCTCTTGAGCTCAGGAGTTTGAGACCAACCTGGGCAACATGGCAAAACCCTGTCCCTACAAAAAATACAAAAATTAGCCAGCATGCCCCTGTGGTTCCAGCTTCTTGTGAGGCTGAGGTGAGAAGACCACCTGAGCCTGGGGAGGTTAAGGCTGCAGTGAGCTGTGATCGCGCCACTACATTCCAGGAGTGTACTCTCAGTGACAGAATGAGACCCTGTCAAAAAACAAAAAACCCTCATGAAGGCCCAACCACAGGTGACTAGGATGGCAGAATGTGCTGGCTCTGGGATCCCTGGCCCGGGTCTCAGCCTGTTACCTAGCAGGTGCTCCGTCCAGCTTACAATCTCCAGTAAGTGTCTCCAAAGGCACACAGTCTCACGGGCAGAGAGATGAGCAGAGTAAACTCTCCTGCAGGTGCCCAAGCAATGGTCCACACGGCCCAGCAGGCTTCAGAGAAATGAGGGAAGGGTCCTCCCAGGACACGAAGACCTCCAAAGGCCACTTTCTGTTATAGATTTATTTGATACTGGAAACCGAGTCTGTAAGTTCAGACCCACGTGTAACGGATTGCTTCACGGTTGTCAGAGGCTAGTGTGCATTATTTCTGAGGATTATACCCAATGACATGACGCAGAAAACGCAATGGACAGACGGACGGACATAATAATTAAGACAAGAGACGCTAAAACGTGCCTTAGTGTCCACGTGATTGATCTAAGGCGGGGACCCTTCTAAGGTGGGGACCCGAGTGATTGATCTAAAGCAGGGTGGCTTCCCGCCACCAGGCGCGGACTGGGCTGTGTGCACTCCAGGCGCCAGGGACGGAAACTGGCTTGGAACCAAAGTCAGGGAGTCTACGGTCCCAGGGGCGACCTCCCTGTGCCCAACCGGCCTCTAAGTGTCTGCTCTTCATGAAGGACCAGGTGGCGACAGGGCTGATGGAAGCAGCGGAGGCCAGCAGCGGCACTGGGCACACCCATGCCATAGGAGGTGGGGAAACAGAGTCTGGGTGAAGTGGCTCCTTAACACTGTGCGTGGAGAGGCAGGGCAGGCGCGAGGAGGGGAGGTGGGAATGGAGCACCGTTCATCCGGGGATTAGCCAACCCGAGTCTCCTCCCTCCTTGGCAGCTCCAGAACATTCCCTTTGGCCGACGGCCACAGAAATGAGTGCCTGCCAAGACACATGGAGGAGAAAGAAAACAAGACACGAAAAAAACCCAAAAAACAAACCAAAAAAAACCCTCCCTGCCCCAGGAACAAACAGAACCCCTGGACCAAGGTCACATGAGATTCGGAAGACATCCTGCACCCTGCGCCCCAGGGAAAGGAAACACAATTCAACGTCTGGCTGCTTTGCTCAAGAAAAACTGCCACCCCACCCTGAGACTCCAACTCACTGGCCATTAGTGTTGTGTTGTTTTTTTTGTTTTTGTTTTTTTTTTTTTAAGTGTTTTTTTCTTTTTAATACCCAAACCATCCATTTTCAAAGCTTTTTTTTAAAAAAATTGTTTTTTGATTAAAAAAAAAAAAAAAATCTAAAACTGCCACAAAAACTGAAGAGGCAAGCCCCAGGCCTGGCCTTTCCAGCTGGAGGCCTGCTTTCCCACGGACCGCACTGCCAGAGCCCAGCCCGGCCCCTCTGGGTGACCGTCCCACGGCTGGTTTGCCCCGGACCACTCTGCTCAGTTTGGGTGAGCACTAAATGCCTGGTGGCGTCGCTAAATAAGGACAAGGGAAAACGCAGCCCACCCTTCCTTGAACACCTTCTATCTGGGCTGAACGTTCTTGGGAATGTATAAGTTATCTGGATGAAGGAGGCAGGAGGCGGAGAAAAATAAATACCAAGAACTAAAGTGAGAGT
The DNA here is from genome assembly GCF_048565385.1 of Saimiri boliviensis. NCBI lineage: Eukaryota > Metazoa > Chordata > Mammalia > Primates > Cebidae > Saimiri > Saimiri boliviensis. The sequence continues at coordinate 221,713,529 of NC_133450.1, read as the reverse complement.
CCCAGGACCTCTGGGCAGCTCAGCCCCTGGGGCAGAGAACGGCCTCCAGGGAGGAGACCCTGATTATCCAAACACTGCGCTGAGACTTGCTCTCCTCCACAGCCGCTTGCCCCAGGGGGCGTGAGTCTCAGGGAGAAAAGGGCCAGCCCCGCAGATACTGTCCCCTCTGGCCTGACTCACAGCTGACCCCAGGCTCCTGCCCGGCTGCAAGGCTGGCCTGGCTGTCCGGGAGCTCTGGGAGAAGCTGGGCCTGGCCCTCTGGGCCTGAGGACTGGCTGGCGGTCCCGCTGCTGGCTGTGCTGGGCCGGCCGCACTCAGGCCTGCTCCTTGTCCGCCCTCCAGAGCCGCTCTTTCACCTCCGGCGGCAGCGTGTTGAACAGGTCCTCCTCCACCACCAGGCCGCTGCGCTTGAGCAGTGGGCACTCGCCCAGCTCCACGGGCAGGCACTCCAGCCGGTTGCCCCGCAGCTCGATCTGCGTCAGGTTGGTCAGCTCGCCCACCCTCGAGGGCAGTGACTGCAGCACGTTGTTGCCCAAGTGCAGGGCCCGCAGCTTCCGGCACTGGAAGAGCTCCGGAGGGAGCGTCTCGATCTGGAGGGCAGAAGGCAGGGGCAAGAGTGAGGTGGGTGTGGCTGGGATGGGGCCTCTGGGCTTCCCTTCCCTGTCTCCGCCAGATCTCAGCATCTTTTCTGATCCCCAGGCCCCCACCCCAGCACCAGCATAATCTGAGCCAAAGTCTGGCCAACATCTGCCTGTGCACCAGGTCTCAGCTCTGCAGTCACTTCCTCCAGAAAGCCTTCCCTGACCTCCTGGGTCTCATGGCCGCCACATCCCCACTTGCAGTTCTTATCCTTCCATCTGTTACCCCCCAGACACAGGCTCTAAGGATGAGACCTGCCTGGTTCGATTCCCACTGTCGTCCAGCACCTAGCACCCTCGGAAGTACATCGCACTGGCTAGCTGCTCCCACCTCCATCCCAGGGTTCACCAGGAGCCAGGCTGTTGGTTCTGCCCAGCTTAAGAACTACTTGCGAAAGCAAAACAGCATGCTGAGAAAACCCACCCCGTTAACTCTTCCTGAGAGGTTGGGAGAGTTCACCGGTAGGGGTGAAGATCCCAGCTGTGTCACTGCCCCTTCCCCGGCCCGTTTCCTCATCTGTTAAGTCACAGGGTGGCATGAGTACAGGGAGCTTCGTCCTGGCCATCTGGAGCCCCGCCCTCCGATTTTGCCAAACATGAACGTAGTAGTCCCCGCTTAGCTACGGTTTTGCTTTCTGTGGTTCCAGTTACCCACGATCACCTGCAGTTCAAATACATATATATATATTTTTTTTTGAGATGGAGTTTCGCTCATTACCCAGGCTGGAGTGCAATGGCGTGATCCCAGCTCACTGCAACCTCCGCCTCCTGGGTTCAGGCAATTCTCCTGCCTCAGCCTCCTAAGTAGCTGGGATTACAGGCATGCGCCACCATGCCCAGCTAATTTTTTGTATTTTTAGTAGAGACGGGGTTTCACCATGTTGACCAGGATGATCTCGATCTCTTGACCTCGTGATTCACCCGCCTCGGCCTCCCAAAGTGCTGGGATTACAGGCTTGAGCCACCGCGCCTGGCCCCCAGTTCAAAAATATTAAATGGAAATGCCATCCTTTTTTTTTTTTTTTTTTTTTTTTTGACACGGAGTTTCGCCCTTGTTACCCAGGCTGGAGTGCAATGGCGCGATCTCGGCTCATCGCAACCTCCGCCTCCTGGGCTCAGGCAATTCTCCTGCCTCAGCCTCCTGAGTAGCTGGGATTACAGGCACGTGCCACCATGCCCAGCTAATTTTTTGCACTTTTAGTAGAGACGGGGTTTCACCATGTTGACCAGGATGGTCTCGATCTCTCGACCTCGTGATCCACCCGCCTCGGCCTCCCAAAGTGCTGGGATTACAGGCTTGAGCCACCGCGCCCGGCCTTTTTTTTTTTTTGGAGAGATGAGGTCCCACTCTGTTGCCCAGGCTGTTCTCAAACTCCTGGGTTCAAGTGATCCTCTCACCTCAGCCTCCCAAAGTGCTAGGATTACAGGAGTGAGATACTACACCCAGCCTAAATTCTGTAGGAGTCTCACTCTGTTGCCCAGGCTGGAGTGTGGTGGCACAATCACAGCTCACTGTAACCTCTGCCTGCCAGGTTCAAGCAATTCTCTTGCCTCAGACTTCCAAGTAGCTGGGATTACAGGTGCCCACTACCACACCTGGCTAATTTTTGTATTTTTAGTAGAGACAGGGTTTCACCATGTTGCCCAGGCTGGTCTTGAACTCCTGGCCTCAGGTGATCCATCCACCTCCGCCTCCCCAAGTGCTGAGATTACAGACATGAGCCACTACACCCAGCCAATATTCCGCTAAGTTTTAAATTGCATGTCACTCTGAGTAGCATGATGAATCTGTCCCGTCCAGGATGCAAGTGGTCCCTTAGTCCAGCGCACCCACACTGCATCTGCTATCCATGTTGGTCACTCAGTAGCTGCATTTGTAACCAGATGGACCATCACAGTCTCACAGGGCTTGTGCTCAGGCAACCCTTACTTTACTTAGTAATGGCCTCAAAGCCTCAGTGTACTGTATTTAATTTATAAGTTAAACTTTACCATAGGTACGTGTGAAGAGGAACGAACAGCATATACAGGGTTCTGCACTACCTACAGTGTCAGGCATCCACGGCGGCCCGCATTCCCTGCAGCTATGGAGCAACTGCTGTTAACAGACGACACCTGTACGCCGCTTAATTCGTGGCAGGTTCACACTGAGCACTGGTACTATTAACTGATTTAACCAGCAAATTACCTAGAAATACTCTGTCCATACTCTTCCCATTTTACAGATGGGGTAACTGAGGCCCCAAAGACACCGACTTGTCCAGAGGTTCAGCTGGTAAGTGGTGGAGCCAGGATTTCAACCTGGTTCATCAGCCCATGCACGGAGCAAGAAGCAAACAGTGGGGCCGCAGTGGGTTCATGTTGTGTCTCCTGGCACACGGGAAGAGCCTCATGTATGCCAGCTTCTTCCTTGCCCTGCTGTGATGAATCAGCTGGGGCTGTGAGTTCTTACTGAGCCTGACTGTCCCAAAGCTGCCGCCTTCAGATGGGAGCGGGGAGGAGGGCAGGAGTCAGGGACCCTGGGCCCCAATCCCAAGTGAGGATGATGGGCAGACTGCACAGCACCCTCTCCGAGGTTGCTCTGTCACTGCCCCCATTTTCCTGCCAAGGAGACTGAGGCTGGGAGAGATGACATGCCGCTCGTCTGAGGTTGTAGCCTCTCCGAAAGGGCCAGGACGGGACGTATGCCTTGCTTCCTTCCTCCCACTCACCGCCCATGCTATATGCTCCTCCTCCCAAATACGGCACTCAGTCACCGGGTAACCCTGGAAGTCGCCCCCCCGGGCCTCAGTTTCCCCATCTGTAAAAGGCACAGTTTGGACTAGAAATGCCTCTGAGCTTAGATATGCAGTGGCTTAGGACCTTTTTGTGGACTTGATCTCAACTTCCCGGGCACTCTCTCTGGCCATTTTTGGAGGAGGACCTCAGTTCCCAGGTAGCAACCTGGCTATCCCAGCAGGGAAATAAGCATGGCCAAGACCCAGCAAAGTGCTTCCTTTTCTTTTTGTGTGTGTGTGTGGGAGCGGGAACGGAGTCTCACTCTGTCACCTAGAGAGTTCAGTGGCACAATCCTGGCTCACTGTAACCTCTGCCTCCCGGGTTCAAGCAATTCTCCTGCCTCAGCTTCCTGAGTAGCTAGGATTACAGGTACGCGCCACCATGCCTGGCTAATTTCTGTATTGTTTGTAGAGATGGGGTATCACCATGTCGGCCAGGCTGGTCTCGAACTCCTGACCTCAGGTGATCCTCCTGCCTTGAATTCCCAAAGTGCCGGGATGACAGGTGTGAGTCACCACGCCTCACCTGGGTGCACAAGGTGCTTCCAGGGAGGCTCCTGGCCTCGGGATCCTACGCTGCCACCATTGTGGCCCAGGATTGGGAATGTGTCTGGGGTTGGCTTTGAGGTCACCAGGGCTGAAGGTCAGAGGGCAGATGGGAAGTGGGATCTGCGGGACCCAGGGGCCAGAACCTTCCCAGAAAGACCCCACTCCCACCCTGTGATCTCCTCTGCTGACATACTACTCAGTGGTCAGGGACAGCAGGAAAGCTCCGGCCAGCAAGTGGTAGAGCTTAGGTCCGCATGGAGTCTGGCTCTAGAGTCCCCTCCCTTAAAGGCTTCCTCCCTGGAACATGCCCTGCTCTGAGGCAGGGAGCCCTCTCCAGGCCCCACAGAGGAAAGGGGAGGTACTTTCAGTTGTTTGGCTCCCACCACAGCCACACCCATCCTCTGGACCTATCCTTCTCTCCCAAAGTGTCGTCTGCCCGGGCCCTGGAGGCTTGAGGTTGGTTCCCAATCCCTCAATTGCACCCCCTCTTACCTCCCCAGGGACTTAGGCGGGTCCCCATCAGCACTGAAAGGCCTCAACTCTACCTGATCTTTGAAAAAGACAGCTTTCCCAGGAACCTTCCAGGGCCCCTCCACTGTCCTTGGCTCTCTGGCCTTCCCGACCAACCACCGGAAAGCTGCTGTCTCTCTTCTCACTCCACCCCCATCACGCGGCTTCTGTCCTCGTCCACCCTTAACTCTTGCCAAAATCACCAGTTCCTAACCCAGCTCTGGCCTTGCCCTCCTCTTCCACAGACTCCTGTCCTCCTCCCTCTCTGGTCTCCACAGTGACCGTGTCAAGGACCCCTCTTCACCCATGAGCCTGGAAAGGGTAACTCTCTGGGCTTCAGGTGGATTCAGTATGGTCCCCTGGACATCCTGGGCCCCAGACACCTGACATGAGACACACCTTGGCCTCTGAAAACCTGCCTGCTCCAGTCTCAACAATCCACGCAAAAAACCTGTCACTCAGACCACCTCCACCATCAACCCCGTCCGCCAGCGTCTTCCAGATCCGTCCATGCCTCTCCATCCCTACCGGCCGTGGCCACGCCAGGCCTCACAGCCTCACCTGATGGTTAATCACAGCCTCCTAACAGCTCTCTTCCACTCTCCCACCTCTTACCCACCCCGCACACTACAGCAAGAGGAAGCTCACATTGCAAGGCAGCTCATTCCTTCGCCCACTCAATCACTGGGAATTTGGTAAACATTTGCTATTCCTCCGACTTTGAACAAAAGAGCTAGGTCTTAGTCATCAAAGCCTATGGGCTGGCAAGGGACCAGCTGTTTTTCTTTCTTTTTTTTTTTTTTTTTTTTTTTTTCCCCAAGGCGGAGTCTTGTTCTGTGACTCAGGCTGGAGCGCAGTTTCGGCCCACTGCAACCTCTGTCTCTTGGGTTCAAGCAATTCTCCTGCCTCAGCCTCCTGAATAGCTGGGATTATAGGTGCCTGCTACCATGCCTGGGCTGATTTTTGTATTTTTAGCAGAGATGGGGTTTCACCATATCGGTCAGGCTGGTCTCGAACTTCTGACCTCAAGATCTGCCCACCTCAGCCTCCCAAAGTGCTGGGATTACAGGGTGAGCCATCGTGCCCTGCCTAAGGGACCGGCTATTAAACAAATGAAGAGACAACTGAAACTGAGGTGGAGGACAGACCCTCCTGCCGCCCAACACCCCTAACACAGCCCCGCCTCTGCTCTCCGGGATGCCCACATTCCTGGGCAGCCCATCTCAGGGCTCCTCCCCACCAGAACCTCCTGGACTCTCCCTTTCCCCTCCACCTGGCTTCCTCCTCCTCGTCCTTCAGGGGCCTGTTCCTCTGTGTTCCCAGGGACCTGGGGCTCCGGCAGAGCTCCTATGCACCGTGCTAACTGCCTGGTGACTTGGCCTTCATCCCTGTGTCCCCGGCGCCTCACTCCATAGCTGGATTCTAGGAGGGCTCAAAAACCATTTGCACAAAGGCCACGCGCAGCGGCTCATGCCTGTAACACCAGCACTTTGGGAGGCCAAGGTGGAAGGCTTCAAGGCCAGGAGTTTAAGACCAGCCTAGAAAACATAGTGAGACCCGGACTCTTAAAAAAAAAAAAAAAAAAAAAAGGCACCCAATTTGCACAAATCAGTAAACAAGTGAGTGAATGAATAACCTGTTTTGTCAAGGCTAATTAGCAAGAATTTAAATCTGGAGAAACAGCACCCAAGGGCCTGGTCAGACCACGCCCACCCCTCCTGGTCACCACAGGCCAAGATGGCTGAGGAGCTGCGGAGGGCGAGAGAGGAGGAAGAGGGGCTCAGGCCTCCCACTTAAAATGAGGGGCCTGCCTGGGACTGGCCCAAGGAAAACTGTTTTCCCTATTAAGGCTCTGGAGTTCCAGGGGGCGGGGACAGGATGTGATTAAGCCCTGTGCTAAACAGGGTGTCCAGAGGGTCTCCTTCCTCTGGGACAGCATGCCTGCCGCCAGCTCCTTTCCTGAGGGGTGACCTCAGCCAACAGGCATGACACTAACAGGCAAGGCTGGTGGGATGAGCAGGGGATGAGGGACAGGATGGGGAGCCAGGCTGGAAGCTCACACCCTCCCCTAGCCAGGACAGCCCTAGCACACACTGCTCTACAGGAGCTGTGGGGAAAGCCCGAGCTCATCAAGGGCAACACTGTGACATGGGGAAACCACAGGGTCCCTCTCCATAAAGAAGCGTTGGGTTTGTTCTGGGCTTCCCACAGGTGGCTTCTCCCCACGGGACTCCAATTTTCCTATTCAGTGGGCCTGCCCCAGAACTGCGAGAGAAAACCCCGCCCTGGTACACTCTCCCGCTGTGCTCAAGTCATCATATGGGATGGCAGGAGATGGACTTGTCAACATTCCTGATACGTGTGAGTTGCAGGCTGCTCTGTAGTAAGAGAGCCCTGGGGAGGAGGGGAGGGAGGCTGCCAGGCCAGCAGGCATCTGGAGGACCCGAAGCCTCCATTCTGAGTGATGCTGGAGAAGGTGTGTCCTGTCCTGGGGCTGGGGAGGACAGAAAGGGCTTTCCAGGAACCCCCTCCCTCCGTGCCCGGGGATGTAGAGACAGATTCTGTTGGGAGGACTCAGGGGGTTGGTGGGAAGAGGACAGGCACGTCATGCCGGCACAGGGTGAACACAGAGCAGGTGCTCACTAAACCAACAGGGACTTCACCTTGCGCGGCATGGCAGATGCACCCAACAGCAACAAGCATACTAAGAAATGTGGGTTGCCACACGGAGGCTGCGGAGGGAAGGGTGCTCAGTGAAAATGCTCCGGAAATTGCAATGCTTTATATGAGCAGGAGCGGTTTTGCTATTTGGCTCACTGCCGCTGGCCCACCAGAACCTCCTGGACTCTCCCCTTCCCCTCCACCTGGCTTCCTCCTCCTTGTCCTTCAGAGGCCTGTTCCTCTGGGTTCCCAGGGACCCAGTGCTCCAGCAGAGCTCCTATGCACTATGCTAACTGGTAAGTTCCCCAAATACACCCCATGTTTCATTTGCTGGCTCCAGGGCTCTTTTTTTTTTTTTTTTATTTTTTTTTATTTTGAGACTGGGTCTCAGCTGGGCACAGCTCATGCTTGTAGTCCCAGCACTATGGGAGGCTGAGGCAGGCAGATCATCAGGCCAGGAGTTCGAGACCAGCCTGGCCAACCTGGTGAAACCCTGTCTCTACTGACAATGCATAAAATTAGCCGGGCATGGTGGTGGGTGCCTGTAATCCCAGCTACTTGGGAGGCTGAGGCAGGGGAATCACTTGAACCTGGGAGGCAGAGGTTGCAGTGAGCCGAGATCGTGCCATTGTACTCTAGCCCAGGCAACAGTGTGAGACTCTGTCTCAAAGTAAAAAAAGAAAAGAGAGACTGGTTCTCACGCTATTGCCCAGGCTGGAGTACAGTGGTAAAATCATAGCTCACTGCAGTCTCGAACTCCTAGGCTGAAGTGATCCTGCCTCAGCCTCCCAAGTAGCTCGGACTACAGGCACATGCCACCATGCCTGGATAATTTCTGTATTTTTGATAGAGATGAGGTTTCCCTATGCTGCCCAGGCTGGTCTCGAACTCCTGAGCTCAAGTCATCGTCGCACCTTGGCTTCCCTAAGTGCTCAGATTACAGGTGTGACCCACTGTGCCTGGTTAACTCCAGGTCTCTTCTTTAGCCTCTTGAAACTGGTGTCATCCCTAGTAAAGTTGTTAGGGGCCCGGCATGACAGCTGCTGCTGTGTCAGGGGCAGAAGTGGTGGCTATTTTGGCTCTTCTGTCTCCCAGGCCCTGGCCTCAGGATTCCTCTACCACCTGCCTCATTGCAGGAACCTCTTGAATGTGAGGCCCAGGAGGACCAGCAGGTCCCCAGGAGGGGTGGATGAGGGAGGGTCCCTGCAATGGCAGCGGCTGTTTCCACTGTGGAGGCCAGATCACAGAGCCCTCCATCCACACTGCCTCCACCAAGGGGCCCTTGGATGGGGGCTTTCCCAGCCAGGAAGGGACCGGCACCCACAGGCCACCAACAGTCTTGAAAGTATGTCAAGGATGTAGCCTCCCAAACTCCCAGTTACAATGATTTGCACAATTTCCTTTCCAGAAAGGTAGGCAGTGACAAGCAGGCCCCAACCAAGCCCAACTCTGCCTTTGACACTGCCAAATACAGTGGAGAAAGATGTGTGAGAGATGCTGGGAGCCGCAGAGACCATCCGGTTTCCCCTCAGCCAGCACTGGCCACACACAGTTTCTGTCCCAGGTAGACCCGGACTGGCCCCTGGCCTCCAAATCCGACTGAGAACAAGCTGAGGAAGACACAAGCTCCAGGACAAGTCTTGACTCCTACCACCCGGCTTTTCGAGAGAACCCCCGGCCTTGGACCTCCTGCCCACGCACATCCCTGCTAACGAGAAACTGGGCTCAAAGGTGACAGGTCCTGCCTGGCCATACAGTCTCTCCAGGCAGGAGAACTGCAGCATTCTGGAGCAAAGACAGGCCCCTGCGCCCAGAGACTGGAATTCGGCAGGCTGGGCACGGGGCCCCAGGAGTCTGTCTCTTGAACAGAGCTTCCCTCCTGGGTGGTTCTGTAAACCCCAGTGAGGACTCCACACTCAGCGGCATCGGTCCCAGGACACTGGGCCTGCCAAGTGTCCCACCACAGGCCCCGGCCAGGCCGCCCGCTAGCCCACATGCCGAGCCGTGGCCGGGCCACTCACCCGGTTGGCCGTGATGGCCAGGTTCTGGAGGTTCTGCAGGAGGCCGATGTCGGCGGGGAGGAAGGTCAGGTTGTTGTGGCTGAGGTCCAGGTAGCGCAGCTTGCGGCAGTAGAAGAGCTGGGTGGGGATCTTCTCGATCTTGTTGCGGTTCAGGTAGAGGCGCTCCAGGTTGGTGAGGTTGCCGATCTGGATGGGGATGTAGGCAATGTGGTTATACCACAGCTTAAGGCAGGTGAGGCGGTGCAGGTGCTGGAAGCTGATGATCTCCTCGATGGTCTTGAGGTTGTTGTCCTTGAGGTCGATCTCCTGCAGGTTGTGAAGGCTGAAGATGGAGTGCGGGATGCGCTCCAGGTCGCAGCGGATCAGCTCCAGCTCAGTCAGGTTCGCCATCTTCTTGAGGCTATTGAGGACGATGAGCTTGGTGCCCTCATTGTTGATGGACAGCTTCTGCAGGTGCACGCCCACATCTGTGACCACCTGCGGCAGCTTGCTCAGGTTACTCTTGAGCCGCAGGACCTTGAGGCGTTTGAGCTCCCGCAGCCCGTCGATGACGATGTAGCGGTTGTTCTCCGCGCTCAGGTTGCCCGTCAGGTGCAGCTCCTCCAGCGTCTTCAGGCTGTAGATCCACAGCGGGATCTCCTTGATGTCAGTGAACTTGATGTGCAGCGCCCGCAGGTTCTCGCGCAGGAAGGCTAGCGCGGGTGCCTCAATCTTGGCCGCTGTGTGATACAGCCACAGCTCCTTGAGGCCCGTGAGCTGGGCGATGCTGGGCGGGATGGTCACGTCGGGGATCAGCTCCAGCTTCAGGACCTCCAGCTCCACCAGGTCAAACACGGTGTCGGGGATGCCACTGAGCATGAACAGGTGCAGCTCCAGCTTGTCCTGGGCGTTCTTGGTGAGCCGCTGCCGGAGCTTGTCCAGCGTCCACTCGTTGTTGAGGTTCAGCTGCCGCAGCTTGTTCTCACTCACCTCCGACAGGAAGACGGCGAAGCGCTTGGAGTAGAGCGGGTCATACTGGTCGATGAGGTGTAGCATGAAGGCAAAGTCGTTCTTGACGTCAGGGATGTCGCTGTAGCTGCTCTCCTCGCGGATCGACTCGAACGAGTACTTCTTGAGGGAGCGCCGCAGCATCCACCACAGCGTGTACATGCAGATGAGGCCGTAGAAGATGACCAGGCTGATGTAGAAGGATGCCAGGATCTTGAAGAGCGTGGCCAGGGGGTGGGCACAGCGGTAGGTGCGGTAGCCCGTCAGGCTCTCAATGTCCACGGTACAGTCCACGTCAAACTTGATGTTGTGCACGTAGTAGACCGTGTAGCAGATGATGAGGATGAATTTGATCACCTTGATGATGGTCTGCCGCATGTAGAGGCGGTATACAATGTCCCCCTCCTCCACGTGGGTCCGGAACTTCTTCACCTTCTCAAACAGTGCCTTAGCCTGCTCCCCCTCCTTCTTGTCCAGCACGCCCGTCTCCGAGCGGTCCACGATGCCCTGCTCGATCCGTGACTTGGTCCGCTGCAGCATGGGCACGGTGGCCTCCACATCCTCACTGACGGTCGAGGACTTCTTGTCCATGGAGCCATTCATCTTGCTGAAGGCCGGCTTGGGGTCACTCTCCTCCACCACCGTCTCCGACAGGGCCCTCGTGGTCCAGGGCGAGTCAAAGCACTTCAGCAGGATAGAGACAAAGTGCTCCAGCTTTGAGCTGGTGCGTGGGAATTTGAACCAGAAGTTGCTGCAGGCCAGGAAGATGAGCGTGTGCAGGAGCACCAGGTAGGGGAAGTACTTGGCAAACCAGTGCAGCCGGTTCTCGTAGCACACGGCGTCCACATAGTTGTACTGGTGCCGGTCCAGGTCATACTTGATACCTGTGGGGCCCGTGTCAGGGGTTGGTAGAATGGTGGAGTTAGGGTAGGTGGGCTCCGGGCCAGGGGCTGCCCAGCCCCGGAACGAGTCATTGCAGGAGTCCTTGGTAACCCACTTACAAGGCAGGCAGATCATCTTGTCTTGGGTGACCTGCAGTGTCCCCCCGAAGACGGCGATCATCAGCATGACGATAGAGATGTAGTCTGTGAACACATCCCACCACGGCTTCAGGATCCGGTATGCTGGCTGCGTGTCCGCAAAGTAGCGGAGCTCTGTCACCGGAATCATGGTTTAACCTAAAAGGGACCCACAGGAGGGGGTTAGCGCAGGGTGGCCTGGCTTTCCTAGGATGCAGGGGTCAGGGGAAGAAGACAAAGAAAATTCTACCATTGTCCAAAATTCCACCTCAAATCTAGCTGCAAGCCAAAGCCTGCCCACTCCATGGGGCAGCCCACTTAGCCCTTCTGCAGAAAGCATGTGGCCACTTGGCTGGGAAACCACCCTGAGGGAGGCGGGCAGGCTCCTCATTTAACACACAGGAAGACTGAACACAGTGAGATGAGACAGATCCCTGGTGGAGCCTCAGAGTTCTCTACCCCACCGCCTTGCATTTCAGTAAGAGCATTCGGGAACGCCTCTCTAGAGTCCACCCATTTAACCAACGATCAGAAGGCCGGGCGAGGTGGCTCACACCTGTAATCCCAGCACTTTGGGAGGCCAAGGTGCGTGGATCGCCTGAGGTTGGGAGTTTGAAACCAGCCTGACCAACATGGAGAAACCCCACTTCTAAAAATACAGAATGTGGCGCATGCCTGTAATCCCATCTACTCAGGAGGCTGACGCAGGAGAATCGCTTGAACCTGGGAGGCGGAAATTGCGGTAATCTGAGATCATGCCATTATACTCCAACCTGGCCAAAAAGGGTGAAACTCCATCTCAAAAAAACAAAACAAACCTCCCAGTTCACTGGGAACCAGCCGCTCTGAAGCTGCAACTATGAGCTGGAGGGATTCCCGCAAAGTATGAGGAAGGTGCAACATGCAGAGGGGCTGCAAGGTGAACTCACTCCCATAAACCAAAGAACAAGGTTTAAAAATTCCACATGGGGGCTGGAACGGTGGCTCACACCTGTAATCCTAGCCTGTAACCCCAGTGCTTTGGGAGGATGGGGTGGGAGTATCGCTTGAGTCCAGGAGGTGGACGCTACAGTGAGCTATGATCCCATCACTGTACTCTAGCCTAGGTGACAGAGACCCCGCCTCAACAACAGAAACATCCCTGTGTATAGTTATGCGTGTACAGGATTCAGGGAATCAAAGGTCACGCAATGGGTCTTAATGACAGGCTTCTGGGGGAGTGGCCTCAAGAGAGGGGTCTTAATGTAAAATCATCTCTGGTTACATGTGTATAAAGGAATGAAAAAGAGCAGCAACAGAAGGTTCTCCCCGAAAGAGTACAGTTTGACTACTATGGAAAGAAGCTGAGAACCTGATTTTTTTTTTTTTTTTTTTTTGAGATGGAATCTCACTCTGTTGCCAGTCTGGAGTGCAGTGCTGCAATCTAGGCTCACTGCAACCTCCGCTTTCTGGGTTCAAGTGATTCTCTTGCCTCAGTCACCCGAGTAGCTGGGACTACAGGCGCACACCACCACGCCCAGCTAATTTTTGTATTTTTTAGTAGAGATGGGGTTTCACCATATTGGCCAGGATGGTCTCGATCTTTTGACCTTATGACCCGCCCACTTCAGCCTCTGAAAGTGCTGAGATTACAGGCATGAGCCACCGTGCCCAGCCAGGAACCTGATTTTCAACACATAACTTTGGTGACTCTAATGATGGCCAAGCTTAGGAAACAGTGGCTGCAAAGCCACATTAGGAAACGTAGCCTGTGCCACACTGGAGGCACACAACAAGATCTCCGTGAGAACACCTCTCTGTGGCCACTCGTGATCATGTGGCCAAGGCAGGTTCTCCTTACAATGTTCTATAAGGCCATCAAGGAGAAAAAAGGTACTAGATGTTCCCTGGAGAACATATGGAAAATTGTAAAAAAGCATAATGGCAAAAAAAGAAAGAATCCCATGTACAGTCACTGCCAGGGTTACACACTGTTAGCTTTTCACTGAATAACAACCTTCCAATCCTTTCTGTGTATTCTTTTAGAATTTTAAAATTTTTATTTTGAGACCAGATCTTGCTCTGTTGCCCAAACTAGAGTGTGGTGGCGTGATCATGGCTCACTGCAGCCTCGACCTCCTGGTCAAGCAATCCTCCTACCTCAGCCTCCCCCAGGTAGCTGGGGGAGTATGCCACCAGCTGGACTACAGGTATGTGCCACCATGCCTGGCTAATTTAAAAAATTTTTTGTAGAGGCAGGATCTCGCTATGTTGACCAAGTTGGTCTTGAACTCCTGGCCTCAAGCAATCCCCTCACCTTGGCGTCTCAAAGTGCTGGGATTACAGGAGTGAGTCACTGTGCCCCCCTGTTTCTGTATTTATTAAAATAAATTATACTTTTATTTATTTTAGACAGTCTCGCTGTCACTCAGGCTGAAATGCAGTGGTGCAATCTTGGCTTACTGCAGCCTCCACCTCCTGGGTTCTCCTGCCTCAGCCTCCCAAGTAGCTGGGATTACAGGCACACACTACCACGTCCAGCTAATTTTTGTATTTTTAGTTTTAACAGAATTTCACCACATTGGCCAGACCGGTCTTGAACTCTTGACCTCAGGTGATCCACTCGCCTAGGCCTCCCAAAGTCCTGGAATTACAGGCATGAGTCACCTTGCCTGGCCAAATTGTGCTTTTACTTTATAGTCTATTTTTACTTTACACTGTAAGCTAGTACCTAGATTTCTAAACCAAATTTTAAATGCCTATATCAAATGTGTCTCTCTTAGGAGAGAAACAGCGGTACCCAGACAATGGGCCACCTTTCTTTGATTACTGATCATACTAATAATCAGAAGAGTAACAAATTCTTTTTTTTCCTTTTTGAGAGAATCTCACTCTGTCACCGAAGCTGAAGTGCAGTGGCATGATCTTGGCTCACTACAACCTCTGCCTCCTGGGTTCAAGTGATTCTTGTGTCTCGATCTCCCAAGCGGCTGGGATTACAGGCACCCGCTACCACATTCAGCTAGTTTTTGTATTTTTAGTTTAGATGGGGTTTCACCATGTTGGCCAGACTGGTCTTAACTCCTGGCCTCAACCAATCCACCTACCTTGGCCTCCCAAAGTGCTGTGATTACAGGGTTGAGCAACTGTGCCCAGCCTGGTAAGGAACTCCTCAAGAACAGCACCTCTCTGCAAATGCCAAACACTCCTCATCCCTGATCTTTCTAGGCTTTGCTGGGATGGGGAGGGCAGGACGAAGTCAGAGCAAGACTCTATGTGAGGCAGGTAGAATGGGACACTCAGCAGGGTGACAATGGCCACAGCCGGTGCTGAGGGCCTGGAAGTGTGCCAGGCACCAGGCAGGCCTCCCCTGCAGGCCCTCCCAGGGTCCCTTTGATGCCCAAGAGACCAGGACTCTTTAGCCCCATTCCACAGATGGGGGTGCTAAGTCTCAGGGAGGTGACATCACCTGTCAACGTCACCCTGCTATTGAGTGGCACAGTAGAGTAAGTGGCACAGCCCTTGCTAACAGGGCGAAACCCTGCTTCTACTTAAAATTAAAAATTAGCTGGGTGTAGTGGCATGTGCCTGTAGTCCCAGCTATTCAGGAGGCTTGAGGCAGGAGATTTGCTTGAACCCGGGAGGCAGAGATTGCACCGAGCCAACATTGCGCCACTGCACTCCAGCCTGGGTGACAGAGCGAGACTCCATCTCAAAACAAAACAAAAATAACAAACCCAGATTTCAACAAACCCTGTCCCCCCACCACTGGGCTCAGGTCCTACCCAGGCAGTGCCAAGAGAAATGGGCCCAGGAGTGCAGCTTCCCCACCCTTAGCATTCACAGCACTCAGGTCACCAAGGGGCCAGCAGACACCACTGCCCGCCCTGGACGGGCAGCTCCAGCCCAGAAGACAGCTCTCTTAGCGATGCCAGGACTTACGGGCCAGGGCAAGCCTGGGCAAGCACCACCCCACAGGAAGGCCCCGGCCCTCTAATGACCAGCTGGGTCCACGCACCACCCACACCGCTGGGAAAGAAAGCAGCACCAGGAGGGCCTGCTGAATCATACAGCTGCCTCTACTGCGACATGAAGACACCTGGAGTCCCCATCCAGGGCCAGGGCCTAACGACTGGGGAACGGAAGTGGGAGGAGAGGCTGAGAGGAGAGGGGCTGGTGCCTGCCGTGGCCTGCCTGCCCCCGAGTCTGGAATGAGACTGCCAGGGTGGGCGCGGCTGCTCGAGCAGGCAGGATGTGGTGGCAGCGATACTGCAGCGCCTCCCTAGCGCCTCCCTCGTGTTTGGGGAGTGGGGAGTATTCACTCACAGAAGCACCAGCTTCCTCTATGAGGAGTGCCCTAGCCCCACCGCCCCGGGGCGTGTCTACACCGTCCAGACTCCTGCTTCTGAGGCAGGAAGTGTTCCCAGCTCAGTCCCAGGTGAGAAAACCCGGGGCTCACAGAGGTCAAACGACCCCACCCGCCCAAGGCAGGAAACCCTGTTCTGTTCAAGTCTGACCGTGACCATCCGCCCCATTCTGCGCTTGGTCTGGGCGCAGGACATTGTTCAGCCCTTGGCTAGGTCCAGTGGGGGCAAAAACAGTGACCAAGGTGGGACTCCCGCTTCGGTTCCTCTCGCCAGTGTGAATGTGGGTGTGGTGGGGAGCAGGGCTCTGGGATTCCGAGAGGCCTACTGCAGAGCTGAGACGGGCCTCAACTGGAGTCTGTCTCGGGCCTGGCCCGGCTGACACCTGGGCCTACCCTGTGAGGGTGACCTGTCCGGAGGGGTCACCCCCAGCTGCGCCCATTTCCTCATCCTCTACTGTGTGATTCTGGACAAGTCACTGCCCCTCTCTGATGAGGTTTTGGGGGGGATCAGGAAGGAGGGTGCAGCCTCCAAATCCAGGGTTGAGTTCCCAAAGCTGTGGGGAAGAGGAGCCCCACTCCACCAGGAGCCAGCCTGGTGGTCAGAGGCCCTGCCTGCCCCCTGCACAGCGGGCTCCCTCTCATGCAGCTCTTCCCAAGGATGAAGCAGGGAAGCCAGCACCAAGCTGTGGGCCTGGACTCTGGCGGCCTGTCTGCGGGACCCTGGACAAGCTCCTCGCCGCTTGCAGCCTCTGTTTCTTCACATACATGAAGGGTACAATACCACGCAGGGCTGCTGGGAGGAGGCCATGGAATTATTTTAATTAAATGGGAGGGGGTCTTGCTATGTTGCCCAGGCTGGTCTCAAACTCCTGGCCTCAAGCAATCCTCCTCCCTCAGCCTCCAGCACAGCTGGACTATAGGTGTGCACCACCACACTGGGCTAATTTTTTTTTTTTTTTTTTTTTTGAGATGGAGTCTTGCTCTGTTGTCCAGGCTAGAGTGCAGTGGCGGGATCTCGGCTTACTGCAAACTTTGCCTTCCAGGTTCAAGCGATTCTCCTGCCTCAGTTTCCTGAGTAGCTGGGATTACAGGCGTGCACCACCATGCCTGGCTAATTTTTGTATTTTTAGTAGAGACGGGAATATTAACATGTTGGTCAAGCTGGTCTCAAACTCCTGACCTTGTGATCCGCCCACCTCAGCCTCCCAAATACTGAGATTACAGGCATGAGCCACTGCGCCTGGCCTCACACTGGGCTAATTAAAACATTTTTTTAAGGCCGGGTGCGGTGACTCACACCTATAATCCCAGCACTTTGGGAGGCGAGTGGATTATGAGGTCAAGAGATCGAGACCATCCTGGTCAACATGGTGAAACCCCATCTCTACTAAAAATACAAAAATTAGCTGGGCATGGTGGTGCACGCCTGTAGTCTCAGCTACTCGGGAGGCTGAGGCAGGAGAATTGCTTGAACCCAGGAGACGGAGGTTGCAGTGAGCCGAGATTGCGCCATTGCACTCCAGCCTGGGTAACAAGAGTGAAACTCCGTCTCAAAACAAAAAACAAAACAAAACAAAACACATTTTTTTAGAGATGGGGTCTTGCCATGTTGCCCATCTGGCCTCGAACTCCTGGACTTGAGTGATCCTTCCATCTCAGTTTCCTAAGTAGCTAGGACTATGGGCATGAGCCACTGCACCTGGCAAGTCTAGGGAACCAAATGCTTTTATTTTTATTTTGAGATGGAGTCTCACTCTGTCACCCAGGCTGGAGTGCAGTGGCACAATCTTGGCTCTCTGCAACCTCCACCTCCTGGGTTCAAGCGATTCTCCTCCCCCAGTCTCCCGAGTAGTTAGGACTACAGGTGCCCAACACCACGCCCTGCTAATTTTTGTATTTTAGTAGAGACAGGGTTTCACTATGTTGGTCAGACTGGTCTTGAACGCCTGACCTCAAGCTAACCACCCACCTTGGCCTCTCAAAGTCCTGGGATTACAGGTGTGAGCCACTGCACCCACTCCCCAAATGCTTTTTTTTTTTTGAGACAGAATCTCGCTCTGTTGCCCAGGCTGGAGTGCAATGGCGTGATCTTGGCTCACTGCAACCTCTGCCTCTCAGGTTCAAGTGATTCTCTGTCCTCAGTCTACCCAGTAGCTGGGATTACAGGTGTGTGCCATCATGCCTGGCTAATTTTTTTTGTATTTTTAGTAGAGGCGGGGTTTCACTATGTTGGCCAGGCTGGTCTCAAACTCCTGACCTCAGGTGATCTGCCCACCTCGGCCTCCCAAAGTGCTGGGATTACAGGCGTGAGTCACCATGCCCGGCCCACAAATGCTTTTTTTTTGGTGGGGGGGGGGACGGAGTTTCGCTCTTGTTACCCAGGCTGGAATGCAGTGGAGTGATCTCGGCTCACCACAACCTCCGCCTCCTGGGTTCAGGCAATTCTCCTGCCTCAGCCCCCTGAGTAGCTGGGATTACAGGCGCGCGCCACCATGCCCAACTAATTTTCTGTATTTTTAGTAGAGACAGGGTTTCACCACGTTGACCAGGATGGTCTCAATCTCTTGACCTCGTGATCCACCCGCCTTGGCTTCCCAAAGTGTTGGGATTACAGGCGTGAGCCATTGCGCCCGGCTCCAAATGCTTTTAAACTGCTTTGTGCAGAGTGGGGCACAGTCGGCCCAGGCTTGGAATAATCTTTCCTCCACCTACTCAGCACCTAGTGAAGCTGGATTCTCTTTTTTTTTTTGAGACGGAGTTTCGCTCTTGTTACCCAGGATGGAGTGCAATGGCGCGATCTCGGCTCACCGCAACCTCCGCCTCCTGGGTTCAGGCAATTCTCCTGCCTCAGCCTCCTGAGTAGCTGGGATTACAGGCATGTGCCACCATGCCCAGCTAATTTTTTGTATTTTTAGTAGAGACGGGGTTTCACCATGTTGACCAGGACGGTCTCGATCTCTGGACCTCGTGATCCACCCGCCTCGGCCTCCCAAAGTGCTGGGATTACAGGCTTGAGCCACCGCGCCCGGCCCTGCTGGATTCTCTTTGAGGACAGGAGTCAACTGACACATAAGGGCTCAATACGCTCAGAGGCTCTCCCAGAGAGTGCCTGAAAGGGGACAAGGTGGGGTGGGGGCGTTGCAGGGCGTGGGCTCCAGGTGTGGTGGGAAGGCGGGCAGCAGTTTCAGGTGGATGTGGGTTGGGGCTGGGGCAGGGCGGGAACTAAAGCCCAGCGGCCTGGGCCCTTCCTCTCCCTGCCCAGCCCTGAGGAATCCCCACAGGGAGGGGCCCAGTGCAGGGACCCGCCCTGGAGCTCGGGACTGCAGAAGACCAGACACCCACAAGAGAACAGTTCCGGTTAAGAAACAGAAGATCAAGGCCAAGACCAGATTCTCCCCACAAGCCAGGAGGTGCCCGTTGTTTCCAGGTCCATTTTTTTCCCCTCAGTTTTTTCAGACTGTCATAAAACACACGTAACTTCAAATTGATTACCATCTTACCCATGTTTAAGGGTACAGTTCAGTGGCATGAAGCACATTCACTGTTGTGCAATCATCACCCCCATACATGGAACTCTGTTCATCTTGTCAAACTGAAACCTCGCACCCACTATCACGATGCCCCTTCCCCCCACCGCCTCCTGGCACTCCGTTCCAATTCCTGTCTTTGCCTCCCCTAGGGACCTCATGTAAGTGGAATCATACAGTATTTGTCCTTTTGTGATAGGCTCTATCACTTAACATAATGTCCTCAAGGCTCACCTACATTCTAACACATATCAGAATGTCCTTTTTTTGAAGGTTGAGTAATATTCCTGGTGTCCTTTTTTTTTTTTTTCTTCAAATAAGATGGAGTTTCACCATGTTGGTCAGGCTGGTCTTGAACTCTCGACCTCAGGTGATCCACCCGCCTTGGCCTCCAAAGTGCTTGGATTACAGGCGTGAGCCACCACGCCCAGCCAGTGTCCTTCTTTTTTTTGAGAGACAGAGTCTTGCTCTGTCACCCAGGTTGGAGTACAGTGGCGCAATCTCAGCTCACCACAACCTCCACCTCCCAAGTTCAAGCAATTCTCCTGCCTCCGCCTACCGAGTAGCTGGGATTATAGACGCCTGCCATGATACCTGGCTAATTTTTTTTTTTTTTTTTTTTTTAGCAGAGATAGGGTTTCACCATCTTAGCCAGACTGGTCTTTTTTTTTTTTGAGACGGAGTTTTGCTCTTGTTACCCAGGCTGGAGTGCAATGGCGCGATCTCGGCTCACCGCAACCTCCGCCTCCTGGGTTCCGGCAATTCTCCTGCCTCAGCCTCCTGAGTAGCTGGGATTACAGGCACGCGCCACCATGCCCAGCTAATTTTTTGTATTTTTAGTAGAGACGGGGTTTCACCATGTTGACCAGGACGGTCTCGATCTCTTGACCTTGTGATCCACCCGCCTCGGCCTCCCAAAGTGCTGGGATTACAGGCTTGAGCCACCGCGCCCGGCTAGCCAGACTGGTCTTGAACTCCTGACCTCATGATCCAACCGCCTCAGCCTCCCAAAGTGCTAGGATTACCAGCATGAGCCACCGTGCCCGGCCAGTATCCATTTTTTAACCAGGGAAACAGGCTCAGAGACAGAAATCTTCTGCCCAACTGCACACAGCCTGGAAGTGACAGAGGCGGCCTTCGAACCTGGATTTGCAGTGGGCCCAGACAGGCAGCACCTCCAGGGTGGGCCATTTAGATGAAGCAGACTCCACCTTAGAGCCATGCATGGGGTGTACCTAGGTGTGGTCAAAAATGCCCCAGGAGGGAAGGGAGTGTTTGAGGTGGAGGGGGGCAGGGCTGTCTCAATGTTATGGGAAGTGCCCCTCCTTACCCTCCCTGTGCTTGGCTCTCTCAGCTGGCGCTGTGTCCTGGGGGAGCTGCGGAACAGCTTCTCCCAGGGTCTCCTGGGAGAGAAAGGAGTAGCAAAACTGTCAAAGATGTGTCTATGTTGTATAAAAAGTGGACCAAGGAGTGGGTAGGCCCAGGCCTCTGCCCAGCCTGGACTTCTCCTTCCCCCTCATCCGCCCGCCCCCAGGTCAGATGGCTGGGCTGTGAGTGCAGAGCTGCTGCGACCACCAGAGATACCCTTTGTCCTAACTGTTCCGGCCTCCAGCTGGCAGAGAGAGAGAGGTAGTATCCAGGAGCCAGGATGCCTTCCCCTCTCAGCACCTTGGTTCCCATCGTCACATGGGGGAAGGTGCCAAAGGCCCTGTGAGCTCTCAGGACTGTCAAGATCACAGAAATGGGGCTTCCCAAACCACCTGTCTAAGACCCCCGGTAGGTGGAGAGCAAGACCCCTACATGAGCTTGGAGGTAAGGGCCAGGCCAGGGCCAGCGTGCCTCTGCTACTTGTGATGCTGGACAGGTTACTTCACCTCTCTGAACCTTAGTTACTCCATCTTTGGAATGGGGCTACAGGTAGTTGCTGCCTTAGAGGGCTGCTAAAAGGCCAGGGTCTGAAATACTCAACACATGCAGTGTGTCAGGGCCAACGAGAGCCTTCGGGTGGATGTGAACAGGAGGTGGAGAGCAAACTCAGCCTGGCCTGGCCTCGCCAGAGCAACCGGGATTCAGAAGGCACTTGATAAGTAAATGAAACATGCATTTGAGAGTTAAGGTTGAAAATGGAAGGGAAAACCATCAGAGGGCTCCGGGACACCTGGCAAAGAGACAGAGTTAGGTGGGGCCTGGTACACAGTAGGTGGACAATAAGCACTTCTTTTTAACACCCTGGTTAAAAAGAAGCTACCAGAAGCCAGATGCAGTGGCTCACAGCTGTAATCTCAGTACTTTGGGAAGCAGAGGTAGGAGGATCACTTGAGCTCAGTAGTTCGAAACCAGTCTGGGCAACATAGCGAGATCCCACCTCTACCAAAAAATTAGCAGTGCATGTAGTTCTAGGGTCTCAGGACGCTGAGGTGGGAATATTGCTTGAGCTAGGAGGTCAAGGCTGCAGTGAGCTATGATTGTACCACTGCACTCCAGCCTGGGTGATCCTGTCTCAAAACAAAAACAAAAACAAACAAAAAAGCCATTAGAATGCAGCGACTGGAGCTGTGGAACAGCTTCTCTTCCAGGGTCTCTGTTTCCCTGTCTAGAAAGGAGCAGCAAAACTGTCAAAGATGTGTCCATGTTGTGTAAAAAGTGGACCAAGGGGTGGGTGGGCCCAGGCCTCTGCCCAGCCTGGACAGAGTTACAGCACCAAAATAAAAATAAAAATAAAAAAGAATGCAGTGACAGGGTCGGTTCAGTGGAATGGAGTAGCCCTTAACATACTGCCACTTTGGAAAAAAGCAAGATACAAAATAATAAACAGCTGGGTGTTGTGGCTCACTCTGTAATCCTAGCAGTTTGGGAGGCTGAGGTGGGCAGATCAGATCACTTGAGGTCAGGAGTTCCAGACCAGCCTGGCCAACATGGTGAAACCCCACCTCTACTAAAAATACAAAAATCAGCTGGGTATGGTGGCACATGCCTGTGATTCCAGCTACCCAGGAGGCTGAGGCAGGAGAACAGCTTGAACCTGGGAGGCGGAGGTTGCGGTGAGCCAAGACTGCACTATTGCACTCTAGCCTGCGCAACAGAGCAAGACTCCGTGTCAAAAATAAAAACAAACAAAAGACTTATTGAATGATAGCAAGAGGAAACGTTCAAAGTATGTAAAATCTAAAAAGTAGGTAACCCTTCTGCCATAAATTACATACACACATACCCTGAACAACCTTAGAAGTGAGATTAGACCGCTGTTTATGATCCTTTTTCACCCCAAACGTATCTCTCTTCCCAAGCTGGAGTACAGTGTTGCGAGCCATCATGTGTAGCCTCTATTTTTTATTATAAGCATTAAGCATTTGTTACTCAAGTAATTAAGAAAAAAGATTTTTTGGCTGGGCACAGAGGTGCCTGCCTGTATTCCCAGCACTCTGGAAAGCCAAAGCGGGTGGATCACCTGAGGTCAGGAGTTTGAGACCAGTCTGACTAACTTGGTGAAATCCTGTCTCTATTAAATACAATAAATTAGCTGGGTGTGGTGGTGGGTGTCTGTAATCCCAGCTACTTGGAAGGCTGAAGCAGGAGAATCACTTGAACCCAGGAGGTGGAGGTTGAAATGGGCCAGGATTGCGCCATTGCACTCCAGCCTGGGCAATAAGAATGAAATTCTGTCTTGCTCTCTCGCCAGGCTGGAGTGCAGTGGCATAATCCTGGCTCACTGCAATCTCCGTCTCCCAGGTCCAAGTGATTATCCTGCCTCAGCCTCCCGAGTAGCTGGGACTACGGGCTCGTGCCACCACGCCTGGCAAATTTTTGTATTTTTAGTAGAGACAGAGTTTCATCATGTTAGCCAGGATGGACTTTATCTCCTGACCTCATGACCTGCCCACCTCAGTCTCCCAAAGTGCTAGGATTACAGGTGTGAGCCACCATGCCCAGCCTGAGCCACTGCGCCCAAGATTTTTGAAAATCACTATTTCAAAGGATCAAGAATAGCTAAGACAGGCCACGTATGGTGGTTCATGCCTATAATCCCAGCAGTTTGGGAGGCCAAGGCAGGTGGATCATTTGAGGTAAGGAGTTCGAGACCAGCCTGGGCAACATGGCAAAACCCTGTCTCTACTAAAAATACAAAAATTAGCCGGATGTAGTGGCAGGTGTCTGTAATCCCAGATACTGAGGAGGCTGAGGCAGGAGACACACTTGAAAGCAGGAGGCAGAGGTTGCAGTGAGCCGAGACAGCACCACTGCATTTCAGCCTGGGTGACAGAGGAAGACTCTGCCAAAAAAAAAAAAAAAAAAAAAAGAAAAAAGAAAAAGAAAAGATTAATATACAGAATAAACACAGAACTCCTCCTGCAAAACAAAGAAAAAGACAATCCAATGGGAGAAACGGCAAAATATACATACAGGCAATTCACAAGGGAAAAACGCAAATGGAACTAATGTATGAAATAATTAGGCGCTGGGCACGGTGGCTCAAGCCTGTAATCCCAGCACTTTGGGAGGCCGAGGCAGGTGGATCACGAGGTCAAGAGATTGAGACCATCCTGGTCAACGTGATGAAACCCCATCTCTACTAAAAATACAAAAAAAATTAGCTGCGCATGGTGGCACGTGCCTGTAATCCCAGCTACTCAGGAGGCTGAGGCTGGAGAATTGCCTGAACCCAGGAGGCGGAGGTTGCGGTAAGCCAAGATCGCGCCATTGCACTCCAGCCTGGGTAACAAGAGCGAAACTCCGTCTCAAAAAAAAAAAAAAAAAAGAAAAGAAAGAAATAATTATTAGCTTTGTTAGTAATCAAGGAATGTAAATTAAAACAATATCATATCGCCGGGCGCGGTGGCTCAAGCCTGTAATCCCAGCACTTTGGGAGGCCGAGGCGGGTGGATCACGAGGTCAAGAGATCGAGACTATCCTGGTCAACATGGTGAAACCCCGTCTCTACTAAAAATACAAAAAAATTGGCCGGGCGCGGTGGCTCAAGCCTGTAATCCCAGCACTTTGGGAGGCCGAGGCGGGTGGATCACGAGGTCGAGAGATCGAGACCATCCTGGTCAACATGGTGAAACCCCGTCTCTACTAAAAATACAAAAAATTAGCTGGGCATGGTGGCGTGTGCCTGTAATCCCAGCTACTCAGGAGGCTGAGGCAGGAGAATTGCCTGAACCCAGGAGGCGGAGGTTGCGGTGAGCCGAGATCGCGCCATTGCACTTCAGTCTGGGCAACAAGAGCGAAACTCCGTCTCAAAAAAACAAAACAAAACAAAACAAAAAAAACAATATCATATCATTTCACTCCCTCCAAAAATTGTGAACTCCTAGAGAAGGTAGGATGCACACACTACAAACCAGCAACTTCTCTCCTGGTTATTTATGCATCTTAGAGAGCTGCTCCACACATGGGTGAGAAACCACACAACCATGCTCACTGAAGAATCTTTGGAATAGCAAAAAATCAGCAAAGACCTACATATTCATCAACAGGAGAAAGGATAAATTGTTCTACTCATACAATGGAATGCTTTAAATCAATTAAAGTTAATGAACTGTAGCAACATGTATCAATATGGATAAAGCTCAAAAACAATGATTCAAAAAACAAATTGTAGATGATGCGTACATTATATAAGGTTTTCTACAATGTATATACCCAAGGACACTGAAGATACAAAAGCATGCATGGAAAGTCTCCAAACTAAGATAATGATTGTATCTAAGGAGGGAAGAAAATGGCATTGGGGAAGGGGCTTCAACTGTGGGATATTTTACTTAAGTGCATATGCACATTTAAGTGTGGGGTATTTGCATGTGTGTGTGTGCGTGCGTGCGTGCGTGCGTGCGTGTCTGAAGCAATTACTGCAAAACACTTAAGTCTGACAAAGCTGAGTTCTGGATACGGATATATCTGTTCTAGTTTTTATGCTTTTCTTTTTTTTTTTTTTTTTTTTTTTTTTTTTGAGACGGAGTTTCACTCTTGTTACCCAGGCTGGAGTGCAATGGCGTGATCTCGGCTCACTGCAACCTCCGCCTCCTGGGTTCAGGCAATTCTCCTGCCTCAGCCTCCCTAGTAGCTGGGATTACAGGCACGTGCCACCACGCCCAACTAGTTTTTTGTATTTTTAGTAGAGACGGGGTTTCACCATGTTGACCAGGATGGTCTCGATCTCTTGACCTCGTGATCCACCCGCCTCAGCCTCCCAAAGTGCTGGGATTACAGGCTTGAGCCACCGCGCCCGGCTTATGCTTTTCTTAAACCATTTAATCACACAAAACTCACCGAAACCATCATGCATTCCTACCCCGAAGAGCCAGCGCTCTCTCCCAGCCTCACACCAGGGAACGCTCAGCAGGGAGCAGCAGCTACTGCGTCTTACCAGGTTACCATCTTACCAGGTTACCAGAGCAGCGAGGGGTAGCTCCTCCTAGCTGCTGCTCTTCAGCCCGAGGACCCTGCAGAACTCAGAAGCATTCCCTATCTGCTCCTGCCCTGACCCCAGGGAGATGTACAAGTGGGTATCATACAGAACAGACACTTCCCACAAGGCAGCCCAAGCAGATGGGACAAATGGACCAGGTTCCTGGGCACAGCCAGGGCATCCCTATGCCTGGGGGTTAAATGAGTAACCCAGAGAGCCCCCAGCCTTCCCTCAGGCACAGGTGGATCTCAGGGAGCACAAAGAGCAAGAGATTTGCAGTCTGGCACATGTGTGTCCAAATCCAGCTCCAACACAAAATAATTCTGTGACCCCAGGCAAATTGTTTAGCCTAAGCCTCTGCTTTTACAACGGTTTTTTTTTTTTTTTTGAGACAGAGTCTCACTCCACTCTGTTGCCCAGGCTGCAGCGCAGTGGTGCGGTCTCAGCTCACTGCAACCTCTACCTCCCAGGTTCAAGTGATTCTCCTACCTCAGCCTCCCAACCTTCTACAACTTAAAATCAGGAATAACATCACCTTCCTTGTAGACTTGTATGCAGTGACCCAAAAGATGTCTAGGAGATACTAAGCATAAAAGAATGTTGCTGAGCAGTACAAAAAAATGTGTTATCTGTCAAAGAAGCCAGTTATAAAAGGCAAATGCTATATGATTTCACTTATTTACATAAGCAAATAGACAGAAAGCAGAAGGGATATCTGGCCTGGAGGAGCAGGAAATGGGAGTGAGCATTTAATGGACAGAGAGTTTTGCAAGATGAAAACAGTTCTGGAGAGGGGTTGGGTGGTACTGATGGATGCACAGTATGAATGTACTTAATATCACTGAAGTGTACACTTACAAATGGCTAAGATGATACATTTTATGTCATGGGTATTTTACCACAATAACAAAATTAGGAAAAAAGTATGTCTGTTTTTTTTTTGAGGTGGAGTCTCACTCTGTCGCCCAGGCTGGAGTACAGTGGTATGGTCTCAGCTCACTGCAACCTCCGCCTCCCAGGTTCAAGCGATTTTCCTGCCTCAGCCTCCTGAGTACTATGATTATAGGCATGTATTACCATGCCTGGCTAATTTTTGTATTTTTAGTAGAGACAATGTTTTGCCCTTTGGGGCAGGTTGGTCTCCAACTCCTGACCTCAAGTGGTCTGTCCGCCTTGGCCTCATAAAGTGCTGGGATTACAGGCGTGAGCCAAGAGGCCTGGCCTGATATGTTACTGATACAATTTTTAAAAACAAGAATGACAGCTGGGCATGGTGGCTCACACTTGTAATCCCGGCACTTTGGGAGTCCAAGGCAGTGGATCACTTGAGGTCAGTAGATCCAGACCAGCCTGACCAACATGGCAAAACCCCATCTCTACTAAAGATACAAAAAGGCCGGGTGCGGTGGCTCAAGCCTGTAATCCCAGCACTTTGGGAGGCCGAGGCGGGTGGATCACGAGGTCAGGAGATCAAGACCGTCCTGGTCAACATGGTGAAACCCCGTCTCTACTAAAAATACAAAAAATTAGCTGGGCATGGTGGCACGTGCCTGTAATCCCAGCTACTCAGGAGGCTGAGGCAGGAGAATTGCCTGAACCCAGGAGGCGGAGGTTGCAGTGAGCCGAGATCGCGCCATTGCACTCCAGCCTGGGTAACAAGAGCGAAACTCTGTCTCAAAAGAAAAAAAAAAAAGATACAAAAAAATTAGCCAGGCATAGTAACACATGCCTGTAATCATAGCTACTTAGTGGGCTGAGGCAGGAGAATCATTTGAACCCGGGAGGCACAGGTTGCAGTGGGCCAAGACTGTGCTGCATACTCCCACCTGGGCGACAGAGCAAGGCTCTGTCCAAAAAATAAAATTATATCAATAACAAACTTATTAATGTGTACAGAAAAAAAATTAGAAAGCTATACATAGCACTATATAGCATTAAGTCTACTCATGATAAGATTGTAGAAGGCTGCTGGGCACGGTGGCTCAAGCCTGTAATCCCAGCACTTTGGGAGGCTGAGGTGGGTGGATCATGAGGTCAAGAGATCGAAACCATCCTGGTCAACATGGTGAAACTCCATCTCTACCAAAAATACAAAAAATTAGCTGGGCATGGTGGCGCGTGCCTGTAATCCCAGCTACTCAGGAGGCTGAGGCAGGAGAATTGCTTGAACCCAGGAGGCAGAGGTTGCGGTGAGCCGAGATCGCGCCATTGCACTCCAGCCTGGGTAACAAGAGTGAAACTCCGTCTCAAAAAAAAAAAAAAAAAAGATTGTAGAAGGCTGTCTACATTATATGTTCTTCTATTACTTAAATCTGGTATGTTTGGCCAGGCACGGTGGCTCACGCCTGTAATCCTACCACTTTGGGAGGCCGAGGTGGGTGGATCACCTGAGGCCAGGAGTTCAAGACCAGCCTGGCCATCATGGTGAAACCCCATCTTAAAAAAAAAAAAAAATCTGGTATGTTTATGAGTAGAAAAACTACTTGGAAATAAATCAGAAGACCTTCCTCACTGTGTGGTTTCTCAGGATAATAAAAGAATTTGTAGGTCGGGCACGGTGGCTCAGGCCTGTAATCCCAGAACTTTGGAAAGCCAAGGCAGGCGGATCACCTGAGGTCAGGAGTTTTGAGACCAGCCTGACCAACATGGAGAAACCCCATCTCTAAAAAAAAAAAAAAAAAAAAAACACAGAAAATTAGCCGGGCGTGGTGGCGCATGCCTGAAATCCCAACTACTAGGAAGGCTGAGGCAGAAGAATCACTTGAACCTGGGAAGCGGAGGTTGCGGTGGGCTGAGATCAGCCACTGCACTCCAGCCTGGGCAACAAGAGTGAAACTCTGTCTCAAAAAAAAGAAAGAATTTATGATGTCAGGTGTCGTGGCTCATGTCTGTAATCCCAGCCTTTGGGAAGCCAAGGTGGGCAGATCACAAGGTCAGGAGTTCGAGACCGGCCTGGCCAATATGGTAAAACCCCCACCTCTACTAAAAATACAAAACTTAGCCGGGCATGGTGGCAGGCGCCTGTAGTCCCAGCTACTAGGGAGGCTGAGGCAGGAGAATCGCTGGAGGCAGAGGTTGCAGTGAGCAGAAGTTGCACCACTGCACTCCAGCCTGGGCGACAGAGCAAGACTCCATCTCAAAAAAAAAACAAAAAAAGAATTTATGAGTAGCTGCCATCCATATATTAGAAACAGGTGAGCCCCATCCTCCCTGCCCTACCCCGTAACACACTTGCTCAGCAGCTTGTGGTCTTCACCTCCTGGGAGCAGAGCAGAAAGGAGCTCAGCCCTGGAGTTGGGCAACTCTAACGCCAACCCCACCACTGCCTCACTGGGGCCTCAGAGCCTTTGTGTCTTCAACTGCAAGATGGAAATATTACAGCCTAAAATGGGTTACAGCTGTGAAATGGGTTATGGTGAGAATTAAAAATAACATAAGGCATCATGTGTCAATACAGCACCTGGCACACACAGGCTGCCATTCCACAGTCCCACCTGCCATCACAGACAACCTTCCCAGAATTCAGTGGGGACTCACCTGGGTGAGGGCCAAGCCTCAAGCACCACTGTCTTTGAGGAGGGGCCAGACCACTCAGAGACGCCCCAGGATCCCTGGGACTCGAAGAACCTCCAACACCTGGAGACCCTCCCAGGACACCAGGGTGGCAGAGTGGGCCATCTGCTCTCAGAGCTAGTCCTTAGGTTCAGCCCCAGTCCACATCCCCTGGATGTTTCTCGCAGACAGGGAAGGGAGTCAAGAAATGACAAGCTGCCCAGTCTGTCCCAGAGGGAGACCCCCAGCACGCTCCAGACCCCATGTGGGCCTTTGGGGACTTGGCGTGGCTTCCACACCTGGGCGGCAGGCAGGCTGGCTGCGGGTAAACAGGGCACAGAGAGCCTTTTGTGAAAGCACAAATAAGACCGAGCCGGGAAAACTTCCCAGGCAGGAGGGGAGGCGGGAGGCTGGCATCCCTCCTGTACCGGGGATGGGAAGGCTGGCCTCCAGTGCTCTCCCAGGGAACGGGAAGGGGCCACTCTCGCCAGGCCCTGTCCCCGGAGGTTCCAAGCCTGTGAATCCAAGCACAGTACACGGGTCGTGTGCTTCCTCTGTCCCAGAGCTGGAGGGGGAGGAGAGGTCTCAGCCTTGTCTGGCACACACAGCCTCCACTCTCCCCAGGGCGGGCACTGCCCTGGAGGCCCCCACACCCAGCTGGGGTGAGTCAGAGGTTGCCGGCTGGGGGTGCTGCCTGCCTTGGGACACACCCTCACTTCCTGGGGAGAGAGGGGGGGATGCCAGGGCTGGAGGGGGAGGGGAGCATGTGTCAGTTCCAAACTGCTTTCACCTGGGCTGGGCTCCCAAACAGGTTCGTCCTCAACCTGATGACTATGTGCCTAAGTGATTAAAAAACAAAAAAAAAAAGCCGGGCGCGGTGGCTCAAGCCTGTAATCCCAGCACTTTGGGAGGCCGAGGCGGGTGGATCACGAGGTCAAGAGATCGAGACCATCCTGGTCACCATGGTGAAACCCCGTCTCTACTAAAGGTGCAAAAAATTAGCTGGGCATGGTGGCGCGTGCCTGTAATCCCAGCTACTCCGGAGGCTGAGGCAGGAGAACTGCCTGAACCCAGGAGGCGGAGGTTGCGGTGAGCCGAGATCGAGCCATTGCACTCCAGCCTGGGTAACAAGAGCGAAACTCCGTCTCAAAAAAAAAAAAAAAAAAAAAGAAAAGAAACAATAGGTTCGTCCTCACGCCAACTCGAAAGGGCATGGCCCGCCTTCTAGGGAGAAGGGCAACAGGCGAGGAACACCCACCTGGGCTTCCCCCAGCAGCTCCAGAGCCAAGCACAGAGAGGCAGCAGGTGGGGCTGCAGGCGCAGCCTCAGGACCTGCCCTCGCCCTGCTAGGCTGAAGCAGGAGCACCCAGTTCCTGAAAGTCAAGTAAGTACCCAGCACGTCCTTGCTCCATCTCCCAACCTTCACGCAAACCAGCAAGGTGGCACCCACCTCACCATCATGAGACCATGGGAAAGTCCCTTCACCTCGCTGGGCTTTGGTTTCCTCATCTGTAAAATGGGCTGAAGAGTCTATTCCTTGGAGGACTGTGATGAGGACAGAATGAGGCAGTCCGTGTAAAGCTTTTGGACTAGTGCCTGTCACACAGTAAGGCTCTGGAACGTTCGCTGCTGTTATTATCATGGTAGACTCTATCAGTTCTTTTACGGGTGTGATTTCTGAGGCCCAGAGAAATTCAGTAACCTGCCCAAGGCCACACAGCTAGAAAGGGCTAGGAAGATGCACTCCAAGCCTGACTTTCCATTGTGCCAACCTGCCTCAAAGGCAAGTGGGCCCCCTGGACCTCCCTGGGACCCAAGTCCTTGAAGATACTTCTTGAGATAACACCCTCTTTTCCTTAGGGGTACATGGAAAACGGGGCTCTACAGGGAACCCCATCAGGCCACACTCAGATGCCTCTGATCTCACAGGTACCACTATAAGGAGCTCTGGAAGGGAGCCCAGCTCTGGGTTTAGAGCCAGAAGGCAGTGTTGGGTCTGGACCCTGGGGGCAGAAGGGCCTAGAAGGCAGGCCATTTTATTTTTTTTGAGACAGGATCTTGCTCTGTCACCCAGGCTGGAGCGCAATGGTGCGATCAAGGCTCACTGCAACCTTGAACTCTTGGGCTCAAGCAATCCTCTAGTCTCAGCCTCTAAGTAGCTGGAACTACAGGCACATGCTATCACATTTGGCTACTTTTTTTTTTTTTTTTTGAGATGGAGTCTCACTCTGTCACCCATGCTGGAGTGCAGTGGCACAATCTGTGCTCACTGCAACCTCCACCTCCCACGTTCAAGTGATTCTCCTGCCTCAGCCTCCTGAGTAGCTGGGATTACAGACGTGTGCCACCACACTCAGCTGATTTTCGTATTTTTTAGTAGAGACAGGGCTTCACTATGTTGGCCAGGCTGGTTTTGAATTCCTGACCTCAGGTGATCCATCTGCCTTGGCCCCCCAAAGAGCTGGGATTATAGGCGTGAGCCACTGCAACCAGACTAATTTTTTTTTTTTTTTTTTTGAGATGAGAGTCTCACTCTGTTGCCTAGGCTGGAGTGCAGTGGTGCAATCTCTGCTCACCGCAACTTCCACCTCCCAGGTTCAAGTGATTCTCCTGCCTCAGCCTCCCAAGTAGCTGGGACTACAGGCACATGCCACCACACTCAGCTAATTTTTTTTTTAGTAGAGATGGGGTTTTACCACGTTAGCCAGAATGGTCTCGATCTCCTGATCTTATGATCCACATGCTTCAGCCTCTCAAAGTGCTGGGATTACAGCCATGAGCCACTGTGCCTGGCCACTTTTTAAAATTTTTGTACAGACAGGTCGCTATGTTGCCCGGGGTGGTCTCAAACTCCTGGGCTCAAGCAATCCTCCCATCTCAGCCTCCCAAAGTGCTGGGATTACAGGTGGGAACTGCCTCGTCAAGCTAACAAATATTCATATTTACACATGGAGTCACAGCCACACATGGTTTGCAGGTCTTAACCTGTTATGAACACCAACACTGCCTTCCTAGACAGGTTATGAAACGTGGCCACCAGCACCCCAGAGAGGCAGCAGACGCATCTTCTGCTGAGATTCCAGGGGACTGGGCACTAACCATGCCCTTGGCAGGCCAGGGGTCTGGGGGGTCTGACAGAGGGTGAGCTGCCTGGTACCCCGCTCTCTGGGCTGGAAGGGGGCTGTCCCCAGGGGTCCTGACCCATGGAGCCGGCTGGGAGATTTGAGGTGTCCCTGCAGGGCCAGGATTCCCGCTCGCCGCCCCCGCTGCTGGTCAGTGCATTTGTCATACTGCCCGTCAGAGGGCGTGGGTTTGGCAGCTGTACTGAGGGCACCCAGGTGGCATGTGAAAGCCGTGGAATTTTACAGCCACTTTTTCTCTGGTGGAATGTCGCTCTAGGCGTCAGGCTTAGATTGCAGCAAGCAATTTAATTTTGAGGTTTTAAGCCCTCAAGAGACGTTTAGATGTAGACGAACTTGCTTCGAGATGCAAGACGCAATAGAAACGCATCTGGAAGACAGCAGGGAACATTTGTGGCCAGGAGTAAAAGCCCTTCTAGAAACCTCAGCTCCACACGTCCTTAAGGAGGAAGGTTAAGCCCCTTGCCTTCCCAACACACACACTCATACACACACTCTCTCACACACACACTCATACACACACTCTCTTACACACACACTCACACGCACTCTCACACACTCTCACACACACACACTCACACATACACACAGTGAAGCCACTAAAAAGCAACTGTCTATCCCCGGTCCTTTGGGGAGCTCAGCCCTGCTTCCACACCGAGGACGTGAGTTCTGCAGGAGACGACGGGAACTAAGGCGAAAGAGTGGCCTCTGGTCAACGTTTCTCAGCAGGGTTTATAGCCCACCGGCCTCACAACTGCTGGGGAAGCTTCTTCAAAGTGCAGATTCCTGGGCCTAACCTTCCAGGGCAGACTCTGCAGGTCTGTAGTGGTGGGCCCAGGGGAACAGCATTTTAAATAAGCTCCCAGGTGACTCTGAGGGCCCCCAAAAGCAAGCTCCCAGGTGGCTCTGAGGAACCCCCAGAAGTCTGGGAACTTGAGAAAAGGAAGCAATAGAGGGTGAAGTAGAAAGAGCCCTGGCTGCCAAGCCACACCAACCTGGGTTCAAGTCCTGGCTTTGCCACATATACATTGTATAACCTTGGGCCAGAGACTTCGTCCCTCCGAGCCTTGGTCTGAAAAATGGTAAAGTGATGTCACACACAAGGCTGTGGCAAAGGTAAGGTGGGCAAACGTGTTCAGTGTCCCAGCACGCCGTCTGGCACTGAGACATGGCACGGAGGAGGGCCACGGGCTGTGAAGGTGCTACTGAGGAGGGGGAGCAGCGCACCATCTGTGGAGGGGCCAGCTCCATAGCTCTCATGTGGCATTTGGGAGAGAAAAGAGATTCCTGGGAAAGAACAGAGGAAGTGACATGGGGGAGGGAGAGCGACAGGACAGTGCACCTGAAAAGCACAGGTAACATGTCAGGAGCTCCAGCACAGACCTCGCTCCCAGCGCGATCCTGCCAGATGCCCTCGCAGCCCTGCAAAACAAGGCTGCCATGCCTGTATGGTCGCCTTGTCCAAACCCTTCCAGAGGTCAGCTATGTCCCAACAGAGGATCTTTGGACCCAGGGGGCAGGGTGGGCCCTCCTCCTGCTCCTCACCTGCCCACTGTCAGGGGTAAAACTTGAAAGGAGCATTCCAAAAGGACCACAACCAAGGCTTCCTCCAGGTACAGCAAGGGTAACTGAGTTAGGGTCTGTTTGTTCCTGAGGGATCAGGAAGGGTTGAACTCAGGAGAACACAATGGCAGACTCAATTTGACTCAGCTTAATTCGTGTGTGTGTCCCGAACCCAGATGGCGGGTGGAGGCCAAAGCCCCTCACGCCAGCCCATGTGGTTCACTCCATACCATCCCTGGCAAAGAGGAGGAATTATGATCTGACAAGCAGGACCTGCTGCTTCCTGCTCAGTGCTGCCCAGCATGAAAGACTACAGCTCAGGCCTCCCCTCTCCCGGGGACAGAGTTCCTCAAAACCAACAGGAAACTCCTACAGGGCAGAGCCAGGAGTTGGCTGACCTTGTCCCATAAACAGGAGAGTCGACACAATCACACACCAGGCATTTCCCACCCCCCTCCACTGCTGTAAATGCCCAAACAGCTCAGAATACCCAGGGTGTGATGGGATGGGGCCCAGGGGCTCGAGGGTGCGCCTTCTGCCAGGACCACACACAGCTCTCTCTACCTCTTGCATGGGAAAGAGATCCAGAGGATATCGTTAAATGAAACAAAAGCAAGCTGAGAATCAGCAACTCAAACATGACCAGATTTTTATAAAAATAAGCAAATGGTAATAACAGATGTGGAAGAATGTACCCCTTCTCATTCACACCTCTGAAGATGGATATCAGGGGAGACTCATTTCCTAAATAACATTAAAAAGCCAAACAGGCCTGGCATGGTGGCTCACACCAGTAATCCCAGCACTTTGGGAGGCTCAGGTAGGAGGATCTCATGAGCCCAGGAGTTTGAGACCAGCCTGGGCAATGTAGAGAGGCTCAATCTCTACAGTAAATAAAGAAATATTAGCTGGGTGCAGTGGTGCACGCCTGTAGTCCCAGCTACTTGGGAGGCTGAGGCAGGAGGATCGCTGAAGCCTTGAAGATCCTGCAATGGGTCATGATGGTGCCACTGCACTCCAGCCTGGGTAACAGAGTGAGACCCTGTCCCCCAGAAATATCCAAAAGTATAAAAACATATGATGAATATGCAACTATGTTGGTAATTACCAAAAAAAAAATTACAATTTCTTTTAAAATCCAGGCTGGGAGACTCAGGCCTTTCTTCACACAAAAAAACTGAGGGGAGAGGCAAAGGCAGGGAGGCCTCGGGGCAGAGAACAAAGGACCCTGGCCCAAGATTCCAGGGTCTGGATTAAAGCCGAATGTCCTTGCCTTCTTTTCAGATGAGTCTGGGCAAGTTGTTTCCCCACTCTCACCCTCAGTTTTCACATCTGTAAACTAGAGATAATGGCCACTGCTGAAGCATCCTTGAATGGTCAAATGAGATCACTGACCTGAGTGCTTAGCAAGTTATACAGCTGTGTATACACACACCACCTAGGACTGGGGACTGCCTTCTAGGACATGCGCTCTGCCAAACACCTGCTCTACGTCAACATAGTTAATCCTCTAAATGTCTTAAAGGGAGGTAAGTGCTAAGATTAACACTTTTTTTTTTTGAGACTGAGTTTTTCTCTTGTTGCCCAGGCTGGCGTGCAATGATGCAATCTCGGCTCATCACAACCTTCGCCTCCCGGGTTTAAGTGATTCTCCTGCCTCAGCCTCCTGAGTAGCTGGGATTACAGGCATGCACCACCATGCCTGGCTAATTTTGTATTTTTTTTTTTTTTGTAAGATGGGGTTTCACCATGATGGCCAGGCTGGTCTTGAACTCCTGACCACTCAGGTGATCCATCCACCTCAGCCTCCCAAAGTGCTAGGATTACAGGCATCAGCCACAGCGCTCGGCCGCTAATTTTGTATTTTTAGTAGAGCTGGGGTTTCTCTTGTGTTGGTCAGGCTGGTCTCCAACTCCCGACCTCAGGTGATTCCCCCGCCTTGGTTTACAGGCGTGCACCACCATGCCCAGCCAAGATTATCTTTTTTTATAGAATGAGGAAACTGGCTGGTCGCAGTGGCTTACACCTGTAATCCCAGCACTTTGGGAGGCTGAGGCAGGCAGATCACCTGATGTCAGGAGTTTGAGACCAGCCTGGCCAATATGGTGAAACGCCATCTCTACTAAAAATACAAAAATTAGCCAGGCGTGGTGATGGGCACCTGTACTCCCTGCTACTTGTGAGGCTGAGGCAGGAGAATCGCTTGAACCCAGGAGGCAGAGGTGGCAATGAGCCAAGATCACACCACTGCACTCTAGCCCGGGAGACATAGCGAGACTCTATCTCAAAAAAAAAAAAAAGAATGAGGAAACCAAGACTCAGAGAGGTACAAGGACTGGCCCACAGTCACTCAGCAAACACATGACAGCCAAGACTCAAACCCAGGTCTGATGGCAGTTCCTAACCAGTGCATTCTCCTGCCTCTGGGAACTGTTTTCCAAAGCACAGGCCAAGAAAACCCAGTCCCCAAAGATGTCTATATGATCAAATAAGTGTGGAGAAACATGACTCGCTAGTTCCCTTATCACGGTCAGCTCAATCCGTTCAAGGCTCTCATAAGTCCTGTGGCAAGGACAACAAGCAGTCTTCGTTTCCCAGAATTACCAAACCTCTGTGACCAAAGAAACTGGTGTCTCACAGAACACACTTGGGAAACGTGGTCCACACTTTTTGGGAAATGTGGTCATGAGGCTGCATTAGCAACCCGGGCTGATAAGATCTGGGGTGAGGGAGACGAAACAGAGGTTTGCAATGAAACAACTCAGCATTCAGTGAGTGCAGCAAGCAGACATTACTCAGCGGGAGAAGGAGAAAGAGGGTAATTCTGCTGTCTGCCACTCTGCCCTGTACCTACAGCAAGAAGAGCAAAGGACTGTGGGAATGAAGATGTTGCCCTTTGCTCCCCAGGCTGGGAAGGGCACTTGACCGGAGCTGGAGCTGGCCTGGAAGGAGGGGGGCCTAGTCCTTACCCCAGGGACGGCTCTGCTATCTGCGCGTCGGCTGTCGGTGCTGAGGCTGGCCCGCGTCGGCCTGGGCAGGGTCCTGGCATTCCTTTTGCTCCATGGACGCTGCCTCCCTGCAAGGAAGCGAGAGCTGCAGTCAGTAGGCCCATGTGTGACTGTCGCAGTCACCTGCTGCACTGCCAGCACTTGCTGAGAGCCTGCTTGGTACCAGGCCCTTGGCTGGGCTCTGGGGTGACAAAAGAGGATTTTTTTTGAGACAAGAGTCACAGGCTGGAGTGCAGTGGTGCAACCTTGATTCACTGCAACCTCCGTCTCCCGGGTCCAAGTGATTCTCCTGCTTCAGCCTTCGGAGTAGATGGGATTTCAGGCATGCACCACCAGGCCCAGCTACTTTTTTTCTTTTTAGTAGAGACAGGGTTTCACCACATTGGCCAGGCTGCTCTCAAACTCCTGACCTCCAGCAATCTGCCTGCCTCGGCCTCCCAAAGTGCTGGGATTACAGGTGTGAGCCACCGCGCCCGGCAAACAAAAAAGGTTCTGACGGAGCACCTCCCTCCAGAACCTGGTCTACTGAAGAGGTGCCAAGTCAACAGCGACAGTCTGAGAGCTCAGGGCTCTGCTGCAGGGAGGCCAGGAGAAGCACTAGAGCCAGACTAGCAGGGTCAGAGAAGGCTTTCTGGAGGAGGAGTTGTCTGAGTGGACTCCTAAGAGTAGATGCTGGAAAAAGCATTCCAGGCAGGAGAAACAGCACATGTTTACCTGGAGGAGAGAGGACATGGCATCCGGAGAAGGCTTGGGGGCTCGGCATGGCTAGATCCAGAGCCAGAGAGGGGAAGGGGCAAGAGATGAGCCACAGTGGGGTGGCTGGGACAAGCAGAGTCCAGCCTCTGCCCAGATTCCAACTCAAACACCAAATCCACTCATCATCTCTGACAGTCAGCCAGCCTCCAATGAGCAACTACTCCATACGTGCCAGGCACTCTGTGCAGAACTGTGCGTGGGAGTGTCAAGGTGGGGAGAGAGGTGTGATCACTACAACATAGGTATCAGGAGCCAGGAGCCGGGAGAGTGGCCTAGCCACCGGAGAGGGCCAAAGGATCGGCAGGAGTTACCCAGGAAGGAGGAGGGCAGAGGCACACAAAGACACCCGGATCGAGCTAGGAGGGATAGCTGTGCTTCCATCATTTCTACCACCGGGTCTTTACTACACTGACTGAGTTCCAGGCCCTGTGCTGGGAGGACAGACGTGGAAGATGGTCTCTGCCACCACAAGAGGTAGGTCAATAAACCATCAATTCCACACAAGGTGGTGGTGACTAGGCAGTAAAGCACCTACAGCTATCTAAGCACAGAGGCCATCCAAGCCAATCTCTACCTCATTCTACCCTCCACATCAAGGATGGGGCACCCACTGAGGCTCAGCAGTCCAATCACCTGCCCATGGCAGAGCCAGATCCAGAACTTGAGCCCCTGGACTCTCTGTCACTGATTATTCTAGTCCCTCCTCTTCCAGGAAGCATACCCTGACCACCTCCTACATAACCACCCAGAGCTAATTCCTTCTTCCTCTGGGCTGCCTCTGTAATATGGTGGCCACAGTGTATCAGAATTTATGTGTCTTCCGGTATGCCTCTCCTCCCAGACTGCAGTTCTCAGGAGGCCGGGGCTATGTTTTCCCAGCCACCCCAGGTCCAAGATGGGCACTTTCTAAAGGATGGCTGAATGAATGAATGAATGAGTCGAGGCATGAAGAGATGGTGTGTTGGGCTCTAGAGCCCTGCATCCATCCCACCTGAATCCCCAAGACGTCATGGCCCATCAGTGTGTGCCTCAGTTTCTCCATGTGAAAACCTGGAATTACCTCTACTCTAAGGGGAGGAAGTCAGGAATCAGGCTGATTTCCCTCCAACTCCTATAGGCAAGGTCCAGGCCAAACCAGGCAACAACTCAAGGTCTGGCCACTTGCCTGAGTTCTGACCCACGGGAGTGATCCCCAAGAACCCAAGTCCAGAAAGGCCACTCAAAGTTTGCAAAGGAAACAGCTTCCTAGTGGGTGTCCCTAAGGGATGGAGAATCACCTCACCTAGTCAAGTTCTGGGAGGAAGTCACAAACCTTTCCTGCAGCCCCTGCTGTGTATCCCATGGTCCCTAGAAGGTGGGGGGCATCAGACCCCAGGCAACGAAGCCCTGAGACCAGGAAGACAAGGAAGCAGAGACCAGTCATTCATCCCTGGCATGTCCACAACAGCCGGTCCTCCAGCACAAGTCATCATCTGTCCTTGCCTCCCTTCATCAGCCAGAGGAAGACCTGACCTTTACGGAAGCAACATCTGTGAGACTGAGCAATCAGCACTGCCCAGTTGCTCCAAACCAACTCCCAGTGCCCCTTCCCCTCCACAGGAAGCATCAGCAACAGCCCATCTCCTCCCTCTTCCTCCAGTCTGTCTGTTTGCCAGTTGGTCTGCTCCAAAGGGCGGAATACGGTTTGACAGGGATTAGGAGTACTAACAGACGAGGTAGAAGACGCCCTTGGGAACTTGGGGCTCCCCCCGTTCCCTTCCTCTCACCAGGTGCTCTCCCTCCACACCACATTCTCAAAAGGCTTCCCTGAGGCAGGGCAGGGGAAGAGGAGTCAGTGGAAGTGTGGCTCACCCAGAAACCACCCACCCTTCCAGCCAAGTCTCCATCAGGAGGCGGCTACCAGACAACCCCCGACCCATCTCTCCTTCCCAAAAAAGGCAACAATCCTTATCGGCTGAGAACCGGCAGACCTCGGTTCACTCCAGTCCAGATCAAGGGGAAGAAGCAGTCGGCGAAAGCAGCAGCATCATCATGAACTCCAAGAACCCCAGCGATGCCCCTTCAGCCTGGGAGCCCAGTTTGCTGAGACTCCAGCTCACCTAGGGCTGGACCAGGCCCGGACCTCACTGGATCTGGCCCTCGGGCCATCCTGGATGCACAGGACTGGGACAGGGTCTGGGGTCTTAGATTCCGGACAACTCTTTCCAGATATCCCATCCCAGACAGACCCCAAGGGCCAAACCGGGGATCTTGCCCCCAAGTCAGGGCACTGTCCCCACCGGAACAAGACGAAGGAGGGGTGCAAGGGAAGAGGAGGGGGGCCAGGAACTCTGCAGAAAAGATAGCTACGGGAATCTTTGAAAAAGAAATGGCAAGGAGAGAGCCCAGAGGTGGAACCTCTAGAAAGGGGAGAGTGTGTGTGGAGGGGTGAGGATTTGGGGGGACCCAGGGGATGACAAGGGGACACAGGGGAGCCGAG
The DNA here is from genome assembly GCF_048565385.1 of Saimiri boliviensis. Lineage (NCBI taxonomy): Eukaryota > Metazoa > Chordata > Mammalia > Primates > Cebidae > Saimiri > Saimiri boliviensis. The sequence continues at coordinate 221,673,588 of NC_133450.1, read as the reverse complement.
GCGGAAACTCCTGGTTTCTGGAGCACAAGGAGGCACAGGGGTGCCTGGGAGGGGGCTCGCGCGCCGCGGAGCCGGGGAGAGGGTGGGGCCCCGGAGACCCCGGGCACGGGGAAGTCCGGAGGTAGGTCGAACACAGCGGGAGGCCCCCAGGGGGCCGGCCCCGAGACAGAGCCCCAGATGCCCCGGGCGCCCGGGGCTGGGCAGCTGGCCGGGGGAGCGTGTAAGTGGGTTTCGAGAGGTGACAGCTCGTGCCCTTGTCCCTACCCCATCCACTCACCTGGGCTCGCCGCGCCCGGCCGCCCAGCAGGCAGCCCTAGGCCCCGGCCGCTTCGTCCCGCCGCCGGCCGCAGCGCTGCTCCGGCGCCTCCTTTTGTTTGTCCCTCACTGCACCACTCAGGCTCCTCCGCCCCGGAAGTGACGTCACCGCCGGGCGCGAACGCGGCGGCCAGGGCGTCGCCATGTTTATGAGGGGAATCTGTCTGAGCCTTCACCCGTGCTCACCCCTACGCCAGCGCCCTGTTACTTCGGGGCGGAAGTAGCGGAGCCCGGACTCGGCCCCCTTAAAGGGACAAGAAGTGCTGCAACCTACCGAGTGTACTTGGGGAACAAGAGGTGAAACGGCCCAGGTGGGGGTAAGTAGCTGTGTCGGAGCGTCACTGCCCGGAGGCTGGGTGTAGAGGCTGAGAGGGCCGGCTAACGGTTCCGATCTTGGTTGTGCCAGGGTGCTTAATGAGTTTGGTGCTGCTAGTATAAAGGAGTGGCTGCTCAGAATGATTGAGCCGCCCGCGGGAATCAACTGTGCTTGCTGCTCGCTGATCCGCACTCGGACACTGGGGCTGGTCCTCCCTGCACCCAAATCCCCCTCCCACGATCGCGCCCGTGGAGATGACACCCGAGGCAACAGCGAATTCTGGGCAGATTTGGGGTTGGAACTGGATCCTCGGACTCCAGCTCTGCAGCTTCGTGGATCCCCCTGGGTCCTCGCAAATTCCCTGGCTGATAGCAGTAATGGCAACCAAATTAAAAAATAATCCATACAATGGAATATTGTGCAGCTATTTAAGACGGAAAATGTTCAATATGCACTAATAGAGGGAGATTTCTAAGATACCTTAGGTGAAAAAAGGAAGGAACAGAAAAAACAGCGTTGATGGGTGCTATCGTTTGCCTAGAAGGACGCGTGAGGGTTGGGGAATCTGCGGGTGTGCACGCCAGCTGTCTGATAAGATGCACAAGAAGTTGTTAATTGCGGTTGCCTGGGACAGGACAACAGGGGTCCTGGGTACCTGGGCCAGGGCGAGAAATTTACTACCATGTGCACAGATAGATCATTTAAAATAAGATGGTGAAGACAGTCACGGCTCCCATCCATCACATGTTAAGCCAATGCCTAGTTTCACCTCTCCTGATGGGAGGTCTTATTTTTCCCTTTTAATAGAAGAGAAAAGAACCTTAGAGAGGTTAGGAAACTTAGCAATATCATAGCCAGGAAGTGGAGAAGCTGGAATTTGAGCCCTGGGCGATTTTACGCTAATGCCCATCATCTAGCTTATCCCCCCAACTGAGAAGCTTTTTGTTGTCAGTCATGCAACAACCGTCTTGGGCCTGGCACACAACAGGCGTCCAGTAACTATTTATTGACATGATGTGTAGTGTGAAAAGCAAACGTGGAAGGTCAGAGCCCAAGCTTAAAGTCCAGGGCCTGGGTGGACTGTGGGCCTGGCAGGTACTCCATAGGCCTCCATGTTCCCACCTGTAAAATGAACAACCAGAACCACAGTTGCACACTGAGGATTTTTAGCCCAGTTTTTGAGGCTTCGTTAATAAGGAGGAAATAAAAAGCCTAAAAGGGGGTAAAATATCAGCCAGGGGCGGTAGCTTACACCTGTAATCCCAGCACTTTGGGAGGCTGAGGCGGGCGGATCACAAGGTCAGGAGTTCAAGACCAGCCTGGCCAACATGGTGAAACTCCATCTCTACTAAAAAATAAAAATTAGCCAGGCGTGGTGGCGTGTGCCTGTAGTCCCAGCTACTCAGGAGGCTGAGGCAGGAAACTCACTGGAACCCAGGAGGCAGAGGTTGCAGTGAGCCAAGATCACTCTAACTTGGGCGACAGAGCAAGACTCCATCTCAAAAAAAAAAAAAAAAAAAAAAGCGGCAGTGGGGGTGGTGGTTGAAATGTCACTGGTAATATTCTTTTGATAAATATGCATTCATTCGGTCATTATTCTGGGCATTGTGGAGATAGTAATCAGGAGCTTACATTTTAGAAGGAAGGGAAAGGTAAATCACAAAACAAGTAACTCAATAAATAATTTAATTTCAGATCATAATAGGTGCTGTGAAGATGACAGATCTTGTGACTGTTCCCATGTGTTATACTTTGTGCTTTACACACAGATAAGCCTCATTTTACAGATAAGTGAGGCACAGAGCGATTAAGAAAGTTGCCCAGGCCGGGTGCGGTGGCTCAAGCTTGTAATCCCAGCACTTTGGGAGGCCGAGGCGGGTGGATCACGAGGTCGAGAGATCGAGACCATCTTGGTCAACATGGTGAAACCCCGTCTCTACTAAAAATACAAAAAATTAGCTGGGCATGGTGGCACGTGCCTGTAATCCCAGCTACTCAGGAGGCTGAGGCAGGAGAATTGCCTGAACCCAGGAGGCGGAGGTTGCGGTGAGCCGAGATCGGGCCATTGCACTCCAGCCTGGGTAACAAGAGCAGAACTCCATCTCAAAAAAAAAAAAAAAAAAAAAGAAAGTTGCCCGAAGGAGGCTCCTAAAGGTCTCCCTTCCTCCTTAGGAAGGCTGTTCGCTGTTGCGCTCCTGGGCCTCTCCCTCAGCTTCCTGGGATCATCTGTGCTAATGCTTTGGGGGCCTACTGTGTGTTGGGTAGGATGCTAGAGACTGAGGATCTGGTGGAGAGCAGGTCAAACATGAAGTTCCTGTCCTGGGAGTTGAGTGCCCCTGTGCTGAGTGTCTTGAGGCTGGGAGCCCAAGACCTTGGGATCATCCAGGAGGGGACATGTGGCTTAGCTTCAGTGGGGTCAGAAAGGAAAGGACTTTCAATGTGACGGGAAACTGTAGGATGTCTGGAAGGAGAAATGATGGGGCTGGAGACTCAAGCAGAGATGGGCTCCTACCCTGGACTTGGCCTCGGGGTCCGCTAGGAAATTGAGGGTGACCGACAGGATTGGAGAATATGCAAGTTAGACCCGTCCAGTCTGACTTCAGCAGGAATCTTTCCTCCTGGAGAAGACCTCCATTAGGTGCCAAACACCCGAGCTCCACAACTAACCTCTCCAAGCTCCAAAGACCAGGGTTCCTGATTTTATAATCCAGGTGAGGGTGATAAAGGAACAGACGCATTCACAGCCATGAGGCAGTCACTGTAACAACTCCTGCCAGAACAGACCTGGGGCCACATCCCACTCCTGGATGGCACTGCCCATTCCCTGCATAATTTCTAACACGCTCATCTATGCCCTCATTCCCTGGCTTGCAGCTGAGGCCTCCTAGTGCTTTTTTGGGACTTTGGGTAAGTCATTTCCCCTCTCTAAGCCTCAATTTCCCCACCTGTAAACTGATGCCACCTTCTTGGTGGGTCGTGGTGGCTCACACCTGTAATCCCAGCACTTATGGAGGCCTTGGCGGGTGGATTACGAGGTCAAGAGATTCAGACTATCCTGGCCAACATGGTGAAATCCTGTCTCTACTAAAAATACAACAATTAGTTGGGCATGGTGGCAGGTGCCTATAATCCCAGCTACTCAGGAGGCTGAGGCAGGAGAATCACTTGAACCAGGGTGTAAGAGGTTGCAGTGAGCTGAAATCATGCCACTGCACTCCAGCCTGGCAACAGAGCGAGACTATGTCTCAAAAATACAAATAAAAATAAAACTGATGCCACCTTCTCTAGGGTTCCTGCCAGGCTATCTGCCTGTCTGTTGTGGGTTCCTTTAATGTACAAAGCTGAGTGAGATTGCGGTTTTGAACCTGGGTCCTGTACCAGGAGGAATAAATGGAAGGATACCCACTGTTTGTCTCACTCAGGGTCTTCCACCAACCCCTCGAGCCTGAACCCTGCAGTCTGGACTCCCAGAAGTGGTTTCTGTCTCCTCTGCCAATTCCTCAGCTCGAGGGGACTGTGTGTGAGTACTGTGATTGTTATCCTCAGGCCATTCTCTCTAAACATTGACCCGACGGATTGTCACCAAACATTTGTCTTCAGGAGACTGTTTTTATCTGTCAAAAAAAATTAGGATTCACTATATAAGAGATTTTTTTCATTTTGCTTGGTTACTATGGAAAGCCTTATAGGTTTAAATGTTAATAGCTTGTTGGCGAGGTGCGGAGGCTCACGCCTGTAATCCCAGAAATTTGGAAGGCTGAGGTGGGAGGATCGCTTGAGCTCAGGAGTTCAATACCATCCTGGGCAACATGGTAAAACCTCATCTCTACCAAAAATGCAAAAATTAGCTGGGCGTGGTGGCGCGTGCCTGTGGTCCCAGGTACTCGGGAGGCTCAGGCACAAGAATCACTTGAATCCGGGAGGCAGAGGTTGTAGTGAGCCGAGATTGTGCCACTGCACTCCAGCTTGGGCAATAGAGCACAACTGTCTCAGAAAAAAAAAAGTTAACCTGTTGTCACTGACAGGTGGCTATGAGCCAGGACCCACAGTATACTCTCTGTGGATTCTCGTCACCCCCATTGTACAGATGAGAAAGCTGAGCCTCCAAGTTTCCATGCTCTGGCATGATCAAGGTCCCATAGCTAGTTTATGGTGGAGCTGTGACCATCTGATCCAAGTTCAAGCTTTGGTCTTTGTGGTTGTTCGTGTAGTACACTGGTCTTCCTGGGCATAGTATCACCTATCCTGTACCCCTTTTCTAGAAGTGCCATGATGTGTGTTGTGCCAGTAACTGGGCATCTCCTGGCATTTTAAGCCCAGGGATGCTAAATATCCTTCAAAGCTCTGGATAGCTCTCCCCAGTGAAGAACTGACTCACCTCTAATTCTAAGTGTGCCCCTATTAAGAAGCTCCAGAACCGAATCTTGTCATTTGCTTGAGTGATGTGGCGTCATTTGCTTGAGTGATGTGGCATGGGGCCAGCCTGAGAAGCCAGGGTCACCTTGCCTGCTGTTGGAAGCAGCCATGCAAGGTGGAGTTGGACACGGCATGGTTTCTGACCCCGAGGGGCTGGTGGTCAGCCACAGCACTCACCTCCTGAGAGAAGATTTCAGGGGACAGAATTGGGACTTTGGAAATAGGCAAGCCGGGGTTTGAATCACAGCTGGAGCTCTCTAGGTGGAGTGAGCTTTCCTTGTTCTCCTCTTGCGGAAGATAGAGGCAATAATACCATCCTAATCAGCTGTGGTGAGGATCAGAGAATTTAGCACGGGGTTGGGGGGCGTCAGGCACAGGTAGGTGCTCTCTGAGTTCAGCAAAGGGCCTGGGTGGACACAGAAGCTTCGGAGAGGAGGAATGGGTGGGGCTAAGCCCTGCCAGGGGTTTTGGATTGAAGGATATGCCAGGCAGGGGGAACAAATTGAGTGAAGGTGGGCAACATCTATTCAAAAGCAGGCCGGGTGTGGTGGCTCACACCTGTAATCCCAGCACTTTGGGAGGCTCAGGCAGGCGGATCACCTGTGATCAGGAATTCGAGACCAGCCTGGCCAACATGGTGAAACTCCGTCTCTACAGAAATACAAAAATTAGCTAGGCATGATGATAGGTGCCTGTAATCCCAGCTACTTGGAAGGCTGAGGCAGGAGAATCACTTGAACCCGGGAGGCGGAGGTTGCAGTGAGCTAAGATCATGCCATTACACTCAAGCCTAGGTGACGAAGTGAGACTCCATCTCAAAAAAAAAAAAAAAAAAAATTAGCCGGCCATGGTGATGTGCACCTGTAATCCCAGCTACTCAGGAGACTGACGCAGGAGAATCACTTGAACCTGGGAGATGGAGGTTGCAGTGAGCCTAGATTATTGTGCCATTGCACTCCAGCCTGGGTGACAGGGTAACAGAGAGAGACTCTGTCTCAGAAAACAAAAACAGAGGATGACTGGATGAAGTGGTTCGTGCCTGTAATCCAAGCTATAATCCCAGCACTTTTGGAGGCTGACATGGGAGGATCACTTGAGCTCATGAGTTCAAGACCAGCCTGGGCAACATAGGGAGACCCCGTATTTAAAAAAAAAAAAAAAAAAAAAAAAAAGCAAAGGATTTGAGAGCCAGGGGTGGTGGCATGCACCTATAGTTCCAGCTACTCAGAAAGCTGAGGCAGGAGGATCACTTGAGCTCAGGAGTTTGAGGCTTCTGGGTGACAATACAAGACCCTATCTCTAAAAAAAGAGTAAAGGGAGGGAAGGTGGAGGCTGCCAAGCCTGGATTCGGGACAGCTCCAAAGGCCAGGCTGAGGAGGCTTTGGACCTTGTCCAGCATTACTATAGGCTGCTGGGCAGAGCTGGTACAGTGGGAGTTGGGGGACAGTGGCATAGCTCACACCAGCCCCTGGGTTATTGACATCAGCCCCTGGAATGCATCACTGACGCATTCCAGGTGCCCAGGGGTCATCCACTGCCTTCAGGTCAAGCAAATGGCCAGTAGCTGCCCAGGCTGATAGAGGCGTGTGTCAGAGGAGGGCACAGGCCACTGGCCCTCAGCCCCTGGCCTGCCTGGCCTGGCAGCAGGGAGGCCTCAGATCTTAAATGCCTTGGAGCTTCCCCAGAAGGGTCTTGGGCACGGTAATGGTCCACAGCCCTGGTGGTGCTGGGTCTCCTCGGTGCTGCCAGAGCACCTGAGCTGCCTCCATTGCAGCAGTTCTCCCACAGATTTTTTTTTTTTTTTTTTTTTTTTTTTGAGACGGAGTTTCGCTCTTGTTACCCAGGCTGGAGTGCAATGGCGCGATCTCGGCTCACCGCAACCTCCGCCTCCTGGGTTCAGGCAATTCTCCTGCCTCAGCCTCCTGAGTAGCTGGGATTACAGGCACGAGCCACCATGCCCAGCTAATTTTTTGTATTTTTAGTAGAGACGGGGTTTCACCATGTTGACCAGGATGGTCTCGATCTCTCGACCTCGTGATCCACCCGCCTCGGCCTCCCAAAGTGCTGGGATTACAGGCTTGAGCCACCGCGCCCGGCTGCAGATTTTTTTTTTTTTTCTTGAGATGGAGTCTTGCTGTCACCCAGGCTGAAGTGTAGTGGCACAATCTTGGCTTACAGTAAACTCTGCCTTCCAGGTTCAAGCGATTTTCCTGCCTCAGCTTCCCGAATAGCTGAGATTACAGGTGCCCACCACCACACCCAGCAAATTTTTATATTTTTTGGAGAGACAGGATTTCGCCATGTTGGCTAGGCTGGTCTCAAAACTCCTGACCTCAGGTGATCCTCCTACCTCAGCTTCCCAAAGTGCTGGGATTACAGGTGTGAACCACCCTGCCAGTGAGCTGAGATCGTGTCACTGCACTCCAGTGTGGGTGACAGAATAAGACTCGTCTCAAAACCAAAAACCAAAAAACAAACAAACAAATGGACATAAATGGAATAATGGAAGAAACAGCTGTGGGGATGTCAACCCTGTAGCTGTTCACTGTTTGGGAAACTTGAGATCTGCTGCCAGAGAAACTTCGTGAAGGCAAACTTACCAGCATAAATGAGGAAGGTGGTTCTAAAGAAAAAGATGATGACCCAGAGGAAATAACATCAGCAAAAACTTCACTTAAATTAAAAGAACTCCCTGGTTCAGGCACAGTGGTTCATGCCTGTAATCCCAACACTTTGGGAGGCCGAGGTGGGCGGATCACTTGAGGTCAGTAGTTCCAGACCAGCCTGGCCAACGTGGTGAAACCGCATCCCTGGGCTGGGCGTGGTGGATCATGCCTGTAATCCTAGCACTTTGGGAGGCCAAGGCGGGTGGATCACCTGAGGTCAGGAGTTCGAGACCAGCCTGACCAACGTGGAAAAAACCCTTCTCTTCTAAAAATACAAAATTAGCCCAGCATGGTGGCGCATGCCTGTAATCCCAGCTACTCGGGAGGCTCAGGCAGGAGAATCCCTTGAACCCAGGAGGCAAAGGCTGTAGTGAGCCAAGATTGCACCACTGCACTCCAGCCTGGCTGACAGAGCCAAACTCTATCTCACACACACAAAAAAGGAACTCCGAGAGGTATTTCACAACACTAAAAGCACAAAGGATGACTAAGGATGACTTGTATTCACTAAGACACAGAAATGCCGGGTGTGGTTGTTCCCACCTGTAATAGTGCTTTGGGAGGCGAAGGCAGGACAATTGCTTGATGCCAGGAGTTCAACACCAGCCTGAGCAACATAGTGAGACCCCCATCTCTACAAAAATAAAAATAAAAATAAATAGCGAAGCATGGTGGTTCATACGTACTGTCCCAGCTACTCAGGAGGATGAGATGGGAGGATTTCCTGAGCCCAGTAGGTTGAGGCTGCAGTGATCCGAGATCATGCCATGACACTTCAGCCTTCGGAACAAACATGGAAGAAATGCTTACTCTGTATCATAAATTAAACCACTGGAAGACTGCAGCACTGTTCAGTTGACTGTTCTTTTTTTTTTTTTTGAGGCAGAGATTTGCTCTGTCACCTAGGCTGGAGTGCAGTGATGTGATCTCTGCTCACTGCAACCTCCACCTGCCAGGTTGAAGCGATTCTCCTGCCTCAGCCTCCCATGTAGCTGGGATTACAGGTGTGCAACACCATGCCCAGCAAATTTTTTGTATTTGTATTTATTTTTAATTTCTTTCTTTTTTTTTTTTTTTTGAGGAGGAGGAGTTTCGCTCTTGTTACCCAGGCTGGAGTGCAATGGCACGATCTCGGCTCACCGCAACCTCCGCCTCCTGGGTTCAGGCAATTCTCCTGCCTCAGCCTCCTGAGTAGCTGGGATTACAGGCACACGCCACCATGCCCAGCTAATTTTTGTATTTTTAGTAGAGACAGGGTTTCACCATGTTGACCAGGATGGTCTCGATCTCTTGACCTCGTGATCCACCCGCCTCGGCCCCCCAAAGTGCTGGGATTACAGGCCTGAGCCACCACGCCCGGCCTTTTAGTTTCTTTTTTCTTCTTGAGACAGAGTCTCGCTCTGTCACCCAGACTGGAATGCAGTGGCACTCCCTGCAAGCTCTGCTTCCTGGGCTCAAGCAGTTCTCCTGCCTCAGCCTCCCAAGTAGCTGGGATGGGATTAGAGGCGCCTGCCACCACACCCAGCTAAATTTTTTGGTAATTTTAGTAGAGATGGGATTTTACCATGTTGGCCAGCCTGGTCTCAAACTCCTGACCTCAAATGATCTGCCCACCTGGACCTCCCAAAGTGCTGGGATTACAGGCGTGAGTCACCATGCCTGCCCCCAGCATGGCCGTTTTTATAGTTCCACACTACTATGGAAAGTAAAGACTACCTAAATATGTACGTGTATGTATATGTATATGTATGCATTCTCACATATGTATCTATCCATAATTTATTTTGTTTATTTATTTCTTGAGACAGGATCTCACTCTGTGACGCAGGCTGGAGTGCAGGGGTGCGATCATGGCTCACTGCAGCCTTGACTGCCTGGGCTCAAGTGATACTCCCGGCTGAGCCTCCCAAGTAGCTGGGACCACAGGCATATGCCACCACACTAAGCTAATTTTTAAAAAATTATTTGTAGAGACAAGGTCTTGCTATGTTGCCCAGGCTGGTCTGGAAATCCTGCGTTGGCCTCTCAAAGTGCTGGGATTATAGGTGTGAGCCACCACGTCCAGCTTTCTCTACAATTTAAAAAAATGCACATGAAGTTATGTTGTTCTTCATCCTGCATTTTCTTTTTCTTTTCTTTCTTTTTTTTTTTTTTGAGACGGAGTTTCGCTCTTGTTACCCAGGCTGGAGTGCAATGGCGCGATCTCGGCTCACCGCAACCTCCGCCTCCTGGGTTCAGGCAATTCTCCTGCCTCAGCCTCCTGAGTAGCTCGGATTACAGGCATGTACCACCATGCCCAGCTACTTTTTTGTATTTTTAGTAGAGACGGGGTTTCACCATGTTGACCAGGATGGTCTCGATCTCGACCTCGCGATCCACCCACCTCGGCCTCCCAAAGTGCTGGGATTACAGGCTTGAGCCACCACGCCCGGCCATCCTGCATTTTCATTTGTTTGTTTTTGTTTTGTTTCAAGATAAGGTCTCACTCTGTCTCCAAAGCGGAGTATAGTGGCATGGTCTTGGCTCACTGCATCCTCAGCCTCCGGGGCTCAAGCAGTCAGTCCTCCTACCTCAGCTTCACAAGTAGCTGGGACTACAGACATGTGCCAGCATGATCAGCTAATTTTTTGTATTTTTTGTAGAGATGAGATTTCACCATGTTGCCCAGGGTGCTCTTAAACTCCTGAGCTCAAGCAATCCACCCGACTTGGCCTCCTGAAGTGCTGGGATTACAGGTGTGAGTCACCATGGCCAGGCTGTCTCTACAATGTAACACATGTAAATGGGGTTATGGCATTACATTGTTCTTCAACCTGTCTTTTTAAAAATTACCAGTCTTTTTTACTTTTTTTAAAAGTTTTTTTTTTTTTTTTGAGGCGGAGTTTCGCTCTTGTTACCCAGGCTGGAGTGCAATGGCGCGATCTCGGCTCACCGCAACCTCCGCCTCCCAGGCTCAGGCAATTCTCCTGCCTCAGCCTCCTGAGTAGCTGGGATCACAGGCATGCGCCACCACGCCCAGCTAGTTTTTTGTATTTTTAGTAGAGACGGGGTTTCACCATGTTGACCAGGATGGTCTGGATCTCTCGACCTCGTGATCCACCCGCCTCGGCCTCCCAAAGTGCTGGGATTACAGGCTTGAGCCACCGCGCCCGGCCCTTAAAAGTATTTTTTAAAAATACTTTTTTTTTTTTTTTTTTTTGGAATTGAGGTAAAATTTACCTAACATACAAATAACTATTTTAACGTGTACAGTTCAGTGGCATTTAGTGCATTCACAATGTTGGGCAAACATTATGTCACTGTAGTTTCAAAACTCTTCTTCCCTCAGGAAAACACTCCGTACCCATCAAATAATCACTCCTCCTTCCCTCCTCCCCATCCTTTGGTTACCACTCATCTGCTTTCTGTCTCTATACCAGGCGTCCCCAAACTTCTTACACAGGGGGCCAGTTCACTGTCCCTCAGGCCGTTGGAGGGCCGCCACATACTGTGCTTCTCTCACTGACCACCAATGAAAGAGGTGCCCCTTCCTGAAGTGCGGCGGGGGGCTGGATAAATGGCCTCAGGGGGCTGCATGTGGTCCACGGGCCGTAGTTTGGGGACGCCTGCTCTATACACTTGTTACTCTGGATGTTTCATAGAAAAGGAATCATAGGCCAGGCATGGTAACCCCGTCTCTACCAAAAATGCAAAAAATTAGCTGAGCATGGTGGCACACGCCTGTAGTCCCAGCTACTTGAGAGGCCGAGGCAGGAGAATCGCTTGAACCTGGGAGGGGGAGGTTGCAGTGAGCCCAGATTTCGCCACTGCACTCCAGCCTGGGTAACAGAGTGAGACTCCATCTCAAAAAAAAAAAAAAAAAAAGAGAAAGAAAAGGAATCACACCTACGTGACCTTTTGTGTCTGGCTTCTTTCACTCAGTGTGTTGTGTTCTGTCTGTTTGCTTGCTTACTTGCTTGAGACAGGGTCACCAAGACTGGAGTGCAGTGGCACGATCTCAGCTCACTGCAATCTCCACTTCCTGGGCCTCATGCGAACTACAGGCACACATTGCCATGCCTGGCTAATTTTTGTATTTTTTGTAGAGACCAGGTTTTGCCATGTTTCTCAGGCTGGTCTTGATCAGTGATCCTCCCGTTTCAGCCTTCTGAAGTGCTGGGATTACAGGCATAAGCCATGTCACCCGGCCTCACTTAATATATATATTGAGGTTCATCTAAGTTATAGCATGTATCGGTACATGTTTCATTCCTTTTTGTGGCTGAATAATATTCCATTGTATAGATATGTCACAATTTATCCATTCATCCATTGATGGACAATTCAGGTTTTTTTCACCTTTAGGCTGTGATAAATACTGCTGATATAAACATTTATATATGTGTTTCTGTGTGGAGATGCTTTCAGTTCTTTTTTTTTTTTTTTTTTTTAAAGAAAGAGAAAGAGAAAGAGGGCGAGAGAACAGGAGTCTTGCTGTATTGCCCAGGCTGGAATGCAATCTAAAAATAGGTATTAAAAACCTCTTTTATGCTGATAATTGTGCTTAACAGCGGAGACAGGAAGGAATAAGGGAAGAAAATAACAAGCAAACAGCCAACCAATATTTCTTTTTTTTTTTTTTTTTTTTTTTTGAGACGGAGTTTCACTCTCGTTACCCAGGCTGGAGTGCAATGGCGCGATCTCGGCTCACCGCAACCTCCGCCTCCCGGGTTCAGGCAATTCTCCTGCCTCAGCCTCCTGAGTAGCTGGGATTACAGGCACGCGCCACCATGCCCAGCTAATTTTTTGTATTTGTAGTAGAGACGGGGTTTCACTATGTTGACTGGGATGGTCTCGATCTCTTGACCTCGTGATCCACCCGTCTCGGCCTCCCAAAGTGCTGGGATTACAGGCTTGAGCCACCGCGCCCGGCCCCCAATATTTCTTTTAAGTCTGTGAAATGCTATGCAAATGCTGAAGAGTGATTTACTTGCAATTATGTGGTCACTTTCAAAATAGGTGTAATATGATACTGAAAAAGACGTATGTTCTCTGGACCTGGGATGAAGAATTCTATAAATATTCAGAGTTTACTTGTTCCAGGTCTAAGTTCAAATCATAGATGTCCCTGTTAATTTTCTCTTATTGATCCATCAAATATTAACAATGTGGTGTCAAAGTCTCCCGCTATTGTGCGGGAGTCCAAGTCTCTTCATAGGTCATTAAGAACTTGTCTTATGTATCTGGGTGTTCCTATATTGGGTGCATATATATTTATGATAATTGACTCCTGTTGTTGCATTGATCCTTTTACCATTAGGTAATGTCCTTCTTTGTTTCTTTTAGTCTTTGTTACTATTAAAGTCTATTTTGTCGCCGGGCGCGGTGGCTCAAGCCTGTAATCCCAGCACTTTGGGAGGCCGAGGCGGGTGGATCACAAGGTCGAGAGATCGAGACCATCCTGGTCAACATGGTGAAACCCCGTCTCTACTAAAAATACAAAAAATTAGCTGGGCACGGTGGTGCGTGCCTGTAATCCCAGCTACTCAGGAGGCTGAGGCAGGAGAATTGCCTGAACCCAGGAGGCGGAGGTTGCGGTGAGCCGAGATCGCGCCATTGCACTCCAGCCTGGGTAACAAGAGCGAAACTCCGTCTCAAAAAAAAAAAAAAAAAAAAAAAAAAGTCTATTTTGTCAGAGACAAAAGTTACAACTCCTGTTTTCTTTCTTTTTTTTCTTTTTTTTTTTGCTTTCCATTTGTTTGGCAAGTCTTCCACCAGCCCTTTTGTTTTGAGTCTTTGTGTGTCCTTGCTTATGAGATGGATCTGGAAATGGCGAACCAATTGGTTTTGACTTTTTATTCAATTTGCCTGTCTATGTCTTTGATTGGGGCATTTAATCCATTTAAATTTAGGATTAATATTGATATTTGTGAGTTTAATATTGTTGTTTAATGCTACCTGGCTATTTTGCCCATTAGTTGATATAGATTCTTCATTATGGCCGGGTGTGGTGGCTCAAGCCTTTAATCCCAGCACTTTAGGAGGCGGAGGCGGGTGGATCACAAGGTCAAGAGATCGAGACCAACCTAGTCAACATGGTGAAACCCCGTCTCTACTAAAAATACAAAAAATTAGCTGGGCATGGTGGCGCGTGCCTGTAATCTCAGCTACTCAGGAGGCTGAGGCAGGAGAATTGCCTGAACTCAGGAGGCGGAGGTTGCAGTGAGCCGAGATCACGTTATTGCACTCCAGCCTGGGTAACAAGAGCGAAACTCCATCTCAAAAAAAAAAAAAAAAAAAGAGATTCTTCATTATGGAGATAGTCTTTACCTTTTGGTAAGTTTTTGGAATGACTGATACTGGTTGTTCCTTTCTGTGTATAGTGCTTCTTTCAGAAGCTCTTGTAAAGCAGGCCTGGTGGTGATGAAATCTCTGAGTGCTTGCTTGTTTGCGAAAAATTTTATTTTTCCTTCATTTATGAAGCTTAATTTGGCTGGATATGAGATTCTGGGTTGAAAATTCTTTTCTTTGAGGTTATTGAATATTGATCCCTACTCTCTTCTAGTTTGTAGAGTTTCAGCTGAGAGATCTGCTGTGAGTCTGATAGGCTTACCTTTATGGGTAACCTGACCTTTCTCTCTAGCTGCCCTTAGAATTTTCTCCTTTATTTCAACCCTGGTGAATCTAATGCTTATGTGTCTTATGGGGTTGTTCTACTTGAGGAATATCTTTGTGGTGTTCTCTGAATTACCTGAGGTTGAGCATTCTCCTACCTTACTAGGTTAGGAAAGTTTTCCTGAATAATATTCTGAAGAATATTTTCCAGCTTGGATTCATTCTCTTCATGACATTTACATACACCTATCAAACGTAAATTAGATCTTTTCACATACTGTAGTCCCATATTTCTTGGAGACTTTGCTCATTCCTTTTTACTCTTTCTTCTCTAATCTTGTCTTCTTGTTTCATTAAGTTGGTCTTCAACCTCTGGTATCCTTTCTTCTGCTTGATCAATTCGAGTGTTAAAACCTGTTCATACTTCGCAGAGTTCTCATATTGTATTCTTCAGTTCTATTAATTCACTTACATTCCTCTCTAGATTGTCTATTCTCGTTAGGATTTCATCAAACCTTTTTTCAAGGTTCTTAGTTTCTTTACATAGGGCTAGAACATGTTCTTTTAACTCACAGAAGTTTCTTATTATCCACCTTCTGAAGCCGAAATCTGTTAATGGAATGCACTCATTCTCCATCAGCCCTTGTTCCCTTGTTGATGAGGAACTGTGGTCCCCTGTAGAGGGAGAGGCATTCTGATTTTGGGTATTCTTAGCCTTTTGACGCTGGTTTCTTGCCATCATTGTAAATTTTTCCACCTGTCGTCTTTGTAATTACTGACTTTCAAATTAGGTCTCTGAGTGGACGTCCAACTTGTTGATTCCCAGCGCCAGAATCTGAGCAACCCAATGTGCCAGCCAAAACAGCAGCGTTAAGATTCGTGGTGCTTTTCTGCCCAGGAATCTCTGGTCTGGCTTCCTTCTTGAGTCCTTTTTTCAATCAGCTGAATGGGTGACTCTGCCTTCCTGGAGCTCCAAACGTCGACCAAAAGGGGACCCAGTCCCGTTTACTCTGCACTGAGAACTGCCAGGCCTGGGCACAGGCAAAACCACCCCGCCGGCCACAAGAGTCGTGCTGGTGACCCGTGGGGCTCCACTGGGAATCTCCTGGTCCGTGAGCAACAAAAATTCGTGTGAAAGTGTGGCATCCTCTCGTTCTCTGTGCTTTCACTGGGAGCTGCTAGTAATCAGCCATCTTGGATCTCTCTCATGCTTTCAGTTCTTTTGTGTGTATACCTAGGAGGGAAATTGCTAGGTTGCAAGGTAACTCTATATCTGGACTTAATAAAAATTAAAAAGTGTTATGTATCAAAGAACATTATCAGCCAGGCACAGTGGCTCACGCCTATAATTCCAGCACTTTGGGAGGCTGAGGCAGGCAGATCACCTGATGTCAGGAATTTGAGACCAGCCTGGCCAACATGGCAAAACCCTGTCTCTACTAAAAATACAAAAATTAGCTGAGTGTGGTGGTGCATGCCTGTAATCCCAGCTACTCGGGAGGCTGAGGCAGGAGAATCACTTGAACCCAGGAGGCGGAGGTTGCAGTGAGCCGAGATCGTGGCACTGCACTCCAGCCTGGGTGACAGGATGAGATGCTGTCTCAAAAAAAAAAAAAAAAAGGACGTTAGGGACGTGGATGAATCTGGAAACCATCATTCTTAGCAAACTGACACAAGAGCAGAAAACCAAACACTGCATGTTCTCATTCAAAGGCGGATGTTGAACAATGAGAACACATGGACACGGGGAGGAGAACATCACACACTGGGGCCTGTTGGGGGTGGGGAGCTAGGGGGAGGGACAGCAAGGGGTGGGGAGGTTGGGGAGGGATAACATTGGGAGAAACGCCTGATGTAGGTGATGGGGGGATGGAGACAGCAAACCACCATGGCATGTGGGTATCTATGCAACAGTCCCGCAAGATCTGCACATGTACCCCCAGAACTTAAAGTACAGTTTAGGCCGGGCGCGGTGGCTCAAGCCTGTAATCCCAGCACTTTGGGAGGCCGAGGCGGGTGGATCACGAGGTCGAGAGATCTAGACCATCCTGGTCAACATGGTGAAACCCCGTCTCTACTAAAAATACAAAACATTAGCTGGGCATGGTGGCACGTGCCTGTAATCCCAGCTACTCAGGAGGCTGAGGCAGGAGAATTGCCTGAACCCAGGAGGCGGAGGTTGCGGTGAGCCGAGATCGCGCCATTGCACTCCAGCCTGGGTAACAAGAGTGAAACTCCGTCTCAAAAAAAAAAAAAAAAAAAAAAAGTACAGTTTAAAAAAAAAAAAAAGAACATTATCAAGAATGTTATCGGGGCCGGGCGCGGTGGCTCAAGCCTGTAATCCCAGCACTTTGGGAGGCCGAGGCGGGTGGATCACGAGGTCAAGAGATCGAGACCAACCTGGTCAACAAGGTGAAACCCCGTCTCTACTAAAAATACAAAAAATTAGCTGGGCATGGTGGCGCGTGCCTGTAATCCCAGCTACTCAAGAGGCTGAGGCAGGAGAATTGCCTGAACCCAGGAGGCGGAGGTTGCGGTGAGCCGAGATCGCGCCATTGCACTCCAGCCTGGGTAACAAGAGCGAAACTCCGTCTCAAAAAAAAAAAAAAAAAAAAAAAAAAAGAATGTTACCGGGCTGGGGACAGTGGCTCACACATGTAATCCCAGAAGTTTGGGAGGCCAAGACTTGAGGCTTGCTTGAGTTCAGATGTTTGAGACCAGCCTGGGCAACATAGTGAGACCTCCATCTCTACAAAAAAAATTAAAAATTAGCCAGGCATGGTGGCATGTGCCTGTAGTCCCAGCTACTCGGGAAGTCATGACCCTGGGAGAACAAGGCTATAGTGAGCCGTGATCACACCACTGCATTCCATCCTGGGTGACAGAGCGAGACCCTGTCTCAAAAAAAAGGAAAAAAAGAAAAAAACAATTTCAGCTACTTATGTGACTGAGGTAAGAGAATCACCTGAACTGAGGATGTTGAGGCTGCAGTGAGCCATGATTGCACCACCGTACTCCAGCCTGGGCAACAGAATGAGACCCTGTCTCACCAAAGAAAAAAAGGGAAAAAAAATCAGTGGGCAGCCGGGCGCGGTGGCTCAAGCCTGTAATCCCAGCACTTTGGGAGGCCGAGGCGGGTGGATCACAAGGTCGAGAGATCGAGACCAACCTGGTCAACATGGTGAAACCCCATCTCTACTAAAAATACAAAAAATTAGCTGGGCATGGTGGCACGTGCCTGTAATCCCAGCTACTGAGGCAGGAGAATTGCCTGAACCCAGGAGGCGGAGGTTGCGGTGAGCCGAGATCGCGCCATTGCACTCCAGCCTGGGTAACAAGAGCGAAACTCCGTCTCAAAAAAAAAAAAAAAAAAAAAAATCAGTGGGCTAGATCAGGCAAGGTGCTGGGATTACAGGCTTGCCACCGTGCCCAGTGACTATTTTCTTTCTCTTTCTTTTCTTTCTTTAGATGGAGTTTCTACCTTCTTGCCCAGGCTGGAGTGCAGTGGTGAGATCTGGGCTCACTGCAACCTCCGCCTCCCTTTTTCAAGCAATTATCTCACTTTAGCCTTCCAAGTAGGCACCCACTACCGTGCCCAGCTAATTTTTGTATTTTGAGTAGAGACAGGGTTTCACCACGTTGGCCAGTCTGGTCTCAAACTCCTGACCTCAGGTGATCCACCTGCCTCGGCCTCCCAAAGTGCTGGGATTACAGGCATGAGCCACCACACCCAATGACTATTTTCTTTTGTGAATTTCCCATTTATATCTTTTTCACACTGTTTCTTATTGAGATGCTGGTCTTTTGTTGTTGATTTATAAGAATCCATTGCATATTAAGGCTCATGTTATATTAAAATGGCCCAGTTACTTGTTTGTCTCCTTCATTAGATTGTGCACTCCTTGGAGGAAAGGAAGGTATCCTATTACGCTTGTATACATGGTGGCTAGCTTAGGGAATGAATGGCACATAATAGGAATTCACTGAAGAGGTGTACACCTACCACATGGCAGGCTCTGTGCAAGGTGTTGAGAATAAAAAAATGAACAGAAGAGATTTGTTCTAACAAAGCTTACAGTCTGGTGCAAGCGATAGACATTCATTCTCATTCTACAGGTTTATTGAGCAGCTACTCTGTGCCAGATGCATAACACCCATGGGAAGAGCCAGCCTATTAGGATGAGAAAAATGTCAGGACTGGGACTTCCCTGTGGGACTTCCCTGACTTGGTCCTGGGAAATCTGGGTGGGTCAGTTCCCTGTCCTTGCTTATCAGTATCCCCATCAAGAAAATGTGAGAAGCTGGGCCAGATTCTCTCCTTTCCCGTTGAGTGTCCACCAGTCTGTGCTGCTTTGGCTTTTGGAAGGTAGGCGTCTCTGGCCCGAGGAGCCATCTGTCTCCGTACGGGAGCTTCCCTTGTCCCACAGTGGTGGAGAGTACAGACTTTGAAGTCTGAGTCCTGGGTTCAAATATTGGCTTTGCTACTTGTTAGCTGTGGCCTTGGATGTGTGCCTTAGCCTTTTTTGGGGGGGGTGGTTGGGGAGGGGCCACGGTCTTGCCCTGTCACTCAGGCTAGAGTACCGTGGCGCGATCATGGCTCACTGCAGCCTCAACCTCCCAGGCTCAAGCGATTCTCCCACCTCAGCGTCCTGAGTAGCTGGGACTGCAGGTGTGCACCACCACTCCCAGATAATTTTTAATTTTTTGTAGAGACAGGGTCTCACTATGTTGCCCAGGCTGGTCTCAAGCTACTGGGCTCAAGCGATCCTCCTTCCTTGGCCTCCCTTGCAGGGTAAACCACTGAACCTGGTCACTTTGCCTCTCGAAGGAAACTTTCTTGTAGGATAAAAGTGGGCTGGGCGTGGTAACTCACACTTGTAATCCCAGCACTTTGGGAGGCCAAGGCAGGCAGATCATGAGGTAAGGAGTTTGAGACAGGCCTGGCCAACACAGTGAAACCCCGTCTCTACTAAAAATACAAAAATTAGTTGGATGTGGTGGTGCCTGCCTATAGTCCCAGCTACTCGGGAGGCTGAGTCACAAGAATCACTTGAACCTGGGAGGCGGAGGTTGCAGTGAGCTGAGATCACGACACTACACTGCAGCCTGGGTAACAGATCAAGACTTTGTTTAAAAATAAATAAATAAATAATAAAAGTATTGGGACTTGAGGAGAAGGATGGGAGCCTAAAAAAAAAAAAGAGAATATTTAAAAAAAAAATTTTTAAGTGATGGGAGCTGACTTCAAATAGTCAAAATCATAGAGACGGCAAATGGGCTGAGCTATGGGTCAGAGAGTAAAAGGATGTAATTGCTTAATGGGTCAGAGTTTCAGTTTTATAAGATGAAAACAGTTCTAAAAACTGTATACCTGGACATGGTTAAGATGGTAATGTTTATGATATGTGTATATGTTACCAAGATTTGTAAAATGAAAAGCACTTTTAAGTGATGGGACTTGTAGGGCTCCGTGGGCACCTAGCACAGGAAAGCGTGTAGTGAATAAAAGGTCACTGCCAGGGCTGTTGAGGGGCTGACTAGGGAAGGCCTGCTTCCTGGAAAAGGGGTGAGGTGCAGGGCGTTGTAGAGAGGTGTGCCTGGGAAATCAGGAGTCCTGCCTTACGTGGGGACCTGGATCAGCATCCTCCCTGCCATGGGCCTCCTCTGTGAAGTGAGGCGTAGTCCCCTCGCAGGGCCGAGAAGTTGCCCTGTGACCAGGGCCAGGGAGCCCAAACCCTCAAGGAGGGGAGGTGGGTGGATGGTCTTCTTGCGCCCCCTGCTGGTAAGCTCGGGAACAACATGCCCACAAGCCCCAAGGTCGCTTCCAACCAACCTGGCCAAGTTGTTGGGTTCAGGCAGCCCACGTGGCCCTCTGTACCCTTCCCGCCCTTGGCTCAGATCCCTCCAGGGCTCCTCCATCTCACCCTCCCTCCCAAGTTCCTGGAAACTGCCTTCACCACACCCATAAGCTCACAGACACAGATACAGAGATGTGTGCACATGCTCGGGTGCAAACACTCACATTTGGTTTTTTTTTTTCCTTTTTTTGTAGAGAAAGGGTCTTGTTATGTTGCCTTGACTGGTCTTGAACTCCTGAACTCAAGCAATCTGCTCACCTCAGCCTCCCAAAATACTGGGATTACAGGTGTGAGTCACCATGCCCGGCCTCCATGAATTATTATTATCTGTTTCATACATAGAGAAATTGATGTTCAGAGAGGTAAAGTGGCTTGCCTCAGGTCACACAGCAGCCAAGGACATCAAAGCCTGTGTTCTAATCCTTTCCCCATCTCCAACCCACTGCCCTCCTCCATGGGTGTCTACTTCAGGCCTGATTGTGGGTGTGGTAGTAGAACAGACCTACCCAGTAGAGGGTGCAACATAACATTCCCTCCTGTGCCAGTCTTACCTGGGCGTACATACCCCCGATGTGCTGCCAGTCCCCTGCAATGGAAGCCACTCCTGGTTTCCAGCACTAGCCCCAAGGCAGCAAGACTGTTTGAGCATATCCGTGTCCAGCCCAGGTACCACCCAGCTCCTTGCCCCCCATGGGGGCAGTGCTCTGGGCACACAAAAGGCCCTGCCTTTTCTGAGAACTGGCAGTGCCCAGAGAAGGCAAGGGGCCAAGCTTGGGGCGGGGGAGAGAAGAGGGCCACAGCTGGGCTCTGTTTCTCCTGAGTTTCTATGCTGTGCTGGCCAGGTGTACAGTCTGCTATAAGGCCTGTAGGAGCTCAGTGTAAGTGTTGATATTTTAGCATGATAGGAATTGCCTCACCTATTAATGAGGGTGAGGATAGCACTTTACAGAGCTATCCTCTGTAAAGGGATCCAGAGACAAAAGTATTAGGACAGAGTGAGTCCTAGTAAATTAGAGATGATTGTATTATTAATATTATTCTCAACCAGGTACGGTGGCTCACATTTATAATCCCAGTACTGGGAGGCTGCGGCAGGAGGAGCCATTGAGCCCAGGAGTTTGAGACAAGCCTGGGCAATGTTGTGAGACCACATCTCTACAAAAAATACAAAAATTAACTGGGCATGGTGGTGCACAGCTGTGGTCCGAGCTACTCAGGTCACCATTATCTGGTAAGATGATGAAGGTAGGACTTAGGATATTGTCACTTTAGGAAAAAAGACTGATTTGGTAGACACAGAGTCTGATGTAGGGGAGAGTGTCAGAGAGAGAACTGACCTACCAGGCAACCATTGGTTTTTAAGTCAGCGGTCAGAAGGCAGCAGTGTGGGGTCCTGGTAGGATGAAATCCAGCTCCCAATCTAGTCCTGGAGGAGCTGGCAGGATGTTGGGTCCAAGACAGGAAATGGCTAATTTAAGGGAACCCTTTGGCCCAGACTGGTTCCCATCCCAACAAACCCCTAAGTCTTGGACTAGTGGACAGTTGGTCTCTATAGAACAGGCAGAGGGCACAGGGTGCCTTCCATGACCAGCCCTGGGCTTGGGCCTGGCCTTGGGCCACTTGTCCCTTTAGCTGAGTGCCCTGAGCTTAAAGTACCAGACTCCTTCCCTTAAGGTGACATCCAGGAATATCCCTGCTGGGATGGCGGTAACACTACCATTTGTTGCTCAAAGCATAGGTACTTAGTTTCAAGGGTCAGAGTACATTCTTCAGACCTCTCCTGGGAACCACTCTCAAATCTAAGGAATTGGAGGGTAAACTCTGGCATCCCCTTGTATATTAGTCCATTCTCCCACTGCTATAAAGAACTGCCCAAGACTGGGTAGTTTATAAAGGAAAGAGGTTTAATTGACTCACCGTTCCTCATGGCTGGGGAGGCATCAGGAAACTTACAATCATGGCAAAAGCGGAAGCAAACACATCCTTCTTCACATGGCAGCATGAGAGAAAAGTGCTGAGCAAAGAGGGGCAAGCTCGTTATAAAACCAGCGGATCTTGTGAGAACTTACTCATTATCGTGCGTGCAGCAGCATGGGGGTAACCACCCCATGGTTCAGTTACCTCTCACCGGGTCCCTCCCAGGACATGTGGGGATTATGAGAACTACAGTTCAAGGTGAGAGTTGGGTAGAGATGTGGCCCAACCATGTCACCTTGTATTGGATTCCTAGGGCTGCTGGAACAAACAATTGTATTGCGCTTGGCAAATATCTCAGTCTTTACAAATTGAAGCTTTGTGAGAACCTTGCATCAAGCAAGTCTATTGGTGCCATTTTTCCAACAGAATGTACTCCCTTAGGGTCTGTGTGTCATATTTTGTTAATTCCCACAATATTTTGAACTTTATTATTATTATATCCGATATGGTGATCTATGATCAGTGATCTTTGATATTAATTTTGTGTTTGTAGCCAGGCACGGTGGCTCACCTCTGTAATCCCAGCACTTTGGGAGGCCAAGGCAGGTGGATCACGAGGTCAAGAGATCGAGACCATCCTGGTCAACATGGTGAAACCCCGTCTCTACTAAAAATACAGAAAATTAGCTGGGCATGATGGCGCGTGCCTGTAATCTCAGCTACTCAGGAGGCTGAGGCAGGAGAATTGCCTGAACCCAGGAGGCTGAGGTTGCGGTGAGCCGAGATCGCGCCATTGCACTCCAGCCTGGGTAACAAGAACAAAACTCTGTCTCAAAAAAAAAAAAAAAAAAAAAAAAATTTGTGTTTGTTTTGGGGAACCACAAACCATGCCCATGTAAGATGGTAAACTTAATAAATGTGTGTGGGCCAGCAGCAGTGGCTCACAACTGTAATCTCAGCACTTTGTGAGGCTGAAGCAGGAGGATCACTTGAACCCAGGAATTCTAGGCCAGCCTGGGCAACATAGTGAGATCCCGTCTCTACAAAAAATAAAAAAATTAGCTGGGTGTGGTGGCGCATGCCTGTGGTCCCAGCTACTTGGGAGGATACATTGGGGGGATCATCTGAGCTCAGGGAGGTTAAAGCTGCAGTGAGTCATGGCTGTGCCACTGCACTCCAGCCTGGGTGGCAAAGTGAGACCTTGTCTCAAAACACACACACACACACACACACAGAGAAAAAAAATCCAAAAACCCAAACAACCGGCTGATTCCTTCGTGGAATTTTCTAATGCGGGTACGAGTGAGCTTGAGTATTTGTGTACTGAAAAACACTACCAGGTTAGAAACTACCTTCCCTTTAGGTCTCCTCCTTTAAAGTCAGGGCGTTACACTGACAGTTAAGAAAGTATGTGACTCAGTAAGTTTTGTGGCCATCTGGTTTCTGGTCTGTCATGTAAGGAGCTTGGAAGTTGTCATTTCATCCTCACAAGTAAAACGCTGAACAAGGCCGGGCGCAGTGGCTCACACCTGTAATCCTAACACTGTGGGAGGCCGAGGCAGGTGGATCACCTGAGGTCAGGAGTTCGAGACCATCCTGGCTAACATGGTGAAACCCTGTCTCTACTAAAAATACAAAAAATAAGCTGGACATGGTGGCAGGTGCCTGCAATTCTAGCTACTCGAGAGGCTAAAGCAGAATAATTGCTTGAACTTGGGAGGTGGAGGTTGCAGCGAGCCAAGATCACACCATTGCACTCTCCAGCCTGGGTGAAGCTGAATAAACTGAAAAACCAGCAGCTCTTTTTCAATTCATCAGAAAAAGAGGTCACAGGATAATCTGCTTCCAAACTGGAAAGGCTGAAAGGTAGATACAGGTCGGGCGCGGTGGCTCATTCCTGTAATCCCCGCACTTTGGGAGGCCAAGGTGGGCGGATCACGAGGTCAAGAGATCAAGACCATCCTGGCCAACATGGTGAAACCCCATCTCTACTAAAAAATACAAATATTAGCTGGGCATGGTGATGCGCACCTGTAGTCCCAGCTACTCGGGAGGCTGAGGCAGGAGAATTGCTTGAATCCAGGAGGTGGAGACTGCAGTGAGCTAAGATCACGCCGCTACACTCCAGCCTGGTGCCTGGCGACAGAGCAGAGCAAGACTCTGTCTAAAAAAAAAAAAAAAAAAAGAAAAAGAAAAGTAGATACAGAGAATCATGATTTGCCAGAGCAGAAACCTTCCCTGGAATCAGTACCTGGGTGGGAAAGCCTGAACTGCAGCTGATGAAGGGCTGGCAGTGTGGACGTGTGCTCCTGGTTCATGTTAGGTGGTGCTGGACTGCAGCAAGGAATACTTAGAGACTGGTGAAGCATGACTTCTGGGTTTGCCTGCGGAGGTGTTTCCGGAGGAGATTGGCATGGGAGTCAGTGGACCGAGTGGGGAAGGTCTGCCCTCATTGTGGCTGGCACCATGCCATTGGTTCACGACTTGGAGAAAACAAAAACAGGGAAAAGAGTTTCCTCTCTCTCCCAGAGCTGGGACATTCTTCTCCTCCTGCCCTTTGGATATCAAAACTCTAGACTTTTCAGCCTCGGACTGAGAATTACCCCAGTGGCTTCCCTGGTTCTAAGGCTTGCAGACTTGGACAGAGCCACGCGACTGGCACCCCTTGCGGATGGTCTGTCGTGGGACTCCTCAGCCTCCGTTAATTGCATGAGCCAATTTCCCTATAAATCCCCTCTCATCTCAATCGTCTAGCCATCATATTGGTTCTGTCTCTTCAGAGAACCCTAATACAAATTTGAGAGTTAAAAAGTGGCTGGGGAAGGTGGCTCACCGCTGAAATGCCAGGACTTTGGGAGGCTAAGGTAAGAGGATCACGGGAGCCCAGGAGTGCTAGACCAGCCCGGGCAACATAGCAAGATCCTATCTCTACAAAAAAGAAAAATATTAGCCAGGAGTGGTGGCACACACTTTAGTCCCAGCGACTCTGGAGGATGAGGTGGGAGGATGGCTTGAGCCCGGGAAGGGGAGGCTGCAGAGAGCCATGATGGCACAGATGCACTCCAGCCTGGGTGACAGAGCAAGATCTATCTAAAAAAAATAATAATAATAAATTAAAAATTAAAAAGTCCATGCGAGGCTGAGGCAGAAGAATGACTTGAACCCCAGTAGAGGTTGCAGTGAGCTGAGCTCACACCATTGCACTCCAGCCTGGGTGGCAAGAGCAAGACTCCGTCTCAAAAAAAAAAAACAACCCTCCAGTGGAGGCCCACTCATGAAGGGGGCACATTTTTAGACAGGATCTTGCTCTATCACCCATACTGGAGTGCAGTGGTGAGGTCTTGGCTCAGGGCAAACTCAACCTCCTGAGGCTCAGGTGATCCTTCCACCTCAGCCTCCCGAGTAGCTGGGACTACAGGCATCTGCCACCATGCCTGGCTGCTTTTCAACTTTTGGTAGAATTCAAAACTAGCGAGGCATAGTGGCACATGCCTGTAGTCCCAGCTACTTGGGAGGCTGAGAAAGGGGAATCACTTGAACCCAGGAGGCAGAGTTAGCAGTGAGTTGAGATCACACCATTGCACTCCAGCCTGGGCAACAAGAGTGAAAGGTCATCTCAAAAAAAAAAAATTTTTTTTTTTTTTGGTACTTTGGTACATACAGGGTTTTGCCATGTTGCCCTGGCTGGTCTCAAGCTCCTGGGCTCAAGTGATCCAGCCCCTTCATCCTTCCAAAGTGCTTGGATTGCAGGCATGAGCCACTGTACCTGGCCAAGAGTAACTTTTATTTTGAGACGTCGTCTTGCTGTCGCCCAGGCTGGAGTGCAGTGGCATGATCTCGGCTCACTGCAACCTCCACCTCCTGGGTTCAAGCAATTCTCCTTTCAGCCTCCCAAGAAGCTGGGACTACAGGCATGTGCCACCACACACAGCTATTTTTTGTATTTTTAGTAAAGAGGGGTTTCACCATGTTGGCCAGGCTGGTCTCAAACCCCTGACCTCACGTGATCTACCCACCATGGCCTCCCAAAATTCTGAGATTATAGGCATGAGCCACTGAGCCTGGCTGATTGGTTTATTTTTTGAGACAGAGTCTCACTTCATCATCTGGGCTGGAGTGCAATGGTGTAGTCTCAGCTCACTGCAACCTCAGCCTTCCAGGTTCAAGTGATTCTCCTTCCTCAGCCTCCCGAGTAGCTGGGATTACAGGCATGCACTACCATGTTCAGCTAATTTTTGTGTTTTTAATACAGACAGGATTTCACCATGTTGGCCAGTCTGGCCTCAAACTCCTGACCTCAAGTGATCCATCCAGCTCGGCCTCCCAAAGTGCTAGAATTACATGCATGAGCCACTGGGCCTGGCCCAAAACATTCTTTCTCTTTTTCTTTCTTTCTTTCTTTTTTTCCAAGATGGAGTTTCACTCTTGTTGCCCAGGCTAGAGTGCAATGGCATGATCTCGGCTCACTGCAACCTCTGCCTCCCGGGTTCAAGTGATTCTCCTGTCTCAGCCTCCAGAGTAGCTGGGATCAGAGGTGCATGCCACCATGCCCAGCTAATTTTTGTGTTTTTAGTAGAGATGGGGTCTCATTGTATTGGTCATGCTGGTCTCAAACTCCTGACCTCAGGTGAACTGCCTGGCTTGGCCTCCCAAAGTGCTGGGATTACAGGTGTGAGCCACCACACCCGGCCTATTTTTTTAATTTTATTTTTTTGATATAGGGTTTTGCTCTGTTGCCGGGGCTGGAGTGAAGTGGTGCAATCTCAGTTCACTGAAACCTCCGCCTCCTGGGCTCAAGCAATTCTTGTGCCTCAGCCTCCCAAGTAGCTGGGACTACACATTGCCCTGCTTTTCTGAATTTTTTTTTTTTTTTTTTTTTTTTGAGACAGAGTCTCACTCTGTTGCCCAGGCTGGAGTGGAGTGGCACGATCTCCACTCACTGCAACCTCTGCCTCCTGGGTTCAGGCAATTTTCCTGCCTCAGCCTCCTGAGTAGCTGGGATTATAGGCACGTACCACCACACCCAGCTAATTTTAGTATTTTTAGTAGTGACAGCGTTTCACCATGCTGGCCAGGCTGGTCTTGAACTCCTGACCTTGTGATCTGCCTGCCTCACTCCCAAAGTGCTGGGATTACAGGCGTGAGCCACCACGCCTGGCCATTGCCCTGCTTGAATTTGTTGGTTGCATCTCCATGGTGTTATTTAACATGTTCTTCTGTCCCTGTACTTTAGTAATTCAACGGTGTGATCTACTTAAGGGCAGGAATAATTTTATAGCAGGAATAATTTACAGGTGGTGTGTGTGTTTCCAGAGTCAGAACATGTTTGGTTTATGCTCTTGGTGATATTCTATAATGATACATTATCAGTGATCCTCTCCTGGATTATTTTTTTATTAGAAGTGATTTGTGTTTTGAAAGTGTCACGGGTTGCTGGGGTGTATATTGTGTATGAGTAACAGGGTTGTTGCAAGGATGGAGTCGGATAATTGTGCAACAAAGCACTGGGTGCTATTCCTGGCACGTAATGACCATATTGTTGTTGTTGTTATTGTTAGAGCTGGTGGGGGGGGGACCCAAGTCCTGAGCCTGGAGGCATTTTCTGGCCAGGGCTGTCTCCTCCCTTCTCCTCTGCCCCTAGAGGAGAAGTCTGCAGTGCCCCAAGGCTCTGGGAGGCATGTTCAGAACTGCAGCAGCCATCTCTGTGCGCCTGCTGGGGCCCCTTCAGGGAAGGAAGGCTGGAGCCTCACTCACTCGGTGCTTGCACCAGACTGTAAGTGCCCTAACCCCAATATTCTGCCACCTGCATGGCCGGGGGCTTCTGGGGGCTGGCTCATTTCTGGCTTCAAAGCTGTGCATGAGCCTTCTCTTTCAGGGAGCCCTCTCTAACTACAGCCTGGATGTGACCCCTCCCTTGCCCCTGCTTCTCTAGTCTAGAACTTGTGTCTCTGCATCTGAATAGTCGGCTTGGGTGCTGTAGGGTGCTGCTGCACATGACCCCCTGTACCCTGCCCAGGACCCCAGTACACAGTAGGGACTCAATGAATGTTAACTGAATGAATGCATGGTGCATAAGCCTAAGAACAGGCACCGTTTCCTTATTTACCCAAGTGCTGAGGGACACAGGTGAAGTTCACTCCTGTGAGCACCTGTTTCTGGGTCTCCTGATTATTTCCACTTCCCTCCTAAGCCCATTCAGTTCCACTTACTTCTGTTCTTCTTCCTCTCAATCTGTGCCCCTGTGCCCATCTACTCCTTCCCCAACCCCAACCTCCCTAAACTCCCCTCCCTCCAGCTTCTGCCGCCAGATTCCCACAACCCACTGCTGTCCCTGACTCAGCTTCACTTTTGTTTTTTTGTTTTTTTTTTTTGAGACAGAATCTTGCTCTGTCACCGAGGTTGGAATGCGGTGGTGTGATCTCAACTCACTGCAACCTCTGCCTCCTGGGTTCAAGCAATTCTCCTGCCTCAGCCTGCTGAATAACTGGGATTACAGGTGCATGCCACCACACCTGGCTAATGTGTATTTCACCATGTTGGTCAGGCTGATCTCACACTCCTGACCTCAGGTGATCCACTCGCCTCGGCATCCCAAGTGTTGGGATTATAGGCGTGAGCATGCCCACCTTTCTTTTTTTTGTTGGAGTCTCACTGTGTCACCCAGGCTGGAGTGCAGTGGCATAATCTCGGCTCACTGCAACCTCTGCTTCCCAGGTTCAAGTGATTCTCCTGCCTCAGCCTCCCAAGTAGCTGGGACTACAAGACATTTATTGAGCCCCTACTGGCTGGCTCTGCAAACTGCTCCCACTGGAAGGATTCCGAGCTACGGAAGACCTGGGCCTTATTCACATGGTCCCCAGGGCCCCTCCAGGACATGGGGCCTGGTGTTGAGATTGCTGTGGCAGCCTCCCCGACCAGGTCCTTGCCAGCTTTTCCTCTGACCTTGAGCAGGTACCTGAGTCTGTTTGAGCCTCGGTGTCCTCATCTGTTAGGTGGAGACTATTGTGGCACACACTGGGAGTGCAGTGGGAACCGAGCGCCCGAGCAGGATCCTGAACCAGGGTTCACTATTGGCCACAGCAGGCGGCTGACAGAATGTTGTATGCCCAGCTCCACAGCCTGCCAGCCATCTGGGACTGGCAGACCCACAGGAACGGAACGTTCCTCAGGGACCACAAAGCCCATGCATCTCTGGTGCTAAAGGGATTCTGAGGACTGGAGGAGCCGAATTACCTATCCAGGGTTACCTAGCCAAGGCAGGTTAAGACCTGAATTTGGTGGCCCTCAGGCCTGGACAGTTTCTTTCTTTCTTTTTTTTTATTTGGTGGAGTTTTGCTCTGTCACCCAGGTTGGAGTGCAGTGGCACGATCTTGGCTCACTGCAACCTCCGCCTCCTAGGTTCAAGTGATTTTCATGCCCCAGCCTCCTGAGTAGCTGGGATTACAGGTGTGTGTCACAACACCCAGCTAAGTTTTTTTTTTTTTTTTTCCAGACTGAGTTTCACTCTAGTGCCCAGGCTGGAGTACAGTGGTGTGTTCTCGGCTCACTGCAACCTCTGCCTCCTGGGTTCAAGCGATTCTCCTGCCTCAGCCTCCTGAGTAGCTGGGATTACAAGCGGGTACCACCATGCCCAGCTAATTTTTATATTTTTAGTAGAGACGGAATTTCACCATGTTGGCCAGCCTGATCTTGAACTCCTGATTTCAGGGGATCTGCCCGCCCCAGCCTCCCAAAGTGTTGGGATTACAGGCGTGAACCACCGCGCCTGGACCCTGGCCAGTTTCTGCACATTCGTGGCTGAGGAGGGAGCTGGCCTGGGAGGAACACCAGGAGGGGAGGGGTGAACCAGGAGCCAGGACCCTGGGAACCTCCCAGGACTGGATTAGTACCTCCCTCAGAGTTGGAACCTGGCCTTGGGTCCAACAGGCCTAAATCTGAGTGTTTGTTGTGTGGCCTTGAACACTTCACTTCCCCTCCTGCACCCTCCAGCCTATTTTCCACCTCCTGTTTTCTCATTGATAAGATGGGCCTGGCCACGTCATTCTGGGAATTAAATGGGCATGCTTAGCAAGACCTCTGTAAGTGGAGGCTGCTGCTGTCTCTGTTGCCATTACCTTCCCTCCCCACCCTCCCTCTCCGCCCACCTCCTGCTCCTCTTTCTTAACCCTCAGCCTGTCCTGAGTCAGACTTTAACCTGGCCAAGTCAGGCTCTGTCTCAGGACACATGGAGCCAGGGCTGGAAGCCTCCACTGGATAGGTGCCAGGCGGCTCTGCAGGTTGGAGAGGTGGGGGCTGCTGGAGTAGGGAGGAACCAGGCTAGGGTTTGGAGGGTCAGGCAGAAACCTGCCCTGCCTTCTGCAAGCTCTGTTCTCTGCCTCCTCCCTGGGAGCAGACAGGGTGGGGCTGTGGCCTAAAAGCAGCCGGCCCTCCCATGCTTGAGTTGCGACCTCGGCCCCCAGACAGATTCCATCTCTGACCTTGCACTTGTTCATCTCCAGCTCACCATGGCCAAACAGCTGCAGGCCCGAAGGCTGGACGGGATCGACCACAACCCCTGGTGAGCCAGCTGGGCTGGGAAGGTGTGTGGGTGTCCCCTCGGGCATGGGTTGGCCATCCCTGGCTTTACAGCAACTCAGGTATGGCCACCATACCTGCTAATTTTTGTATTTTTAGTAGAGACAAAGATTCACCGTGTTGGCCAGGCTGGTCTCGAATTCCTTACCTTAAGAGATCTTCCCACCTCGGCCTCCCAAAGTGCTGGGATTACAGGCGTGAGCCACTGTGCCAGCCAGTTGTCCAGTTT
This sequence comes from Saimiri boliviensis, assembly GCF_048565385.1. Lineage (NCBI taxonomy): Eukaryota > Metazoa > Chordata > Mammalia > Primates > Cebidae > Saimiri > Saimiri boliviensis. The sequence continues at coordinate 221,642,703 of NC_133450.1, read as the reverse complement.
TTCTTTTTTTCTTTTTTTTTTTTTTTTTTGAGACAGAGTTTCACTCTTGTTACCCAGGCTGGAGTGCAATGGCGCGATCTCGGCTCACCACAACCTCCGCCTCCTGGGTTCAGGCAATTCTCCTGCCTCAGCCTCCTGAGTAGCTGGGATTACAGGCACGCACCACCATGCCCAGCTAATTTTTTGTATTTTTAGTAGAGACGGGGTTTCACCATGTTGACCAGTATGGTCTCGATCTCTTGAACTCGTGATCCACCCGCCTCGGCCTCCCAAAGTGCTGGGATTACAGGCTTGAGCCACCGCGCCCGGCCCTAGTTGTCCAGTTTTTCTAAACAGGCCAAAATCCAGGACAGGATGGTGGGCTGTACTGATTCTCCATTTATCACCCAGGGTGGAGTTTGTCAAACTGGCCAGTGAGCATGACGTCGTGAACTTGGGCCAGGGCTTCCCTGATTTCCCACCCCCAGACTTTGCCATGGAAGCCTTTCAGCACGCGGTGAGCGGAGACTTCATGCTCAACCAGTACACCAAGGCGTTTGTGAGTCTCTGCGTCTCTCCTGGAGGCACTGGGGGAGGAAAGGGGGAGGGCTTTCTGGACATCAATCCCACACGGGTGTCAGGGGACAGAGCCAGGGGATTCTGTCTGACCATAATTCAGTGTTTAATGAGCGTGTCCTCTGTCCCAGAGCCTGTGCCTCATGGTCTAGTGAGAATGGCAGACAAGAAACCAGTAATGACAGGCAGTTGATACGTGCTGTGATGGAGGAGGATGGGATATTGTGGGAGTAAGAAGGAGGGAATGAAACCTAGGGAGGGGGCTGGGGAGATGCGTGAAGACTTCCTGGAGGAGGTGACACTGAAATCAAGTCCTGGAAGACAAGCTACTGATTGGATTATACTCTAAATCCAAACTTTTTCTGGAAAGGACCACATACTAAATCCAGTGCTAATCCATCTAATCCAAAGCTTGGATTAGAACAATGGTTCTTCTTTTCTTTTTCTCTTTTGAGACAGTGTCTCACTCCGTTATCCAAGCTGGAGTGCATTGGCGCCATCATGGTCCACTGCAGCCTCAACCCTGCCAGGCTCAAGTGGTCCTCCCACCTGGGACTACAGGTGTGTGTCACCATGCCCAGCTAATATTTATTTATTTATTTTTGAGACAGGGTCTCATCTTGTCACCTAGGCTAGAGTGTAATGACATGATCACGGCTCACTGCAGCCTCTACCTCTTGGGGCTCACATGATTTGCCATTTCCTGGGGCTCATGTGATCCTCCCACCTCAGCCTCCAGAGTTACTAGGACTACAGGGGTGGGCCACCATGCCCAGCTAATTTTTGGGGGGCATTTTTTGTAGGGACAGGGTTTCACCATGTTGCCCAGGCTGGTCTGAAACTCCTGGGCTTGAGTGATCCTGCCACCTTGGCCTCCAAAAGTGCTGGGATTACAGGCATGAGCCACCATGCCCTCATTCTCTTTAATGGCTGCATGCTGTTCTGTTGCCTAGATGTGCCGTAATTTACGTAAGCAGTCCTGCACTGATGGACTGCTTCCGCTATCAGTATCATCAGCAGTGCCATGGTGAATATCCCTGCGTGGACATCTTTGTATACAGATGTACTTTTCTTTTTTTTTTTTGAGACGGAGTTTCACTCTTGTTACCCAGGCTGGAGTGCAATGGCGCGATCTCGGCTCACCGCAACCTCCGCCTCCTGGGTTCAAGCAATTCTTCTGCCTCAGCCTCCTGAGTAGCTGGGATTACAGGCACGTGCCACCATGTCCAGCTAATTTTTTGTATTTTTAGTAGAGACGGGGTTTCACCATGTTGACCAGGATGGTCTCGATCTCTCGACCTCGTGATCCACCCGCCTCGGTCTCCCAAAGTGCTGGGATTACAGGCTTGAGCCACCGCGCCCGGCTACAGATGTACTTTTCTAAGATAAATTCCTAGAAGTAAAACTAGTGAATGAAAGGCTACAAATATTTATAAATATAATAGGTGGGTATTGTTAAGAAGCAGGGTGTGCCTATAATCACAGCTACACGGGAAGCTGAGGCAGGCAGATTGCTTGAGCCCAGGAGTTTGAGGCCAGTGCAACATAATGAGATCCTGTCTCACAAATAAATAAGTAAATAATTGCCCTCCAGTAAGGTTTACTCAATAGGCTGGTCTCAGAGCTGGCTGGAAAATTCCTTCTTTGATTAAAAAAAAAAAATTCTTCTTGGGTTGGTTGGGCTGAAAACAAATCATCTGGGTATGTGTCTTTTTCTTTTCTTCTTCTTCTTTTTTTTTCATAGAGACAGGGGCCGGGTGTGGTGACTCACGCCTATAATCCCAGCACTTTGGGAGGCCGAGAGGCAGGCGGATCACCTGAGGTCAGGAGTTGGAGACCAGCCTACCCAACGTGGTGAAACCTGTCTCTACTAAAAATACAAAAGAATTAGCTGGGCATGGGGGCACCTGCCTGTAATCCCAGCTACTGGGGAGGCTGAGGCACAAGAATCCCTTGCACCTGGGAGGTGGAGGTTGCAGCGAGGCAAGATCTCGCCACTGCACTCCAGCCTGGGCAACATCAACAAACAGAGACAGGGTCTCCGTATGTTACCAAGCTGCTCTCAAACTCCTGGGCTCATGCAGTCCTCCCACCTTAGCCTCCCAAAGTGCTGGGATTATAGGCATGAGCCACTGCACCCGGCCTGTCTTGCTACATTGTCAGAGCTCTTTATATATTAAATATTTTACCTCTTTCTTTTATGTTACAGTGCTTTTCTCTTCCTCTTTTTTCTTCACGGTGCCTTTTATTTTTATTTAATTAATTTACTTTTTGAGACAGAGAATCTCAAGTTCGTCACCCAGGCTGGTGTGATTATAGCTCACTGCAGCCTTGATCTACTGGGTGCAAGCAGCCCTCCTGCCTCAGCCTCCCCAGTACCTGGGACTACCGGCACGTGCCACCACACCTGGCTAATTGTTTTGGATTTGTCATCAATACAGATGGAGTCTCCCGGTGTTGCCCAGGCTGTTCTCAGACTCCTGGCCTCAAGCAATCCTCCTGCCTCATTCTCCAAAGTGCTAGGATTACAGGCATGAGCCACTGTGCCTGGCCTGTGCCTTTTGTTTGAAAAATTTTTATTTTTCAAAAGGCCAAATCTGGTTTAGTGAGTTATTTAGTTAAGTTCTAGACAAGGTTGCCATCACTTGGCTTACCCTTGAGTATAAGTGTCCTCAACAAACAAGCTTCTGGATCTAATCTTCCTCTCAAAAAGGTAGGCTTCCAAAGCTGTAACATGAGCTTCCTGCCCCTCAACTATGTGAGACTTTGGGCAAGTAATTTCTTTTCTCTGGGTCTCTATTTTTCTACTTGTCAAATAGTGGGGATCAGGCCAGGCACAGTGGCTCACACCTATAATCCCAGCACTTTGGGAGGCCAAGGCAGGCGGATTACCTGAGGTCAGGCGTTCAAAACCAGCCTGGTCAACGTGGTAAAACCCCATCTTTACTAAAAATACAAAAATTAGCCAGGCGTGATGGTGCGTGCCTGTAGTCCCAGCTACTTGGGAGGCTGAGGCAGGAGAATCCATTGAACCCAGGAGGCGGAGGTTACAGTGAACTGCAGTTGTACCACTGCATTCCAGCCTGGGCAACATGAGTGAGACCCTGTCTCAAAAAAGGCTGGATGTGGTGGCTCATGCCTGTAGTCCCAACACTTTGGGAGGCCGAGGTGGATGGATCATCTGAGGTCAGGAGTTCAAGACCAGCCTGGCCGACATCGTGAAACTCTGTCTCTACTAAAAATAAAAAAGTTAGCCGGGTGTGGTGGCATGTGCCTGTACTCCCAGCTACTCAGAAGGCTGAGGCAGAAGAATCGCTTGAACCTGGGAGGTAGAGGTTTAGATGAGCCCATATCACACCATTGGACTGAAACCTGGGCGACAAGGCGACAAGAGCGAAACTTCATCTCAAAAAAAAAAAAAAAAAAAGCCTTTCCTACAAAGCCGCTGGGAGGATCGGGTGGGCACAAACTTAGAGATGTGGATAATGGAGAGTTTCTACTGCCTCAGGGGCTCTTGCGCTGAGGTTCATGGAGGCAAGCACTTCCTCTGATTCTCTGCTAAATCCCCGCCCTGGCTCCAGGCCTGGCACGGAACAGGGCCTATGGCAAATGCTGCCTGAAGGAAATGGAAGAGCTTAGCACTGGATATTTGAGTCAGCACAGCCTGGTGATTAGGACGGTGCAGTCTGGGGCCATATAGATTGTGTGGCCTTTACCTGCCAGAGTACACAAGATCACAACAGCACCTGCCTCTGGGTTGTTGTGAGGATGAGATCAAAGAAATCCTACAATTAACTTGGTGTGTAGAGGAATCCAGAGTGTTGAAAGCCTAACTATTCCACGTCCCTGGGGCCCAGGCTATCAGTAGCTGACTTTGCCCCCAGGCCTGCTGCTGGAAGGTGCTAGAATTGCCTGGGTACAGCTGGGCAGGAGGATGGGCCCAGGATGAGCTGAGCAGTTGACCCCTGCTACCCTCGCAGGGTTACCCACCACTGACGAAGATCCTGGCAAGTTTCTTTGGGAAGCTGCTGGGTCAGGAGATGGACCCGCTCAGGAATGTGCTGGTGACTGTTGGTGCCTACGGGGCCCTGTTCACAGCCTTCCAGGCACTGGTGGACGAAGGAGACGAGGTGAGTTGGCAAGATGTGGGCTGAGTGGGAGCGAGAGGCCAGGGCCATGCTGCCTCCAGCTGATTTGACCCTTGTATCAGGTCATCATCATCGAACCCTGTTTTGACTGCTACGAGCCCATGACATTGATGGCAGGGGGTCGCCCTGTGTTTGTGCTCCTGAAGCCGGTAAGGATGCTGGGCAGAGGGTGGATGGGCAGGGGGCTCCAAGGCATGGGCTAAGTTGGACTCTGGGAGTTGGGAAAGGAGGAAGGAAGTGAAGGAAGCCAGTTCCCCTAAGCTGGGAGGGCAGAGGGGAGGGGTGTGTGTTGGGAGTCCAGGGGAGGGAAGGTGGGGGCAGAAGCTGGGGGAGGAGCTGCATGTCAGGTGGGTAAGTGGTGCCACCCCCTGCCACCTGCTCTTGCAGAGTCCCAGCCAGAATGGAGAACTGGGTTCCAGCAGCAACTGGCAGCTGGACCCCACAGAGCTGGCCAGCAAATTCACATCACGCACCAAAGCGCTGGTCCTCAACACCCCCAACAACCCCATGGGCAAGGTACTGGAGAGACTTCCTTCCATCGCCCCCCGCAGACCTGGTCACGTCTCCCGCATCGTTACTGCGTTGCTGCTGTGGGGCCTCCGTTTCTTCATTTGTGTGTGGGAGGGCCATGCACGATGAGTCTGAGAACCAAGGCTCCAGAGGTCCAGGGAGGGGCAGGAATCCCCAGGGAAGGCCTGAGGGCTGGGAGCCCCCATCACTTCCCAGTGACCCTGGGATAGTGACTGTGCCTCTCAAAGTATCTTATCTGTAATATGGGAACCTGAGAGAACTGACTTCATGGGGTCAATGTTGCAGGGATCCAATGGGATGGTGTGAAACAGCCCTTAGCACTGGGCCTGGCTGTATTTGCTATTTATTTATTTATTTATTTTTCTGAGACAGAGTCTCACTCTGTCTCCCAGGCTACAGTGCAGTGGCGCGACCTCAGCTCACTGCAACCTAGGCCTCCTGAGTTCAAGCAATTCTCCTGCTTCAGCCTCCCGACTAGCTGGAATTACAGGCACCTGCCACCACACCCAGCTAATTTTTGTATTTTTAGTAGAGACGGGGGTTCACCATGTTGGCCAGGCTGGTCTCAAGCTCCTGACCACAAATGATCCACCACCTCGGCCTCCCAAAGTGTTGGTATTTACAGGCATGAGCCACCGTACCTGGCTGCAGCTATATTCTTTAACCTCTCTGAGTAGGCCTCTGCGTTTGGGGATGGTCTCAGCTGCAGGTCTGTGCTCTCCTTGGGCCTCTGCAGGTGTTCTCCAGGGAAGAGCTGGGGCTAGTGGCCAGCCTGTGCCAGCAGCATGACGTGGTATGCATCACTGATGAAGTCTACCAGTGGCTGGTCTACGATGGGCACCAGCACATCAGCATTGGTGAGCCGAGCCCGTCCGGAGCCCCTTCCCTGCACATTGGTGGCAGGGACTTGACCCCGCTTGAGAGTCAGCACAGGCCTGGTAGTTAGAACCCAGTGTTCTGAAGCCCTGCAGATCTTGTGACCTTTGCCTCCCAGAGTACACAGGATCACAGTAGCGCCTGCCTCCTTGGGTGTGGAAAGGATGGGATTAAGAAATCCTAGGCAAGGAGCAGTGGCTCATGCCTGTAATCCCAGCACTCTTGGAGGCTGAGGCCAGCAGATCACTTGAGGTCAGGAGTTCAACACCAGCCTGACCAACCAGGCGAAACCCTGTCTCTATTAAAAATGCAAAAATTAGCTGGGCATGGTGGCGCGTGCCTGTAGTTGCAGCTACTTGGGAAGCTGAGGTAAGAGGATCATTTGAACCCAGGAGGCAGAGGTTGCAGTGAGCCGAGATGGCACCATTGCACTCCTGCCTGGGCAACAGAGTGACACTCTGCTCAAAAAAAAAAAAAAAAAAAAGAAAAAAAGAAAGAAAGAAAGAAAGAAATCCTGCAAATAGCTTAGTGTGTAGAGGAATCCAGGATGTCAAGAGCCTATGTGTGTCCCCTGGGGCCCCAGCCACCACCCTCCCCTTCCCCCCTCACCACCATCTCAGCAGCTGCTCTATTTGGCCTTGGGCAGCCAGCCTCCCTGGCATGTGGGAACGGACCCTGACCATTGGCAGCGCCGGCAAGACCTTTAGCGCCACTGGCTGGAAGGTGAGTAGCTGAGGGTGGGAGGTCACTGCCCTCTACAAGATCCCTGGCAGGTGAGGTGGTCCTAGGACTGAGGAAGGCTGAAGCTGGGCCTGGAAGGTCCTCACCCCCTACTGGTGTTCCTGCTCCAGGTGGGCTGGGTCCTGGGTCCAGATCATATCATGAAGCACCTGCGGACTGTGCACCAGAACTCCGTCTTCCACTGCCCCACACAGAGCCAGGTAGGAGACCTCATGGCAGGGTAGGGGGACAACAAAAGCACCCTGGCTGGCCCCCACATCAGGGGACAGCTGATCTATGTGCGTGTCTGCCATGCCTAGGCCGCAGTAGCCGAGAGCTTTGAGCGGGAGCAGCTGCTCTTCGGCCAACCCAGCAGCTACTTCGTGCAGTTCCCGCAGGCCATGCAGCGCTGCCGTGACCACATGATCCGCAGCATACAGTCAGTGGGGCTGAAGCCCGTCATCCCCCAGGGCAGCTACTTCCTCGTCACAGACATCTCAGACTTCAGTGAGTGAGACTGGCCGGTCTGGGCAGGGTGCAGGGGCTAGAGGCTGCAGGGGGCTCAGTGTGGCCTCTGTCTCCCAGAGAGGAAGATGCCTGACCTGCCTGGAGCTGTGGATGAGCCCTATGACAGCCGCTTCGTCAAGTGGATGATCAAGAACAAGGTGGGCTGGGCCACTGCTGGGCTGCCATGTATGGTTTCACAGGTTGTCTGTTGCCCAAGGGTACCCAGCCAAGAGGCTCCTGGGCCAGATCCTAGTCCAGCCTCTGCCATGAACCCTGGAGCAGGGTTGCATCCACTTCAAACAATAAGGAGCCTGTTTCTTTCTTTTTGTATTTTTTTTTTCTTGAGACAGAGTCTCACTCTTGCCTAGGCTGGAGTGCAGTGATGCGATCTGGGCTCACTGCAACCTTCACCTCCAGGGTTCAAGCGATTCTCCTTCCTTAGACCCCCAAGTAGCAGGCATTACAGGCATGCTTCACCACACCTGGCTAATTTTTGTATTTTTAGTAGAGACAGACTTTCACCATGTTGGTCAGGCTGGTTTCTCAAACTCCTGACCTCAGGTGACCCAAGCTCCTCTCGGCCTCCCAAAGTGCTGAGATTACAAGCATGAGCTACCATGCTCAGCCAGAGGAACCTGTTTCTAACTTGCACAGAGATGGGGTGTGGGCTGGCAGGATTTTCTGTCTCATTGGGTCTCCATCTTCCCATGTGTGCAGTGAGGAGCTGGCCCATGAACTCAGGTCCGTCCCGGTTCCTTCTCTGACTATAAGGCTTAGTTCTTCTCTGGCTCTGCCCTGACCTGCTCCATGATCCTCCCTCTCTCAGCTTCCATCTGCCTTCTGTACCCAGGGAGGGACTTGGAATGACACTCTGGGATTCTTTTCCCCTGACTTTGTGGAGGTTTTTTGTTTTCTGGTTTTTTTGTCTTTGAGACAGTTTTGCTTTTCTGTCCAGGCTGAAGTGAAATGGCCTGATCTCAGCTTACGGCAACCTCCGCCCCTCCAGGTTCAAGCGATTCTCCTACCTCAGCCTCCCAAGTAGCTGGGATTACAGGCATACACCACAACGCCCAGCTACTTTTTGTATTTTTAGTAGAGACAGGGTTTCCCCATGTTGGCCAGGCTGCTCAAACTCCTGACCTCAGGTGATCTACCTGTCCTCGCCTCCCAAAGTGCTAGGATTACAGGCCACCACGTCCCGCCCTTTTCCTCTGACTTTGACCTTGATGTAGCACTCGGTGCTGGGTTGGAGCCAACTCTCGTTCCCCAGTTGGTCATGGGAACCTCTCTGTCCCGCCGGAGCTGAGGCCTGCTTGGCCATGAGGCCGTGTTGAGACATGTCATTCCTCCTCTGCAGGGCTTGGTGGCCATCCCAGTCTCCGTCTTCTGTAGTGTGCCACATAAGAAGCACTTTGACCACTATATCCGCTTCTGTTTTGTGAAGGTAAAGGGCGGGACTGGGGGAGGAAAGACCTCACAGAGCTTCCCAAGGCCCCCTGGGCACATGGGGAGAGGGTCGGACCCTTCTGTGTTGGTGCAGGACGAAGCCACGCTCCAGGCCATGGATGAGAAGCTGCGGAAGTGGAAGGCGGAGCTCTAGCCCTGAAGTCACGCCCTTGGCCCTCCACAGAGATGCTCTTTGGGTGTCTGTCCATGTTTCAGCCATGTCTAGGTCAGGGAAGACAGTATTGGGAAACCTCTTTATGACACAGAATGTTCTGGGCAGGAGCCGCCTGTCTTCATCATAGAGAACCAAGTGCCTCCTGTTTGAGAGGTGAGGGTCGGTCTGACCTGGGCCTTTCCCTGCGCCTCCATAGGTGGGTTTGTAGGGTCTTGGGTTGCTTCTGGTCTCTCCAGGCTTGGCTGAGTCCGGAGGGCAGAGTCCCACAATGTATTGATCACATCACAGCCCTGCTAACGCTCAGGCACAACCTCACCTTTTCTGGCTCATCTTGGCCTTGGAAGCTGCCTTTAGGCTTGAGTCCTCCTTTTCATCCATAATAAAATGTTTAAGTTATTCGAATCCTTATTGATGGCTTCTCTCTGCTTCACGCTCGTGCTAATGGCTGATGTAACTTGATAAAAATGCCCAGGAAAACCTCAGACAACCCCCAACTTTGTACCAATGGTTTCTGTAGTCACATAGTTAGTGGCACAACCAGGCCTAGAACCCAAGACCCTCAAATTAATTCCTCACTATTAATCTTTTTTTTTGAGACCGAGTCTCGCTCTGTCACCCAGGCTGGAGTGCAGTGGCGCATGCTCGGCTCACTGTAACCTCCACCTCCCAGATTCAAGCCATTCTCCTGCCTCAGCCTCCTGAGTAACTGGGACTACAAGCACCTGCCACCACGCCCAGCTAATTTTTGTGTTTTTTTGGAAATGGGGTTTCGCCATGTTGGACAGGCTGGTATCAAACTCCTGATCTGAGGTCATCTGCCTGCCTTGGTCTTCCAGTGTGCCGGGATTACAAGCCTGAACCACCAAACTTGGAGTCTGATATTAATCTGATGGTAGCCGTTACTGGTGCTGGGTGTGGTGGCTGGGGTAGGGGGTGTCATGTGTGTGTTGGGGGGGGATTGGGGCTTGTGACAAGGAAGACATGAACATTCCCACGGGGGTGAGAGAATAGCAGAGTGAGGGCCAGGAGGACCAGGGACTTAACATAATTCACAGGGGAGGAGGAATGCATGTTGACTGTGCAAGCCCTGTCTGCCAGGATGCCCATCATCTTAATCCTCTGAGACTGAGACCTGAGTTATCTCCAGTTCACAAGTGAGGAAAGCATTCTGAAGGTAAGGTGAAGTGACATGCCCAGGCCTTCTAGCTGGCCCAGTGTGTGTCTCACTGGATAGCAGTGGCAGCTCCTGAATTCCTTGGGAAGGTGGTATTAGAGGCCTTACCTTGAAGTTGCATTTGCGTAGCAGACACATGGGTTTGGCTCATATCATATGTTTAACTGATAGGAACATATCATATAATAAAATACACATTTGGTCTTTGCCCTTAGTAAAGAATTCCTTGGCTGGTCACAGTGGCTCACACCTGTAATCCCAACACTTTGGGAGGCCAAGGCAGGCAGATCACAAGGTCAGGAATTCAAGACCATCCTGGCCAATATGGCGAAACCTTGTCTCTACTAAAAATATAAAAAAATTACTCATGCCTGTAATCGGCCGGGTGCGGTGGCTCAAGCCTGTAATCCCAGCACTTTGGGAGGCCGAGGCGGGTGGATCACGAGGTCAAGAGATGGAGACCATTCTGGTCAACATGGTGAAACCCTGTCTCTACTAAAAATACTAAAAATTAGCTGGACATGGCGGCACGTGCCTGTAATCCTAGCTACTCAGGAGGCTGAGGCAGGACAATTGCTTGAACCCAGGAGGCAGAGGCTGCGGTGAGCCAAGGTCGTGCCATTGCACTCCAGCCTGCGTAACAAGAGTGAAACTCCGCCTCAAAAAAAAAAAAAAAAAAAAAAAATTAGCTGGGAGTGGTGGTGCACACCTGTAATCCCAGATACTGAGGAGGCTGAGGCAGGAAAATCTGTTGAACCTGGGAGGCAGAGGTTGTAGTGAGCCAACATCGCACCATTGCACTCCAGCCTACGAGACAGTGAAAGACAAAAAAAAAAAAAAAAAAAAAAAAAAAGAATTCCTAAAATCGTTGGAGTCTCTGGATGATAGGCATGTCTTCCTAGTCACATGGAACCGCTCTGTACTGTGCACTTACAGGGTCAGAAATTTTAGCCTGTCACCCCGTTCATCTCTGGCTCCAGGGGGAGTGGGGGGGTGAAGGACTAGACTTTGAGTGCAATTACATGGTCCATATCTTTTTATTGTTGTTGTTTTCAGGGGTTTTTTGCATTTTTTTTCTCACGTGGCCGATGTCTTAGTCATGCTTACAAAACAAACCCGTCAAAAAATCACAACAAATTTAGTATAAGATCTAAATTGGGCCAGGCCTGGTGGCTCACACCTATAATCCCAGTGCTTTGGGAGGCTGGGGCAGGAGGCTCTCCCGAGGCCAGAAGTTAGAGACCAGCCTACATCTCTACTAAAAATGCAAAAATTAGCCGGGCATGGTGACACACACCTGTAATCTCAGCTACTACTTGGGAGGCTGAGGCACTAGAATTGCTTGAACCTGGGAGGCTGAGGTTGCAGTGAGCCAACATTGCACCACTGTACTCCAGCACGGGCAACAGGGCAAGACTCCCTCTCAAAAAAAAAAAAAATCACTAATGGCTCACTTCTGTAACTTCAGCACTTTGGGAAGCCAAGTTGGGGGATTGCTTGAACGCAGGAGTTCAAGACCAGCCCTGGCAACATAGTGAGACACCACCTGTACAAAAAGAAAAAAAATTAGGTGTGCATAGTGGCTCACACTTGTAATCCCAACTAATAAAGTATGTTAATTAAAAGAGAAAGAGGCCCCGTGCAGGTGGCTCTTGCCTATAATCCCAGCACTTTGAGAGGCCAAGGCGGGCGGATCACTGAGGTCAGGAGTTCCACTAGGCTGGCCAACATGGCGAAACCCTGTCTCTACTAAAAACACACACACACAAATTAGCTGAGCATGGTGGTGCGCGCCTGTAGTCCCAGCTACCTGGGAGCCTGAAGCAGGAGAATTGCTTGAACCCAGGAGATGGAGGGAGATTGCAGTAAGCTGAGATCGCGCCATTGCACTCCAGCCTGGGCGATGGAGCGAGACTGTCTCAAACAAAAAAACTGTACATGAATAATCTATAAACCTGGATTAAATTATATCATTTTCAGCTCTGACTCACACTGCAGTTCAAGGCCCGAGGGTCCCCATGTATAAAGCCTTACGAAAGCCAGGCGGGGTGGTACACTGCATGCCTGTGGAACCAGCCTCGGCAACATATCAAGACCTTGTCTCAAAAAAATAATTTTAAAAACAAACTACGCAGAGGTCTGAGTGTTGTAATTGTCCGAACTTAGAGGAGGGCTCTGAGCCATCCAAGGTTCAGGACAGTAACCGCAATGCCAAACATTTGGGCACCTACTCCACCCAACCCCTACCGGCCTACAGGCTCCTGGAGCCGCCAGGCGCTTAGGCCACGCCCCCGTGAGCATTGGTTCTCCGATTGGACAGCTTGATGGAGGTGTGGCCGGAAGAGGAGAGTCTCATTGGCAGGGGCGTGGCTGACGGTCTGTGCGGAACATGGCGGAGCGCGGGAGAAAGCGCCCGTGCGGCCCGGTAAGTGCGGGCAGCGGGACCCCGCGCAGGGCAACAGGGTGGAGGCGTGACAACTAGCGGCGCGGGGGCCTGCGCCGGGGCCGGGCCGCGCCTTCTGCTTCCTGCTTCCCGCTGATCCCGGGCCGGAAGCCCTAAAGGTGCCGCGTGAGCCGCTGCGGGATGGGAACAGCGCCGGTGTCCTCCCCGGAGCCCCCGAGGGCTCCCTGGCCCCCGCTGGATTACGGAGGCGGGACTCAGCTCGCAATCTTGAATTCGGAGCCCTTTCGTGGCTATGTCTTCTGACTTCCAGGGCGACTGTGGACAGTCCTGTCCCCTGAGCCTCAGTTTTCTCTTCTGTGGGAATTCATTGGACAGTTTCTTGAGTGCTCTCTGTGTGCCAGGCCGGGTTCCAGGCACTGGCGAAACAGCGGGTCCCTGCCCTCCTGCCGCTTTCTGGGGCAGCAGTTTGCAGAAGTTCCTTGACTTCCTTGTCGCCCCATGTGGAGGGGCTGGCTGTGGAGGAGCAAGCGGAACCCCTCCAGGTGTGACCAGCCTCACACTCAATCCTCCTCCCACTCCTCCAGGGTGAACACGGCCAAAGGATTGAGTGGCGAAAATGGAAGCAACAGAGTAAGTAAGGGTGGGGAGTATCTGCGCCCACCCTTCCCGTAGACCACTCTCAGCAGTGCTCAGTCAAACCTTGGAGAAAGACACCAACTGTGTCCCCTCTGGGTCCTACAGCACCCAAAGTTGGGAGGCAGGGGCCAGGAGCCCTGGGGAGCCCCCTTGCTGCCCTCTGGCTGCTCACCTAGCAGCTCTGCAGAGTCCAGGCTGACCCAATGAGTGGGAACTATCTCCTCTGACAATCGGGATGTTCTCTTATTTAGAGAAAGAGGAGAAAAAGAAATGGAAGGATCTCAAGCTGACGAAAAAACTGGAGCGGCAGCGGGCACAGGAGGAACAGGCAAAGCGCCAGGAAGAGGAGGAAGCAGTGGCAGAGAGGGAGGACCGCGGTGAGCTGGGGCCTTAGAGAGGGCCACAGGTTGTGGCCTACAGTAGATGTCCTGCAGGCAGAGCAGAGGCGTCATATCTGGAAGGGCCTTTACAGACTAATAGGTCCAAACATCTTGTCCTGATGGAGAAACTGGGGCCCAGAGAAGGGAGGGAGCCAGCTAACTGAGTTCTGATTTACTGCTTAGGTAAATTTCCAGCCTATGGAATGTAAGCCTCATCTCTCTCTCTCTCTCTCTCTCTCTCTGTTTTTGTTTGTTTGTTTTAGACAGAGTCTTGCTCTGTCGCCCAGACTAGAGTGCAATGGCACCATTTCTGCTCACTGCAACCTCCACTGCCCAAGTTCAAGCAATTTTCTTCTCTCGGCCTCCCAAGTAGTTGGGATTACAGGAGTGTGCCACCACACCTGGCTAATTTTTGTATTATTAGTAGATACATGGTTGCACCATGTTGGCCAGGCTGGTCTCGAATTTCTGATCTCAGGTGATCCATCCACCTCAGCCTCCCAAAGTGCTGGGATTAGAGGTGTGAGCCACCAAGCCCAGCCCAAGCCTAGTATCTCTTTTTCTTTTCTTTTCTTTTTTTTTTTTTTTTTTTTTTTTTGAGACAGAGTTTCACTCTTGTTACCCAGGCTGGAGTGCAACGGCGCGACCTCGGCTCACTGCAACCTCCACCTCCTGGGTTCAGGCAATTCTCTTGCTTCAGCCTCCTGAGTAGCTGGGATTACAGGCACGCGCCACCATGCCCAGCTAATTTTTTGTATTTTTAGTAGAGACGGGGTTTCACCATGTTGACCAGGATGGTCTCGATCTCTTGACCTCATGATCCACCCTCCTCAGCCTCCCAAAGTTCTGGGATTACAGGCTTGAGCCACCGCGCCTGGCCAAGCCTAGTATCTCTTAACTTAGACCTCTAGAACTTCATGATCTTCATGATTTTTTAAATTTATTGACCATTTTCTGTGTGCTTTACTTTCATTTTTCATTTAATTATTTTGATTTCATAATGACAAAACTACAAAGGAACAATCCTAGCAAACATTGTAGCAAGTTCATCCAGACAGTTACATCTATTTATCCTAAAGTGTAGATACAATGTTACAACAGTGAAATCATGTTATCTAAGTGCTTCCTCCACTTTTTTTTTTTTTGAAGACAGAGTTTCACTCTTGTTTTCCAAGCTGGAATGCAATGGCACAATCTCAGCTCACTGCAACCTCGGCCTCCCAAGTTAAAGCTATTCTCCTACTTCAGCCTCCCAGGTAGCTGGGACTACAGGCATGTGCCACCATGCCTGGCTAATTTTTTGTATTTAGTGGAGACAGGGTTTCACCATGTTGGTCAGGCTGGTCTCGAACTCCTGACCTGAGGTAAGCCACTGCGCCCGGTCATTTTTTTTTTTTTTTTGAGACATAGTCTCACTCTCTTGCCCAGGCTGGAGTGCAATGGCACAATTTCAGCTCACTGCAACTTCCACCTCCTGGGTTTAAGCGATTCTCTTGCCTCAGCCTCCCAAGTAGCTGGGATTATAGGCATGTGCCACCATGCTCTGCTAGTTTTTGTATTTTTAGTACAGATGACATTTCGCCATTTCGGCCAGGCTGGTCTTGAACTCCTGACCTCAGGTGATCCGCCTGCCTCAGCTTCCCAAAGTGCTGGGATTATAGGAGTAAGCCACCTTTTGTGATACCTTGGGCCATGTGTTTGACTTCCTGGTGCTGAATGTTCCTCGCCTGTAAATGGGGATAATGGCAGTGTCCTCACTGGGTTGAGGTTAATGGCCATCGAGTTAACGTGCACACGCAAAAGGCTTATTAGATACCAGCTTACATTTGATCCCCATTTGATAGCTGGAGAACTGAGGGAGTTAGGGGGACAGGATATGAATTTAGGCCACTGCTGGTGCCCACTCCACAGCCTCACCCGTGGTCTGCCCTGCTCAAAGGAGCCTCAGAGATTGCTGCATCATTTTCCTCCTGGGAGACCGAGGCCCAGAGAGGGGACGTGGATCTATTTTGCTCACCTCAAAATTCCTCCCATTTGGGAAATTCTCTAACCTTGGGCACTGGTGACAAAGGAAGGGAGAGGAGGGTGGGGGGCCCTCGCCTCTCGGGCTGACTGGGAACACCCCTTCCTTCAGGGCGGCCCTACACCTTAAGCATAGCCCTGCCGGGCTCCATCCTGGACAACGCCCAGTCGCCGGAGCTTCGCACCTACCTGGCCGGTCAGATTGCCAGAGCCTGCGCCATCTTCTGTGTGGATGAGATTGTGGTGTTTGATGAGGAGGGCCAGGATGCCAAGTGAGGGGCCATCCCACAGGGTGCCAGGGCTCAGGGAGAGGGAGGGGCTGCCAGGATGGGCCAAGGCTTCGCCCTGCCCCCCACCACACGCCTGGCTCTTCCCTCATGCCCTGCCTTATCTGTATCCTTAGTGGGTAGAGTTGCTGGGTGAGGGTGATGACTGCAGAGGTGGGATTGGGAGCCAGAGGCCTAAACCCATACCTCAGCTGTCACCCAGGCTGGAGTGCAGTGGCACAGTCATGGCTCACTGTGGCCTCTACTTCCTGGGCTCAGGTGATCCTCCCAACTCAGCCTCCTGAGAAGCTTCGATTATAGGGAGGAGCTCTTGAAGGGGCCACAGCTGGATCCTGAGCCCCCATCTCTCTCTCCAGGACTGTGGAGGGGCAATTCACAGGAGTTGGCAAGAAGGGGCAGGCGTGCGTGCAGTTGGCCCGGATCCTGCAGTACCTGGAGTGTCCGCAGTAAGGGGGTCTCCCCAGAGCAGGAGGGAGGGTTGTGTCAAAGTAGAGGCCAGGTAGGAGGCAGCTTCCCCTGGGAACATCCTTAGGTCAGCATTCTTTCCCAGGTACCTGAGGAAGGCGTTCTTTCCCAAGCACCAGGATCTACAGTTTGCAGGTAAGGTTGTGTGGGCCCACCCCCCATTTCCCCTGGATGGTGCCACAGACACTGAGAGACCACCCAGTCCTACCCCGCACTATCCAGGTGGGAAAGCAGGCCCAGGAGAGCAAGACCTGTGCCTGATGCCAAGCTGCAGGTCTGTGGCAGAGCTGAGCCTCTGCTCCAGCGTCCCCACTGCACCCTGTGTGCCCAGCAGTTCCCAGACTCCTCCCGGCCCTGCCTCCACAGGGCTCCTGAACCCCTTGGACAGCCCCCACCACGTGCGTCAGGACGAGGAATCCGAGTTCAGAGAGGGCGTCGTGGTGGATCGGCCCACCAGGCCAGGCCACGGCTCCTTTGTTAACTGTGGCATGAAAAAGGTAGGAACAAAAAGGTGGGCTGGGACACACCTCCAGGACACATCCTGGCAATGGAGGGCAAGCAGGGGGGTGTTGGGGGAGCCCTGGACCTGCCCGAAATCCCTCACTCATGCAAATTTGGGCCAGAGAATTGTGCAAAATGGGGCTCAATAGATAAACCCAGGAATGAATTCACTGTTGCTTAAAAAGCAAATCAACAGAAGACAGTCCTCATGATCCAAACAAAACCCTGCAGAAACAAGCTGAAAGTCACCCTGGAGCTGCTCCCATGTGGCGCAGAGTCAAGCTGGGACGGGGCCATTCATCTGCCACCTCTTTATCCTCAAGTCAGAGACAGAAACATGCATGTGTATGGGGTCCCCCTCCTGTCAGAAAGCACAAGCCAGGCGCAGTGGCTCACCCCTGTAATCTCAGCACTTTGGGAGACTGAGGCAGGCGGATCACTTGAGGTCAGAAGTTCAAGACCAGCCTGGCCAACATGGTGATACCCCGTCTCTACTAAAAGTACAAAAATTAGCCAGGTGTGGTGGCGTGCCTGTAATCCCAGCTACTCCGGAAGCTGAGGCAGGAGATTCACTCGAACCCGGGAGACAGAGGGGGCAGTGAGACGAGACCATGCCCCTGCACTCTACCCTAGGTGACAGCAAGACTGCGTCTCAAAAAACAAATGGCAGAGCTACCGAAATGTAGAAAACTGGGTTTCATCTACTTCTACGCTGTGCCATGAGCGCCCCAGACGTGCATGTTTGGCCAGTGGCCTGTGTTTTGCATAAATCGTTTCTTGTGAACAGGTCCCCCCAGTGCCAGGGGTAGAGGGTGCCAGGTTGACCTGGACCCCTGGACCCCTTGCTAACCCCAGGACTCCCCTGGCAGCATCTGAAAGAGCCATGACCCCTGATGATCATGAGGGGAATGGCACTCATTTCTTCTGGCTTCTCCCCAGGAGGTGAAGATCGATAGGAACCTGGAGCCCGGGCTTCGAGTGACCGTGCGACTGAACCAGCAGCAGCTGCCAGGTATCTGGAAGGTTCCCTAGTCCCTGGGTTGGCCTGACCAGCTCCACGGCTCAAAGCCACCTCCTTCCATTCCCTGTCCCGTCACCCCGTCTTACAGACTGTGTTACCCCTCCAGAATGCAAGACCTACCGTGGCAAGGTGGTATCATCGCAGGACCCTCGCACCAAAGCTGGTCTCTACTGGGGCTACACCGTCCGTCTGGCCTCCTGCCTCAGTAAGGACAGAGCTGCCTTCTCCGAATATCCATCCATCTCTCTGGGAGGTGGCTGGGAGCCTTGCCTGACCCAAATATCAGACCAAGGTTCTTGTCCTGCCAACGTGCTGTGTGTCCCTGGGCAAGTGCTTTTCCTTCTCTGGGCCTTGTTCTCCCTGGACGCACTGCCTGCTGAGCAAAAGTATCGTCATTGATTCGTAATGTTTCTGTGGGGTTGGGAAGCGGGGCTAAAGGGCCAGAAATGTCAGAGGCCCACTTCGTGCTCTTGTCTCCAGCCTGGGTGACAGCTGAGGTATGGGTTTAGGCCTCTGGTGCCCAATCCCACCTCTGCAGTCATCACCCCCACCCAGCAACTCTACCCACTAAGGATTACAGAGGGAGTATTTCAGGCAGGGCATGAGGGAAGAGCAGAGGGCAGAGACTGGATAGAACAGACCTTCCTTTCCAGTCTGCACTATTTCCCAGCCAAGCACAGGCTTGGTCTCCGTCCTGCTCAGTCCTTGACTTCTCAGGAACAGCTCTACACCCCCCCTCCCCACCCCCACCCCCACACCGCTGCTTCAGTACACACACATGCCCCAAGCTGTGGCTTGTGGGGGAGCAGGACCCGCCCTGAGCTGGCCCCATCCCCAGGTGCTGTGTTTGCTGAAGCCCCCTTCCAAGATGGGTATGACCTGACCATCGGGACTTCAGAACGCGGCTCAGATGTGGCCTCTGCCCAGCTTCCCAACTTCAGGTGGGTACCTCCTGGGGCCGGGGCCAGGCCAGGAACCTACATGGTGGGTGAAGCTACCCCGAAGGGCCCCTGCTGTCTGGGGTGGGGAGGGACTGAAGTTGGGCGCTGTGCTCAGTGGGGCCTTGATGAGCACTTGAGTCACCCCCTCTTGCACGTGCCAGGCATGCTCTTGTGGTGTTCGGGGGCCTCCAGGGGCTGGAAGCTGGAGTGGATGCTGACCCCAACCTGGAGGTGGCTGAACCCAGTGTCCTCTTTGACTTGTACGTCAACACGTGTCCTGGCCAGGGGAGCCGCACCATCCGCACGGAGGTGAGCCCACCTGCCTCCCCGCCGCCAGCCGCTGGGGCCTCAGGATCGCTCCAAGTAGGGGCTGCCACTCTTGCCCTTCCACTCACCCTTGCCGGTGGCTGCCTTGTCTGGGGGTGGTCCTCTCACCGCCTCTCAGCCTCTGACCACAGCAGTCTCGTGGCAGGGACAGGACATGACCTTATACC
Organism: Saimiri boliviensis; assembly: GCF_048565385.1. Taxonomy (NCBI): domain Eukaryota; kingdom Metazoa; phylum Chordata; class Mammalia; order Primates; family Cebidae; genus Saimiri; species Saimiri boliviensis. Next base: position 221,623,420 of record NC_133450.1, on the reverse strand, counting down.
CAACACTGCATCAGGCGGAGTACAGCTAGGAGTCAGCCCTGGGTGCGAGCGCCCGTCCTGGGCTTCTAGGATATGTGACCTAGGGGCTCTGCCCACCCCTGCTCTGGCCTCTGCGTCCTTAGCTGTGCGCATTCGGTGATCTTCCAGGGTTCTGGTTCTGTCCCTTGTGTGTGACCATGGTGGCCACAGCAACACTCCCCTTGGGGTTTCACTTGCATCTGTCCCACAGGGGAAGCTGCGTGCAGTTGGAGCCTTCCCAGGGACGGCTCTACCCACCCCTGGGCCTTATGGAACCTATGCAGTCACTTCTGGAGTCAGGCATAGGACACTGTGCTATGGGCGCTCTGCTGGGGCGGCTGGTACTCCCATCAGTCCCGCAGCGTGGCCAGCCCTGTCTACCCATCCCTAAGGCCTTGTCCAGGCCAAGCGCTCTGAGCCTGCCAGCCATATGCCCCAGCAAGAACCGTGGCCCCCACCCTTCCAACACCTGTGTGAGGGCTGAGAACTTCCTGCCCATCTCCTTGACCTCCCCTGGCCCGGGGAGGTGGGCATTGCTACCTTCACCCCCATTTTACAGAAGCGGAGACTGAGGAGCAGGCTGTGTGGCTCTCCAGGTGGCAGGTGTGCAGTGTGAACCTGGGCCTGTCAACCTCACCAGGCCCTGCTAAGGACAGTGGGCCCAGTGGGCTGCGTCTTGGGCAGCCAGCCTCTGAAGACAGGTTGGGAGCGGGGGCACCCGCTGGTCTCCAGGCCCCAGCCCACTGCCACATTTCTCTTCCAGGAAGCCATCCTCATCTCCCTGGCTGCCCTGCAGCCTGGCCTCACCCAGGCAGGTGCCCGCCACACCTGAACGTTCTAAGGGGCCCAGGACATCAGTGAAGCAGTAGTGACAACAGGCTCTGCAGGTCACTTGGGACAGACACAGACAGAGTGGCTCCAAAAATCCCCACCTTTAATGTCCCCCAGCCTGTACACACCCACAGTCTCGCTGGGCTCTGCCCTCACTTGCTGCCTGCCGTGATGGCCTTGAGGCTGCCTGCTCGAGCCAGGATGTTTGGCACAAACAGCAGCCCCGAGGCCCGCTCGATGCTCTCAATGGGCACTAGGAAGCGCTCCAGGGGGATGGCCTCGTCCACAGGTGCGTTGGGCATCACATAGGAGTGAAGCTCGATTTGCCCGCCTGCTGCCTCCAGGATCAGCACCTTGAAGAAGTGTGTGGGCACTGCCACATGGTTCTTGCCAATGACCTGGTACTTCACATAGGATTTCCCATCAGCCTCTGTCCTGTGGGCAGACCCAGGCACACATGGGCAGGAGGCCTGGTTGAACCCAAGGCCACCTCTTCCAGGAAGCCTTCCCTGATCTGTCCTCTAACTTCTGTCAAGCTAGCGGACCACCCTCTCACTGTGAGGCTTCTTTGCCCTGCCTGGCTCCTGCTTGAGGCTAGAACCCTCTTCAGGGTGGAGGCTAACTCTTTCCCTCTGTTTGCCTCATGCCCAACACGGGGTCACGCGGAGTGGGTGACAATAAATGCTGCTAGAAGAATTGAGCCTTCTGAATATTCACATTCCTCTGGGGGGACACTTAACGACTGTCCGTCTCTCCCCATGGAGGTGAGCACCAAGTGAGCGAGGACCATGACACTGGATGAGGGCTTCCCCTCAGCAGAGTCTCCTCCCTTGCCGCGGGTCATAGGAGGCACCTGCTAATGAAATTTGATCAGTGCCCCAACCACTGCCTTGGCCAGCCCGTGCTAAGCCCTTACCACGGGCCAGGCCCTGGGGAAGCATGTGACATCAGCCAAGAGGTCACAGGTTTTGGCCCTGTTTTGCAGCGGAGGACACAGGTCATTTGCCCACAGCACCAAGGGACTAGGTGATGAGGCCTAGAGTCCATCCTGAGCCTGTGGATTCCAGAGTGCGCTGCTCAGCCTCGACCTATTGCCTCCACAGTCCAGAGAAACCACGGAGCATGGCCAGCGGTGCTCAGTCGCTTCCACCTGGGAGGCCAGGGTGGCGGCCCCGGGTCAGGCAGATCCGATTTCCAACTCCTGAGAAGGGTGGAGGAAAGCGCTCCAAGCAGAGCGGAGACCGAAGGTGGGAGAGCTTGGTGCACCAGGGACCCGGAGGAGTTTCCATGAGAACAGGATTGAGTAGGTGTGCCAAGAGGTGACAGCAGGGAGAAGCGGGGGCAGATTCAGGGCCTGCTGCTGCCCATGGGCAGAGGAGAGGTGGTAGGAGGGACCCAAAGGGTCTCTGGCTGTGGAAGTGGAACGAGAGGACCCCAAGGGCAGGGAAACTGACAGACTTGCCAAGACACCAGATGAGTAGTGAACAGGTACTGACCCAAAGCCTGGCAAGCCTGGCCCTGTGAGTGACAGTAGGGGCCTTGAGTGGGAGGTCCTGCCACCCCCAGCCCCCTGGTTTCCACCTTACCTGGGCAGGAAGAGCGGCCCTGTGCAGACATAGACGTTCTGGTAGCTGCGGGTCAAGCTGCGGCTGTACTTCTCTAGGTTGTTCCAGGCATGCTGGTTGAGGTGGGGCGCCTGGGGGGAGAGGCGGGGCTCAGCGGGACTGTGGCTGGGGCCCTTCCTCCTCTACCAGGGCCCTGGGGGAGTGGACATGCCCAGGGATGCCCAGCGGGGGGCAAGCAAGAGGAAACTGAGGAGCAAGGAATGAAAGTCACTCCCTGAAGCCACATGGAGTGGGGCAGGGCTGACGAGTGCTAGCCGCAGCCCAGGTGTCAAAGCTCCCAAGAGCTCAATGAAGGAAGGAGCATGTCTCCACCTTTCAGAGAGAAGGACTGAGGCCTGTCCTCAGCCCCACCTGGGGGCTCATGGGAAGACCAGCCCTCCCAACCACCAACCCTTTCCTTTCCCAGTATGAGCCACAGAAGAACCTAGCTGGGAATGTTACGAATCTGCCTCCATCTTGAGCTCTTCAGGCCTTGGACAATGGAAAGGGGATAGGGGGCCGTGCTCTGGAAGGAGGCTGGGCCAGAGACTGCTGCCCCATGGGCTCCACCCAGAGCCCCAGGGCAGCCTCCATCCTCTGGTGCCAGGCTCTGCTGGGAACAGGCCAAGAGGGTGGCTGACCCAGGGTGTGCCTGGCACTAACAGCCTGATGGAGGCCGGGCGCGGTGGCTCAAGCCTGTAATCCCAGCACTTTGGGAGGCCGAGGCAGGTGGATCACGAGGTCGAGAGATCGAGACCATCCTGGTCAACATGGTGAAACCCCGTCTCTACTAAAAATACAAAAAATTAGCTGGGCATGGTGGCTCGTGCCTGTAATCCCAGCTACTCAGGAGGCTGAGGCAGGAGAATTGCCTGAACCCAGGAGGCGGAGGTTGCGGTGAGCCGAGATTGCGCCATTGCACTCCAGCCTGGGTAACAAGAGCAAAACTCTGTCTCAAAAAAAAAAAAAAAAAAAAAAAAAAACCCTGATGGTAGGCCAAGTGTCTGCCTCGAAACTGATCCGAGGCAGCCAGTGTAGGACGATATCCGGAGGCCCACGGTTTTATAGACCAGGGGTCCCCAACACCTGGGCCACAGACTGGTACCAGAACTGGGCCACACACAGGAGGTGAACAGCAGACGAGCACCTGAAGCTTCACCTGTATTTACAGCCACGCCCCATCGTTTGCATGGCAGCCTGAGCTCCGCCTCCTGTCGGATCAGTGGCTGCAGGAGATTGTCAAAGAAGCTGGAAACCTATGGTGATTTGCGCATGCGAGGAGGCTGTGCGCTCCTTTTGAGAATCTAATGCCTGATCTGTCATTGTCGCCCATCACCTCCAGACAGGACTGTCTAGTCGCAGGGAAACAAGCTCAGGGCTCCCACTGATCCTAAATTACTGTGAGTTGTATATTTCACTCTATATTACAGTGTAATCATAACAGAAATAAAGGATGCACTTGAATCATCCTGAAACCTGCCCTGACCCACCAAGCCGTGGAAAAACTGTCTTCCACGAAACCGGACCCCGGGGCCAAAAAGGTTGAGGGCTGCGGTTCTACCCAGACTGCCTGCCTTCTGCTGTGTGACACTGTCCGTCGCTTTGCCTCTGTGAGCCTCAGCGCCGCATCACTACCGCCGGAGGAAGGTGAAGAACGGTACTGTTCCCATTTTGCAGACGAGGAAAGCGACGCTCCGGGGTGCCCAGGGTTCGCAGCTGGAGCTCAAGCCGGGCAGCGCCGCCGCCGGGAGCCCAGGGCTCCTTCCTCCCGCCACGGAGTGCGACTGCGAGCCCCGGCCGAGGGCGCATGGGCAGCTGCCCCGTCTGCAGAGGAATAAGCCGAGGCCCCGCATTCCGCGACCCGCGCAGGGCGGGGGCGCTACCTGGGGCGCGACGTTGCTCAGGTAGAACGTGTCGTCCATGGCCTTCTGGCTCCAGCGGTGGTTGGCGGCGGCGGCCAGGTGGCCGCGGTCGAAGCCGCTGCCGCGGTAGTCGGCGTTGGTGGCGCGGTGGTACGCATGCACCGAGTCGTCCTCGCGGAAGTCGCACGCGCGGCGGTCGCCGTCGCCGCGGAGCCGCTCGGGCCGCAGCTGCTCCACCACCCAGAGCGCGCCGCGGGTGCGCGGGTCGTAGCACAGCACGTACGACTCGCGGCTCTTGAGCTGCGCCAGCCCCGGCAGCCCGTACTTGGCCAGCTCGCCCGGGCCGCGGCCCGCGGGTCCCCCCGGCACGGCGGGCAAGTCAGCGGCCGCCGCCACGGGCAGCACGGGCAACCGACCCAGCAGCCCCGGCGCCACCGGCGCGTCCTCCCGCCGCCGCCGCCAGCTCTCGGCGGCCGCGCCCAGGCCCGCGCCCAGCGCCAGGGTCAGGCCGGCCCGCAGCACCCGCATGGCGTGGGGGCGACCTCCGGTGGGCGACCCAGGAGCTCTTAAAGGAGCCGCGCCGGGGGACCCACTGCCGGAACCGGGCTGCTGGGACCGCGGGCGATAGAGTGACTTCCCTACCACTCAGAAACGCTCCCCAGAGATTGGGACTCAGAACCCAGGGGGAGCAGCCGGCCCCAGGCGGGTGACCCAGACGCCCTTTCTCTGCGTATTTAGTATGCGGCCTGAGGGGCGTGGCACCCTCACCTCAGTTCGTAATTGGCCACCGTCAGGTCTAGCTCCGCCCCCATATCGCAGGCGCCCTGCCTGTCTGGGGGCGCCTCCTCCTCTGCGCCTGCGCCAGAACCTCCTGCTTAATAAGCACCTCGACAAGGTCCAGCAGTGTCGAGCGCTTTTATTGTCACTGCTTAGTCTCACCCTTTACACGGCCCGGAGAGGGAACTCCTAGCTGGTAGAGCAAGCACAGGGCCCCAGAAATATCTAGCCCCAGGCTATCTATCCTCCATGACACCAAAAATAAGCCCCGCGATTCTACCAAATTGGCAAAGGTTTTGTTTTGTTTTGTTTTGTGAGGGAGTTTCGTTATCGTTGCCCAGGCTGGGGTGCAAAGGCGCGATCTCAGCTCACGGCAACCTCCCCCTCTCTGGTTCAAGGGATTCTCCTGCCTCAGCCTCCCGAGTAGCTGGGATTACAGGCACGTGCCACCACACTCGGCTAATTTTTGTATTTTTAGTAGAGACGGGGTTTCATCATATTGTTCGGGCTGGTCTCCAACTCTTGACCTCGTGATCTGCCCGCGTTGGCCTCCCAAAGTGCTGGGATTACAGGTGGAGACCCGCTGAAGCTTTTAAAATATATTTTGAAGTCAGGTAATGTGATAGCTCCAGCTTTATACTTTGTTGTTTGTGTGGCGTTTATTTGTGAGAACTCAGGGGTGTCGCTCTACTGCCCAGGCTAGAGTGCAATGGTGCAATCACAGCACACTGCAACTTCTGGCTCTCAGGCTTAAAGCAGCCTCCCTGGAGCTGGGACTACAAGCATGTGTCACTACACTCAGCTTTTTTTCTTTTCCTTTTTTTGGAGCGACAGGATTTTGCCAAGTTGCTCAGGCTGGTCTCAAATTTCTGAGCTCAAGTGATCTGCCCTCCTCAGCTTCCCAAGGTGCTGGGATTACAGGTGTGAGCCACCATGCCTGAAATTTTATTTATTTCTCTAAGATGACATTGGAATCTGTATAAAAATAGGGATTACATAGAATCCATAGATCACATTGGGTAGTATAGACATTTTAACATTAATTTTTCCAATCCATGAACAAGGAATGTTGTTTTTCTTCAGTGTTTCATAGTTTTCAGTGTACAGGTCTTTTACCTCCTTGATTAAATTTCTTCCTAAATATTTTTTTTTTTTTGGTGGGGGGTACTTACTGTGAATGAGATTTTTTTCTATTTCTTTTTCTGAATTCATATGCTTTTTATTTCTGCTTTTTTTCTTGGTTTTTTAGATAGCTTGATAGTATACAGGAATGCTGATTTTTGTTGATCTTGTTATCTTGCCGCTTTACTGAAATCATTAATTCTCAAAGTTTTTTGGTGTTTAGGGTTTTTTCTAACATAAGATCATGTTGTTGGCAAATAGAGACAATTTCACTTCTTCCTTTCCTATTTGGATGCTTTTTCTTTCTCTTGCCTAACTGGTCTAGCTGGTACTTCCAGTACTATGTTGAATGAAAGCAGAGAGTGGGCATCCTTGTCTTGTTCCTGATCTTAGAGGAAAAACTTCTCAACTTTGAGTATGTTAGTTGAGGTCATGCCATATATAGCTGTAACTGTTATGTACCATATATGTTGAAGTACATTCCTTCTTTACCTACTTTGAGGTTTTTTGTTTGTTTGTTTGTTTTTTGAGGCGGAGTTTCGCTCTTGTTACCCAGGCTGGAGTGCAATGGCGCGATCTCGGCTCACCGCAACCTCCGCCTCCTGGGATCAAGCAATTCTCCTGCCTCAGCCTCCTGAGTAGCTGGGATTACAGGCACGCGCCACCATGCCCAGCTAATTTTTTGTATTTTTAGTAGAGACGGGGTTTCACCATGTTGACCGGGATGGTCTCGATCTCTTGACCTCATGATCCACCCGCATCGGCCTCCCAAAGTGCTGGGATTACAGGCTGAGCCACCGCGCCCGGCCTACTTTGAGTTTTTATCATGAAAAGATGTTGAATTTTGTCAAATGCTTTTTCTACAGATAATGGGATGATCCAAGCTGTTTTTTTGTTTTGTTTTTTTTGTTGTTGTTGCTGTTGTTTTTTGAGATGGCGTTTCACTCTTGTTGCCCAAGTTCGAATGCTATGGCGAAATCTCAGCTCACTGCAACCTCCGCCTCCCAGGCTCAATCAATTCTCCTGCCTCAGCCTCCCAAGTAGCTGGGATTACAGGCATGCACCACCACGCCAGGCTAATTTTGTATTTTTAGTAGAGATGGGGTTTCTTCATGTTGGTCAGGATGGTCTCAAACTCCTAACCTCGGGTGATCTAACCGCCTTGGCCTCCCAAAGTGCTGGGATTAAAGGCATGAGCCACCACAACTGACCTTAATTTTTTTTTTTTTTTGAGACAGTCTCGATTTGTTGCCAGGTGCCAGACTGGAGTGCAGTGGCGCAATCTTGGCTCACTGCAACCTCTGCCTCCTGGGCTCAAGCAATTCTCCTGCCTCAGCCTCTCGAGTAGTTCGGACTACAGGCGCACATCACCATGCCCAGCTAATTTTTGTATTTTTTCAGTAAAGATGGAGTTTCACCATGTTGGCCAGGATGGTATCCATCTCTTGACCTTGTGATCCGCCCACCTCGGCCTCCCAAAGTGTTGGGATTACAGGCATGAGCCACCATGCCCCGCAAATTTTCTTAATCTAAAAAATAATTGGTGGCCGGACATAGTGACTCACGCCTATAATCCCAGTATTTTGAGAGGCTGAGGCAGACAGATCTCTTGAGGCCAGGAGTTAGAGACCAGCCAGTCCAACATGGCAAAACCCATCTCTACTAAAAAATACAAAAACTAGCCAGGTGTGCTAGTGCAAACCTGTCATCCCAGCTACTCAGGAGGCTGAGGTGGGAGAACTGTTTGAACCCAGGAGGTGAACTCCAGCCTGGGTGACAGAGCGAGACTCCATCTAAAAAAAATTAAAAATTTAAACACGGAAAAGAAAAAAACAAAGGAAAAGATGTTGAATTTTGTCAAATGCTTTTTCCACATATAATGGGTCAGTCTAAGTTTTTTTAAATCTGAAAGATAACAGGCTATGTAATCACGTATGTAGAACCTCCTTCCCTAGTACCCCCTCCTTCCTCTCCCAGCTGCAGACCGCTGAGGCTCAACTGGAAGAATCAAACAGGCTCTTCCTAGAAAGATCTCCGGGACCTTTTCTTAGAACACTCTAACAGACCCTGACTCCATCCCTTTTCAAACATCTTTCCCTGCTCTGAGGTCGCCAAAGTTTCAGCTTATCACAGCACCAATGCCCATTGCAAAGAACACGTGATTTATTGGAGAACAACTTGTCATCAACAGCACTGATTCAAAGAACAAAACAGATGAAAAAACAAAAGCAAACCATCTGACCCTCTGGAGTGAGATCTGCTGAATTGATACAGCTCAATCGGTAGTGTCCAAGGTCCAGGGGACAGACAGGTTCTCAAGCAGGAAGCCTCAGGCACTCTGGCTCTGTGGGGACCTCCCCTGGACATCTGCTTGAGAATCTAGAGAAGGGACATTGTCAGGGCAGGGCCTTTCCGCAGATGTCCCGCTGGGAGCTCAGCCTAACCAAGACCTGGTCCCTGTGCTCCTGACCTTGATCTCAAGGTCAAGGAGAGGGCACTTGACCCAACTCTGCCAGCAAGGCAAATTAGATGGTGATTCAAGTAGTGTGGTCCCAGGAGGGAGGGTGGGGGCAGAGAAGAACAAATGCATTAGGAGTCCTGGGCAGTGTCTGCTGGGTCTCAGGCAGTGGCCCAAGGTTGTGAAGGGGTTGGAGGGGCTGAATCACCAGCTGACAAGTCCTGGGGAGAGGGCGGCCCAGGCCAGCAGGAAGCAGCATGTCTCTGCCTCATCCTGGAGGTCTTGGAGTCTGCCCAGCTGTCTTCCCACCCTTATACTCAGTTACAGTACAGAACTCAGAGCCTGCCTGGCCAGGACCTGCTGGATAACCAAGCAGGTCCTAGAAGCACGGGGAGAAGAGGCTGACTTTGATCTTGGAAAATCAAGAGGATCTTGTCTCCAACTCCTTTCTACCTTCCTACACCCACGCTTCATCCCCGAGCACTTGCCAATGTGCAACACGTAGCCAGGAGTCTGAATAAATAGTCAGTCTCCCAAATACTGTGCTTTGGGAGAGGAGGAGACAGAAAGACAGGTACAGAAATCCAAGGAAAAGCCTGGTAGAAGAGCCACTTGAGGAAGCCGTTCGTAGCTCACAGCCGGAGCTGGGAGGGCAGAGACAAGTCCTGCCCACCAGACTCAGTAGGCTCTGGGGGCAGGAGGGCTGCTGGGGCCTGGCTCCGCCAGCCAGTCTGGAGGACGAGGGTCCTCACTATGGCACCTGGCTTCCGGACACAAACCTTGTACAGGGAGGGAGGTGACTTGGTGAGAACTGGGAGTGGCCAACTGCCCCTGCTCAAGGTACGCATGCCCCGCCCTAGGGACGGCTCAGGCAGGGGCCAGAGAAGGTCCTGCACCTCCCTCAGCCCACCGGAGGTGGAGGGGCACACAGAGGCGCAGACATGGCCCTCCTGGAACTGGCAGGACCCATGGCCTTTGAGCTTAGCTACCCTGGCCCCAGAGAGGCTTCCTTGGGCCCCACTTGCCCTTTGTGGGACCTTCCCCCTTCCTGGGTTGGGATCTGGAAGGCAAGGACAAATCTTCTGGGTTCTGACTGTGGGCAGCTCCTCTTCCTTCTCCCTCCCTGGGCAGAAAGCAGGGGCAGGAGGCTCAAAGCTTTGTCCTTTCTCAGCAGCATTTGGTTTCCAAGATTTCTGCCATGGGGAATGGGTTCAGAACCCTCTGAGGCACGGAGGACTCCCTCCCAGTCAAGGGGACCCGGGAGTCCGGGGTTGGGGGATGAGAACATGAGGCAAAGGCCAGGCTTGACCTCCAGGGGCCTTGCTGGGCTAGTCTCCTCATTCTGTCTCCCAGGCTCAGGGAGCAGAGGGACGTGGGGAGAGGAGGCGGCTCAGAATAAGGCACCCCAACAGAGAAGGACAGAGAGAATAATTGAGAGGAACCATGGCGCAAGACACAGCCCCACGCAGGAAGGAGGAAGAAGGACACAGGCAGAAAGGTAGAGACAGAAGGGGAAGCCAGGAGACCTGGAGGACTGAGAGATGCTCACACACACGGGGAGGAGACAGCTGGGGACTCAGGCCCATGTCCACACCAACCGAGTACAGACACCTGTGGGTAAGACAGACGGCGGGACTCTGCTTTCAGCGTCGCCATCCCCATGGAGCAGCCAAAGCACCCCGCCCAGAAGCGGTTTCTGGCCCACTGGCCGAACACCTCCCCTGACCGACGCCCAGGAGAAGACCAGAAGCAGGAACCAAGGCTGGGGCGGCAGAGCCGAGGCAGGGAGGGGCCCCTGCCAGCCTCCCAGTGCCGGAAGCGGCCCTGGCCCAGGAAGGACAACTTCCTGAGCTCCAGCCCTGCTCAGTATCCCAGGCAAAGAGGCCAGGGTGCAGGGCAGGTGGGGCACTGGGCGTAGTGATGGAGGAAGGAGCACAGTACAGTGTGCCCCCAGCGGGCGCAGCCTGGGCCTCGGGCCAATCCTGTGGCTTCCCCTCAGGCTGGGTTCTCACGGGTTTGTGTGTGTCCCGGGAGCCAGGGCAAAGGGCTCGGTGGCTTCTCTCCCAAACACGGGCCTCTTGCCACTGGGCTACTTCGAGTCTTGGAGCTCCTTTGCCTTCTGCAGGATCTGGCAGACGTCTGTGATGGGGTAATCCTAGGCACAGGAAGGGCCAACAATGGCCTCTGAAGCCAGCTCCCCCCCGCCACACCCACACCCTCCCCACTGAGACCCGTCGCCATGCGGGATCCTGAGCCTCAGGGGCAGGAGCACGGAATACCAGGCATCCCACACTCCCCAACCCCTAGACCCCTGCTGGCAGCTGACGCTACACCATGCAGCGCCAACTCAACCGATCCAAACACGACCACACCCAGGGTCTCAGCCCTTTCCTCAGGACCAGACCGTGCTGCCTCAGCTCTCCTTGTACTGCCACTGAACCCGAACTCCCTCATGTGCAGCCAGGGACTGGGCCAGATAGAGTGTCAGCTTGGAGTCCTCAACGGCCCTGTGAGTGGCTACTGTGATTCTGCCCATTTTCCAGATCTAGTCCATGAAGTTATAGAAAACCAACTCTAAGCCGGGCGCGGTGGCTCACGCCCGTAATCCCAGCACTTTGGGAGGCCGAGGCGGGTGGATCACGAGGTCAAGAGATCAAGACCATCCTGGTCAACATAGTGAAACCCCGTCTCTACTAAAAATACAAAACATTAGCTGGGCATGGTGGCACGTGCCTGTAATCCCAGCTACTCAGGAGGCTGAGGCAGGAGAATTGCCTGAACCCAGGAGGCGGAGGTTGCGGTGAGCCAAGATCGCGCCATTGCACTCCAGCCTGGGCAACAAGAGTGAAACTCCGTCTCAAAAGAAAAGAAAATCAACTCTAGGAGCCCGGGCGCGGTGGCTCACGCCTGTAATCCCAGCACTTTGGGAGGCTAAGGTAGGCAGATCACCTGAGGTCCAGAGTTCCACACCATCCTGACCAATGTGGTGAAAACCCCATCTCTACTAAAGATACAAAAATTAGCTGGACGTGGTAGCACACACCTGTAATCCCAGCTACCTGGGAGGCTGAGGCAGGAGAACTGCTTGAAGCCAAGAGGCAGTGGTTGCACTGCCAGAGGGTTTTTTTTTTCCTTTTCTTTTTTACCGCCTATTCCAAGAAATCTGCCAGAGGTTTTACCACTGCACTCCAGTATGGGCGACAGACGAAGACTCCATCACACACACACAAAAACAACAACAGTAAGGCCAGGTGCCGATGAAGAAGCTGAAACCCAGAGATGCTGTAACTTGCCTTTGGTCACATGATGAACACAGCAGGGCAAAACTGTGGACCTAAAGCTGTAGGCCCTTGAACCCATATTCTTATTTTTTTGAGACGGAGTCTTGCTCTGTTGCTCAGGCTGGAGTGCAGTGGCACGATCTCAGCTCACCACAACCTCTGCCTCCTGGGTTGAAGCACTTCTCCTGTCTGAGCTTCCCGAGTAGCTGGGAATTACAGGCACATGCCACTATGCCCAGCTAATTTTTGTATTTTTAGTAGAGACAGGGTTTTGCCATGTTAGTCAGGGTGGTCTCAAACTCCTGACCTCAGGTGATCCACCCACTTCAGCCTCCCAATGTGCTGGAATTACAGACATGAGCCACTGCACCTGGTGAGCCCACGTTCTTAATCACTACACCCTACCCTCCTTCCCTGGGTCTGAGCATGGCCTTGTTTTGGGTACCTGCTGTGTCCTGGGTGTGAACACCTACGTCAAGTACACAGTTTAGGCCGGGCGCGGTGGCTCAAGCCTGTAATCCCAGCACTTTGGGAGGCCGAGGCGGGTGGATCACGAGGTCGAGAGATCGAGACCATCCTGGTCAACATGGTGAAACCCCGTCTCTACCAAAAATGCAAAAAATTAGCTGGGCATGGTGGTGCGTGCCTGTAATCCCAGCTACTCAGGAGGCTGAGGCAGGAGAATTGCCTGAACCCGGGAGGCGGAGGTTGCAGTGAGCGGAGATGGCGCCATTGCACTCCAGCCTGGGTAACAAGAGCGAAACTCCGTCTCAAAAATAAAAAAAAATAAAAAAATTTTAAAAAGTACACAGTTTAGAGGCCAAGTCACTTGCTCAAGTCCACCCAACACTCCAGGTCAGAGGCAGAACCAGGATTCATACCCAGATCCAAACCAGGTCTGTCTCTGGAGTCCCTGCTATGCTCCACCACCCCTGCCCAGTCTATCGCAGCAGCTGGCGTGGGTGGATGCCTGGCAAGAGCCGGCCTCATGGCAGTGGCTGGGCCTGCCCCCATCCCATTACCTGCAGCAGCCGCATGTTCACAGTGAAGTCCCCTTCCAGCAACTGCTCCCGGATCAGCCTATGAAGAGCAAGCAGCAAAAGGGCTGGGACCTGGGATGCTGTGAGTGCAGGCCCCGCCCCCTCCTCCCCTCTGGCTTCTCCAAGGACTGGCCAGGTGAGCTGAGGCTAGCTCATGCTGCACTCACATGAGCATGGCGCAGCAGACGAGGAGGAGGAAGTCAAAGCGGTTGTCATCGGCGAAGAGGGAGTCCCAGATGCGGATGACGTCAGGCAGCAAGAACTCCTGGGACAGCAGTAGTGTCAGCCAGCGGAAGGCAAAGAACTGGGGCTTGATGTTCTGCTCTTGCTGGGGAGAGAGCGTGGGGGTGGGAAGCAGGACTCCATGTTGGCCGGTGGCCGTGGAGCACCATGCAATGGGTCAGAAGTGAATTCATAACAGTAGGACCCAGCGCGCCAGGTGTGAGCACCAGGGCTGGCACCAGACTGCCAGACAGCCTCGCTTGGTAAAGGGGCAGAGGCTGTTTCCTGCCAGCCAACATCCTCAGATCTTTTTGTAAGAGAAGCTGGAAACCCAAACCTTTATATAATAAGCTCTCCAGATTTATAAAGGATGGTTCAAACTCTTTCAAAACACTCTGCAGATGACAGGGTATGTGGATGTGCAGAGTGACCATCACAGGGCCCTTACTATAAGCCTGGGCTATGCTTAGCATGATAAATATGTCCTCTCACTCATTTAATCCACAAACAATTCCACAGGCAATTATTCCCAATATAGACGAGCCCTATGGTCAGCCACAGTGAATTTTTTTTTCTTTATAGTCACAGTGAATATTAATTGAAAAGGTATGCTACAAAACAGCAAAAAGATAATTCCTTTTTTTTTTTTTGAGACGGAGTTTCTCTCGTTACCTAGGCTGGAGTGCAACGGCATGATCTCGGCTCACCACAACCTCCGCCTCCTGGGTTCAAGCAATTCTCCTGCCTCAGCCTCCTGAGTAGCTGGGATTATAGGCACCCGCCACCATGCCCAGCTAATTTTTTGTATTTTTAGTAGAGACAGGGTTTCACCATGTTGACCAGGATGGTCTCGATCTCTTGACCTTGTGATCCACCCGCCTCGGCCTCCCAAAGTGCTGGGATTACAGGCTTGAGCCACCAAGCCCGGCTTCCTTTTTTTTTTTTTAAGAGATGAGGTCTCGCTATATTGCCTAGGCTAGAGTGCAGTGGCACAATCATGGCTCACCACAGCCTTGACCTCCAGGCCTCCAACATCAGCCTCCTGAGTAGGAGACTACAAGCTTGTGTCACCATGCCTGGCTAATATCTTTCTTTCTTTCCTTCTTTTTTTTTTTTTTGAGGCAAAGTTTCACTCTCGTTGCCCGGTCTGGAGAGCAGTGGCATGATCTCGGCTCACCGCAACCTCATCCTCCCAGGTTCAAGTGATTCTCCTGCCTCAGCCTCTCGAGTAGCTGGAATTACAGGTGTGCACCACCACATTGGCTAATTTTTTTTGTATTGTTAGTAGAGACAGGGTTTCTCCATGTTGGTCAGGCTGGTCTCGAACTCCTGACCTCATGATCCGCCCGCCTTGGCCTCATGCCTGGCTGCTAATTTCTTTCTTTTTTTTTTTTTTTTTTTTGAGACGGAGTTTCGCTCTTGTTACCCAGGCTGGAGTGCAATGGCACGATCTCGGCTCATCGGCTCACCGCAACCTCCGCCTCCCGGGTTCAGGCAATTCTCCTGCCTCAGCCTCCTGAGTAGCTGGGATTACAGGCACACGCCACCATGCCCAGCTGACTTTTTTGTATTTTTAGTAGAGACGGGGTTTCACCATGTCGACCAGGATGGTCTCGAACTCTCGACCTCATGATCCACCCGCCTCGGCCTCCCAAAGTGCTGGGATTACAGGCTTGAGCCACTGCGCCCGGCTCTTTTTAAATTTTTTTGTAGTCACAAAATTTCATTATGTTTCTCAGGATATCTCAACCTCTGGGCTCAAGCGATCCTCCTGCACCAGTCTCCCAAACTGTTAGGTTTACAACTGTGAGCCATCACACCCAACCCATATTTGTTTAAAAAGATATGTTTGTTCCTGGCAGGGCACGGTGGCTCACAACTGTAATCCCAGCACTTTGGGAGGCTGAGGTGGGTAGATCACTTGAGGTCAGGAATTCAAGATCAGCCTGGCCAACATGGAAAAACCCTATCTCTACTAAAAATACAAAACTAGCTGGGCATGGTAATGTGTGCCTGTAATCCCAGCTGCTGGGGAGGCTGAGGCATGAGAAGTGCTTGAACCTGGGAGGTGAAGGTTGCAGTGAGCCAAGATTGCACCACTGCACTCCAGCCTGAGCTGACAGAGTGAGAGTCCTTCTCAAAAAAAAAAAAAAAGATATATATTTTATTTTTCATGAAACTTTTCGTTTACATGTAAATAAATGTTCTCCTTTTGTTTTCTGAAATAAACACGGAATGCCAGTACAATTTTTTAAATTATATTAATCTTAAAAAATGAAGTTAACACTTATCTCAGAAGATTACTAACAGCTTAAGCAATTTAGTTGATGGTAAATGCCCTGCACTATGCCTGGCACACAATGGGCACCATTCCAATTTCCCCCTTCCCTCCCAGCTTGCTAGGCTCTGGCCATCAGCTGCTTCAGCTCATGGGTCAGCATCCTCAGCAGCAACAGCCACTTTCAACCCCCAGACTCAAGCCAGACCTCGCCCTGGGCTAAGATGGCACAGGAACTCTCTGCCTCCTGTCCCTGCCACCTGCTGTTCCTGGGGTTCTCACCAGTTTCAGGTAGAGCTCCACATCCTTATCTTTCAAGGTGGAGTACACCTTCTCCATCTTGTAGGTGATGCCACACTGCGAGTCATCTAGGCTCTTGATAAAGTTGTCCCGGATCTCAGCCATGAGGTTGGTGAAGCAGAAAAAGGTGTCTGCCTCGGCATGCTCTGGGAAGAGACACAGGATGGGGGCAGAAGTGGTGGCATCCCAGGCCCACCCCACCTCTCACCTACCAGACAACTGCCTCGCTCTGAGCCCCACCAAGTTGCCCCATCCTCAAAGTTGGGCTCAGTCTTTCCTCTGTCCTTGACCCTTCTCCACCCCCAGGCTAAAGACATCACCTTTTTCTTCTCTGGCAACACTTACATTCACTGAGCAGTTTATTACACACTCCCCTGATGACATTTTGAAAATCATTATTTACATCTTCTAATTCGGCTTCCTACATATCCACCTTCTCTATGAGAAATTAAATTACAAATCTCAAGAGATCAGTAAACATCTAACATTCTAGAAGATCACAGTTGCAAAGGACCTCAGAGATGATCCAGGCCAACCCCTCATCTGGGAGAAGGAGAATGGAGGCCTGAGAGGGAAAGTGAGCTGCACGGCCTGACACGGGCCAGCAACAAGGGATGTGGGCATCAAGAGCCTTCTTACCTTTCCACTCGCTGTTGGGGTCAGTGGCGAAGGTGTAGTAGAGGGGCCCCACAATCTCATTCATGCCTTGTACATAAGCGATGCCAGGGTTGAGCTTGGCATAGATGAAAAGGATCCGCTCCACCACCTCCCAGTGGGCCTCACAGCCATTGGGCAGCACCTCATACTCATTTAGGGATGATGGCGCAGAGTTCTTGTGTGGGGAGCTCATCTAGGGGAGAAAAGGAGGAGCCAGTCAAGAAGGACAATGCGGGTTGGGTTCGGTGGCTCAACGCCTGCAATCCCAGCGCTTTGGGAGGCTGAGGTGGGAGGATCAGTTGAACCCAGGTGGTCAAGGCTGCAGTGAGCCGTGTGATGACACCATTGCATTCTAGCCTGGATAACAGAGCAAGGCCCTGTCTCAAGGCGGGGAAAAAAAAGAGGCTGGGCGCTGTGGTTTAAACCTATAATCCCAGCACTTTGGGAGGCTGAAGCAAGTGGATCACAAGGTCAGGAGTTTGAGACCAGCCTGTCCAACATGGTGAAACCCCATCTCTACTAAAAATACAAAAATCAGCCAGGCACAGGGCAGGCGCCTGTAATCCCAGCTACTTGGGAAGCTGAGGCAGAAGAATCGCTTGAATCCTGGAGGCGGAGGTTGCAGTGAGCCAAGATTGTGCCACTGCACTCTAGCCTGGACAACAGAGCAAGACTCTGTCTCAAAAGAAAAAAAAAAAAAGAGACAACACAGGCTGGCCGCAATAGCTCATGTCTATAATCACAGCACTTTGGAAGGCCAAGGCAGGAGGATCACTAGAGCCTTAGAGTTTGAGACTAGCCTGGACAACATAGGGAGAGTCATCTCTACAAAAAATTTAAATATTAGCCGAGTGTGATGGCAAGCACCTGTGGTCCCGGCTACTTCGGAGGCGAGAGCAAGAGAATCTCTTGAGCCCAGGAGGCTGAGGCTACAGTGAGCTATGTTCGCACCACTGCACTCCAACCTGGGTGACAGCAAGACACTGTCATGGCCGGGCGCAGTGGCTCATGCCTGTAATCCAGGCACTCTGGAGGCCAAGGCGGGCGGATCACCTCAGGTCAGGAGTTCAAGACCAGCCTGGCCAACATGGTGAAACCCCGTCTATTTAAAAAAAAAAAAAAAGAAAGAAAGAAAAAAGGACAATGTGAAGGAAGACAATGTGTTCTTGTCAGAAATGTAAATGTTTACTGTTAAGCCCAGCCCTATGTAGCATATGGGACACATGCCGGCCAGAGGAACAAGTCAAATGCCACCATAAGTAAACAAGGAGACAAAACCTAGAACATGGAACATTCTACAAGACAACCATCCTAAAACCTAACTTACGGTGATTAAAGTCAGAACAGTGAGGAGTACTACCTAAGAAGGGGCATCCAGGAACTTTCTGGATGTGGAAATGTTCTGTATCGTGGCTGACTGGCACTTATACAGGTACGCACACAAGAAAAAAAAAATCTAATAGTATACATAACTGCACATAAGTTACACTTGAATTTAAAACAAAAACCTTAAATATATAAAGAAACAGATAACTGCAGACTCCCCGCTACCCCACTCCCTTTGAAGTCTTGCTCCATCGACCAGGTTGGAGTGCATCGGCTCACTACAACCTCTGGCTCCCGAGCTGAAGCAGTTTTCCTGTCTCAGCCTCCCGAGCACCTGGGATTACAGGTGCTCACCACCACGTTCAGACTTTTTTTTAATTTTGGATATTTTTAGTAGAGATGAGGTTTCACCATGTTAGTCAGGCTGGTCTCAAACTCCTGACCTCAGGTATTCCACCCACTTGAGCCTCCCAAAGTGCTGGGATTACAGGTGTGAGCCACCATGCCCGGTGAGAATGCCCTTATTCTCAGGAGATCCTGCTGAAGTAGTTGGTGGTGAAAGGTCAGACATCAGCAACTTACTCTCTCTATGTAATACACACAAATAAAGCAATGTGAAAAATGTTAATAATTGTAACATTTAGATGGAGAAAGTATACAGATAGTTACACAGTGTACTCTTCTTTCAACTTTTCTGAATGTTTGAATATTTTCATAAGAAAAGGTTGGAGGCCAGGCAAAGTGGCTCACACCTGTAATTCCAGCACTTTGGAAAACTGAGGCAGGCGGATCACTCAAGATCAGGAGTTCAAGACCAGCCTAGCCAAAAATCTCTACTAAAAATACAAAAATTAGCCAGGCCTGGTGGCACATGCCTATGATCCCAGCTAATACTCAGGAGGCTAAGGCATGAGAAGTGCTTGACCCCAGGAGGCAGAGAGAGCCAAGATTATGCCACTGTACTCCAGCCTGGGCAACAAAGTAAGACTGCCTCAAAAAAAAAAAAAAAAAAAAGTTGGAAGTTAAAGAGAGAACAATCCCTGCTGAAGACTCCAGCTGCCTGTCGGGATGCCTTGGGAACTTTGTAAAGATTCAAGTGCCTGGGCCCTGCCCTAGACCTGCTCAGTCAGAAGCTCCGCAGGTGAGTGACCCGTATGAGAGAACCCAGGCAGTGACAGCGGATGAGGCCATCCTCGAAGCATAGGCTCCTGGAGACATTAAACTCTCTCTCCCATAACATGTGTGTACATATGTATACACATACACATGCACACATGTTCACACATAGACACACATCAGTGACATGTTCCAAGAGCTTTTTATGCGGCTGACAGTACCGTACAAGTATTCCTCCATTTAATTCACTGAACAATCTAAAATATTCTCTCCACATCATTTTCAAGATGAGGAAACTGAGGCTTAGAAATGTCGAGCCACTCCTTAAATGTCTACCATTAGGTGGTGGCTTTAGGACTTGAACCTGACCTGCTGACTCCCAAAACTAAGGGCCAGGACTTGAGGCGAGGCTGCCTCCCGAGGTTGCCCAGGGCTTTCTGCTTTCTAAGAATCTGCACAGCCAGGACCTCATTTCATCCTCTTGGCGACTCAGGCAGGGCAGAAATGATTATGCCCAGTTTATGGTCGAGGAAACAAAGGCCAGGATGTGAGCCTGGTATGACTTGTCCAGAGTCACACAGACAGTCAACTTTAACTCACACTGCCCAGCCATAAACCCAGAGGCTTAGGGATAAAGTTTCTGGTGGGTTCTCTGCTACCACGACCAAACGTTAAACTAGGTAACAGTGCTCCTTACACCCAGTTACCACAGTGAAAGGAATGACAGGAGCCAGTCTCCACCCAGCCCTTCAGCCAGGAAATCAACAGCCAAGAATGCTGCCCACAAAGCCAGCCACATGGTTATGTAGCCACACAATCTGCACTGCACAGCAGTTCTGCTGGACACAAAACCCTCATAGGCACATGCAACCCTGGGATCGGCTATATCTGCCCCTGCCACCCTGTCGGAGCTTCAGAGTCATTCTTAGCTGGGTGTGGTAGCTCATGCCTGCTATCCCAGCACTCTGGGAGGGCCAGGTAGGAGGATCGTTTGAGCTCAGGAGTTCAAGACCAGACTGGGTGACACAGCAAGACTCTGTCTCTATTTTAAAAAATAAAACGAGCCAGGTGCGGTGGCTCATGCCTATATTCCCAGCGCTTTGGGAGGCCAAGGCAGGCAGATCACAAGGTCAGGAGTTCAAGATCAGCCCGGCCAACATGGTGAAACTGTCTTTAAAAAAAAAAAAGATAAAACAAACAAACAAACGAACAAAAAAGTCATTCCCCAGGGTGAGAAAAATTTCTGCAGTAGTATCTGCCCTAGCTTGTTGGAGGCTACACAGAAAGGTTTTCCCATTGATGGAGGACAGTGAAAAGTTTAGGCGAACAAGCCACTATTCCAAGTACCAAAGGAGGGGCGTAAATTAAGGAAAAAGGTAATATACTTGTTTGACTACAAGCAGCTTTGCGGAGTGATAGCAATCTATGAAAAGTTGGGGGGTCCTGGCCAGGCGCAGTGGCTCACACCTGTAATCCCAGCACTTTGGGAGGCCCAGGCGGGTGCATCATGAGGTTAAGAGATCGAAACCATCCTGACAATCATCGTGAAACCGTCTCTACCAAAAATACAAAATTAGCTGGGCATGGTGGTATGCGCCTGTAGTCCCAGCTACTTGGGAGGCTGAGGCAGGAGAATCGCTTAAGCCCGGGAAGTGGAGGTTGCAGTGAGTGAGTTCGCTCCACTGAACTCCAGCCTGGCGACAGAGTGAGACTCTGTCTCAAAAAAAAAAGAAAAAAAAAAAGCTTGGGGGTCCTTTCAGTTCCACCCCAAGCCTCTCAGATCCAGCCCTGCTGCATCCCTGCCCCCACCACCTCTTGCCTAGACAACTGCAGTGGCCTCCCAGGTAGCCTCTCTACTGCCACTCCTGTATCTCCACAGCAACTAAAGCTGACACAAGCAGGTATGAATCACGTCGCTGCCGTGCTTACGTTGCTATAAACGTGTCTCCCCGCCCCTCAGGACAAAGGCCCCACATGGCCTCACCAGCACCAACCTCTTCCCTCACTCTCTGCTTCTAGCCACCATGGCCACCCCGACCAAGAACACACCACGTTCTCGCCCGCTGAGGACTTTGGCATATGCCCTCCTCTCCACCTGGAATGCTCTCTTCTTGTTTTTTGTTTTTGAGACAGGGTGACAGGGTCTTGCTCTGTTGCCCAGGGTGGAGTGCAGTTGTGCGATCTGGACTCACTGCAACCTCTGTCTCCGAGGTTCAAGTGATTTTCCTGTCTCAGCCTCCTGAGTAGCTGGGATGACAGATGCCCGCCACCACACCCAGTTAATTTTGTATTTTTAGTAGAGATGAGGTTTCACCATGTTGGCCAGGCTGGTCTTGAACTCCTGACCTCAGGTAATCTGCCCCCCCTTAGCCCTCTAAAGTGCTGGGATTGTAAACATGAGCCACCATGCCCTGCCCATTTTTTTTTTTTTTTTTTTTTTTTGAGACAGTATCACTCTGTCGCCCAGTGGCGCAATCTTGGCTCACTGCAACCTCTGTCTCCCAGGTTCAAGTGATTCTCCTGCCTCAGCCTCCTGAGTAGCTGATATTACAGGCACACGCCATCATGCCCAGCTGATTTTTGTATTTTTTGTAGAGACAGAGTTTCAGCACATTGCCCAGGCTGGTCTTGAACTCCTGGGCTCAAGCAATCCTTTTGCCTCAGCCTCCCAAAGTGCTGGGATTACAGCGTAAGCCACCGCACCCAGCCCTGTCACACTTTCTCACTTTGTAATGACTTTCTCAGAGCCACTGTAAGACTAGAAGCCTGGCTCATTTACCCACTGGGATGCAGAGCCCTCCCCAGCAGCCATTACACCCAACTGGACACAGCAATTCGCTGCCACCCAACTTTCAGAGAGCGCCCCAGGATCTGGCAGCATCAGGGCTGCTCTGGGTAACTGTCAGGCAGATGGTCATGGCCCCACGCCTTGTGGCCAGGAGTTTAAGAGAAAAACGAAAGAAAAGATTATTGGGGGAGTCCTGGGGACCCCAGGTTGGTGCTCACATTTGTGACCCCACTCCGGTTCCGGGCCACCGTCTGAGATTTCAGTGTTGTCTGTTCCACTCGCTTACGAAGGGTTTCAAACTCATTCTGGGGATCCAGGATGAGGAGACAAGGGTACTCCGTGGCCCTCTGGAAGAAGGAAATGTCAGGGCACAACCTCCTGTCAAGAGGAAATAGGAAAAAATCATGTTACTCAGGGTGGAGGTTTTGGCCATTCCATCAGCACCCTGCTGCCAAGAGACCCCAAGAATCCCCAAAAGCATTTTTTTTTTTTTTTTTTTTTTGAGACGGAGTTTCGCTCTTGTTACCCAGGCTGGAGTGCAATGGCGCGATCTCGGCTCACCGCAACCTCCGCCTCCTGGGTTCAGGCAATTCTCCTGACTCAGCCTCCTGAGTAGCTGGGATTACAGGCACGCGCCACCATGCCCAGCTAATTTTTAGTATTTTTAGTAGAGACGGGGTTTCACCATGTTGACCAGGTTGGTCTCGATCTCTCGACCTCGTGATCCACCCGCCTCGGCCTCCCAAAGTGCTGGGATTACAGGCTTGAGCCACCGCGCCCGGCTTTTTTTTTTTTTTTTTTTGAGACTGAGTCTCGCTCTGTCACCGGGCTGGAGTACAGTGGCACAATGTTGGCTCACTGCAACCTACGACAGATATTTCATCTGTCAACTTCTGGTTTAAGCGATTCTCCTGCCTCAGGCTCCCAAACAGCTGTAATTATACGCATGTGTCACCACGCCCAGCTAATTTTTTTATTTTTAGTAGAGACGAGGTTTCACCACGGTGGCCACGATGGTCCTGATCTCCTGATCTTGTGATCAACCTCCCTTAGCCCCACAAAGTGCTGGGATCACAGGTGTGAGCCACGGCACCCCACTGCATTGTTTGTTTCTAATTACAATATTTTGAATCACCTGACATTAGGAATTCGAGACCAGCCCAGCCAACACGGTAAACCCTGTCTCCATTAAAGAATACAAAAATTGGCTGGGCACAGTGGCTTACACCCGAAATCCCAACACTTTGGGAGGCCGAGGTGGGCGGATCACCTGAGGTCAGGAGTTCGAGACCAGCCTGGCCAGCATGGTGAAACCTCCTCTCTACTAAAAATATAATAAATTAGCAGGCATAGTGGCATGAGCCTATAGTCCCAGCTACTCAGGAGGCTGAGGCAGGAAGATGGCTTGAACTCGGCAAGTGGAGGTTGCAGTGAGCTGAGATTGCGCCACTGCACTCCAGCCTGGGCGATAGAGCAAGACAGAGACCAAGAGAGGCGGATCACCTGATGTCAGGAGTTTGAGACTAGCCTTACCAACATGCAGAAATCCTGTCTCTACTCAAAAAAAATACCAAATTAGCCAGGTATAGTGGCGCATGCCTGTAATCCCAGCTACTTGGGAGGCTGAAGCAGGAAAATTGCTTCCCTTGAATTGGCAGGTAGAGGTTGCAGTGGGCCGAGATCATGCCATTGCATTCCAGCCTGGGCAACAAGAATGAAACTCCGTCTCAAAAAAAAAAAAACAAAAAAAAAAACAAAAATAGAAAAATTAGCCAGACGTGGTGGCGGGTGGCTGTAATCCCAGCTACTAGGGAGGCTGAGGCAGGAGAATTGCTTGAGCTAGGCAAGTGGAGGTTGCAGTGAGCCGAGATCATGCCACTGAACTCCAACCTGGGCAACAAAGTGAGACTCCATCTCAAAAAAATAACAATTACAACATTTTATTTTAAAAACAATACAGTTTTTAAAAAAGCAGTAGTCAGACTGGGCACAGCGGATCACACCTGTAATCCCAGCACTTTGGGAGGCTAAGGTGGGCGAATGACCTGAGGTTGGGAGTTAGAGACCAGCCTGGCCAACATGGGAGTTAGAAACCCTATCTATACTAAAAATGCAAAGTTAGCCGGGCGTGGTGGCACGTGCCTGTAATCCCAGCTACTCAGGAGGCTGAGGCAGGAGAATCGCTTGAACCCAGGAGATGGAGATTTTGGTGAGCCAAAATCACACCATTGCACTCCAGCCTGGGCAACAAGAGTGAAACTCCATCTCAAAAAAAAAAAAAGGCCGAGTGCGGTGGCTCAAGCCTGTAATCCCAGCACTTTGGGAGGCCAAGGCGGGTAGATCACGAGGTCAAGAGATCAAGACCATCCTGGTCAACATGGTGAAACCCCGTCTCTACTAAAAACAAAAAATTAGCTGGGCATGGTGGCGCATGCCTATAATCCCAGCTACTCAGGAGGCTGAGGCAGGAGAATTGCCTGAACCCAGGAGGCGGAGGTTGTGGTGAGCCAAGATCGCGCCATTGCACTCCAGCCTGGGTAACAAGAGTGAAACTCCGCCTCAAAAAAAAAAAAAAAATAGCCAGGTGCAGTGGTTCACACCTGTAATCCCAGCACTTCGGGTGGCTAAGGTGGGCAGACGACCTGAGGTCTGGAGTTCCAGACCAGCCTGATCAACCTGGAGAAATCCTGTCTCTACTAAAAATACAAAATTAGCTGGGCGTGGTGGCACATGCCTGTAATCCCAGCGACTCGGGAGACTGAGGCAAGGAGAATCACTTGAGCCCAGGAGGCAGAGGTTGTGGTGAACTGAGATCATACCATTGCACTCCAGACTGGGCAACAAGAGCAAAACTCCATCTCAAAAAAAAAAAAAAGTAGTAGTCACTGTATATGTATACATACCCACATTTTATGCATATTTGCAAATAGATGCATACTTTTTTTTTTAAAAGTGTCTTTATGGTCATACAACCTAACTCCTCTTTTAAACTCTAAACATCCTTCCATGTAAAAATATTTATCTAGGCCAGGCACAGTGGCTCACGATTGCAATACCAGCACTTTGGGAGGCTAAGGCAGGAAGATCACTTGAGCCCAGGAGCTCAAGACCAGCGTGGGCAACATAAGGAGACCCCACCTCTATAAAAAATTTGCTGGGTGTGGTGGCATGTGCCTGCAGTCCTGGCTACTCGGGAGGCCGAGGTGGGAGGATCACTTGAGCCTGGGAGTTCAAGGCTATGGTGAGCTGAGATCAAGCCGACATACTCCAGTCCAGCCTGGGCAACAGAGCAAGACCCTATTTCAAAAAAAAAAAAAAAATTTCCTAACATGCACAAACACAGTGTGGTTTGTAGTAGCAAAAGAGGTTTGGTTCCATAAGGTACACACTGTACAAAAGAATATTATACAGCTGACCTGGAAAAATGTTCAAGACAGAATGAGAAAAAAGAAAAAAAAAGACAGAGTGAAAGGGAAAACAAGTTGGGAGATAGTATCTAGAATGTTATCAAGTTTAAAAAATGTATCTATTGCAGTACATGAACATTATTCAGACCTCTTATACTTAGCATATTGTAAACCTGCCTATAGAAGCACCAAAGGACGTGCTACCATCACTACTAATGTAAAACAGAACCTGGCCAGGCATGGCAGCTTATTTATGCCTGTAATCCTAGCACTTTGGAAGGCTGAGGCGTGTGGATCACTTGAGATCAAGAGTTTGAGACCAGCCTGGGCAACTTGTGAAACCCCATCTCTACTAAAAATACAAAAATTAGGTCTCGTGGCACATGCCTGTAACCCCAGCTATTAGGGAGGCCGAGACAGGAGAATGGCTTGAACCCGGGAGGCAGACATTGCAGTGAGCCGAGATCGCACCACTGCACTCAAAACTAAACAAAAACAAAAAGAACAAAACCTATTTCCCCAGGTCACGGAGTGGTTCTTGATTTGAACACAGCCATCAGAAGACCTCATGGGGGTAAATGCTGTGCCAACCCCAGCCTGACAGCACAAGACACAGTCCCCCTTTCTCCTGCAGCCTACGTTGCCCTCTGCAGGGGCCACCTGAAGATGAGCCTGGGCCAAGGAGCAACACCCAGGGTGTTAACGGTGAGGAGGACCCTGCTCCCAACTCTACCCTGCACGCGCCTTCTTCCCCTGCCACAGGGCACTCTTGTGTGCTTTGCCGCAGCCCAGCAGACTCCTCTACTCAGCTCGCTGCCTCCCTGCCGTCGCCTCCTCTTTCACATCTCATGCTGAGCCCCCTCCCTGGAAAGGCTTTCCTTGATACCACCAAAGGAAAACAAGGCCTGCCTCTGATTTTCTAAAAGCACCAGTTTTTCCCTCCTTCACCGCACTGACAGTATTTGCAATTACGTATCTGTTTCCAGGTTTGATATATGTCCCCTGACTTACACTGGAAGCTCTCAGAGGGCAGAGACTGTTTCTGTCCTGCTCACTCCTAAAACCCTCCTGACAGGCACTCGGCCATTCCTTGAGAAGGAGCTGAATGGAGGGGCACCTGTGCTGGTGCAAACTGACCTGGGCACCTGAGACTACCTGTTGGAGATTCTGAAGGGTCACTGGGTGGGACAAAGCGCCGGCTTGTCCTTTGTGACCAAGCACCAGGGGTGCTAGGCAAGCTGTTGTAAAAGGAACAGGATAAGCTCCCAGGACCTTTCTCTGATGGAGATCTGATTGTTCTAAGTGCTCTGCATGTGCTAAGACCAGCACAACAGTCCCATGTATCTGTGGAGACCCAACCTGTTCTGTGACCTTATCCTGAACCACGTTACTCCTACTTCACAGATAAACAGAGTAATGATCAGAGGGTGTGAGTCACTCGCCCAAGGTCACACAGCTATTAACTGGTAAAGGTGGAACGGAAACCAGGTAAATGAAGTCCAGAACCCAAGCCCTTGGCCACAGCCACTCCACCAACCTGTGGACAAGGCCTGCCTCCTAGTTCCTTCACCTAGCCCCACACGCTGCCAGACTTCCCAGCCTGACAGGGCCACAGAGCCAGCATCTCCACATTTCTTTACCAAGTGGAAAAGCATGCCCCCATTGTAGCTCACAGTTTTAAAACCTGTGTATCTGATCCTGTCACTCCTTTGATCAAAACCTTTGCATGGCTGCTTCATGCTCTTAGAATCAAGTCCCAGGTCCGGCCCCTATCCCCCACCCCGGCCTTGGCACTGTTCCTCAAATGTGGCACGCTCTGCGAGCTCTCCCGGCTTTGCCAAGGGCAGTTCCCTGACCAATGCGGCCTTTGCTGTACTCTTCCCCTTCTGATTCAGAAGCTGAATCCCTGCTTCTCAGCTGAGGTTTCCCCAAACCCCCTCAACTCTTCCTTCAAGAGCATTTACCACGAACGCCACGCGCTAAGATCTAATGGGCTGAATGTCTGCCTTGCCATCTTCCCTTCTATGTTCTCAGATACTTAAGGAGAAGGAACATACCAGTCTACTCAGTGCTTAACCCTTAGCTTAGTGCTAAGCCTGGCATACAGGAGGGGCTCAATACTTGTTGAATAAATGTCAGATGAATCCATACATGCCTGGGGTACAAATGAAACTACAGCTAAGGACCACCAGGCACATGCAAGCACAGACTCTACCTCGCCAGCCTCATTCTCAGCCTATCACCAATAGGGCCTGGGCCCAACCGCTGGGACAATTCACCAGCAGCTCCGCCAACACCCACCCGTGGGCCCAGCCTGCAAAAGGAAAAGACAGAGCTGCAGAAATCCCCAGAAATCCCATGAGCCAGCTCCCAGCCCCAGGTGCCCTGCCTACCGGACATCTTTGTCAATCTGCAGCAGCACCTCGTTGTCCCTGAAGTACGTGTTCCACCGACTGTCAGGGTTGGGGTTGAGTGGCTGTGGAGAGAAATGAAGATGCTTGGTCCAAGGCCCAGATAGGCCCCGGGGTCGGATGCTATCCTGGAGACCTGAGCAGTGGTCTTCTGCAACAATCCCACCACACCCTGAGGTGTGGCCCTGACACTACCTGCAAGCTATTCAGAGGAGCCAGCACAGGCCTTACACAGCCTCCTGAGTCCTGTTCAAACTCCACAGCCAGGAACCCAGCCTGGCAGCCTGCTCTGAGTACATCCCTGCTGGGCAGGGACTCTGATCCTTTTCTGTCCATTGCTCTAGCTTGAGAACTTTGCATATAACAGGTGCTCAGCAAATGTTTGCTTGCTGAATGAATGAATGTTCTATCATTAGGTTTCTTCAGCTCTCATTCGCCAATGTTCTGAGTCATCAATTCCTATCTGTGAGTCTGGGCCTGGGGCCCATCCATTTCTTTCTCCCACGCTGTGAAGCCCAGGAAGGAGCTCAGCATTTGAGGAGAGAATAAGGCTTCCTTGCAGCCACAGAGGGCAGCCTAGCCTCCTTCCTACCCTGCCCCAACTTTCTTCAAGGAACAGGGATGAGGGTTGTAAGAGACCATGACCTCAGAGCACCTGACGCACGGCTGCCCCCACAACGCTCCCTGGATGCTGGCTATCATTTGTCTTACTGAGCCTAGGGCCCCCCAAGCTTAGTGACCTAAGGCAGAAGGAGGAACTGGGAGGTCCAGAGGGGACCAACACCAGATGCACCTCTCCCCTGGCACACAGGGGACCTTACCTGCTCCAAGGTGACAACCCCTCCACATTCTGTATCCCAGGTCTCTGCTGCCAACCCCTACTCACATGGTCCTCAAAGGTCACATCCTCCCTGGACACACCCATGTTGGCCTTGGCAATGCCAGGCTGGATGATCATTTCCCTCAGGAACTGGGCATACAGCTCCCTGCAGGAGACAAGCAAGAAGGATGAATCCTGACAGTCCTGCTCAGGGAGCCCAGAACAGAGCAGCAGCCACAGGAGGCAGGACAGCCCCAGCAGCATGGGCTCCGTCAGATGCAAGAGCCCTCTTGTCACCACCCTTTCACGGGGGTCTCACCTCTGCTTAGCCAGGATAGAAGTCCATGAGGCTCTTTCCAAGGGAAGGTAGTTCAAGAGAATCTGAACAGAGGGAGAGAGGCAAAGCTCTGGTGACCCTCCTGCACCAACGCTGGACTTTAAGTGGGGCTGACAGGCCTCAAGAAAAACATAAAGTCCCAAGAAAGAAAAGATGGGCTGAAACCCAGCAATGCCAGCATGAGCTAGGGGTAGCCTTCCCCTTTCTCCCCACTGCTTTTCCTCACACAGACTCTTCTACATGATCAGACCCTGTGCTCAAAAGGGCTGAGAACCAAGACACTGAGCCTCCAGGGCCACTGGAGCTAGGAGCTTTGGGCAAAGCACAGCCTTTCCTTTGTCCCAGCAAGCATGACTTTTGCTGTACTTCATGAACTAAGAAGCAGAGGCCTTCACTGTTGGCATTGCAAAGTGTCCCATCCCCAAGGGGATCCCAGAGAGGACACCAAGAGGAACAGAAAATCCAGAACTTCCCAGAAAAGCTCCCTCAGACAAGCAAGGAAAGGTGTGGAACAGAAAGGGGGCCAGGCGTGGGGGTAGCCCATGCGGGAAAACCCAGGGACTCTCAGCAAAACCCAGGGACTCTCAGCAGAGCAGAAGCCCCATCCCAGGCACACCCACCTTCCAGCAGAGGCACCGCAGTCCGCCCTCACAGGGGATGCCTGTGGACACAGCAGGCAAAGGTCACGCCCCAGGCCAGAGTCCCAGAACCCCCAGCCCTTCACCGTGGAGCCAGCTGGCAAGAAGTAGAGTGGGCAAAAAGTACTTCCTCAAGAATCATTTACCACAGAAAGAGTACTAAACTGGATAGTTTTTGTTTTGTTTTTGAGACAGAGTCTCACTCTGTCACCCAGGCTGGAGTGCAATGGCGTTATTTCGGCTCACTGCAGCCTCTGTCTCTGGGTTTCAGTGATTCTACTGCCTCAACCTCCCAGGTAACTGGGATTACAGGCATGCACCACGCCACTACGCCCAGCTAATTTTTGTATTTTTAGCAGAGATGAGGTTTCACCATGTTGGCCAGGCTCGGCTTGAACTACTGACCTCAAGTGATCTGGCCATCTTGGTCTCCCAAAGTGCTAGGATTACAGGTGTGAGCCACTGGGCCTGGCCTAGACCCTAGACTGGATGTTAATTCTTTTTTTTTTTTTTTTTGGAGACAGTCTTGCTCTGTTGCCCAGGCTGGATTGCAGTGGCCTGATCTCTGTTCACTGCAACCTCCGCCTCCCTGGTTCCAAGGATTCTCCTACCTCAGCCTCCCAAGTAGCTGGGATTACAGGCGAGTGCCATCATGCCCAGCTATGTTTTTGTATTTTTCGTAGAGACTGGGTTTCACCATGTTGGCCAGGCTGTTCTCAAACTCCTGACCTCAGGTGATCCACCTGCCTCAGCCTCCCAAAGTGCTGAGATTACAGGTGTGAGCCACCGTGCCTAGCCAGAAGTTCTTGCTGGCAAATTTACAGGGGCAAAAAAGTGTCAAGAAGCTACACAGAACACTTTGGGACTTTTTTTTATTTTATTTATTTATTTATTTTTTTTTGAGACGGAGTTTCCCTCTTGTTACCCAGGCTGGAGTGCAATGGCGCGATCTCGGCACACCGCAACCTCCGCCTCCTGGGTTCAGGCAATTCTCCTGCCTCAGCCTCCTGAGTAGCTGGGATTACAGGCACGTGCCACCATGCCCAGCTAATTTTTTGTATTTTTGGTAGAGACGGGGTTTCACCATGTTGACCAGGATGGTCTCGATCTCTTGACCTCATGATCCACCCACCTCGGCCTCCCAAAGTGCTGGGATTACAGGCTTGAGCCACCGCGCCCGGCCACTTTGGAACATTTTTTAAAAAAGAGAGTTACCTCTGTGCTGGTTGGAGCAGTCTAACAGTGCTAAGAATCACCTCCTTAAATTCAGTGTCCCAAGTTTACCATTTCACCACTAACCAAAGTTTACTGCTGCTTTAGTCAGCTTAGACCCCAAGCCAGGGAGAGAACCAGGAACCACCCTGCAGTTCACCAAACTCCCCAACACAGGAGGCTGGCTAAGGAATAAGGAAAGACGGTTCTGGGCTCCAAAGGTTCACCCTTCACCCCCACAACTCTCATGCTCCATTCTCCAGTCTTGAGTCCTGTCTACTCTCAGGAATCTGGCACCTCCTGTGGAAGACCTAAGGGCAAGGCAAGCTAGGTGTGGCCACCACCCCTCTGGGAAACCCCTCCAAGCTCAAGGCAGTGGCTCGTTCAGCTCTACAGAATCTGGAGAAGGCCCCAAGAATCTACATGCAATTTCCTTCCATGGCCCCAGCCCCCAGCAGCTGGGCCCCTGAGCTGACCAGGTGTGACCTTGGGCACCTCCCCCTAGCCACAGGGCTGCTCTAGGGAAACCCTGAAAATACAGAATGGCCTCTTACCACTAAAGCTGAGTTCCCGAAGCTTTTCCAATGCAATTGACGGCTCCTTCAGGACATCCTGGAAATCTGCAATTCTAGAAGAGGAGATAGGAAGGCAAATGAAGCTCGGCTTGTATCTGCTTAGTGAGATCCACAGCCTTCAGCTCCCTCAGACCACCAGTTTCCAACCTGTGCCTGTCTCCCCTTTTAGGACATAAAAATCACACAGCTTAGTCAAGGTCCTCACCAAAACGCTTTGGGGAACAACAGAACTATATTTCACTTCTTCCTCTACACCCAGAAACACAGAATGCCAGGGAAGAAACTTGAAACATATTCGTCTAGAAATTCCCAAATGAGGACCATAAAATTTGACACATTCCAACATTCTAACATTTAGTGAGCTGACATTTACTGGGCACTTCCTGCCAGCCAGGCCAGGTCCACAGCACAGCCACCATCTGAACTCCTTGGACCTCAAGAACCAAGAGTAATTTGATCTGCAGACAATGGACCAGTGCAAGATGAACACAGCTCTCTATGGTCACAAATATAACCATTGCAAGACATGTGAGCCTGCCAGAAGCAAAGGACAAAGGGTTTAAAAAACACGACCTGGAGAAAAACTGAAGAGTGAGCAAAATTCAGCCAAGGCTGCAGGATCTGGCCTGGGGGAGGGGACAGACTGGAAAATGCAAGTTCTCTAGCAATCCTGGTAATAAAAAGGCACGGGGGACACAGGGTACTTGAAAAAAGTACTGGAGCAGGAGGTTAAAAAGGAGAAAAGGGACGGGGGCGGGGCATGGGGGGTCTGGATGAGGAACACTCAGGGGAAAGGGGAAACCAGGGGTCCAGGGTGAGGGAGGCAGGAGTGACACCAGGGGCAGGAGAGGGGCCGCCGCTCGGTCCTTCCTGCAGCCCACAGGCAATGAGGTTAGGTGGACGCCGGAGACCCTTTGCCGGGGCGGCGGGGGGGGTCCTGCCAATTCCTGGCCACACCCCGCGCTTCCCCCTTCTGGCACAAGAGGCACCCTGGCCCCTTGGCCCCTTACCGGCTCTTGTGCAGACTCGACATGGTGTTGACTTCCGGACCCCCAGCCACCTCCGCCGCCTGCGCCTCTGCTGCCTGCACCGCCGCCGCCGCCGCCGCCCCTCTGGGACGCGGGGCTCTGGGCAAAAGCCTCCGGCGGGAAACACAACCACACGGCTGTGCGTTCCGCCCCGCGGGTCACGTGCCTTCCCTAGCCTCTTAGCTTCCACACGCTCTGGGCGGCCGCGGCGGGCCGGGGTGGGCGGGGCAACCGTTGGGAGGGGCGTGGTAGCCGCCGGTCGAGTGGGCGTGGTAGCCGCGGGCTGCACTCCGCCCCGCCCCCCCACCGTGGACCCTGCGGGCCAAATGTGAGAGCCCGTGGTGACTGCGCGGTCTGTGTGTGCCTGGACTCGGTGTCTACTTAACGCAGTATACCTGTCACCCTGTCTTCCCTGCACGAACCCCCTCTCCGTAATTAACTACTGCATGATTGTTACAGGAGTATCGGCCTCCCCTGCTCAACTGTTCAGGCCCCCCAGCTTGTATTGGTTTCTGCTGAGTCCTCAAGGCCTGTATAGCCGGGACCCGCGTGAACTATCGTGCCCGGCCCAACTTTTTTTTTTTTTATTTTTTTTTAATGAAAAGAATACTAGCCAACCTTTTAAAATGTTAGTTAGGAAGACAGAAAAAACCACAAATGGTATCTTAAGAAAAATAGGCTAAGCCGTCAGTGCTAGCTCATGCCTGTAATCCCAGCACTTTGGGAGGCTCAGGCGGGCAGATCACTTGAGATCAGGAGTTCAAGACCAATCTGGCCAACATGGTGAAACCCCGTCTCTACCAAAAATACAAAAATTAGCCGGGAACGGTGGCAGGCGCCTGTAATCCCAGCTACTCGGGATTCCCTTCTTGACAAAAAATATAAATATTAACTGAGTATAGTGGCCCATGCCTGTAGTTCCAGCTGTTTGAGAGACTGAGACGGGAGGATTGATGAGCACAGTAATTTCACGCCAACTACTGCACTACAGTCTGGGTGACAGAGTGAGACCCTGTCTCAAAAATAAATAAAAAGAGTTAAACCGATACAACCTTTCACAAAGCAATTTGACAAGTATGTATACAATTTTTAAAATAAATATGTATGCTTTTTTTTTTGGAGGCAGAGTCTCACTCTGTTGCCCAGGCTGGAGTGCAGTGGCGTGATCTCAGCTCACTGCAACCTCCGTCTCCCAGGTTCAAGCGATTCTCCTCTCTCAACCTCTCGAGTAGCTGGGATTACAGGTGTGCACCACCACACCCGTAATTTTTGTATTTTTGTAGAGACAGGGTCTCCCCATATTGGCCAGGCTGGTCTCGAACTCCTGAACCAAGACTGGCCTTATATGCTTATTTTTAAAAACCTTGAGGCCAGGCACAGTGTGGCTCATGCCTGTAATCCCAGCACTTTGGGAGGCCAAGGTGGGTGGATTACGAGGTCAGGAGTTCAAGACCAGCCTGTCCAATATGGTGAAACCCCCGTCTCTACTTTAAAAAAAAAAAAAAAAAAAAAAAACAGGCCGGGCACAGTGGCTCAAGCCTGTAATCCCAGCACTTTGGGAGGCCGAGGCAGGCGGATCATGAGGTCAAAAGATCGAGACCAGCCTGGCCAACATAGTGAAACCCCGTCTCTACTAAAAATACAAAAATTAGCTGGGCATAGTGGCGCGTGCCTGTAATCCCAGCTACTCAGGAGGCTGAGGCAGGAGAATTGCTTGAACCCGGGAGGCAGAGGTTGCAGTGAGCCGAGATTGTGCCACTGCACTCCAGCTTGGCGCCTGGGGACAGAGTGAGACTCTGTCTCAAAAAAACAAAAACAAAAACAAAAATTAGCAGGCCGTGGTGGTCCATGCCTATAGACCCAGCTACTCGGGAGGCTGAGGCAGGAGAATCACTTGAAGCTGGGAGGTGGAGGTTGCAGTGAGCTGAGATCGTGCCACTGCACTCCAGCCTGAGTAACAGAGCAAGACTCTGTCTCAAAATAAAAAATAAATAAAAATAAATAAAAATCTTTTAAAATCTTTATTTTGGGATCATTGTAACTGCACAGGAAGTTACCACGATAGTACAGGGAGGTGATTTGTGCTCTTTACCCAGTTTCCCCCAATGGTTTTATTTTAGTACAATTTTAACAGCTTTATTGAGATATAATTGACAATTCCTAAACCACACACTTTTTTTTTTGGAGACAGAGTCTCACTCCTTGCTCTCCCAGGCTGGAGTGCAGTGGCACGATCTCAGCTCACTACAACCTCTGTCTCCCAGGTTCAAGTGATTCTCCTGCCTCAGCCTCCCAAGTAGATGGGATTACAGATGCTCGCCACCATGCCCAGCTAATTTTTTTTTTTTTTTTTTTTGAGACCAAGTCTCACTCTGTCACCCAGGCTGAAGTGCAGTGACAGGATCTCAGCTCATTGCAAACTCCACCTCCCAGGTTCAAGTGATTCTCCTGCCTCAGCCTCCCAAGTAGCTGGGATCACAGGTGCTCGCCACCACGCCCAGCTAATTTTTGTATTTTTAGTAGACACCATACACAGCTAATTTTTATATTTTTAGTTTCACCATGTTGGCCAGGCTGCTCTCAAACTCCTGACCTCGTAATCCACCTGCCTTGGCCTCCTAAAGTGCTGGGATTACCGGCGTGAGCCACAGTGCCCAGCTTTTTTTTTTTTTTTTGAGACCAAGTCTCACACTGGACTGGAGTCCAGTGATGCAATCTTGGCTCACTTCAACCTCCGCCTTCTGGATTCAAGCAATTCTCCTGCCTCAGCCTCCCAAGTAGCTGAGATTACAGGTGCCTGCCACCATGCTCCAGCTAATTTTTGTATTTTTAGTAAAGACAAGGGTTCACCATGTTGGCCAGGCTGGTCTTGAACGATTGACCTTGTGATCTGCCCCTCTCTGCCTCCCAAAGTTCTAAGATTACAGGCGTGGGCCATTGCACCCGGAGTTGTTGTTTTTCTAATATAAATATTGTAGAAGATGTTGTTTATTTAGAGAGGGGTTTTTGCTACATTTTCCAGGCTGGTCTTGAACTCCTAGGTTCAAGTGATCTTTCTGCCTCAGCTTTCTGAGTAGCTGAGAATACAAGTGTTCAACACTACACCCAGCTTCCATTCTCCTGTTAATAGGATTTGGGTTGTTAACAGTTTGGGGCCATTATAAATAAAGCTGGTATGAACATTCTTGTACAGTCTTTTTTTTTTTTTTTTTTTTAAAGAGACAGAGTCTCGCTATGTTGCCCAGGCTGGATTGCAGTGGCTATTCACAGGCGTGATCCCACTGCTGATCCGCACGGGAGTTCTGACCTGCTCCATTTCCTACCTGGGCCGATTCACACCTCCTTAGGCAACCTGGTGGTCCCCCACTCCTGGTCCTGGGAAGTCACCATGTTGATGCTGAACTTAGTGCAGACACCCGATCACCATAGCGCACCACAGCCTAGAACCCATGGGCTCAAGCAACCCTCCCACCTCAGCCTCCCGGATAGCTGGGACTACAGGCATGCGCCACCGTGCCTGGCTCTTGTACAAGTCTTTATTTGGACTTAAACTTCCATTTTCTTGGAGTGGAATTGCTGGATCATATGGTAGAGGAATTTTAAATTTTTAAGAAACTGCTAAAATATTTTCTGAAATGGTTGTATTATTTAACACCCATCTCAGCAGTGCATGAGAGTTGTTGTTGCACCACATCCTCACCAATACTTGATATGGTCATTTTTTTTTTTTGAGACAGAGTTTCACTCTTGTTACCCAGGCTGGAGTGCAATGGCGCAATCTCGGCTCACCACAACCTCCGCTTCCTGGGTTCAGGCAATTCTCCTGCCTCAGCCTTCTGAGTAGCTTGGATTACAGGCATGTGCCACCATGCCCAGCTACTTTTTTGTATTTTTAGTAGAGACGGGGTTTCACCATGTTGACCAGGATGGTCTCGATCTCTTGACCTTCTGATCCACCCACCTCGGCCTCCCAAAGTGCTGGGATTACAGGCTTGAGCCACCGCGCCCGGCCTTTTTTTTTTTTTTTTTTTTTTTTGAGCTGGAGTCTTGCTCTGTCACCCAGGCTGGAGTACAGTGGCATGCTCTCAGCTCACTGCAACCTCTGCCACCTGGGTTCAAGCGATTCCCCTACCTCAGCATCCCAAGTAGCTGGAATTACAGGTGCGTGCCACCAAGTCCAGCAAATTTTTGTATTTTTAGTAGAGACAGGGGTTCAGCATATTGACCAGGCTGGTCTTGAACTCCTAACCTCATGATTCACCTGTCTCAGCCTCCCAAAGTGCTGGGATTACAGGTGTGAGCCAACTTGCCCCGCCAAACTTTTTTTTTTTTTTTTTTTTTTGAGACAGAGTCTTGCTGTGTTGCCCAGGCTGAAGTGCGGTGGCATGATCTTGGCTCACTGCAACCTCCGCCTACTGGGTTAAAGTCAGTCTCCTGCCTCAGCCTCCTGAGTAGCTAGGATACAGGCACTCGCCACCACACCAGGCTAATTTTTGTATTGTTAGTAGAGAAAGGTTTTCAGCATGTTAGTTAGGCTGGTCTCGAACTCCTGACCTTGTCATCTGTCCGCCTCAGCCCAAAGTGCTGAGATTACAGGAGTGAGCTACAGCACCCGGCTCAGTCTTTTTAATCTTAGACGTTCTCATAGATGAGAAATGGTGTGTCCTGATTTAACATGTATTTCCCTAAAGACATATAATGTTGAGCATCTCTTCATGTTTGCTATCTGCACTCTTCTTTCTCTTTCTTTCTTTTCTATTTTTTTTTTTTTTTTTTTTTTTTTTGATACAGAGTTTCGCTCTTGTTACCCAGGCTGGAGTGCAATAGCGCGATCTCGGCTCACCGCAAACTCTGCCTCCTGGGTTCAGGCAATTCTCCTGTCTCAGCCTCCTGAGTAGCTGGGATTACAGGCACCCACCACCATGCCCAGCTAATTTTTTGTATTTTTAGTAGAGACGGGGTTTCACCATGTTGACCAGGATGGTCTCGATCTCTTAACCTCGTGATCCACCCGCCTTGGCCTCCCAAAGTGCTGGGATTACATCTTTTCTATTTTTTAGACAGGGTCTCACTCTGTCATCCAGGCTGGTGTGCAGTGGCACGATCTCAGCTCACTGCAGCCTCTGCCTACTGAGTAGCTGGGACTACAGGCACCTACCACCACGCCCAGCTGATTTCTGTATTTTGAGGTAGAGACTGGGCTGCGCATGTTGGCCAGGTTGGTCTTGAACTCCTGACCTCAAGTGTCCATTCACCTCAGCTTCCCACAGTGCTGGGATTATAGGCATGAGCCACTGTACTTGGCCTTCTTCTTTTTTTTTTTTTTTTCCTTGAGATGGAGTCTCATTCTTGATGCCCAGGCTGTGCAATGGTGTATTCTCAGCTCACTGCAACCTCTGCCTCCGGGTTCAAGTGATTCTCCTGCCTCAGCCTCCTGAGTAGGTGGGACTAAAGGTGCATGCCACCACACTTGGCTAATTTTTTTTTTTTTTTTTGAGACGGAGTTTTGCTCTTGTTACCCAAGCTGGAGTGCAATGGTGCGATCTTGGCTCACCAAAACCTCCGCCTCCTGGGTTCAGGCAATTCTCCTGCCTCAGCCTCCTAAGTAGCTGGGATTACAGGCACGCACCGCCATGCCCAGCTAATTTTTTGTATTTTTAGTAGAGACGGGGTTTCACCATGTTGACCAGGATGGTCTCGATCTCTTTTTTTTTTTTTTTTTTTTTTTTTTTGAGACGGAGTTTCACTCTTGTTACCCAGGCTGGAGTGCAATGGCGTGATCTCGGCTCACTGCAACCTCCGCCTCCTGGGTTCAGGCAATTCTCCTGCCTCAGCCTCCTGAGTAGCTGGGATTACAGGCACAGGCCACCATGCCCAGCTACTTTTTTGTATTTTTAGTAGAGACGGGGTTTCACCATGTTGACCAGGATGGTCTCGATCTCTCGACCTCGTGATCCACTCGCCTCGGCCTCCCAAAGTGCTGGGATTACAGGCTTGAGCCACCGCGCCCGGCAATTTTTGTATTTTTAAAAAAAAATTTAAATATTTTTAGTATAATATTTTAGTAGAGTTTTCATCATGTTGGCCAGGCTGGTCTTGAACTCCT
The DNA here is from genome assembly GCF_048565385.1 of Saimiri boliviensis. NCBI lineage: Eukaryota > Metazoa > Chordata > Mammalia > Primates > Cebidae > Saimiri > Saimiri boliviensis. The sequence continues at coordinate 221,585,206 of NC_133450.1, read as the reverse complement.
GACTTCAGGTGATTCTCCCAGGTCAGCCTCCCAAAGTGCTGGGATTACAGGAGTGAGCCACCATGCCTGGTGGTACCTGGACTTGTATTGTCCGTTCTTTTTTCTTTTTTTTTTGAGACGGAATCTCACTGTCGCCCAGGCTGAAGTGCGGTGGCCCAATCTCTGCTCACCGCAACCTCTACCTCCAGATTCAAGCGATTCTCCTGCCTCAGCCTCCCAAGTAGGTGGGATTATAGGCTTCTACCACTGTGCCCTACTAATTTTTGTATTTTTAGCAGAGATGGGGTTTCGCCATGTTGGCCAGGCTGGTCTCGAACTCCTGACCTCAGGTGATCTGCCCGCCTCAACCTCACAAATTGCTGGGATTACAGTTGTGAACAACAGTGACTGTCCCTATTGCTCATTCTTTATTGTACTTCTTTTTTTTTATGGGATGAAGTCTCACTGTTGTCACCTAGGCTGGAAGGCAATGGCTCAATCTCGGCTCACTGCAAACCTCTGTCTCCCCGGTTCCAGCAATTCTCCTGCCTCAGCCTCCCAAGTAGCTGAGATTACAGGTGACTGCCACCATGCCGAGCTAATTTTGTATTTTTAGTAGAGACAGAGTTCACCATGTTGGCCAGGATGGTCTCAAATTCCTGACCTCAGGTGATCCACATGCCTTGGCCTCCCAAAGTGCTGGAATTACAGGTGTGAAACACCGTGCTCAGCCTATTATACATTTTTTTTTTTCTTTTTTTTGAGACGGAATCTCACTCTGTCGTCAGGCTGGAGTGCAGTGGTGAGATCTCGGCTCACTGCAACCTCTGCCTCCTGGTTTAAAGCTATTCTCCTGCTTCAGTCTCCCAAGTAGCTGGGATTACAGGTGGCTGCCAACACACCTGGATAATTTTTGTATTTTTAGCAGAGACAGGGTTTTACCTTGTTGGCCAGGATGGTCTCCATCTCCTGACCTCATGATCCGCCCTCCTCAGCCTCCCAAAGAGCTGGGATTACAGGCGTGAGCCGCCACGCCAAGCCTATTGTACATTTTAAAATCCCCACCACCACATTTTTCCCCCGGGACAAGGTCTTGTTCTGTTCCTAGGCTGAAGTACAGAGATTGCAGTGAGCTGAGATCACGCCACTGCACTGCAGCCTAGGCAACAGAGTGAGACCCTGTCTCAAAAAAGAAAAAAAAAAAAAAAAAGAGAATAATAATTGCTGACAAGGATGTGGAGAGATAGGAACCCACACATGTGTTGGAGGGAATGTAAAATGGTGCAGCTGCTATGGAAAATAGTAGGACAGTTCCTCAAAAAGCTAAACATAGAATTACCCTATGACTCAGCACTTCTACTCCTAGGCGTTGAAAGCATGGACAGGGCCAGGCACAGTGATTCATGCTTGTAATCGAAGCACTCTGGGAGGCCAAGACAGGATTGCTTGAGGCCAGGAGTTCCAGACCAGCCTGGGCAACATAATGAGACCCCCATCTCTACAAAAAAAAAAAAATCATAAAATTGGCTGGGCATGGGCCGGGCGCGGTGGCTCAAGCCTGTAATCCCAGCACTTTGGGAGGCCGAGGCGGGTGGATCACGAGGTCGAGAGATCGAGACCATCGTGGTCAACATGGTGAAACCCCGTCTCTACTAAAAACACAAAAAAGTAGCTGGGCATGGTGGCGCTTGCCTGTAATCCCAGCTAGTCAGGAGGCTGAGGCAGGAGAATTGCTTGAACCCAGGAGGCGGAGGTTGCGGTGAGCCGAGATCGTGCCATTGCACTCCAGCCTGGGTAACAAGAGCGAAACTCCGTCTCAAAAAAAAAAAAAAAAATTGGCTGGGCATGGTGGCTCATGCCTGTAATCCTAGCACTCTGAGAGGCCAAGGCAGGCAGATCACGAGGTCAGGAGATGGAGACCATTCTGGCTAATATGGTGAAACCCCGTTTCTACTAAAAAGACAAAAAAATTAGCTGGGTGTGGTGGCATGTGCCTGTAGTCCCAGCTGCTTGGGAGGCTGAGACAGGAGAATCGCTTGAACCCAGGAGGCAGAAGTTGCAGTGAGGTGAGATTGAGATACTGCACTCCAGCCTGGGTGACAGAGTGAGACTCTGTCTCAATTAAAAAAAAAAAAAAAAAAATCAGGCCGGGTGCGGTGGCGCAAGCCTGTAATCCCAGCACTTTAGGAGGCTGAGGTGGGTGGATCACGAGGTCAAGAGATCGAGACCATCCTGGTCAACAAGGTGAAACCCCGTCTCTACTAAAAATACAAAAAATTAGCTGGGCATGGTGGCACGTGCCTGTAATCCCAGCTACTCAGGAGGCTGAGGCAGGAGAATTGCCTGAACCCAGGAGGTGGAGGTTGCGGTGAGCCGAGATCGCGCCATTGCACTCCAGCCTGGGTAACGAGAGCGAAACTCGGTCTCAAAAAAAAAAAAAAAAAAAAAAAAACATAACATTTATCAAGACATGGTGGCACACACTTGGGGTCCCAGCTACTCAGGAGGGTGAGGTGGGAGGATCATTTGAGCCTGGGAGGTTGGAGGCTGCAGTGAGCCATGATCAATCCATTGCACTCTAGCCTGGGTGACAGAGTGAGAAAAAAAAAAAAAAAAGACAGAAAGCAGGCACAGATAGTTGTATGCCAGTTGCAGCAGTATTCCCAATAGCCAAAGGGTGGAAACAATTCACATGACCATCCACAGGTGAATGGATAAATAAAATGTTGTATATGTGGAATATTATTCAAGCATAAAAAGAAAGTGAGGTGTTTTGTGTTTGTTTGTTTGTTTGTTTGTTTGTTTTCTGAGACGGAGTTTCGTTCTTGTTACCCAGGCTGGAGTGCAATGGCGCGATCTCGGCTCACCGCAACCTCCGCCTCCTGGGTTCAGGCAATTCTCCTGCCTCAGCCTCCTGAGTAGCTGGGATTACAGGCACGTGCCACCATGCCCAGCTAATTTTTTGTATTTTTTAGTAGAGACGGGGTTTCACCATGTTGACCAGGATGGTCTTGATCTCTTGACCTCGTGATCTGCCCGCCTCGGCCTCCCAAAGTGCTGGGATTACAGGCTTGAGCCACCATGCCCGGCGAAAGTGAGGTTTTTTTACATGCTACAACATGGATGAACCTTGAAGACATTACACTAAGTAACACGGCCAGTCACAAAAGGACAAACACTGTATGATTGCCCTTGTATAAGGCAGCTAGGATAAGCAAATTTATAAAAAGTAAAAGTGGGGCCGGGCGCGGTGGCTCAAGCCTGTAATCCCAGCACTTTAGGAGGCCAAGCGGGTGGATCACGAGGTCAAGAGATCGAGACCATCCTGGTCAACATGGTGAAACCCCGTCTCTACTAAATATACAAAAAATTAGCTGGGCATGGTGGCGCGTGCCTGTAGTCCCAGCTACTCAGGAGGCTGAGGCAGGAGAATTGCCTGAACTCAGGAGGCGGAGGTTGCGGTGAGCCAAGATCGTCCCATTGCACTCCGGCCTGGGTAAGGAGAGTGAAACTGTCTCAAAAAAAAAAAAAAAAAGTAAAAGTGGATTAGATGTCACTCACCAGGCGCTATGGAGATGCAGAATGGGAAGTTATTGCTTAATGGTTATAGTTTCTATTTGGGGTAATGAAAAATTTTGGAAATAGGCTGAGCAAGATTATCTGTAATCCCAGCACTTTGGAAGGCCAAGGGAAGAAGGCCATTTGAGACCAAGAGTTCAAGACTAGCCTGCAAAACATAGTAAGACCACATCTAAGAAAAAAATTTGGTTTTGGCCAGGCTCAGTGGCTCACACCTGTAATCCCAGCACTTTGGGAGGTCGAGGCAGGCGGATCATGAAGTCAAGAGATGGAGACTATCTGGTCCACATAGTGAAACCCATCTCTACTAAACTTACAAAAATTAGCTGGGCATAGTGGCACGTGCCTATAGTCCCAGCTACTCAGGAGGCTGAGGAAGGAGAATTGCTTGAACCCGGAAGGTGGAGGTTGCAGTGAGCCAAGATTGCACCACTGCACTCTAGCCTGGCGCCTGGAGACAGAGCAAGACTCTGTCTCAAAAAATTAAAAAAAAAAATTTTCGTTTTTTGAGATACCATCTCGCTCTTTCACCCGGGCTGAGCACAGTGGCGGGATCTTGGCTCACTGCAGCCCCAGCATCCTGGGCTCAAGAGATCTTCCTGCCTCAACCACCTGAGTAGCCAAGACCACATACCTATGGGACCATGCCTGGCCAATTTTTTGTATTTTTTGAAGAGGCAGGGTTTTGCCACTTTGCCCAGGGTAGTCTTGAACTCCTGAGCTCAAGCAATCCACCCATCTTGGCCTCCTAAAGTGCTGGGATTACAGGCGGGAGCTCTACACCTGGCCTACAAAACTTCAACAACAATCACTAGCAGGGCATGGTGGTGCGCACCTGTAGTCCTAGCTACTTGGGAGGCTGAGGCAGGAGAATTGCTTGAACCTAGGTATTTGAGGCTGCAGTGAGCTATGCTCACACCACTGCACTCCAGCTGATGTAACAAAGCAAAATCATGTCTCAAAAGAAAACAAACAACAAAGTACTTTTGGAAATAAATAGTTTACAAAGCTGCTAACATAAAAGTCAAAGGATGTAAAAAGATTACATAGTGTAACAGTGATCAATATCTTGACTCTCAGCTTCAAATTCTCTCATTATTTCCTGCTCCGAGTAAATGGATTTGGGACTTTAAACTATTTTTCCTGCATGGAATGGGTTTTCCTTTCAAGTTCTGGTGCACTTGGTAGACAGACTTCCGTAGAACAGGGGTCTTCTCGATCGCCTGCCTATTGCCAGCAGCCAGGAACATCTTCCAACCCTCTTCTCTGGCATTATTTTCAGAAAGGAGCCTCTGGTGGGACACCTCCCTGTAAACAGCTTTCCCAAGCACCTTAGATGGTTGATTTCTGGCAAGTTCTGTGACACTATTACCAAAACACCAAGGGTTTGGTCTAGGTCTTGCTGCTCACTGCACAGAAAGCCAATCACTGAGACAACCAGTACCGCCAGGAAAGAAACCGTTAATCAGGTGCTGCCGCCAAGGAGGTGAGAGATCAGCTTTAAATCCATCTCCTTGACCAACAGAATTAGGAGTTTTTTATTTACTGATTAATTGATTAAGATGGAGTATTGCTCTTGTTGTCCAGGCTGGAGTGCAATGGCACGATCTCTGCTCACCACCACTTCCACCTCCTGGGTTCAAGCGGTTCTCCTGCCTCAACCTCCCTAGTAGCTGGGATTACAGGTGCATACCACCATACCTGGGTAATTTTTGTATTTCTAGTAAAGACAGGGTTTGACCATGTTAATCAGGCTGGTCTCAAACTCCTGATCTCCTGATCCTCCTGCCTTGGCCTCCTAAAGTGCTGGGATTAAAGGCATGAGCCACAGTGCCTGGCCAAATTAGGAGTTTATATAGCAGAAAAGAAATGTAGCTACATACAGGAAAACAGGAATTAGAAGAGGATAAGAAAGAGGAGTTGTTCAACAGGAAGCAGGTAGCAGGTGGTCAGGTAGTCATGACCAGTGAGGGGTCTGGTTTCTCATTGTCCAGATGCTGTGATCTGGTAAGTTTCGGTTCCTTGATACTTTCTGAGAGGCCTGATCATTGGTTTCCTGAGAAAGAAATTCAGATAAGACAAATGTAACATTTTCAAGTTTCAAGACTCCTGAAGGTCAACTTCTACATTTATTAAAAATAAATCATAGGCCGGGCGCAGTGGCTCAAGCCTGTAATCCCAGCACTTTGGGAGGCCGAGGGGGGTGGATCACGAGGTCGAGAGATCGAGACCATCTTGGTCAACATAGTGAAACCCCGTCTCTACTAAAAATACAAAAAACTAGCTGGGCATGGTGGCGCGTGCCTGTAATCCCAGCTACTCAGGAGGCTGAGGCAGGAGAACTGCCTGAGCCCAGGAGGCGGAGGTTGAGGTGAGCCGAGATCGCGCCATTGCACTCCAGCCTGGGTAAGGAGAGCGAAACTCCGTCTCAAAAAAAAAAAAAAAAAAAAAAAATCATAAACATCAGTTATGTGGGATAATGGGGTTGGTCTCAACATGACACCACAGCTGACTTCCAGCAAGTTTCAGAAGTAGAATTTCCAGAAAGTTCCATCAGTGCAACATCACCATGACTTTGTTACCATTTGGGGAGCCACAGCCTTGTCCTTTCTAACAAGGTCTGGATCTCTGGGGAAGTCCTTTTCTTTAAGAGCTATATTTTGAGCCGGGCACGGTGGCTCAAGCCTGTAATCCCAGCACTTTGGGAGGCCAAGGCGGGTGGATCACAAGGTCAAGAGATCGAGACCATCCTGGTCAACATGGTGAAACCCCGTCTCTACTAAAAATACAAAACATTAGCTGGGCATGGTGGCGGGTGCCTGTAATCCCAGCTACTCAGGAGGCTGAGGCAGGAGAATTGCCTGAACCCAGGAAGCAGAAGTTGCGGTGAGCCGAGATCGTGCCATTGCACTTCAGCCTGGGTAACAAGAACGAAACTCCGTCTCAAAAATAAATAAATAAATAAACAAGAGCTATATCTTACCCCAACGGGTGGTATCTGCTATTCCTTTTTATTATTTTTTTTATTTTTTGAGACAGAGTCTTGCTCTGTCGCCAGGCACCAGGTTGGAGTGCAGTGGCGCGATCTCGGCTCACTGCAACCTCTGCCTCCCGGGTTCAATCAATTCTCCTACGTCAGCCTCCCAAGTAGCTGGGACTACAGGCACATGCCACCATGACCAGCTAATTTTTGTATTTTTAGTAGCAACGGGATTTCATCATGTTAGCCAGGATGGTCTCAATCTCTCGACCTCGTGATCCACCCACCTCGGCCTCCCAAAGTGCTAGGATTACAGGCATGAGCCACTGTACCTGGCCAATATCTGCTGTTCCTATATTCTTTTTTTTTTTTTTTTTTTTTTTTTTTTGAGACAAAGTCTCGCTCTGTTGCCAGGCACGAGGCTGGAGGGTAGTGGCATAATATTGGCTCACTGCAACCTCCGCCTTTCAGGTTCAAGCAATTCTCCTGCCTCAGCTTTCCGAGTAGCTGGGACTACAGGCACATGCCACCATGCCCAGATAATTTTTGCATTTTTTAGTAGAGACTGAGTTTCACCATGTTGGCCAGGATGGTCTCGATCTCTTGACCTCGTGTTCCACGCGCTTCGGCCTCCCAAAGTGCTGGGATTACAGGCATGAGCCACCGCACCTGGCTGCTATTCCTATATTCTTTAGAGTTTTTTTTTTAAAAACTTATTAACCAAAAAACAAAACAAAACAAAACTTTTTAACCAATCCCTTGGCATTCCAGTATCGTTATTGTTAATAAATCTTTTTTTTTTTTTTTTTTTTTTTGACACAGGGTCTTACTCTGACACCCAGCCTGGATTGCAGTGGCACAATCTCAGCTCACTACAACCTCTGCTCCTGGGCTTAAGTAATCCTCTCATCTCAGCTTTCCAAGTAGCTCAGACCACAGGCATGTGCCACCACGCCAGGCTAATTTTTGTATTTTTTGTAGGGGTGTGTTTTTATCATGCTGCCTAGGCTGGTCTTGAACTCCTTGGCTCAAGCTATCTAACCACCTTGGCCTCCCAAAGTGCTAGCATTACAGCCATGAGCCACCATCTCTCTCTCTTTCGTTTTAATTTAAAGCAAAGTTTCACTCTTATTGGCCAGGCTGGAGTGCAATGGTGTGATCTCAGCTCACTGCAACCTCCACCTCCGGGGTTCAAGCAATTCTCCTGCCTCAGCCTCCTGAGTAGCTGGGATTACAGGCATGTGCCATCACGCCAGGCTAATTTTTGTATTTTTAGTAGAGACAGAGTTTCTCTATGTTGGTCAGACTGGTCTTAAACTCCCAACCTCAGGTGATCTACCCACCTTGGCCTCCCAAAATGCTGGGAATACAGGCTTGAGCCACTGCATCTTAGTAGGTAAGAAGTGGCATCTCACTGTGATTTTTTTTTTTTTTTTTTTTTTTTGAGACGGAGTTTCGCCCTTGTTACCCAGACTGGAGTGCAATGGCACGATCTCGGCTCACCGCAACCTCCGCCTCCTGGGCTCAGGCAATTCTCCTGCCTCAGCCTCCTGAGTAGCTAGGATTACAGGCACGTGCCACCATGCCCAGCTAATTTTTTGCACTTTTAGTAGAGACGGGGTTTCACCATGTTGACCAGGATGGTCTCGATCTCTCGACCTCGTGATCCACCCGCCTTGGCCTCCCAAAGTGCTGGGATTACAGGCTTGAGCCACCGCGCCCGGCCCTCACTGTGATTTTGATTTGCATGTGAGTTCTCCAACTTTGTTCTTTTACAAGTTTGTTTTAGCTAGTAAGGATCCCTTGAGATTCCATATGAATATTAGAATGAATTTTTCTGTATTTCAAAAACCACTATTGGAATTTTTTTTTTTTTTTTTGAGATAAAGTCTCACCCTGTCACCCAGGTGGGAGTGCAGTGGTGTGATCTTTGCTCACTGAAACCTCCGCCTCCCGGGTTAAAGTGATTCTCCTGCCTCAGCCTCCCAAGCAGCTGGTATTAAGGGTACCTACCACCAATGCCTGGCTAAATTTTGTATTTTTAATAGAGATGGGTTTTCACCATGTTGGTCAGGCTGGTCTCAAACTCCTGACCTCATGATCTGCCCATCTTAGCCTCCTAAAGTGCTGGAATTACAGGTGTGAACCACCGCACCTGGCCGGGATTTTTTTTTTTTTTTTTTTTTTTGAGACAGTCTCAGTCTGTTGCTCAGGCTGGAGTGCAGTGGTGCAATCTCGGCTCACTGCAACCTCTGCCTGGGTTAAAGTGATTCTCTTGCCTCAGTCTTCCGAGAAGCTGGGATTAAATGCACCCGCCACCATACCCTACTGATTTTTATACTTTTAGTAGACACAGGATTTCACCATGTTGGCCAAGCTGGTTGTGAACTCCTGACCTTGTGATTGGCCAGCCTCAGCCTCCCAAAATGCTGGGATTACAGGCATGAGCCACCATGCCTGGCCTCAGATGGTTTTTCAAAAGTATATAGAAATGCAACTGATTTTTTTTGTGTTCCTTTTGTATCTTGCAACTTTGCTAAATTCATTTATTACCTCTAAAAATTTTTGTGCATTATTTAAGGTTTTCTTTTCTTCTTTTTTCCTTGCTTTTTTTTCTTTTTTTTTTTTTGAGACAGAGTCTTGCTCTGTCGCCCAGGCTAGAGTACAGTGGCACAATCTCAGTTCACTGCAACCTCTGCCTCCCAGGTTCAAGAGATTCTCCTGCCTCAGCCTCTCAAATAGCTGGGACTACAGGCACCTGCCACCATGCCTGGTTAATTTTTGTATTTTTAGTAGAGACAGGATTTCACCATCTTGGCCATCTTGAACTCACCTGACTTCAAATAATCCACCTGTCTCAGCCTCCCAAAGTGCTGGGATTATAGGCATGAGCTACCATGACCAGTCAATTTTTTTTTCCTTTCTATCTTTTTTTTTTTTTTTTTTTTTTTTTTTTTGAGACTGAGTCTCACTCTGTCACTCAGGCTGGAGTGCAGTGGTGCAATCTCAGCTTACTGCAACCTCCTCCTCCCGGGTTCAAGTGATTCTTCTGCCTCAGCTTCCCGAGTAGCTGGGACTGCAGGCGCCTGCCACCACACCTGGCTAATTTTTGTATTTTTAGTAGAGATGGGGTTTTACCATGTTGGCCAGACTAGTCTTGAACTCCTGACCTTAGTGACCTGCCCGCCTCAGCCTTCCAAATTGCTGGAGTTACAGGTGTGAGTCACCGCGCCCAGCCTACTGTGCTTGATTTTCATATGTTGAACCATGATGGATTTCCAATAATAAATCCCACTTCCACATCTCACTCGGTCGCAGTATATAGTTATGTTAATATCCTGCTGAATTTGGCTTGCTATATCCAAACTATATCTTTTTTCAGCCTCTTACTTTGAACGTATTTCTGTGTTTACATTTAAAGTGGGTTTATTATAGGCAGCATTGTGTTGGGTCTTGCTTTTTTAAAATTAAAAATTTTTAGAGGCAGGGTCTCCCTCTATCACCCAGGCTGGAGTGCAGTGCACTATCATAACTTACTAAAGCCCCAGCCCCCTGGGATCAAGAGATCCTTCTGAGTAGCTGGGACGACAGGCACATGCCACCATACCTCTCTAATTTTTAAATTTTTTGTAGACACAGGATCGCACTACGTTGCCCATGCTGGTCTCAAACTCCTGGATTCAAGTGACCTTCCCACTTTAGCTTCCCAAAGTGAGGGCTTGTCTTTCTTTCTTTTTTTTTTCTCTCTCTCTCTCTCTCTTTTTTTTTTTTTTTTTTTTTTTTTTTTGAGACTGAGTTTTGTTCTTGTCACCCAGGCTGGAGTGCAATAGCGTGATCTCGGCTCACCGCAACCTCCGCCTCCTGGGTTCAGGCAATTCTCCTGCCTCAGCCTCCTGAGTAGCTGGGATTACAGGCACGTGCCACCATGCTCAGCTAATTTTTTGTATTTTTAGTAGAGACGGGGTTTCACCATGTTGACCAGGATGGTCTCGATCTCTCGACCTCGTGATCCACCCGCCTCGGCCTCCCAAAGTGCTGGGATTACAGGCTTGAGCCACCGCGCCCGGCCTATTTTATTTTTTTGAGATGGAGTCTCACTGTATCGCCTAGGCTGGAGTACAATGGCGCAATCTTGGCTCACTACAACCTCCACCTCCAGGGTTCAGGCAATTCTGCTTGTCTTAGCCTCCCTAGTGGCTGGGATTACAGGCATGTACCATGATGCCTGGCTAATTTTTGTATTTTCAGTAGAGATGGGGTTTGACTATGTTAGTCAGGTTGGTCTCAAACTCCTGACTTTGTGATCTGCCTGCCTCAGCCTCCCAAAGTGCTGGGATTACAGGCATGAGCCACCGTGCCCAATCTTTTGTATTTTTAATAGAGACGTGGTTTGACCATGATTACCAGACTGGTCTTGAACTCCTGACCTCCCGATCTGCCCATCTCAGCATCCCAAAGTGCTGAGATAACAGGCATGAGCCACCACACCCAGCTCAAGCAATGTATTAATATGAGAGTTCCCATCTATCCACATCCTCATTAGAATTTGTTATTGTCTCTCTGATTATATCTGTCCTACGGAGCATAAAATTGTACCTCTATTTCCTGGGCTTAAGCAATCCTCCAGCCTCAGCCTCCCAAGTAGCTGGGACTAGAAGTGCACACCACCACACCCAGCTAATTTTTGTATTTTTTGTAGAGGCAGGATCTCCCTATGTTGCCTAGGCTGATCTCTAACTTCTAGGCTCAAGGCTTGGCCTCGGCCTCCCCAGTTGCTGAGATTATAGGTTGTGAGTCAGTTTGCCAAGTCTAAAAGCTTTTTAAAGGATTCAGAATTGTAGGAACATAGTTGTAGGAACATCAGAGACTAAAGGCGCTATGCAACAACAACAACAACAAATCCACAAAATTAGTTATTGGAATGGAGGTGAGGTACCTGTCAAGAAAGGGTTCCTCAAGAAAGCAGCACTAGGCAGGGTGTGGTGGCTCATGCCTGTAATACTGGCACTTTGGGGGGGCCAAGGCAGGCGGATCACCTGAGGTCAAGTGCTTGAGATCAGCCTGACCAACATGGCAAAACCCTAACTCTACTAAAAATACAAAAATTAGCCAGGCATGGTGGTGTTCCTATAATCTCAACCCAGAGGCTGAGGCAGGAGAATCACTTGAACCTGGAAGGGGGAGGCTGCAGTGAGCTGAGATCACACCACTGTACTCCAGCTTGGGCAACAGAGCAAGACTTTGTCTCCAAAAAATAATTAATAATAATAAAATAAAGAAGGAAAGCAGCATCTAAACTGAGACCAGAGGTGGAGAAAGAGCAAGAAGAGTGTTCAGTGTCGAAGAAATTATTTGAATTATTTGAGCCTATGGGAGAGAGGGAGATCATTAAAAGAACCAAAACTGCTTTTTTAAACTGTCAGGTTGGCAAATGAAAGAGGAGGTAAGGGGAGTGAGACAAGAGGTTGGAGAGGGAGAGGGGGTCCTGGGGGTGAGGATGGCCATAAAAGTCTTTGTCATCTATATTAGGTGTTATAAGCAAGAGGATGCCCGAATTAGATTTATGTTTTGGAAAAATCACTCTGGGACTGTGGGAATGTGGAGGGAATGAGAGGTGGGAGGAGGGCCTTGTTAGGAGGGCTGTTGTAGAAATCCAGAGAAGAGCCGCGGTGGCTCACACCTGTAATCCTAGCACTTTGGGAGGCCAAGGCGGGTGGATCATCTGAGGTCCAGAGTTCTAGACCAGCCTGGCCAACATGGCAAAACCTGTTTCTACTAAAAATACAAAAATTAGGGCCGGGCGCGGTGGCTCAAGCCTGTAATCCCAGCACTTTGGGAGGCCGAGGCGGGTGGATCACGAGGTCGAGAGATCGAGACCATCCTGGTCAACAAGGTGAAACCCCGTCTCTACTAAAAATACAAAAAGTTAGCTGGGCATGGTGGTGCGTGCCTGTAATCCCAGCTACTTAGGAGGCTGAGGCAGGAGAATTGCCTGAGCCCAGGAGGCGGAGGTTGCGGTGAGCCGAGATCGCGCCATTGCACTCCAGCCTGGGTAACAAGAGCGAAACTCCGTCTCAAAAAAAAAAAAAAAAAAAAAAAAATACAAAAATTAGTTGGGCACGATGGCAGGCGCCTTGAAGCAGGAAACTTACTTGAACCCGGGAGGTGGAGTTTGTAGTGAGCCGGCTCTGGCCATTGCACTCCAGCCTAGGCAACTAGAGAAAAACTCCATCTCTCAAAAAAAAAAAAAAAAAAAGAGAGAGAAATCCAGACACCGAAATGATGGTGAACAGACATTGGCACTACTGATGGAGGAGAGAGGGGCTGGTTTTTGTTTGTGTTTGAAACGGAGTCTCACTCTGTCACACAGGCTGAAGTGCAGTGTTGAGATCTGGGCTCACTGCCACCTCCGCCTCCTGGGTTCAAGCGATTCTCCTGCTTCAGTCTCCTGAGTAGCTGCGACTACAGGCGCGCACCAGCTCGGCTAATACTTGTATTTGTAGCAGAGTCGGAGTTTCACCATGTTAGCCAGGCTGGTCTCGAATTCCTGACCTCAGGTGATCCGCCCGCCTCGGCCTCCCAAAGTGCTGGGATTACAGGCGTGAGCCACGGGGCCAGGCCAGAAGGGGCTGGTTTGACAGGATCCTTAGGACTTGGAGACTGATCGAGGGGCCTGGGGAAATGCAAGGGCCGAGGTCGCCTCCCAACTTCCCATCTGGAAGCTCGGTTGCCTGGTGGCGCATGCCCTAGATGGAGGTGTAGGAGCACGTTTTCGGGGATGGTGATGACTGCGGCTGGACGCGCGAGTGTGAGCCACCTGGGGAGAACGCGAGAGATGTTTAGCAGGGCGCTTGGATGGAGGGGGCTGGCGCCGAGTCAGTCCTGCCCTTCAGCAGTGCTGGGCTCAGATGAACCGCAGCGCCAGGGCGGGCACCAAACCTGGGATTCCACGAATGGGCCACTCGGAGACCAGGGAGGGCCCTGGAGGACACGTGCTCTCGGCCGGCCAGAAGGCGCACCCCGCTGCCTCCTCCACCCTGGGACTGCACTGGGAACGGGAGAGGAGCCTCTCACCGGTCCCCGGAACCTTCTGCCGCCGCCGCCCGCGTTGGCCGCGGGACGGCTCGGGGGAACCCGTTCGCTGTTGCTAAGGGGCGTCCCCGGAAGTGACGCACCGCGGGTTTGTTGACAGCGGAGGCGGCGGCGGCTGCAGGCTCCGAGCCGTAGGAGCCGGATCGGGGGAGGGGCCGGGCCCGGGAGCCTCAGCCCCGCCGGCAGCCCTAAGGGCAAGGTAACCGCCACGGGGTCCCCGTCGCGACCCTCTCCCGTCCGGAGCTCCCGTCCGCGGGATCCCAAGCTCCGCCCCGCCGACCCCTGTCTCCCCCGGACCCCGGCCCTAGCCTGAAGCAAGGTCCCCAACCTCCTGAGGCGCTCTGGTCCCGGATTCTCCCGGGCTCCATTCTCCGCTCCTCCTCGCCTGCGAAGCATCACGTCCGCTTCCCAACGCTGAGGGCAGCCCCATCCCAGGGTAGGTCCTGGACCCCGGGCCAAGGGATGTACCTGTGTCCTCCTCCTTCGCCTCCTGCCTACGGGGCCTAAGCATCGCCGCTGCAACCACTCTCTGAGGTCCATCTCGGCCAGTGGTGGGAGGGCTTCCTTCTCTATCCCTGCCGCTGGGTCTGAGAATCGTGTCTTTAAAACTGGGCTCCCTTCCTCCAGAAAGAAAATGACGCTCTGTCGTTTGCCCCTACAAGATGGGGGATCGGTGTAGGGCTGAAAGGGCCAGCCTCTGCCCCTCCTACCTGTTGGATGAGCTTAAGTTACCCCAGAGCAGTGCTTAAAAGCTCAGGGACGACTTGGATTCTGGATCAGCTCCCAAAAGGGATGACAAAATACTGGGAATCCAACAGGGTGAGGTTGCAACCCGAGGGCCAAGGGAGCCCGACAGGTGAGTTAAAAGTGAAACTGACTGTACTGGCCACTATAGCTCTGTGGGTAGAACTTGTCTTGGCTGCTCTTTGACTGAGGGACCCCAAGGTTTCCAGTCTTTGCCTGTGTTTTTCAGTCCATTTGTTTTGTTTTGTGTTTCTTTCTTTATTTTTTTAAAAAATAGAGATGGGGTCTTACTATGTTGCCTAGGGTGGTCTCGAACTCCTGGGGTCAGGTGATCCACCTGCTTCAGCCTTCCAAAATGCTGGAATTACAGGCATGAGCCACTGTGCCTGACTAGTGCATTTGGTTTTTAAGGGGGAGGGGAATGTCCGATGTCTTGGGAAAATTCTCAGATATATGATCTTTCCCACAGAATGTTTCTCTTCAGGCTTCACACTGGTTAGGATGAGCATGAAAGCACAGCTTTGAAAAGGGTCGCAGGAGGTTATACTTAAGAGCAGAAAGTGGCGGCCATGGGTGAAGGGCCTCGCTACTTTGGTTCATTTGTTCATTCAGCAAATAATAAACATGATATGTAAGGTGGTCATAAGCGCTTTGGAGAAAAGGAAGGACCATGGGAAGGGTCAGAGAGTGGGAGTTGTCTTTTTATAGAGGGTGTTCAAGGAAGGTCTCTAGTAAGGTGACCTTTGAGCAGAGATAAGTGAGTGAGAGAGCAATCCAGACAGCTCTCTGGTGGCAGAGCATTCCACAGCAAATGCAAAAGTCCTGTGGTCATATGCCTGGTGATTGGAAGAAACAGAAGGAGGGCCAGACACGGTGGCTCACACTTGTAATCCTGGCACTTTGGGAGGTCGAGGTGGGCAGATCACCTGAGGTCAGGAGTTCAAGACCAGCCTGGCCAACATGGTGAAACCTTATCGCTACTAAAAGTACCAAAAAAATTAGCTGGCCATGGTGGCTCATGCCTGTAATCCCAGCTACTCAGGAGGCTGAGGCAGGAGAATTGCTTGAATCTGGGAGGTGGAGGTTGCAGTGAGCTGATATTATGCCTTTGCACTCCAGCCTGGGTGACAAGAGGGAGATTCTATCTCAAAAAAAAAAAAAAAAAAAAAAAGAGGCTGGGTGTGAAGGCTCACACCTGTAATCCCTGTTCGTTGGAAGGCTGAGGCGGGTGGATCACCTGAGATCAGCAGTTCGAGACCAGCCTGGCCAACATGGTGAAACCCTGTCTCTACTAAAAATATAAAAAATCACCTGGGCCTGGTGGTGCACACCTGTAATCCCAGCTACTCAGGAGGCTGAGACAGGAGAATTGCTTGAACCCAGGAGGTGGAGGTTGCAGTGAGCCGAGATCACACCACTGCACTCCAGCCTGAGCAACAAGACAACAAGAGCAAAACTCCATCTCAAAAAAGAAAAGAAACAGCAGGAGGACAGGGGACTGCAGCAGGTTGAAGGAGGGGAAGAGTAGTTGGCAAGGAAGTCAGAGAACAGTGAGGACCAAATAACAGTGTGGAAGACATTAGGGCTGTCCTTGTGATACTGGGTCATAGGGTGTCTAATGGGACACCCTTTCAGAACTGTACTTGTTTAAGGGTCTGGTGGTTGGAGAAAACTCAGATCTGTTTTAGATGACAAATGGCCATTGTGCTTTGGCCTTGGGTTGTAAGTACCCTTCTTCCATCTTTGTAATGACTATTGATGGAATAAATACAAAGAATCATGGTCACAGAGCACTGCAATTAAATCAAGTTATGCTGTTGCTTCCTGGTTGTGAGAATGTGGGCACAGGACCTTTTTCCACCTCAGTGTTCTCAACTGGAAAATAGGGCAGGCTGATGCAGTGGCTCACACCTGTTATCCCAGCATTTTTGGGAGGCCAAGGCAGGTGGATCACCTGAGGTCAGGAGTTCAAGACCAGCCTGGCCAAACACGGTGAAACCCCATCTCTACAAAAAATACAAAAATTAGCTGGGCATGGTGGCACACACCTGTAATCTCAGCTACTTGGGAGGCTGAGGCAGGAGAGTCGCTTGAACTCAAGTAGGCGGAGGTTGAAGTGAGCTGAGATCATGCCACTGCACTCGAGCCTAGGTGACAAGAGTGAAATTCTGTCTCAAAAAAAAAAAAAAAAGGAAAAGAAAATAGGGCTTTGGATTAAATAAGATCATGGGCTGAAGTACTTAATGCAATATTTCATACAAAATGCCCAATACATGCCAGTCACGCTGATGAGGATGTGAAGATGAGGAATGTCTGCATGTATGTCTGCCTCAGAGCCATTCATTTTAGCACTAGCTGGTGGTGTCACCATCTCTAGCTGCCTCCATCAGCTAGTAGGGTTTGAGGAGATACTGGGGAAGGCAAGGTAGAAACTTCTTGACACTCCTTAGAGGTCGCAGTGTGTTAATGTTAGCTTGGTCCTGGCTTTTTTGACAGCACTGGAAGGTGATGGGGACTTTTGAAAAAGAGCCAGGCACTTCCAGTGCTTTGGGAGGCCAAGGCCGGAGGATTGCTTGAGGCCAGGAGTTTGAGACCAGCCTGGACAACATAGGGAAACCTTATCTCTAAAAATAAAATAAAATAATTTCAAAAGAGCCCAGCAAATCCCCATTCTGTCACATAAACAGGCAAAATGAGGGTATTGAAATGAAAGTGACTTGGAGACAGGTTGGAAGGGGCAGCATATGCTGGGCCTAGATAGTAGTTGGAGTGCGTGTGGCTAATCTGTGGGGAGAGGCTGTTGATACCGAAGTGCCTGGCAGAGGCTGCATTTTCCAGTCTGCCTTATAGGAAGTAGAACCACAACCGATCTCCCTCCTTACACCCCAATCCCGGACTAGATCCTTGGCCTAGGTCACAGGCTGAGCAGGGCAACTGGGCCAGAGGATTTGAAAAGGAAAGGTTAGAGCACTTAGGAGCTGAGAGCCAGCATATTAGGGTAGGCCATTGTGGGTAGAGCCCCAGGCTGATGATCTGAGGACCTGGTTCAAGCCCCAGCTCTGCTGCTGGCTTGCTCTCTGAGTTGGCAAGTTCCATCTACTCTCTGGGCCTCAGTTTTCCTATGTGTACGTTAAGAATCATGACTTTCCCTTGCCTCCTACTAACTCTGAAGGCTGTTGGGAGGATGAAATGAGACGCAGGTTGTGAAAGAATTCGGTGTGCTCTGAAGCTCTCTACAAACGTAAAGAATGGTTCTTATCAATTAGTACCACCGGGATTCTGCAGACACATTTTGGGGGCCCACTAGCTGGAAGACTGCTCTTGGCACTGTGTTTTTTTTGCCTGGCTTCAGTACCTCACCTGTTCTGGACTCCTGAGAGGTGAATGCAGAGACCCTTGTCTGGTTATGTATTTGCGGACCACTGTCTTATATCTGGTACAGTCACTGAAACTGATTTTGCAGCTTCAGAGATGCAGAAGGGTCTCTCTAAGCATTATTCTCAGGAACATCACTCCTCATAATTATCGGTGAGCACCTTCCTGCCAGTCTTTTATGGGATCTCCTCAGCAACTCTGTTTGCAACACACACAACAGAGCGTGTGCCACTCACAACACAGTGACAGGTAAGGACTTTGATAAATATTGAGGTTGGAAAACACTGGCTGGGGACCTTGTGGAGCTGAGGCTCTGTCACCGGCACCAAGCCAGTCACATACTCTGTCATGGAGACCCCAGGGATCACACAGAGTCCCTGCCCTTAGGAAGCTTTCAGTGCTGTGGCCAAAAAATGACGTATGCCCACAGAGTGGTTACCAGCAGTACTGGATCACATGAGCTCAGTGCCTGAGATGTAAGGAAGCGGCAGAGGCTCATGGAGCAGAAGGGAAAGCTGAGGCTTGGAGATATGGTCCCTCCCCACAGCATAATGGCAAGGAGCTTGAACTTTAGGGTCAGGCACTTACCAAGGGACCTTGTGCAAGTCAGTGCACATCTTTGAACCATTGTTTCTTCATCTGGGAAACCAAATGATAACATGTGTCTCATCAGTTATCTGTGGTGGCCAGGTGCCATGGTTCACACCTGGAATTCCAGCACTTTGGGAAGCTGAGGTAGGCAGATCGTTTGAGCCAAGGAGTTCTAGACCAGCCTGGGAAACATGGTGAGGCCTCATCTCTACAAAAAAATAAAAATAGGGCCGGGCGCGGTGGCCCAAGCCTGTAATCCCAGCACTTTGGGAGGCCGAGGCGGGTGGATCACAAGGTCGAGAGATCGAGACCATCCTGGTCAACAAGGTGAAACCCTGTCTCTACTAAAAATACAAAAAATTAGCTGGGCATGGTGGTGTGTGCCTGTAATCCCAGCTACTCAGGAGGCTGAGGCAGGAGAATTGCTTGAACCCAGGAGGCGGAGGTTGCGGTGAGCCAAGATCGCCCCATTGCACTCCAGCCTGGGTAACAAGAGCGAAACTCCATCTCCAAAAATAAAATAAAATAAAATAAAATAAAATAAAATTAGCCAGGTCTGGTGGTATACACCTGTAGTTACAGCTACTTGAGAGGCTGACGTGGGAGATTGCTAGAACTCGAGAGGTGGAGGTTGTAGCAAGCTAAGATTGTACCACTGCACTCCAGCCTGGGTGACAGAGTGAGACCCTGTCTTAAAAGAAAAATAAGCCGGGCGCGGTGGCTCAAGCCTGTAATCCCAGCACTTTGGGAGGCCGAGGCGGGTGGATCACGAGGTCAAGAGATCGAGACCATCCTGGTCAACATGGTGAAACCCCGTCTCTACTAAAAATACAAAAAATTAGCTGGGTATGGTGGCGCGTGCCTGTAATCCCAGCTACTCAGGAGGCTGAGGCAGGAGAATTGCCTGAACCCAGGAGGCGGAGGTCGCGGTGAGCCAAGATCAAGCCACTGCACTCCAGCCTGGGCAACAAGAGGGAAACTCCATCTCAAAAAAAAAAAGAATGAGGCCGGGTGCGGTGGCTCAAGCCTGTAATCCCAGCACTTTGGGAGGCCGAGGCGGGTGGATCACGAGGTCAAGAGATCGAGACCATCCTGGTCAACAAGGTGAAACCCCGTCTCTACTAAAAATACAAAAAGTTAGCTGGGCATGGGGGTGCGTGCCTGTAATCCCAGCTACTCAGGAGGCTGAGGCAGGAGAATTGCTTGAACCCAGGAGGCGGAGGTTGCGGTGAGCCGAGATCGCGCCATTGCACTCCAGCCTGGGTAACAAGAGCGAAACTCCGTCTCAAAAAAAAAAAAAAAGAAAAAGAAATAGGCCAAGCACAGTGGCTCACGCCTGTAATCCCAGCACTTTGGGAGGCTGAGGCAGGTGGATCACCTGAGGTCAGGAGTTTGAGACCTGCCTGGCCAACATGGCAAAACTCCGTCTCTACTAAAAATACAAAAATTAGCCAGGCATGGTGGCGGGCACCTGTAATCCTAGCCACTTGGGCAACAAGAGCAAAACTCCTCCTCAAAAAAGAAAAATAAATAAGTTATCTGTGGCTTTGATGCGAACATGCATGGGAAGCTGGACACACTGGGTCTTTTTTTTTTTTTTTTTTTTTTTGGAGACAGAGTCTCATTCTGTCAACCAGGCAGGAGTGTGGTGGTGCAATCTTGGCTCACTGTAACCTCCGCCTCCCAGGTTCAAATGATTATCCCACTTCGGTCTCTTGAGTAGCTGGGACTAGAGGTGCACACCACCATGCCTGGCTAATTTTTGTATTTTTAGTAGAGACAGGGTTTCACCATGTTGGCCAGGATGGTCTCAAACTCCTAATTTCCACCCGCCGTGGCCTCCCAAAGTGCTAGGATTACTAGCACTTTGTGGGCCACTGCACTCAGCCTGACACAGAGTCTTGAACTAATGAACTACCTGTGCACGTATCTGTCTGTTCAAAGCCATAGTCCATGGCAAATTACACAGCCATAGCCGCTTCAATCCAGCTCCCTTTTCTGTAAGTTGTAGATGGTAACTCCTGCCTTGTGGGGCATTGAGAGAATTCAGTGAATTAACACATATAAAATACTTAGCAGAATTATACTTGGTATTCAGTATGGGTAGGATCAGTAATACATTTGATTACAAGACTAGCAGCCAGCCAGCCTGATTACTAGTCAAATGCAGCCTCCTCAAAACCTCTCTGTCTCCAGCATCACCAGCAGCCACCTCGCCGTGATGCACACTCCTCCCTCATAACCCACCTCACAGATTTAATCTCTGCAGACTTTTCGGAGCGACATGGCCTCTGGTTTTTCATCTGTATCTTGACCGCCTGGAGATCCCCACACTTGCTCTGATTGCCTTCATACCCCCAGTCTCTGGCCGTTGATCTACTCCCTCCTGAAAAGCATCTAGCCTCTGTAAATAGGGCGTTTGTTTGGGTTTTACCCCCAGCTCCTGGGTTAATATTTCACAGGGTGAGCACTGCTCCAAGGCTCAGAGCTTCTAGCTCCCCCACCTCTCTGTCCCCTGGGTGTCAGGACGCTGGAAGGATCCCATGCTCCCTCCCCTGGATTTCAGTTTCCCTTTTTCTCCCATTGTTTGGATGGGTAGACTGAAGCAGGGGTCTTTGGCAGATTAATGCCCTAAAAAAAAAAAAAGAGAGAGAGAGAGAGAAGCAGGGGTCTGCTTTAGGTTTGTGTCTCACTCTCCAGTTTTGTGATCTTAGGCTAACTGCTTCTTCTGCGTCAGTGTCTTCATCAGAAAATGGGGTAACAATCTCTATCTCATAGAACTGGAGTAAGGTAATTCCAGCCACAGCAAACCTTTGTTCTGTTTAACGCCAGGCTTAAGTTGGGCACAGAAGTCAGGCACCGAGGATGCAGGTGTGTGTGCGCTTGTGTGTGTGTGTGTGTGTGTGTGTCTGTGTGTGTGTGTGTTTATACATGTGCGTGCGTACAGGCATGCAAGCAAACAGCTTCTGCCCTCCCAGAGCTCACAGGCAGTGGGAGGGGGTCAGTAGCCAAATTGTTATGCAGATGATTAATTAGTTACAAGTATAGGATACTAGGAAATGTTTTGTCAGTTAAATAAGAGACTACTAAAGCCTGTGAGGAGCTTAGGACCACATCTGGAAACAGCCAACATGGACGTGGTGCTGCGGTGCCTGCTGCTGCTGCTGTTTTTCTCTCTCTTCTCTCTCACCTCCCCCATTCCCCAGGATGTCGTAAGTTCATGATAGATCTAGTTTTAGAGAATATGCAAGAAAAGGGATGGAGAAAGACACAGGGTTCTCCCAGTGTGGTGGTCAGTCATAATCAGAGTTGCCTCTGTCCTCAGTGCTAGAATTCCAGATGGCCTGTGCCTGCCCTGAGGATGACAGTCCTTAAGAAGTGGAGTAGGCAGAGTGGAGTAGGTAGAGATGGCTGCCTCTGGCAGGTGCCATGCCTGCAGCTGGATGGGGCTAGGCATTGTTGCCCCAGGGCCTTTCAGTCTTTGTGGCAGGATGGAGGATGGCTCCTTCCTCTTCCGACTCATTCCATCCCTGAGTAGCAAGGTCAGCACTGCCAAGGGGAGGTTAGCATGGTGCCATCTATCTGGCTTGTCTTTGGAGGGCTTTTGATGACCTTGGCAATTGACATGGTGGTGTTTCTTCCACTTGGGGAGTGGGATTAGGGCAGAGTAGCTGCCTAGGTAACTGGGCTCAGACCTGCAGAAAAGATAAAGTCCTGGTGGCTCTCCCTCATTTGGAGCCCTGAGGCATCATTTGCAGCCACTGGGTACCCAGCAGTGTCCTGGGCAGAGTGAGCAGGGACAATGCAAGAGCGTGCTGTGCCTCCCAGGCCTCATGCAGACCCCAGCTGGCGAGTCCTTCATCATTCCTTCCACAGGCCTTTGTTGAAACCTCACGGTGTGGCAGGCCTCACATGGAGTGTTCAGTGCTTCCTTTGTTCATTTAGCAAACAGTCATGGACCTGGGCCCCGTGGTGCCCACATCCCATGCAGCCCCTCTCCTTGCAGCTTGGGTACTTCTTTGCTTCCTCCTGAAGTGCCTTCCCCTTCTCTCCCCACCACCGGAGTTAACTAGGACTTATTTTTTGGGTTCCAGCTGCAATGTCATTTTTTTTTTTTTGAGATGGAGTTTTCACTTTTTTTGCCCAGGCTGGAGTTCAATGGCATAATTCGGCTCATTGCAACCTCTACCTCCCGGGTTAAAGTGAGTCTTCTGCCTCAGCCTCCCCCAGCAGCTGGGATTACAGGTGTGCACCACCATGCCCGGCTAATTTCTGTATTTTTAGTAGAGATGGGGTTTCACCATGTCGGCCAGGCTGGTCTCGAACTCCTGACTTCAGGTGATCTGTCTACCTCGGCCTCCCAAAGTGCTGGGATTACAGGTGTGAGCCACTGCACCGGGCCTGAAATGTCACTTCTAAGGACACCTGCTCTGACTCTCCAGTCCAGGGAAGTCCCCTGGTTGAACACTGAGAGCCCCAGGTCCCTCCTCCAAGATGCTGGTCCCAGTTCCACGACAGGCACTTGTGGGCCTCGTAGGTGGATCTGTCTCCCTCCACCTACGAGAGCCAGTATGCTTCCTGCGGTCAAGGACCTCGTCCAGCTTGCTCAACATAGAACCCCCAGTGCTCAACAGGGACTGAGTGAGCAGGTCCAGGGATGTGAAAACAAACAGGACAGCCTGGTTTTGCCCTCATAGACCTAGCCATCCATCAAGGACACTGAATGATCAAAGCCACATCAGTACAAAGTGTTTGTTGCTATAGTAGGTCGGGCCTGTGGGTGCACTCAGCAGGCACACCCTGGCAGGTTAAGGATGGCTTCCTAGAGGAATTAACTTTGATACTGTGACCGTAGGTATCAGCTACGTGAAAGGAGAGTTCAAAGATCATGTGGGCTGGAGTGGCCGGGAGGTACTTCCTAGAGGAAGGACATGGATTGTATTTGGGTAAGGGAGAGAAGAAGGCAGTATTTAAAGTAGGAAGTGCAATAATTAGTTGGATTTGGATGGTCCTGGTTGAAAGGGAACAAACTGGGCAAAGGTCTCAAGGTGACCTGTGCCTAGGGTCTTTTGCCAGTACAGTGAATGAGGCCAGGCCGGCTGGAGTAGGGGGTCAGTGGGGACAAAGTAGGCCAGAAAGCTGGCTCTAATTGCGGTGGCCTTGAGAAGAAAGAGGACTTGTTGGGCCGGGCGCGGTGGCTCAAGCCTGTAATCCCAGCACTTTGGGAGGCCGAGGCGGGTGGATCACGAGGTCGAGAGATCGAGACCATCCCGGTCAACATGGTGAAACCCCGTCTCTACTAAAAATACAAAAAAATTAGCTGGGCATGGTGGCGCGTGCCTGTAATCCCAGCTACTCAGGAGGCTGAGGCAGGAGAATTGCCTGAACCCAGGAGGCAGAGGTTGCAGTGAGCCGAGATCGCGCCATTGCACTCCAGCCTGGGTAACGAGAGCGAAACTCCGTCTCAAAAAAAAAAAAAAAAAAAAAGAAAGAGGACTTGTTGCTTTTCAAGAGTGGGGACTCCCTGCCAGTAGTGCTCCCTCTGGCTCTAGTTTCCCAGGCAAGAAAGGCTGCTGGGCTCTTGAAGATCTGGAAGCAAAGGAAGGCCATGCCTGGGACCCAAGCATCCTGGTTTTTGTGCCGTCCCTCGAGTGTATCATGCTGTCAGTGGGGCAGCTGACACAATAAGCCTTGTTGTGGGAGACCCAGGCCTAGAGAGCACAGGCCTGGAGCTGAGCTAGAACAGACCCCACTCTGTGTAGGGGCCAGGGCAGATGAGGTAGGAGAATGTGATGATTATAATAATAATAACAGGTGTCTTTATTGAGCAATGACTGTGCCAGACACCATGGTAAGCCCTTTTGATATTCTCCATGTAACTTACTTTTTTTTTTTTTTTTTTTTTTTTTTTGAGACATAGTTTAACTCTTGTTACCCAGGCTGGAGTGCAGTGGCACGATCTCGGCTCACCGCGACCTCTGCCTCCTGGGTTCAGGCAATTCTCCTGCCTCAGCCTCCTGAGTAGCTGGGATTACAGGCATGCGCCACCATGCCCAGCTAATGTTTTGTATTTTTAGTAGAGACGGGGATTCACCATGTTGACTAGGATGGTCTCGATCTCTTGACCTCGTGATCCACCCGCCTCGGCCTCCCAAAGTGCTGGGATTACAGGCTTGAGCCACCGCGCCGACCTCTCCATGTAACTTTCACACGGTGCTGCAGACAAGGTAT
Organism: Saimiri boliviensis; assembly: GCF_048565385.1. Classification (NCBI taxonomy): domain Eukaryota; kingdom Metazoa; phylum Chordata; class Mammalia; order Primates; family Cebidae; genus Saimiri; species Saimiri boliviensis. Next base: position 221,560,635 of record NC_133450.1, on the reverse strand, counting down.
TGTGTTGCTTCTATTTTAGAGGAAAAGTTACTGAGGCACAGAGAGGTGGAGACACTTGTCCAAGTTTGCCTGCTCATGAGCAGCAGAGCCGAAATGTGAAGCTAGCCCTGCCTGACTCCACAGCTCTTCCCCGCACAGTCCCCAGTAGATGGTGGTGCCACAGTTGAACTCAGAACTGACTGACACCGAGGCCCAAAATGCCCTGTGGCTTCCCACTGGATTTCCTGAGCAGTCTGGAAGGCTCATAAATGGACATGGAGGGAGGCTCCCAGAAGCTGGGGCGATGCTGGGCCCCAGAACTCCAGAACCCTCTAAGACAGGGGTGTCCAATCTTTTAGCTTCCCTGGGCCATACTGGAAAAAGAATTGTCTTGGACCACACATAAAATATACCAACACTAACAACAGTTGATGAGCTAAAAAAAAAAAAAAAGCCATACGCTGTAGGCAGTGGTTCACGCCTGTAATCCCAGCACTTTGGGAGGCTAAGGCAGGTGGATCACTTGAGGTCAGGAGTTCGAGACCAGGTTGGCCAACATGATGAAACCCTATCTTCACTAAAAATACAAAAAATGGCTGGTGTGATGGCACATGCCTGTAATCCCAGCTACTCAGGAGGTCAAGGCAGGAGAATCGCTTGAACCTGGGCCTGGCCAACATGGTGAAACCCCATCTTTACTAAAAGAAAAAAATGCAGCTGGGCGCGGTGGCTCATGCCTGTAATCCCAGCACTTTGGGAGGCCGAGGAGGGCAGATCACAAGGTCAGGAGACCGAGACCATCCTGGCCAACATGGTGAAACCACATCTCTACTAAAAAATACAAAAATTAGCTGGGCATGGTGGCACGTTCCTGTAGTCCCAGCTACTTGGGAGGCTGAGGCAGAAGAATTGCTTGAACCCGGGAGGTGGAGGTTGCAGTGAGCTGAGATCGCGCCACTGCACTCCAGCCTGGCACCTGGCAACAGAGCGAGACTCTGTCTCAAAAAGAAAAAAGGCTGGGCGCAGTGGCTGAAGCCTGTAATCCCAGCATTTTGGGAGGCCGAGGCGGGTGGATCAAGAGGTCAAGAGATCGAGACCATCCTGGTCAACATGGTGAAACCCCGTCTCTACTAAAAATACAAAAAATTAGCTGAGCATGGTGGCGCGTGCCTGTAATCCCAGCTACTCGGGAGGCTGAGGCAGGAGAATTGCCTGAACCCAGGAGGCAGAGGTTGTGGTGAGTCGATATCGCACCATTGCACTCCAGCCTGAGTAACCAGAGTGAAACTCTGTCTCCAAAAAAAAAAAAAAAGAAAAGAAAAAAAAATAATGCAAAAAGTTAGCCGGGTGTAGTGGCATACCCCTGTAATCCCATCTACTCAGGAGGCTGAGGCAGGAGAATCACTTGAACCTGGGAGGCAGAGGTTGCAGCAAGCTGAAATCATGCCATTGCACTCAAGCCTGGGCAACAGAGCAAGACTCCGTCTCAAAAAAAAAAATTAAAACAAAACAAAACACTGTGTTATCCAAGCTGTTGATAGTAGTTTTTGCCTTCTCATTGCCAGGCAGTATTTAGTAGATGAATGTACCATAATTATCCATTCCAATGGCAGTGGACATTTAGGTTCTTTTCTGGTTTTGGCTATACAAATAGTGCTGCTGTGAACATGCTAGTGTAGATCTTTTGGTGCACTTTTACTTACGAATTTCTGTTGGGTATATACCGAGGAGCGGAATTGCTCAATGTTGAACCTGTGTATGTTCAGCTTTAGTAAATACGGAATAGTGTTAAACAGTGTTCCCATTATATTCCGGTTCATACCCATTTGCCCTGCCACCAGCCCTGTGGGAGATTTCCCGTTGTGCCCTGTCTTCCCCAATGCCAGGTATTGCCCATGTTGTGCTGTTGCTGTGTTCAGCTGAGCTAGTGGGCATGTGGGAAATGGCATCTCATTATGGTTTTACTGTTCATTTCCCTAATAGTAAAGAAGCTGAGTGCTTTTCACATGTTTATTGTCTGTTTCACTATCTTCTTGTATTAAATGCCTGTTCAAATCTTTCACATTTTTTTTTTTTTGAGACAGGGTCTGGCTTTGTTGCCCAGCCTGAAGTGCAGTGGCACAATCATAAGCTCACTGTAGCCTCAACCTCCTGGCTTAGGTGATCCACCCATCTCAGCCTCCCAAGTAGCTGGGAGGCTCATGCCACCATGCCTAGCTAATTTTTTCTGTATTTTTTTTATGGGATAGGGTTTTGCCATGTTGCCCATGCTGGTCTTGAACTCCTGGGCTCAAGCGATTGGCCCATCTCAGGCTCCCAAAGAGCTGGGATTACAGATTTGAGCCACCACACCCAGCCTCTTTGTAGAATCTTTTGATGAACTGAGTTTTTAATTTTGAGGCAGTCCACTTTATCAGTCTCTTTCTCTTTATGTGAAATCATTGCCTATTCTAAAGTCATAAAGATACACTCCTGTGTTTTCTAGAAACCTTATTGTTTTACCTTTCACATTTATGTCTACCATCTATCTCAAATGAATTTTTGTGTATGCATGAACAGAAGTTTCTTTACTTCAGTGTAGATCAGTTTATGATTTTCTACCTCCTAGTTGGCGCTTCTTGAGTCCTAGTTAAGAACTGCATTACGTTTGGGTGGGCGTGGTGGCTCAAGCCTGTAATCCCAGCACTTTGGGAGGCCGAGGTGGGTAGATCATTAGGTCAAGAGATTGAGACCATCCTGGTCAACATAGTGAAACCCTGTCTCTACTAAAAATACAAAAAATTAGCTGGGCATGGTGGCGCGTGCCTGTAATCCCAGCTACTCAGGAGGCTGAGGCAGGAGAATTGCCTGAACCCAGGAGGTGGAGGTTGCGGTGAGCCGAGATCGTGCCATTGCACTCCAGCCTGGGTAACAAGAGCGAAACTCCGTCTCAAAAAAAAAAAAAAAAAAAAAAAAAAAAAAAAAAAAATCTTGGGCCAGGTGTGGTGGCTCAGGTCAAGGCAGGTGGATCACGAGGTCAAGAAATCAAGACCATCCTGGCCAACATGGTGAAACCCCATCTCTTCCAAAAATGCAAAATTTAGCTGGGCGTGGTGGCACATGCCTGTAGTCTCAGCTACTTGGGAGGCTGAGGCAGGAGAATTGCTTGAACCTGGGAGGTGGAGGTTGCAGTGAGCCAAGATCACACCACGGCACTCCAGCCTGGTGACAGAGTAAGACTCCATCTAAAAAAAAAAAAAAAAAAAATCATTACCTGTGCTGAAGTCATGAAGGTAGTAGAAGGCTTCACTTTTTAAAATAACCGTCTTACTGAGATGTAATTCACATGTCACACAATTCACCCATATGAAGTACATAATTCCATGATTTTTAGTATATTTATAGAGTGCACGTGTGACCACAGTCAATTTTAGACCATTTCGTCACCCCAAAAAGGAACTCCATACCCATTAGCAGTTACTATCCTTTTCCCCAACCACAAGTCTGCTTCTGTCTTTATAGATTTGCCTGTTCTCACTGGACATTTCTATAAGAGGAATCATACAGTATGTGACTTCTTTTTTTACTGATTTCTTTCACTTAGCATAATGTTTTCAAGGTCCAACATTATTGCATGGATCACTACTTTTTATGACTGAATAATATTCCATTGTATGAATATACAACATTTTGTTGATCAGTTCATCAGTTGAAGAACATTTGAGTTGTTTCCACTTGTTGGCTCATATGAATAATGTTGCTATTAATGTTCACGTCTGAGTTTCTATGTGGACATATGTTTTCATTGCTCTTGTGAGGAGCCCTCATGTTTTAATCAGACACCATGAGATTCAGTGATATCATGTCTCTATGTCTATAAAGCCCTGGCACACTCACTACTCAATCAATCAATCATAGCTGTATACAGGTTAGGAAGTACTGCACAGCATGGAACATCCCAGTGTAGCTGTTAAGTCTGTGGGAAGCAGAAGATGAAAATTCCTATTATCCCCACTCAAGCATTGGGTCCCCAACACACACATCTGCCCACAGGCAAATAAGTGCTTGGACAAGGCTCCATGTTCTTCCAGGTCAAATTATGCATAGCTAGTGGCACAGCAGAGGCAAGTGAGAGGAGTCAGGAGATGTGGGCCTGGCCCTTGCTAAGCTGCTAATTTGAGTATGGTCTGTTTTCTTGCTCAGGGCATGGACATGGGACCACTGATGGTTCTAGCCCTTGTGTGTGGCTCACTTGGCATCTTGTCCACTCCCCAGGCAGTGGCTCTGCCAATGATCCTGTGAGTGTTCAGGAATCACTGTTGCCCCTGGGGACCCTTGTCCTGGAGTGGCCCACCTGCCTGCCCCCAGCATGGCGTCCGACACTCCTGAGTCCCTGATGGCCCTCTGTACTGACTTCTGCTTGCGCAACCTGGATGGCACCCTGGGCTACCTGCTGGACAAAGAGACCCTGCGGCTACATCCGGACATCTTCTTGCCCAGCGAGATCTGTGACCGGCTCGTCAATGAGTGAGCAGGCCCAGGGGCTGAGGAGGGGGCAGGGGTCTTACCATGAATGTGTATAGAGAGATTGTGACCATGTGTGTGCACTACATGGGGAGTAGCTATGGAGACAAATGTGTAAGGGTGTGTGTGTGCTCATGGATGTTCATGGGTGCAAAGGAATAGTGGTGTATCCATAACTGTACAGGTATATATGTGTGCGTGTTGGTATGTGCGTGGAGGGGTGTGCACGTGAAGGCATGGGTGTGTCTACACATGTAAGCTTATGCAGCACAGGTTACTTTTGAGTGTAAACTGCATGTGTGCATTTAGAGATGTGATTGTGTCAAAATCTGCATATACATGAAAGAGTTAAGTGTTGCCCCACGTGTATATGTACATTTGCATGCACATGCCTGTGCCTGTGGATTCAGTGAGCATGGGCACATACAGGTTTAGGTGCCAGTGCCAGAGTAATGGATTCATGGCCAGGGATAGAATCATCCAGAAAATCTGAATGGCCCTCCGAGGGCCTCCCCACTTCTAGGGGCTCCTAGAGGCATGCTATGTAGTCACTGAATGCTGGGAGTTCAATCTGGAGGCCAGGCATGGTGGCTCATGCCTGTAATTCCAGCATTTTGGGAAGCCAAGACAGGAGGATCACTTGAGGCCAGGAATAAAAGATCAGCCTGGGTGACATAGCGAGACATCTCTACAAAAAAAAAAAAAGAAAGAAAGAAAGAAAGAGATTCCCAGAAGGGAAATTGTTAGACAGTTGTATAGGAAAATAGGAAACCAGGAGCCTGTGTGGGCCTGAGGACAGAGGTAGACCTGTAACAATGTTCTGAGCATTTGCTGTGGGTCAGGCTATAGGTTGGATGCTTTGCAGCCCAGAGTTATGTCCACTTTACAGATGAAGAAACTGAGGTCTGGGAAAGTTCATTTACTCGTATGAAGTTGCCTAGGTGGGAAGCAGCCAAGCCAGGATTTAGATTCCATAGCATTTGAATCCATAGCATTTGAATCCAAAGCATTTCTCAGCAGACCAGGATTCTTGTGTAAGCTGATGTCTCAACAGCACATAATTAAGGGTTTGCCCTGTACCCAGCTGGGAACTCTAACCACTTGGCCTAATTTGCCTGTTTAAAAGGGTCCCAGGAGGGGCTTAAAGAAGGTGCTAAGAGTGGTCATGCCATTGGGGCTGCTGCCCCTGTAGTGTGTGTGGAGGGTGTGTGACAGGTATGTGCCTTTGGAGAGCTGGCCCCTGCATCACCTAGAAGGTCTCCCAGAGAGCTACCTTTAGATTCCTGGTTCCTGGGCATCCTTAATCTCACTGGTAGTTTAGTCAGTACCCAATCAGATACTCTTAGGAAAAGGAGGTTGCTACTTGGGGTGATCTAAGAAGGCTTCAGGGAGAGGAGGGCTTGTGCTTTGAAGTGAGGAAGAGAGTCCCTGTGACCCTCCCCTGAGCCAGGCATTCTCCTCTCCCAGGTATGTGGAGCTGGTAAACGCTGCCTGTAACTTCAAGCCACACGAAAGCTTCTTCAGCCTTTTCTCAGACCCCCGCAGCACCCGCCTCACCCGGATTCACCTCCGCGAGGATCTGGTACAGGACCAGGACCTGGAGGCTATCCGCAAGCAGGTGAGGCCTGCCCCGCCACAGGAGCACCACATGCCAAGCAGGGGCCAGGCCACTTGCCTCCAGCCCGGCCATCCCCAGTCCCGCCAGTGCTCGCCTGACTGTGCACATCCCCCTTTCCAACCCACCTGTAGCCCAGGACGAGGCCTGGGGCGGGGGGAAGGGGCAGGGGTGGTGATGATGATGGAGCTGTGCCCACTCCCAGGACCTGGTGGAGCTGTACCTGACCAACTGCGAGAAGCTGTCCGCCAAGAGCCTGCAGACACTGAGGAGCTTCAGCCACACCCTGGTGTCCTTGAGCCTCTTTGGCTGTACAAACATTTTCTATGAGGAGGAGAACCCAGGCGGCTGTGAAGATGAGTGCCTAGTCAACCCCACCTGCCAGGTGCTGGTTAAGGACTTCACCTTCGAGGGCTTCAGCCGCCTCCGCTTCCTCAACTTGGGCCGCATGATTGATTGGGTCCCTGTGGAGTCCCTCCTTCGGCCACTCAATTCCCTGGCAGCTTTGGACCTCTCAGGCATTCAGACAAGTGACGCCGCCTTCCTCACCCAGTGGAAAGACAGCCTGGTCTCTCTCGTGCTCTACAATATGGACCTGTCTGATGACCACATCCGGGTCATCGTGCAGCTGCACAAGCTGCGGTGAGCTGCTGGCCCGGAGCTTACCAGAGCAGGGTGGCTGGGCAGGTGGGGAGGCGTAGAGGTGGGTGTTGTCAGGCCCTCAGGGTTCAGGAGCCCTTGGCCAGGCAGAGTGTGGGGATGAAGACAGTCCCATTCCTTAAACCCAGCATTTCAGCTGGATCGGGGCTGTTCAGGTTTCTTCCCAGAATGCCCTGGAGCAGTCGTGGCAGGCGTAGGTCCTCCCCTTCTGGGGACTAAAGGAGCAGGGGTCTGCAAGGCCGTCCCACCCTGTACCCAGCTCCTGACCTGCACCCCCTGCCCCAATCTCCAGACACCTGGACATCTCTCGAGACCGCCTCTCCAGCTACTACAAGTTCAAGCTAACTCGGGAGGTGCTGAGCCTCTTTGTGCAGAAGCTGGGGAACCTGATGTCCCTTGACATCTCTGGCCACATGATCCTAGAGAACTGCAGCATCTCCAAGATGGAAGAGGAATCGGGGCAGACCAGGTGGGGCTCCACCCTCCATGGCTATTGGTAGGGTGTCATTCAACAAGCATTTAAGACGGGCTCAGTGCCTCACGCCTGTAATGCCAGCACTTTGGGAAGCCAAGGTAGGCAGATCACTTGAGGCCAGGAGTTGGAGACCAGCCTGGCCAACATGGTGAAACCTCATTTCTACTAAAAATACAAAAATTAGCTGGACATGGTGGTAGGCACCTGTAGTCCCAGCTACTTGGGAAGCTGAGGTAGGAGAATGGCTTGGACCCGGGAGGCAGAGCCTGCAGTGAACTGAGATCATGCCGCTGCACTCCAGCCTGGGCCACATGGTGAGACTTTGTCTCAAAAAATATATATATATTTGCCACTTATCCCTCCGCCAAGTGCTGGGCTGGGTGCTAGAGATAAAGAAATGAATCAGGCCCTGCTCTCTTGGAGGCTGTGTGAGCTGGTGGGGACAGACAAGTCATTACAAGGGCTATGGTAGGGGCAATCCAGAGCCCCGGGGTTGCCTGAGGATCAGGAAGGAAGGAGGGGGAGGACAAATCCTGGCTGTCCCGAAAGCTCATTCTGCCTTTGCCAGAGGAAGGGTGTTCTTGCAGAAGGAACAGCACATGCAAAGGCCAGCAGGTGAGAGCACAAGGGGCAACTGGGGAAGCATCTGATTCTCAGCCTCACAGAGCACACCATGGAAGAGGCGAGGCTGGCAGTGTCTGCCACCTAGGAGGTATTGCAGGAGATAGGTCGGTTCCTGGGTTGGTTGGCTGAGAAGTTTGACCAAACCCTATCAGCTGTAACTGGCCATACATAAGCCCTGGCCCCAGCCCACTTTAATGGTGTTCAGTTGATAAGCCTGTCCCTTTGTGATTGTTGGCAAGACCTAAAGGTTGCCATGCCCTTACTAGAATGGCAGGTGGTTTCTAAAGGTGGCTGCATCACCCATCCTGTGTGTTCCCCTACTATGTAGCCTTGCCACCCTTCCATCAGGAGGTGGTGTCTGTGTCTCGTACCATTTTAAAAAAAGAGGTGGGGGGGTGAGGTTGGAGGGCCTGGAAGAGAAAGCTAGTAAATGCCTCGCCACCCCCAGGAGGAGGCCCAGCTCAGGCTTGGACCCCGAGCTGTTGACCCCGGCATCCTCTTTCCCCAGCATCGAGCCTTCCAAGAGCAGCATCATACCTTTCCGGGCTCTGAAGAGGCCACTGCAGTTCCTTGGGCTCTTCGAGAACTCTCTGTGCCGCCTCACACACATTCCAGCCTACAAAGTGAGCTGTGGGAGAGGGATGGGGCAGGGCCAGGGAGCTCTGGGAGAGGGAAGGAGCTAGGTTCTGGGGCTGGAAATGGAGCTGGGATCTAGCCTCCCAGCCCTGGGCCTCTTGTGGGTTGTTCTGAGCATGTCCCACCCGCAGGTAAGTGGTGACAAAAATGAGGAGCAGGTGCTGAATGCCATCGAGGCCTACACGGAGCACCGGCCTGAGATCACCTCGCGGGCCATCAACCTGCTTTTTGACATCGCACGCATTGAGCGCTGCAACCAGCTGCTGCGGGCCCTGAAGGTCAGCCCGAAGCCCAGGGCCTCGGCCTCCTGTCTCTCCCCACCTGGAGGGTTCCGGACTTCGCTGAGCTGTGTCCCCAGAGCCCCTGTCCCTCTGCACCTGTCCACAGGGCCCTAGGACCCAAATCCCAGCCTGGGCGTCACAGCACTTATTTCAGCGCTGGCCTTGTTCAGTCCCCACCCTGGTGTCCCCAGGCCCCACTTCTGCCTTCAGAGAGCAAGAGCAGGCTAAATCCTCCCCCAGAGAGCCTGTTCCAGCCCCTCGCAGAGTCCAGGCCTCTCCCTGCATTTGCTAGCCCAGGTCCCCCCTGTCTTCATACAGCTGGTCATCACAGCCCTCAAATGCCACAAATATGACAGGAACATTCAAGTGACAGGCAGCGCCGCCCTTTTCTACCTAACGAATTCCGAGTACCGCTCAGAGCAGAGTGTGAAGCTGCGCCGGCAGGTCATCCAGGTGGTGCTGAATGGCATGGAATCCTACCAGGAGGTGACGGTGAGCCCCCGCCCGCCACGGCCCGCATGCTCTGGCCCAGCCACCCCTTTCCTGCTTCTTGTGTCCCGCCAGGGCTCACCTGGCTCTGGGCTGCGTCCCTCCCATCTCCCTTTCCCACAGCAATACTCCCTGACTCTTGGGACCTGGCCCTTCCCAAAGTCCATTAGCCCGGGCTGCCCTCCATCCTCTTCCTCCCTGCCCCATGTGGGGTGGGGGCCCAGGGACTCTGACCTTCTCCCTGCCTGTGCTGCCGCCTCAGCCCTTCTGCCCATACACTCTGCTGGGGGATTTTTTTTTTTACCAACAGCTGCTTTTAATATAAAGTAATAAAAGCTTTTATTATAGAAAAGTTATAATTACAGATATACAGAAAATAAAAATCACCCATAAACCCACTACCCAGAGATAGGTACCAGTAACATGGGATATGTTGTTGTGGATTTTAGCCTATGCACACGTATTTTGTACAATGGGATACACAAACTGTGTGTACTGTTTGTATACTGTGGATTTTTACTTCAACTGTGTCATGTGAACATGAACATCTCCCTTATCAGCCAACATGTTTTTTTTTTTTTTTTTTTTTGAGAGGGAATTTCACTCTTGTTGCCCAGGCTGGAATGCAATGGCGCAATATCAGCTCACCACAATGTCCACCTCCCAAGTTCAAGTGATTCTCCTGCCTCAGCCTCCTGAGTAGCTGGGATTACAGGCATGCACCACCATGTCTGGCTAATTTATGTATTTTTAGTAGAGATGGGTTTTTCCATGTTGGTCAGGCTGGTGTTAAACTCCTGACCTCAGATGATCCACCTGCCTCAGCCTCCCAAAGTACTGGGATTACAGGCGTGTGCCACCACACCCAGCCCAGCCAACATATTTTTATAACAAAAAAGATTTTTTTCATTTCAGATGGACAGTATGCCAATGTCATAACAAGGTTTGAGGGAGACACATTTCACACATAAGCATGAAGATCTAATCATCACTCTCATAAGGATCTCACTACAAAAGGATCAAACAATAATTTTTTTTTAATTAAGACAGGGTCCCAGGCTGGGTGCAGTGGCTCATGCCTGTAATCCCAGCACTTTGGGAGGCTGAGGTGGGCAGATCATGAGATCAGGAGATCAAGACCATCCTTGCCAACATGGTGAAACCGCTTCTCTACTTAAAAAAAAAAAAATACAAAAATGAGCTAGGTATGGTAGTGCGTGCCTATAGTCTCAGCTACTCAGGAGCTGATGCAGGAGAATCGCTTGAACCCGGGAGGCTGAGGCTGCAGTGAGCCGAGATCGTGCCACTGCACTCCAGCCTGGGTGACAGAGCAAGACTCTGTCTCAAAAAATAAAGTTAATTAATTAATTAATTTAAAAAGCTATCTAATACTTAAAAGATGAAAAAAAATTCAAGTGATACAAGAATGCGTTAAATAAAGCGAAAGCTACTCGCAATCTCACCTCTCCTCGCCCAGATACAGCTGGTGTTAACGTTCACTTTCATAACTGTTGTTAACACCAGCATATGTTCAGTGTCCTCATCCAGGGAGAGGCCACTGTGTGGAGGACTCTGCTGGAGCCTGGAGTCAGTGGCCAAGCCCCATGCCCATGGGGTGCAGGTTAGCACTCTGCCAGTGTATGAAGCAGCCCCCAGGGCTGAATACTTTAGGGTGCTGTTTCATCTTTTGCTCTCTCAAACAATGCTTTGTTAATTATACTTAGTGGGACTCCATGTTTGGATCCCCCTTCCACAAACACTCTCGTGGAAGCTGTTTTTCTCTATCCTGGATTTTCCCTCTGGAGTCCCCTTCCACACCCTCTCGTGGAAGCCTGTCTTCCCCTCCTAAACTCCGTCTCTCTGTCCATTCCATTCCTCTCAGTGTGGAAGCTGCTTTCCTCTCCTGGATTCCATCTTTCTGGATTCTCTGACTCAGTGTCAGAGTTGGCTGTTTCTCTCTCTCTCCTTCTCTGGTTTCTCTATCTTTCTCTCTAAATAAATTACTTTCTACAAAAAAAAAAATTATACTTAGTTAGTTATCCTTATAATACATTTTTAGGAGTAGAATTTCAGGAGCAATATGTGTGTGTGGTACGTGTGTGTATTTTTTTCTTTCTTTTCTTTTTTTTTTTTTTTTGACCCAGAGTCTCACTCTGTTGCCCAGGCTGGAGTGCAGTGGTGCGATCTCAGCTCAGTTCAAGCGATTCTCCTGCCTCAGCCTCCCGAGTAGCTGAGACTACAGGAGCATGCCACCACACCTGGCTACTTTTTCTATTTTTAATAGAGACAGGGTTTTGCCATGTTGGCCAGGGTGATCTGGAACTCCTGGCCCCAAGTGATCTGCCCACCTCAGCCTCCCAAAGTGCTGAGATTACAGGTGTGAGCCACTGCACCTGGCTGGAGTGATTGTTCTTTCTACATTGAGATTGATGATGATGATGATGATGATGATGATACTGATGTTAATTTGAGACAGTCTCATTCTGTTGCTGAGGCCTGAGTGCAGTGGCATAAGCAGGGCTCAGTGCAGCCTCAACCTCCTGGGCTCAAACAATCCTCCCACCTCAGCTTCCCACAAAGCTGGGACTACAGGAACATGCCACCACATCCCAATAATTTTAACATTTTTGTAGAGCCAAGGTCTCACTATGTTCCCCAGGCTGTTCTCATACTCCTGGGCTCAAGAGATCCTCTCACCTTGGCCTCCCAAAGTGCTAGGATGGCAGGGATGAGCCACTATACCCAGTGAGATCAATTTTATAATCAGGCAAAAGGTGTATCTTTTTTTTTTTTTTTTTTTTTTTTTGAGACAGAGTCTCGCTCTGGAGTGCAGTGGCGCGCTCGGCTCACTGCACCTCCCGTGTTCAAGCGATTCTCCTGTCTCAGCCTCCTCAGTAGCTGGGACTATAGTCACACCCCACCACACCCAGCTAATTTTTTTTTTTTTTTTTTTGTATTTTTAATAGAGACGGGGTTTCACCACCTTGGCCAGGATGTTCTTGATCTCTTGACCTAGTGATCCGCCCACCTCAGCCTCCCAACGTGCTGGGGTTACAGGCATGTGCCATCATGCCTCGCCTTTTTTTTTTTTTTTTTTTTTTTTTTGAGACGGAGTTTCGCTCTTGTTACCCAGGCTGGAGTGCAATGGCGCGATCTCGGCTCACCGCAACCTCCGCCTCCTGGGCTCAGGCAATTCTCCTGCCTCAGCCTCCTGAGTAGCTGGGATTACAGGCACGTGCCACCATGCCCAGCTAATTTTTTGTATCTTTAGTAGAGACGGGGTTTCACCATGTTGACCAGGATGGTCTCGATCTCTCGACCTCGTGATCCACCCGCCTCAGCCTCCCAAAGTGCTGGGATTACAGGCTTGAGCCACCGCGCCCGGCGCCTCGCCTTTTTAAAAAAAAAAAAAAAAAAAGACTAAGCATGGGCAGCATAGTGAGACCTGGCCCCTGCCACAGTCCATCACCCCTGGCCGCCCTCCATCCTCTTCCTCGCTGCCCCTTCTCTACAAAAAAAGTTTTTTAGTCTGGGCATGGTGGCCCACGCCTATAACACCACCACTTCGGGAGGCTGAGGCGGGTGGATCACCTGAGGTCAGGAGTTCAAGACCAACCTGGCCAACATGGTGAAACCCAGTCTTTACTAAAAATACAAATATTAGCTGGGCCTGGTGGTGGGCGCCTGTAATCCCAGCTACTTGGGAGGCTGAAGCAAGAGAACTGATTGAACCCAGGAGGCGGAGGTTGCAGTGAGCCAAGGTGGTGCCGTTGCAGTCCAGCCTGGGTGACAGAGCAAGACTCCAGCTCAAAAAAAAAAAAAAAAATTTTTTTTTTTAGGCCTTCATGGGAAAAAAATAAATAAATAAAATTTGTTTTTTTAATTAGCTGGGTGTCATGGAATGTGTCTGTAGCCCCAGCTACTCAGAGGCTGAGGTGGGATGATTGCTTAAGCCTGGGAAGTGGAGGCTACATAGTGAGCTATGATTACACCACTGCACTCTAGCCTGGGCAACAGAGGAGACCCTGTCTTTAAAAAAAAAAAAGAAAAAAGGAAAAGAAAAGAGAAAACGGCTAGTTGAGTTGGAGACTCCCAAATGAATTAATAAATCTGTCACAGAAATGGAAATTAAAATGAGATGAAATCACATTTTATCTCAAGAGCTTGGTGATACCCAATGTTGCAGAGGTAGAGAAGAGCATTCTTGCACCCTGTCTACTGGTGAGGGATGAATTGTGCAACCTTTTTGGAGGGCAACCAGCAGAACCTGCCAAAATTATAAGTGCATTTGTCATTTGACCTAGCCATTCCACAGTTAGGACTGTTCTTAGAGGAAAAGATATACATACATTCTCACTTGTAAAATTTTTTTTAAAAGGCCAGGCACAGTGGCTCGTGCCTGTAATCCCAGCACTTTGGGAGGCAGAGGCAGGCAGATCACTTGCAGCCAGGAATTCGAAACCATCCTGGCCAGCATGGTGAAACCCTATCTCTATCAAAAATACAAAAATTAGGCCGGGCGCGGTGGCTCAAGCCTGTAATCCCAGCACTTTGGGAGGCCAAGGCGGGTGGATCACGAGGTCAAGAGATCGAGACCATCCTTGTCAACATGATGAAACCCCGTCTCTACTAAAAATACAAAAAAATCAGCTGGGCATGGTGGCACGTGCCTGTAATCCCAGCTACTTAGGAGGCTGAGGCAGGAGAATTGCCTGAACCCAGGAGGCAGAGGTTGCGGTGAGCCGAGATCGCGCCATTGCACTCCAGCCTGGGTAACAAGAGCGAAACTCCGTCTCAAAAAAAAAAAAAAAATACAAAAATTAGCTGGGTGTGGTGGCACGCGCCTGTAATCCCAGCTACTAGGGAGGCTGAGGCAGGAGAATCACTTGAACCCAGAAGGTGGAAGTTGTAGTGAACCAAGATCGTGCCAGTGCACTCCAGCCTGGATGACAGAGTGAGACTCTGTCTCAAAAAAGTTAATTAATTAAATAAAATTAAATTGAAAATAAAGGCCGTGTGTGATGGCACATGCCTGGGAATCCCAGCCACCTTGGAAGCTGAGGTGTGAAAATTGCTTGAGCCCGGGAGTTCAAGGCTGCAGTGAGCTATGATGGCACCACTGCACTTTAGTCTGGGCAACAGAGAGACCCCGTCTTAAAAAATAAGTAGAGCCAGGCCTGGTGGATCACGCCTGTTATCCTAGCACTTTGGGAGGCCAAGGCAGGTGGATCACCTGAAGTCAGGAGTTCAAGACCAGCCTGGCCAACATGGTGAAACCCTGTCTCTACTAAAATACAAAAATTAGCTGGGCATGATGGCGAATATCTCAATCTCCTGACCTCATGATCTGCCTGCCTCAGCCTCCCAAAGTGCTAGGGTTACAGGCGTGAGCCATCATGCCCTGCCTAAAAAGTATTTTTTTATTGGTCAGGTGAGGTGGCTCATGTCTGTAATCTCGGCACTTTGGGAGGCCAAGGAGTGCTGATCCTCTGAGGTCTGGAGTTCAAGACCAGCATGGCCAACATGGTGAAACCCTATCTCTACTATAAATACAAAAATTAGTCAGGCATGGGGTTGGGCCCCTGTAATCCCAGCTACTCGGGAGGCTGAGGCAGAATTGCTTGCACTGGGAGGCGGAGATTGCAGTGAGCCAGATTCATGCCACTGTACTCCTGCCTGGGCGATAGAGTAAATGAGACTCCATCTCAAAAAGAAAAAAAAAAAATTTTTTTTTAATTGGCCACATGTGGTGGTGTGCACCTGTAGTCCCAGCTACTCAGGAAGCTGAGGCAGGATTGCTTAAGCCCAGGAGTTTGCGGCTGCAGAGAGTTATGATCACACCACTGCACTTCGGCATGGGCAACAGAACTGTCTTAAACAAACAAACAAACAAATAGATTGGCAAATAAACCTGCAGACAGCACAAAGACAATTGAGGATGTAGAGCAGCTAGAGAGCTCCTACATTGCTATTAGGAATGCAAACTGCTAAAACCACTATGGGTTTAGTCTAGTGTTACCTAGTAAGGTTGAAGATATGCACACCTTGTGACCCAGAAGTCACTCCAGGCATGTGAGCCCTAAAGAAACCCATGCTCAGGCTGGGCGCGGTGCCACACACCTGTAATCCTAGCACTTTGGAAGGCTGAGGCGGGCGGATCATGAGGTCAAGAGATAAGACCATTCTGGCCAACATGGTAAACCCTGTCTCTACTAAAAATTAGCTGGATGCGGTGGTGCATGCCTGTAGTCCAAGCTACTCGGGAGGCTGAAGCAGGACAATCACTTGA
Organism: Saimiri boliviensis; assembly: GCF_048565385.1. Taxonomy (NCBI): domain Eukaryota; kingdom Metazoa; phylum Chordata; class Mammalia; order Primates; family Cebidae; genus Saimiri; species Saimiri boliviensis. Next base: position 221,545,084 of record NC_133450.1, on the reverse strand, counting down.
ACCTGGGAGGTTAAGTTTGCAGTGAACAGAGATTGTGCCACTGCACTCCAGTCTGGGCGACAGACCGAGACTCCATCTCAAAAAAAAATTAGCTGGGTGTGGTGCTGTGCGCCTGTAGTTCCAGCTACTTGGGAGGCTGAGGCAGGAGAATCGCTTGAACCGGGGAGGCAGACGTTGCAGTGAGCCGAGATCACGCCACTGCACTCCAGCCCTCCAGCCTGGCAACAGAGAAAGACTCCTCAAAGAAATAAAAGGGTGGGGGGGGGTGTGCACGGTGGCTCACGCCTGTAATCTCAGCATTTTGGGAGGCCAAGGTGGGTAGATTGCCTGAGGTCGGGAGTTTGAGACCAGCCTGGCCAGCATGGTGAAACCTCATCTCTACTAAAAGAATACAAAAATTAGCTGGGCTTGGTGCCAGGCACCTGTAATCCCAGCTACTTGGGAAACTGAGGCAGGAGAATTGCTTAAACCTGAAAGACTGAGGTTGCAGTGACCGAGATCACACAATCACACTCCAGCCTGGTCAACAGAGTGAGACTCCATCTCAAAAACAAAAACAAAAACAAAAAAACCCATGCTCATCATCACCAGGTTGCAGGTATAATAGGTATAATACATGGCTCACAGTAGCCAACCATTAGAGTCACCCAGACATCCATCAGCAGTAGGAGAATGGATGAATAAATTGGGGTGTCGTGGTGGAATACTATGCTGCAATGAAAAATGAATGCATTTCAGCTATGTATAACAACAGTTGATCTTGCAGAACTGTAGAATATCTGTGTAAGAAGCAGGGGCCAGCCAGGCGTGGTGGCTAATGCCTGTAATCCCAGCACTTTGAGAGGCTGAGGCAGGGGGATCACCTGAGGTCAGGAGTTCAAGACCAGCCTGGCCAACATGACAAAACCCCGTCTGTACTAAAAATACAAAAATTAGCTGGGCATGATGGTGGGAGCCTATAATCTACTTGGGAGGCTGAGCCAGGAGAATCACTTGAACTTGGGAGGCGGCAGTTGCAGTGAGCTGAGATCGCACCATTGCACACCAGCCTCTGCAACAAGAGTGAAACTGTCTCAAAAAGAAAACAAAAAAAAAAAGTCGGGCATAGTAGCTCACCCCTGTAATCTCAGCACTTTGGAAGGCTGAGACAGGTAGGTCACGAGGTCAGAAGTTCAAGACCAGCCTGGCCAAGATGATGAAACCCTGTCTCTACTAAAAATACAAAAAATTAGCTGGGCATGGTAGTGGGCGCCTGTAATCCCAGCTACTCAGGAGGCTGAGGCAGAGAATTGCTTGAACCCAGGCGGCGGAGTTTGCACTGAGTCAAGATTGTGCCACTACACTCCAGCTTGGGCAGCAGAGGAAGACTCCATCTCAAAAAAAAAAAAAAAAAAAAAAAAAAATCCCCAAAACAAACAGCAGGGGCTATGGGATGTGCCTGTAATTCCAGCTATAGGGAGGCTGAGGTGGGGGGATCACTTGAGCCTGGGAGGGAGAGGTTACAGTGAGCCGAGATTGTGCCACCACACTCCAGCCTGGGTGACAGAGTGAGACCCTGTCTCAAAAAATAAAAAAAGAAAGCCGAGCAAGTAGGGGCCAGGCATAGTTGCTTAAGCCTATAATCCCAGAACTTTGGGAGGCTGAGATAGGAGGATCTCTTGGCCCAGGAGGTAAAAGCCAGCCTGGACAACATAGTAAGATCCCATCTTTACAAGAAACAAAAAACACCCCAGCTGGGCATGGTGACACACAGCTGTAGTTCCAGCTACTCAGGATGCTGAGGAGGGAGGATTGCTTGAGTCCCAAAGGTTGAGGCTGCAGTGAGCCATGATGGTGCCACTGCACTCCAGCCTCAGCAACAGAGCGAGACCCTGTCTCAAAAAAAAAAAAAAAAAAAAAAAGGCTGGGTGTGGTGGCTCACAACTGTAATCCCAGCACACTTTGGGAGGCCGAGGCAGGCAAATCACTTGAGGCTAGGCGTTTGAGACCAACCTGGCCAACATGGGGAAACCCCTTCTCTTTTTATTTTTTTATTTTTTTTTGTTTCCATTATCAAATCAGTGGTGTTGCACCCTTCTCTACTAAAGATACAAAAATTAGCCAGGTGTGGTGCACCTGTAACCCCAGCTACTGGAGAGGCTGAGGCAGGAGAATTGCTTGAACCAGAGAGGTGGAGGTTGCAGTGAGCCAAGATAGGGCCACTGTACTCCAGCCTGCCGACAGAGCAAGACTCCATCTCAAAAAAAAAAAAAGAAAAGCAGGAATAGTGTGGTGTTTCTAGTGGGGTTGAAGGGCTAAGGTGCTTATGATCAGAAAGGGGCAGTGGGGACTTCTCGGTGCTGACAGTGTTCTGTTTCTTGACTCAGGCGGTGGTTACATTGAGTTCACTTTATTTATGAAAGTGTAAATTTGTGTTTTATGCTTCTTCTGTATAAATATTTCACATTTTTTAAAACATTTTTTAAAGAAGACTTGTATAGCCTTCTCTTCCAGAAAACCCGGCCAGACTACCACAGCTCTGGATGATCTCATACCTCTAGAGAGCTCATAGAGCCCTGCTCCTGCGCCTCACCCTGAATGTGCCCCGCTTGTCTCCTCTCCCGGCTCAGGTGCAGCGGAACTGCTGCCTGACGCTCTGCAACTTCAGCATCCCCGAGGAGCTGGAATTCCAGTACCGCCGGGTCAATGAGCTCCTCCTCAGCATCCTCAACCCCACGCGGCAGGACGAGTCCATCCAGCGCATCGCCGTGCACCTGTGTAATGCCCTGGTCTGCCAGGTGGACAATGACCACAAGGAGGCCGTGGGCAAGATGGGCTTCGTCGTGGTACGTACAGGCGGGCTTGCCCTCTTCCTCCTGAGCCTCACTGCTCTTCCCTACCCCTCCCCATCACTCCTCTACCCTGAGCGAGAGTCCCTGAGCAGGGCCTGGAGCTGGGAGTCAGGGGGAGGGAGGAGAATGTGCTGAAGCATGAGGGATTTAGGCTAGACCAAAGGAAGAATTTCTTAATGCTGAACGTTGTTGATGGCCTCATAGATTTCTTCCACCTAGAGCACGCTGTCATCCTCTCCCAGTCCCTGTGCTCATCCTGCTTTCATAAGCTCTGTAGGGAAAGATGCCATGCTGTCCTTCTGTCATCATGTCCCCAGCACTTCCTGGCATGGGCTCTGGAGCCCAGGGGGGAGGTGATAAATACCACTGGTGAAAGGAAGGAAAGGATGACGAAGGAGCTCAAGAGCTTCTGTTCTCTTCTCATTTGATGGCTAGGGAAGCTCAAGCCCCAGTGGGAAGGGCTGTGCCCAAAGTCACAGGGGAGTCAACCAAGGGCCAGGAATGGCACCCAGGCCTCCTGATGCCAAGTACCAAGGGGCTGAGGAGTGGATGCCTTCAAATAGCCTCCCCTAAAGATACGGAGACCTGATCTTGTCAAGACTCCTGAACTAGCCACGGTGTCTCTGAGCCTCCCCTCCATCTTGGGTTTGTGGCGGGGTGGGAGTTCTTGAGCCCGGGTACTCTAGCAGGTTCCTGTCTCTGCCTGCAGACCATGCTGAAGCTGATTCAGAAGAAGCTGCTGGACAAGATAGTAAGTTGAGTCTTCACATAACCATGCTGCCCTTTCCCCAGCCCGTGAGGGGCCTGGGCTGCCCCTGGGGGAGGTCCATGTTTTGTCAGGGGACCCCCTCTCTGGGCACGGGGAGCCTCAGCTGAGCCCTGCCCTGCCCTCACAGTGTGACCAGGTCATGGAGTTCTCCTGGAGCGCCCTGTGGAACATCACAGATGAAACTCCCGACAACTGCAAGATGTTCCTCAATTTCAATGGCATGAAGCTCTTCCTGGACTGCCTGAAGGTAGCGTCCACCTCCTGCAGCAGCAGCTGCCTCAACTGCCTTCTCGGCGCCTCTTCTGTCCCTATGCCTCTCACCAACCGTATCTGCAGCACCTGTCACCCACGCTTCCTGGAGAAGGGCAGTGGGGACAGACTCAGGCCCACCCACCCAGGATTTGCTGCAGACAGACACTCCAGACCCAGATGGCCTGGCGGGGCCCCCTGAGAACCCCGGCTCCAAGGGAAAGCCTGTCCCTGTCTTCTCCACAGTGGTTCTCAGCCTGCCCACACCTGGCTAGAGCCCACTATGCTTTGAGCTGGACAACATGTCTGTTCATCCTAAAACATATCCTCTGTTTTCCTACTCTTAATTTCTAGGACCCCAGGAGGGTCCTTTAAACTAATATTCTGAGCTTTGGTGAACAGAACCACGTCTGTCCCATAGGTCAGATCTAATCAGCCCTTGTCTCTGTGGCAAGGAATCCCCACCTCTTTAATCCCTTAGTGTGTGTGCCCAGCACTGACTTAGGTGCATTGGAGGGTAAGAGGCCAGTAATATATACACCCCCCTTTGTCTACTTGGCATGGCCAGAAGCCCATGAAACTTTTTGGTTAACAATACCAGATACTAAGTCATTAAGTACTAATTGATATGGCCCCATTGGCTCTCATTTTCCCAGGAATTCCCAGAGAAGCAGGAACTGCATAGGAATATGCTAGGACTCTTGGGGAATGTGGCAGAAGTGAAGGAGCTGCGGCCTCAGTTAATGACTTCCCAGTTCATCAGCGTCTTCAGGTTTGTATTTTTCTTCCTTTCCCTTTTTGCCTTAGCTGCCAGGATGCTCAGAGCTCTAGTGTATGCTCAGTTGCACAATTGCTCTTACCCTAGGTTTGCTATAAATATCATTTTCTGTTGATAATGTGGTTTCTTATTCATTCAATCCTTCATAAGTGGTCCTTTTGCAGTTATATCTTAAATGATCTCAAATCCCTTTAGAATTAGTCTGGGTATAGACAATATGGGATAAATAAATAAGTAGCACCTCTTGCTTCTAGTTTTAAGTTAGGGTCCTGCAGCTGGCATCTGAAGAGAAACTGCGGGAGCGGGACTCCATTTCTCGGTCTTTCTCCTGGCAGCAATCTGTTGGAAAGCAAGGCCGATGGCATCGAGGTTTCCTACAATGCCTGTGGCGTCCTCTCCCACATCATGTTTGATGGGCCCGAGGCCTGGGGCGTCTGTGAGCCCCAGCGCAAGGAGGTGGAGGAGCGCATGTGGGCCGCCATCCAGAGCTGGGACATCAACTCTCGGAGAAACATCAATTACAGGTGCGGGCAGGGCGGGGAGCAGGGATACAGTGTGGAATATGGGATAAGTGCTGGGTAGGACGCTTATGCGATCAAGGTCGCTCAGAGCTCCCGCCTTTCTTCTGGTCCTCTGTGGGGTTCTGTTCTCACTCACTGATGCATAGTTGCAGACAGCACAGAGCATACATAAGGGCACCATCTCACCCATGCAGCTTGGAGATTTGTCATGCATGCCAACATCTGCATGTATCCAAGCCTGCTCTTTGCAAACCATTGATACCTACTTATTTGTGGGGAGGGATGGGGGAGAAAATAGACGCACAACAGGAAACCATACAGGTGGGCCGAGCACAATAGCTCTCGCCTGTAATCCCAGCACTTTGGGAAGCCAGGCCATCACTTAAGCCTAAAATTTATTGACAGGCTTGGGCAACACAGTAAGACCTTCTCTTTAGTAAAAATTTTAAAAATCAGGCTGACTGTGGTGGCTCACACCTGTAATCCCAGCACTTTGGGAAGCCGAGGTGGGCAGATCACCAGGTCAGGAGTTCAAGACCAGCCTAGCCAACATGACAAAACCCCATCTCTACTAAAAATACGAAAATTAGCCAGGCGTGGTGGTGCACACCTGTAATCCCAGATACTCAGGAGGCTGAGGCAGGATAATCACTTGAACTCAGGAGGTAGAGGTTGCAGTGAGCTCAGATCAAGCCACTGCACTCCAGCCTGGTGACAGAGCAAGACTCCGTCTCAAAAATAAATAAATAAATAAATAAATAGCCGTCATGATAGTGCATACCTGTAGTCCCACCTTCTGGGGAGGCTGAGGCAGGAGGATGACTTGATCCCAGGAAGTCAAGGCTGCACTGAGCCTAGATTATGCCACTGCACTCCTGCCTGGGAGACAGAATGACATTCTATTTCTTGAAAAAAAAAAAAAAAAAAGAAAGAAAGAAAGAAAAAGAAAACAAAACAAAACAGGGCTGGGGCTGAGCTCGGTGGCTCACGCCTGTAATCCCAGCATTTTTTTTTTTTTTTTTTTTGAGACGGAGTTTCGCCCTTGTTACCCAGGCTGGAGTGCAATGGCGCGATCTTGGCTCACCGCAACCTCCGCCTCCTGGGATCGGGCAATTCTCCTGCCTCAGCCTCCTGAGTAGCTGGGATTACAGGCACGTGCCACCATGCCCAGCTAATTTTTTGCACTTTTAGTAGAGACGGGGTTTCACCATGTTGACCAGGATGGTCTCGATCTCTCAACCTCATGATCCACCCGCCTCGGCCTCCCAAAGTGCTGGGATTACAGGCTTGAGCCACCGCGCCCAGCCAATCCCAGCACTTTGGGAGGCTGAGGCAGGCAGATCACCTGAGGTCAGGAGTTACAGACCAGCCTGGCCAACACAGTGAAAGCCCTGTCTCTGCTAAAAATACAAAAATTAGCCAGGCATGGTGGTGGGCACTTGTAATCCCAGCTACTTGGGAGGCTGAGGCACGAGAATCACTTCAACCTGGGAGCCAGAGGTGACAGTGAGCCAAGATCTTGACATTGTACTCCAGCCTGGGTAACAGCAATACTCCATCTCAAAAGAAAGAAATCGAGAAGAAGGAAAAAAACAGGAATTGTTTATAAACTCACTCCCTGAAAGAGAACCCCTGTTGACATTTTGGTGTCTCTCCTTCCACAATGTTTCTGGGCACAGATTTCATTACTTTAAGTCAAGCTGGCATCAGTTCCTACTGTATTGTGACTGAATGGCCAATCACCAGGCCTGGATCTCCCTTGTCATTTTAGGAAAGAGTCACTTTCTATGTGCCATCCTGTACAGATGGACATTTCACTTGAAAACCCATATTGGGTGCGTTGGAACCAAATTATTTTCTGTGTGCAAAAAAAGAAAAAAAAAAAAAAAGAGGCCGGGCGTGGTGGCTCAAGCCTGTAATCCCAGCACTTTGGGAGGCCGAGGCGGGTGGATCACGAGGTTGAGAGATCGAGACCATCCTGGTCAACATGGTGAAACCCCGTCTCTACTAAAAATACAAAAAATTAGCTGGGCATGGTGGCACATGCCTGTAATCCCAGCTACTCAGGAGGCTGAGGCAGGAGAATTGCCTGAACCCAGGAGGCGGAGGTTGCGATGAGCCGAGATCGCGCCATTGCACTCCAGCCTGGGTAATAAGAGCGAAACTCCGCCTCAAAAAAATAAATAAATAAATAAAATAAAACCCATATTGGGGCCAGGCACGGTGGCTCACACCTGTAATCTCAGTACTTTGGGAGGCCAAGGCAGGTGGATCACGAGGTCAGGAATTCAAGACGAGCCTGGCCAACATGGTGAACCCTCACGTCTACTAAAAATAAAAAGAATAGCTGGGTGTGGTGGTGGGCACCTGTAATCCCAGCTACTTGTGAGGCTGAGGCAGGAGAATTGTTTGAATCCAGGAGGCGGAGGTTGCAGTGAGCTGAGATCCTGCCATTGCACTCCAGTCTGGGAGACAGAGCAAGACTCTGTCTCAAAAAAAAAGACCATATTGGGAGGAATGGGCTGATATTTACAGCTTTGCCACCGTGCCATAGTTCTTGGGAGGAAAGGGAGCAGAATCACTGGCCCAGAAGTTTTACACACATGTTTCAGGCTTTTGGACCATGACTCCAGGCTGGCCCACAGAAGGTCAGAAGAGCAGTCACATGCCAGTCACCAGCCTGGACAATATAGTGAGACCTCACCTCTGCAAAAAAAAATTTTTTTTGCCAGGCGCGGTGGCTCAAGCCTGTAATCCCAGCACTTTGGGAGGCCGAGGCGGGTGGATCACAAGGTCAAGAGATCGAGACCATCCTGGCCAACATGGTGAAACCCCGTCTCTACTAAAAATACAAAAAATTAGCTGGGCATGGTGGTGCGTGCCTGTAATCCCAGCTACTCAGGAGGCTGAGGCAGGAGAATTGCCTGAAGCCAGGAGGCGGAGGTTGCGGTGAGCGGAGATCGTGCCATTGCACTCCAGCCTGGGTAACGAGAGCGAAACTCCGTCTCAAAAAAAAAAAAAAAAAATTTTTTTTTTGAGACGGAGTTTTGTGCTGTTGCCCAGACTGGAGTGCAATAGTGCTATCTTGGCTCATTGCAACCTCTGCCTCCCAGGTTCAAGCCATTCTCCTGTCCCAGCCTCTCGAGTAGCTGGCACTACAGGTACATGCTGCCATGCCTGGCTAATTTTTTGTATTTTAGTAGAGATGGGGATTCACCATGTTGCCCAGGCTGGTTTTGAACTCCCGAACTCAGGCAATCCACCTGCCTCGGCCTCCCAAAGTGCTAGGATTACAGGCGTGAGCCACCACGCCTGACTGAAAAAAAAATTTTTTTTTTTTTTTTGCTCTGTTGCCCAGGCTGGAGTATGGTAGCACGATTTTGGCTCACTGCAACCTCTGTGTTCTGGGTTCAAAGGATTCTCCTGCCTAAGCCTTCCAAGTAGCTGGGGACTACAGGCACATGCCACCAGGCCCAGCTAATTTTTTTTTTTTTTTTTTTTTTTTTTAGTAGAGATGGGTGGTGCACACCTGTAGTCCCAGCTCCTTAGGAGGCTGAGGTGGGAGGGGCACTTGCACGGCCTAGAAGATCAAGGTCTCAGTGAGCCGATATGGAGCCACTGCCCTCCAGCCTGGGCAGCAGAGCAAGATCCTGTCTCACAAAACAAAACAAAATGCCAGGCATGGTGGCTCACGCCTGTAATCCCAGCACTTTGGGAGGCCGAGGCAGGTGGATCATTTGAGATCAGGAGTTCGGACCAACCTGGCCAATGTAGTGAAACTCCGCCTCTACTAAAAATACAGAAATTAGCCGGGCATGGTGGTGGCACATGCCTGTAGTCCCAGCTACTCAAGAGGCTGAGGCAGGAGAATCGCTTGAACCCAGGGGGCGGAAGTTGCAGTGAGCGGAGATCATGCCACTGCACTCCAGCCTGGGCAACTGAACAAAACTCCATCTCAAAAAAAAAAAAGCAGTCACACGTGCTTCTGTTCCAGGGTGCCTCTCCCGTCTTCCCCTCAGGCTGGCTGCGTCTGCTCCGTGCTGAGGTCTCCAGCTTTCTTCTCCCCCTACTCTGGGTCCCTTCTGCCTCCCTCACGTGCTTATGCCTTTATCCTTCCTCCATGGGAGCCTCATTGTGCAGCCTGCCAGTGTCATGCAGGGCCAGCTGCCCCTTCTCCTTGGCACCCTGCCAGCCTGTCATGGTCACTAGGATTCTCCAGCAGGGGAAAACCTCAGGCTAGAAAAGACACACCCCCACCCCAGCATCCACAGTGACCTTGATTTCTCTTCCTGCAGGTCATTTGAACCAATTCTCCGCCTCCTTCCCCAGGGAATCTCTCCTGTCAGCCAGCACTGGGCAACCTGGGCCCTGTACAACCTCGTATCTGTCTACCGTGAGTGCCAACTTGTCCTGGGTTCAGACACTCATCCAGCTGAAAGCAGATGTGCCCTCAGGGAGTCTGTAGTCCAGGAAGGGAGCATTAATTGCTGCTGCCAGCTTTTGTTCCTCAAGCAGAACCTTCCACTTTCCAGCATTTGTGGGATACCCAGCTTAATGGGCAACTCCTGTCTCATCACCAGAAGCAGGCCTGGCAGAGGAAATACCTGTGCAGAGTTCCCAGCCAGCTTTCTTAATGCTTCCTGCTTCCATATGCAGAAACCGTCCAAAATCTCCATGCCAGTTGGGCACAGTGGTGCACACCAGCTATTCAGAAGGCTGAGACAGGAGAATTGCCTGAGGTCTGGAGTTTTCAGCTGCAGTGAGCTATGAGCATGCCTGTGAATAGCCACTGCACTCCAGCCTGGGCAACACAGCGAGACCCCCATCTCCAGAAATAAAATAAAAGTCTTCATGCTTTCTGCATGAAAAAAATACCATACCACCAGCTGATTCCAACCTGGCATGTCACCACAATCACCTGGTGAAAATACGGATAAATCTTGGTCCTTGGATCTGTTGAAAAAGAATATCCAGGGACAGGGCTTAGAAATCTATATTTTTACAGAAACTTCTCAAAGGATCACCATCTTTAGGAGCCACTGGTTTCACTGGTTTGGGTGACATTTTCCATAGTATGAGCACTGGAGGCCAGGCACAGTGGCTCATGCCTGTATTTCCAGAACTTTGGGAGGCTGAGTTGGGAGGACTGCTTGAGCCCAGGAGGTTGAGAATAGCATAGGCAACATGGTGAGACCCTGTCTCTACTTTAAAAAAAAAATTAGGCTGAGTGCAGCAGCTTATGCCTGTAATCTAGCACACCAGGAGGCTGAGGTGGGTGGCTCACTTGAGGGTAAGAGTTTGAGACCAGCCTGGCCAACATAGCAAAACCCTGTCTCTACTAAAAATACAAAAATTAGCCAGGTGTGATGGCACGTGCCTGTAGTCACAGCTACTAGGGAGGCTGAGGCAGGAGAATCGCTTGAACCCAGGAGGCAGAGGTTGCAGTGAGCTGAGATCACGCCACTATACTCCAGCCTGGGTGACAGAGTGAGACTCCATCTCAATATATATGTATAATATGCCTGGGCCACTATGGCCCACACCTATAATCCCAGCACTTTGGGAAGCCAAGGCGGCCATAGTCACCTGAGGTCAGGAGTTCACGACCAGCCTGGCCAACATGGTGAAACCCCATCTCTACTAAAAATACAAAAAATGAGCTGGATGTGGTGGTACGCGCCTGTAATCCCAGCCATTCTGGAGGCTGAGGCATGAGAACCACTTGAATCCAGGAGGCAGAGGTTATAGTGAGCCGAGATTGCACCACTACACTCCAGCCTGGGTGACAGAGTGAGACTCTGTCTCAAAAACTCTATATAATTAAAAAAAAAAAAAAAAAAAAAAAAAAAAAAAAAAGGAATGAGCTCTGGAAATAAATGCAACTTCAAACCAAGGACTCACCTCTTGCTTCCCCTACATGGACGTAGAACTCCCACCCATGGGGCACACATCACTTGCCCCTATTTCTAGCACTGTTCCCACCAAGGTCTGTGTCTTTATACCCCTGACACCAGGAGACAGACAGGGTGGGTTTCTGGGCCTCAGGGTGATAAGAAGACCCATCCTGATCCTCTGCTGTCTAATCCTATCCCACAGCGGACAAGTACTGCCCTCTACTGATCAAAGAAGGAGGGATGCCCCTTCTGAGGGACATAATAAAGATGGCGACCGCACGGCAGGAGACCAAGGAAATGGCCCGGTAAGAGACAAGCAGTGTGTTTCTGCCTGGAACCTTGATTTGGGGGAATAAGGACACAGTAGGGGCCCTCTGGAAGTTAGGAATGGCTGAAATTTCCAGGGCAGCTTGGGGTCGAGTGTGGAGGTGGACAGTGTATTGATGTCCAGCTGAGTCCTCTCTAAATGTCATCTCAGCCACTATATGGCTGGAAACTAGATGACCAAGCTCTGAACGGAGCATCAGGGCCCTCATTTGTAAGCTTAGTTTTCTTTTGTTTCCAACAAATTCCATCTCCTCTCATCAGTGGGCATTAGCAAGTCAGGTTTGAACTTTTCACTATTTTTGGCCAAAGACATTCCCACTAAAGAAGAGACACAGTGTGGTAAAATACATCCTAGAGATAAGATGAGGCAGAGTGCGAGTGAGTTTTCTGAATGTGAAGGTCACAAACATGGTGGAGTCTCGGCCTTCCATGGCTGTGTGGCTTTCACTGCAGCCTCTAAAATATCACTGCCTCCAGTTCTCAGGACACGAGAGACTCAGGGATGCAATGTGTCCACATTGGCAGGAATGACCTTGTTTTCTCCAGGATTCATTCTAGAAGGGAGAACAGTCAAGCTGAGCCCAGTACACTTTCGTCATGGCTCTGAACTTGGTATAGAGGAAAAGGTCACATGGAGGACAGGGCAGGAACTCAGAGGCTAGTCAGACACCACTTACTGGGCCAGAGCGGGGGAGTGTCAGCTGGTTCTGCTATTATATCCAGCCAAAGGAACTGCTGGCCAGGTTCAGTGGCTCATGATTGTAATCCCAGCACTTTGGGAGGCCAAGGCAGGAGGATTACTTGAGGCTAGCCTGGGAAACATAGCGAGACCCATCTCTAAAAAACAAAACAAAACAAAAATTTGGCCAGGGATGGTGGTATGCACCTGTAGTCCCAACTACTAAGTGGGGCTGAGGTAGGAAGATCGCTTGAGCCTAGACAGGCTGCAGTGAGCTATGACCATAATCATGACACTGAACTCCAGCCTGTGCAACAAACTGAGACCCCATCTCTTATTTAAAAAAAAAAAAAAGAAAGAAAGAAAAAAAGAAAGAAAGAGAAAGTCAGTCAGTCCAGGTGCAGTGGCTCATATCTGTAATCCTAACATTTCAGGAGGCTGAGGCTTGAGGCCAGGAGTTTGAGACCAGCCTGGGCAACATGGCAAGACTGTGTCTCTACAAAAAAAATTTGGAAATAAGCTGGGTATGGTGGTGTGCACCTGTAGTATTAGCTACTAGTGGGGCTGTGGCAGAAGGATTATTTGAGCCCAGGAGTTTGAGACTACAGTGAGTTTTTTTTTGGGGGGGTGGGGAGGGCAGGGTCTCACTGTTGCCCAGACTGGAGTGCAGTGGCATGATCATGGCTCACTGCACCTCCCCAGACTCAGGTAATCCTCTCACCTCAGCTTCCCAAGCAGCTGGGACTACAGATGTGCACCACCATACCCAGCTAATATTTGTATTTTTTGTAGAGGCAGGGTCTCCCTATGTTGCCCAGGCTGGTCCCAAACTCCTGGGCTCAGGCGATCCTCCCACCTTAGCTTCCCAAAGTACTGGGATTACAAGTGTGTGCCACCCTGCACCCAGCCAGGGGAGCTTTGATTGTGCTACTGTGCTCCAGCCTGGGTGACACAGTAAGACCCTATTTCAAGAAAAAAAAAATTTTTTTTTGAGACAGAGTCTCAATTTGTCACCCAGGCTGGAGTACAGTGGTGCAATCTCGACTCACTTCAGCCTCCACCTCCCGGGTTCAAGTGATTCTCCTGCTTCAGCCTCCGGACCAGCTGGGATTACTCGCACACACCACCACACCCAGTTAATTTTCATATTTTTAGTAGAGCTGACGTTTTACCATGTTGGCCAGGCTGGTGAAGGCCAGATGCGGTGGCTCACATCTATAATCCCAGCACTTTGGGAGGCTGAGGTGGGTGGATCACTTAAGGTCAGGAGTTCGAGACCTGGCTAACATGGTAAAACACGTTCTCTATTAAAAATACAAAAATTAGCCTGGCGAAGTGGGCGAGTTGGGCAAGGTGGCTCAGACCTATAATCCCAGCACTTTGGGAGGTCAAGGTGGGCAGATCACAAGGTCAGGAGTGTGAGACCAGCCTGGCCAACATGGTAAAACCCCATTTCTGCTAAAAATACAAAGAATTAGCCAGGCATGGTAGTGCATGCCTATAATCCCGGCTACTTGGGAGTCTGAGGCAGGAGAATCACTTGAACTCGGGAGGTGGAGGTTGCAGTGAGCTGAGATTGTGCCACTGCACTCCAGCCTGGACAACAGAGCGAGACTCTGTCTCAAAAAAAAAAAAAAAAAAAAAGAAAGAAAAATTAGGGGAGCCTGGTGGTGCGCACCTATAATCCCAGCTACTTGGGAGGCTGAGGCAGGAGAATGGCTTGAACCCAGGAGGTAGAGGTTGCAGTGAGCCAAGACATGCCACTGTGCTCCAGCCTGATCAACAGAGCAAGACTCAGGCCGGGCACGGTGGCTCAAGCCTGTAATCCCAGCACTTTGGGAGGCCGAGGCGGGTGGATCACGAGTTCAAGAGATCGAGACCATCCTGGTCAACATGGTGAAACCCCGTCTCTACTAAAAATACAAAAAAACTAGCTGGGCGTGGTGGCGCATGCCTGTAATCCCAGCTACTCAGGAGGCTGAGGCAGGAGAATTGCCTGAGCCCAGGAGGCGGAGGTTGCGGTGAGCCGAGATCACGCCATTGCACTCCAGCCTGGGTAACAAGGGTGAAACTCCGTCTCAAAAAAAAAAAAAAAAAAAAAAACAGAGCAAGACTCTGTCTCAAAAAAATAAAATAGAGGCCAGGTGCAGTGGCTCACACCTTAAATCCCAACACTTTGGGAGGCTAAGGTGGGTGGATCACAAGGTCAGGAGTTTGAGATCAGCCTGGCCAACATAGTGAAACCTTGTCTTTACTAAAAATACAAAAATTAGCCAGGCATGCACCTGTAGTTCCACCTACTCAGGAGGCTGAGGCAGGAGAATCACTTGAACCCGGGAGGCCGAGGTTGCAGTGAGCTGAGACTGCCATTGCACTCTAGCCTGGGTGACAGAGTGAGACTCTGTCTCAAAAAAAAATTAATTAATTAATTAATTAAAACAAAATGTAAGGCCACACTGAGTGGCTCATGCCTGTAATACTAGCACTTTGGGAGGCTGAGGTGGGTGAATCACAAGGTCAGGAGTTTGAGACCAACTTGGCCAAGATGGTGAAACCCTGTCTCCACTAAAAATACAAAAATTGAGGGCCGGGCACAGTGGCTCAAGCCTGTAATCCCAGCACTTTGGGAGGCCGAGGTGGGCGGATCACGAGGTCGAGAGATCGAGACCATCCTGGTCAACATGGTGAAACCCCATCTCTACTAAAAATACAAAAAAAAATTAGCTGGGCATGGTGGCTCGTGCCTGTAATCCCAGCTACTCAGGAGGCTGAGGCAGGAGAATTGCCTGAACCCAGGAGGCGGAGGTTGCGGTGAGCCGAGATCGCGCCATTGCACTCCAGCCTGGGTAACAAGAGCGAAACTCCGTCTCAAATAAAAAATAAAAAAATTGTCCGGGCGCAGTGGCTCAAGCCTGTAATCCCAGCACTTTGGGAGGCCGAGGCAGGCAGATCATGAGGTCAGGATATCAAGACCATCCTGGCCAACATGGTGAAACCCTGTCTCTACTAAAATACAAAAAATCAGCCAGATGTGGTGGCATGCACTGGTAGTCCCAACTACTCAGGAGGCTGAGGCAGGGAAATGGCTTGAATCCGGGAGATGGAGGTTGCAGTGAGCCAAGATCGTGCCACTGCACTCCAGCCTGGCAAAAGAGCAAGACTCTTTCTCAAACAAAATAAATAAATAAATAAAACAATAAATGGATAGGGCCGTCCCCTTAGTTTTCTTTTCCAATGCATCTGGGAGGTGGGAGGTGGCTGGTGGCCCTGAAATTTCTTTCTTTTCTTTCTTTCTTTCTTTCTTTTTTTTTTTTTTGAGACGGAGTTTCGCTCTTGTCACCCAGGCTGGAGTGCAATGGCACGATCTCGGCTCACCGCAACCTCCGCCTCCTGGGTTCAGGCAATTCTCCTGCCTCAGCCTCTTGAGTAGCTGGGATTACAGGCACGCACCACCACGCCCAGCTAATTTTTTTGTATTTTTGGTAGAGACAGGGTTTCACCATGTTGACCAGGATGGTCTCGATCTCTTGACCTCGTGATCCACCCGCCTCGGCCTCCCAAAGTGCTGGGATTATAGGCATGAGCCACCGCGCCCGGCCCTTTTTTTTTTTTTTTTTCTTTTTTTGAGATAGAGTCTCGCTTTGTCACCCAGGCTGGAGTGCAGTGGCACGATCTCAGCTCACTGCAACCTCCACCTCCCAGGTTCAAGCAATTCTCCTCTCTCAGCCTCCTAAGTAGCTGGAATTACAGGTGCGTGCCACCACGCCCAGCTAATTTTTGTATTTTTAGTAGAGATGGGGTTTCACCATGTTGGTCAGGCTGGTCTCGAACTCCTGACCTTGTGATCTGCCTGCCTCAGCCTACCAAAGTGCAGGGATTATAGGCGTGAGCCACCATGCCCAGCTGGCCCTGGAATTTTCATGGTTAACGGGGATTCCCAGGAAATTTGAGAAGCCCTAAATAAGACTGACCAGTTATGTAGGGCAGTCACTTTGAACATTTTTCCAAGGCCTGTGATGGGAATCTGAGGCACTGATCTGTCTGACAGCAAGGAGTAAACCACCCTGGACAATGCTTAGGAGAAGACCCTTGGCCTATCCACTGATCCCTCTCCCACTCTGAGTATTTGCTTCCTAAAATGCATTGGGGCACCCTTGAACACATAGAGGCCGCAGTGAAGCCGCCAACTCAGAGGCTTGGTGTTGAATGGACAAGCTGTCCAGGGTCCAAGGTGACAGCTGACAGTGATGGGTGTCAGGGGTCAGTCTGGGGCGGTCAAGATTTGAAATCTAGCCGGGCGCGGTGGCTCAAGCCTGTAATCCCAGCACTTTGGGAGGCTGAGGCGGGTGGATCACGAGGTCAAGAGATCGAGACCATCCCGGTCAACATAGTGAAACCTCGTCTCAACTAAAAATACAAAAAATTAGCTGGGCATGGTGGCACGTGCCTGTAATCCCAGCCACTCAGGAGGCTGAGGCAGGAGAATTGCCTGAACCCAGGAGGCGGAGGTTGCGGTGAGCCGAGATCGAGCCATTGCACTCCAGCCTGGGTAACAAGAGCAAAACTCCGTCTCAAAAAAAAAAAAAAAACAAGATTTGAAATCTGAGCTGGAACACTGGTCCCTAGCTGCCCCTGCCCCACCCTGGACCTGCCACTGAATCTGGGCCTCTGGGGGAATCTGATGTGTGGTCAGTTTGGGGACCACCTGGTGGACTTCTGGAAAGAGAAGGGTCTAGTATGCAGGGGTAAAAAGAAGGAAGAGGTCGCTAAAGAAAGTTCTATAATGTTTTAGAGGTCAGGCCTGGGCTGATAGGAACTCTCCTATCCACAGATGCCCTGGGACTCGGGGTGGGGGAAGAGGGGCATGGGAAGGAAGGGAGGGGAGGACGGATGGTGATGGCATTCATGGCCACAGGTGCCATTCCCTGGGTCCTCTGCCAACCTCTCCGTCCACATCATTCGGTCAGTGTCACCGTCACTATGAACGTGTGTTCACCCAGCTGCCTGATGACCTAGGAGAGGCTGGGCTCACCCGCCTTAAGCCCTCCCTCCAATCCCGTCTCCCCCATTGTCTCCAGCAAGGTGATTGAGCACTGCAGTAACTTTAAAGAGGAGAACATGGACACGTCCAGATAGAGGCCTCTGCCCCCAAGGCCGCCACCACTCTGGACCACAGGCGGGGAGGAAGCGTGCTCAAGCAGCCCAGCGGGCGGGCCCCTTATGGGGAGCCTCCCATGGGGTGAAGAGACACGGGGGACTTTTGCACAACCGACGCTTTTCCTTAACATTAGTGAGATATATATATATTATATATATATATTATTTTTTTTGGTTAGGAAGTGTGAAGTTTTGTGTGTATGATTTCTGTACAAAACAAAAGCTCCACTCCCAGAGTCCTTGCTGCTTCCTTGGCCATTTTCAAACCCACTCAAAGCCTTCATCGCTGCCACACTCACTCCTACCCCAGCCGGACTAAATGCCTATAACGTTGAGTGTCCAGTCCTTGTCCAGTAAACTCAGATCCTGGCCTGGCTTACTTTGATGAGAGGAGCAGGCCATGGACAGCCTACTCCAGCATCTTGACCCACGGCTCACGTCTGAGAACCCCATCTTGGCTCCCGGGCACAGCTGATGGGGTTTGGGGATTAGAACTTACCCCACTGGGTCTCCCAGAAGCCTTGGTGCTCCCGGCTGTGGGCCATCTGGGGCAAGAAAGTGAGCCATTCCTAGGCCGAAGTCCAGGCAGCCCTGCCCCCGAAGACGCTCTAGGAGCAGGGCGCCCAGTGGCCCTGCTGCTGTCCGGCCAGGCCTGCCTGAGGCCACGCTGCTACGGAGGCTGCCTCCTAGTCTCCCATCAGGTCCCAGGCTGTGGAAGGCCCCAGCCCAGGGATGGCCAGAACTCAGGGGCAGATTCCACTGCCCCTTCTGCCAAACACATCCAGAACCTGCCCCAACCCTGGAAGCCAGCATCTTCTGGGGCCAGGGGATTGCTTCCTCACTTCACAGCCCTCACCTGCCCAGGCGTTCCCACCAGCAGAACTGAGCCTGCCTCCTCTTCCCAGCCTGCCCCGCTGCCCAGCCGACCCCATACCTCTCAGAGGCAGAGGTCCCACGCCAGCCTTTCACCCACAGTAGCCACACAGCCGCCTCCAGACCAGCACTTGGACTGCCCTGCAGTGGCCGCTTGGGCCTCCCGGGCCGTCCCTCCCGGCCCCAAGCTTTACCTTGGAAGTCCGAGAGGCGTCGGCTCTCTCACTCCTCCCTCGATGTGCTCCTCCCCCAATGGACGCTGCCATTGCTTCTCATCGGACACTTGTGGACCGCAGGAGCCTGGGGAGCAGCCAAACCCCGGAGGCAGCCTTTGGGTGATGGCTTTTTCTTCCCTTTTCCTTCTAGGGGCCTGTTTTTCGGTGTTTTTAGCATTTCTGCCTCCAGGCAGGATAGCCGGGTGAGCAGCTTTGGGAGAGACACCTGGCTTTTTTCTCATGGAGCCTCTCCCTCCTGCCCTAGGAAAGGGCAGCAGCCCTGTGTTCCCCCAGCTTGGCAGATGGGCCGCATGCGGCACTCCCTTCCATCCCACGCTCAGTGGCCCCAACCAGACCCTGGCAGAGTTCACACCTCATTGCTTTATCCCCTGGGGTCTGGGGAAATGTCTGTACTTTGGGATGTCACAGAAATACATTTTTGTGCAAAGTGGAGAACAGAGCGTCTTTTTTGTGGAAGGGATTGCTAGCCTGGCTTCCAGGCTCCAGAGCAGGGCTCAAGCTACCCCTGGCAGGGGGGCTACAGTATGGGTAGTTCTGTGGGAGGGAGGGGTGCGTTTGGTGGGTTAAAGGCTGCAGCCTGGGGACAGGTGGCAGTGGGCTGAGCTGGAGTACCTGTTTCCTCTGCCTTCTCTTCATACCCCTGTGTCCACTGAGGACACAGCTGGCAACCAGACCAATAGGGCGCCTGCCCAGGGTAGCTCAGCCTGATGGGGGAGACAGATGGCAAATAGGAGATTATGACTCTGTGCCACCAGCGGGGAGAAGGCAGCAGACTAGGTGTCTCCATCCAGCAGGTGGGAGTGGGCAGGCGGGTCAGGGAAGCCTGAAGTCCGCTGGGCCACAGTGCTTCCGGGAGATGGGGAGGAGCCAGTGCGGTGTCCCCATGTGTCTGGGAGGCCTCTCACAAGAGGACAGAGTGGAGCCAAATGCAGTGAAAAGACAGAGGCTGCCCAGGTCTGGCCCGAGGGCTGAGGAAAAGAGCATCTTCAGCAGAGGGTCCCGCCAGGGTGGACAGAGAAGCAGCCCCATGTGGCCCTGGCAGTGTGAGGATCAAGGGTGCAGTGAGAGGGGACCAAGAAGTCGCTGGGGCCAGATTGTGAGGTGGCCAGACTGCAGCGTGGCCCAGGGCTGTCCTGACTGACACCTGTGGTCCCACACCACTATCGATAGTGGCTTCACATCTTCAGAGCTGCCTGGCTGCAATAAGAAATGATACGGTCACACCCTTTACAGGCCACAGTGAGTGTGTGGATTTTATTCTCGATGTGAGGTTTTAAGCCTGGGTATCAGAGCGGGCTTAAGTGTTTCTGGAAGCCGTGCACTGACTCCTCCCATAGGCCCTGTGAAGCCCAGATCCCCTCTCCACCACCCGCAGGGCCTGGCCCTGGCCCCTCCCTCCCCTGGGTGAGAGCCCCTGCCACTGGCCACCCACAGGACCTGGCAGGAAGGGCATCAGGTGTTTGCCTCGGAACCCTGGTGGGGCGTCTGTGCCTGGGAGGGAATGAGGGCAGTGCCTGCCAGCAGCAGCCAACACTGCTGAACCTTCATCTATGTGCCAGGCCCGTGCTGAGTGCTTCATGGACCTTCTGCTTCCTTAGAACACTGGCAGTAATCCATTTCACAGACAAGGACATTGAGACTCAGAGAGGTGAAGTGACTTCATTTTTTATTTTTATTTTTTTGAGACCAAGGTCTCACTGTTGTCCAGGCTGAGTGCAATGGCACAGTCACAGCTCACTGCAGCCTCGACCTCCTGGGCTCAAGCAATCCTTGCACCTCAGCCTCCCAAGTAGCTGGGGCCACAAATGTGTACTCCCATGCACATCTAATTTTTGTTTTTTTGTAGAAATGGGGTCTCACTATGTTGCCAGGCTGGTCTCAAACTCCAGGGCTTAAGCAATCCTCCCACCTCAGCCTTCCACAGTGTTGAGATTACAGGCATGTACCACCACCCCTGGCCTGATATGACTTCTTACCTCAAGGTTGCCACAGTAAAGGAGGGAAAACAAGGTGCTCCGATGTGCCAGGTGCCCCTCCTCTAGCTCCTTGGCCTGGTACCTGCCATTTCCTGTGTCGGGAACACTAGTTCCTGCTCATCCCATCACAGCACCTTCTTATCTCATGGAGCTGAAATTGCTTTGTTTAGTCTCCCACACTGGACTGTGAGCAACAAGGCACATGGAGGCTCTGCTGTAGCCCAGCACAGAACCTGGCACATTGAGAGATCTCATTTTAAAAACTTGTGGCCAGGCTGGGTGCAGTGGCTCACGCCTGTCATCCCAGCACTTTGGGAGGCTGAGGCAGGTGGATCGCTTGAGGTCAGGAGTTCGAGACCGGCCCGGCCAACATGGTGAAACCCCATCTCTACTAAAAATACAAAAATTAGTTGGGTTTGGTGGCACCTGCCTGTAATCCCAGCTACTCGGGAAGCTGAGGAAGGAGAATCACTTGAACCTGGGAGGCAGAGGTTGCAATGAGCTGAGATCATGCCACTGCACTCCAGCCTGGGCAACAGAGCAAGACTCCATCTCAAAAAAAAAAAAAACCTAGGTGATAGGATGAGTTGTGCAGCAAACCACTGTGGCACACGTTTACCTATGTAACAAACCTGCACATCCTGCACATGTACTCCTGAGCTTAAAATGAAAGTTGAAGGAGAGAGAAAAAGAAAGAAACTGTATTTTGCTACGCAGCACCTTCAAACAAGACCTACCTCTCCAAAAGTAGATTGCTGTAAAGCAATTTTACTGAGTCTCCCTAAGAAATGTGACCTCTGGCCGGTGCGGTGGCTCATGCCTGTAATCCCAGCACTTTGGGAGGCCAAGGTGGGTGAATCACAGGTCAGGAGTTCAAGTCCAGCCTGACCAACATGGTGAAACCCTGTCTACTGAAAATACCAAAAAAATTAGCCAGGCATGGTGGCATGTACCTATAATCCCAGCTACTTGGGAGGCCAAGGCAGGAGAATCACTTGAACCCAGGAGGCGGAGGTTGCAGTGAGCCAAGATCACTCCAGGGAGACAGTGAGAAACTGTCTCAAAAAAAAAAAAAAAAGTGTGGGGGGATGGGAACTTAGAATTGTGACTCCTTCCTCTGTCCATTTGAGATGTGTATGTATGTCCTACAAGTCAGGAGTATCCTTCTCAAGGACCTGAAAGCCATTTGGTTGAAATGTACTATCAGGAAGGACAGAGTCTCTGTCTCCCAGTCTTTGCAGAAGAACAGTCTTAACTTCCATAATTGCCAGCAAGCACAGCAGCTGCCTAATCACATTTACCATGACCAACCCTTTGGAATTTGTCATTTCCCTCACTCTGCTGAAGCCACCACCATTTTCCTCCACTCCCTCATTCTCCCTTTAAGCCAGACATGGTGGTGCATGCCTGCAGTCCCAGCTACTCTGGAGGCTGAGGGGGAAGATTGCCTCAGCTCAGTAGTTTGAGGCCAGCCTGGGCAACATAGCAAGACAACATCTCAAGAAAGCAGAAAAACCAAACCACAAAAAACACCAGTCATTTCTGCACTAACAAGTTTCAGTTGGTTCACACTGTCCCCTCTGCCCTGTCAATAGCATATTGTTAACTAAACTCCATCCTTACTATCTGAACTAGTGTCAGGGTATTTGACGATAGGACAGTGCCTGACCCACAGAAGCTTCAGAATTACGTGCTGAGTGGATAATGTGCTGGATGTCCCCACTCAGCACATTAGATCCTGCACTCAGTGCAGTAATCAAGACTAAATGGCAAATAACAGACACCCAACTCAAACGTCTACCCAGGCTAGTTAAAGGTAGGAATTGAGGCCGGGCACAGTGGCTTACACCTATAATCCCAGCACTTTCGGAGGCTGAGGTGGGGCAGATCACTTGAAGTCAGGAATTGGAGATCAGACTGGCCAACATGGTGAAACCCTGTCTCTACTAAAAATACAAAAATTAGCCAGGTGTAGTGGCATGCACCTGCAGTCCCAGCTACTGAGGAGGCTGAGGCAGGAGAATCAACTGAACCCAGGAGGTGGAAATTGCAGTCAGCCCAGATCGCACCACTGCAGCACTCCAGAGTGAGGCTCTGTCTAAAAAAAAAAAAAAAAGGCTGAGCATGGTGGCTCATGCCTGTAATCCCAGCACTTTGGGAGGCTGAGGCGGGCGGATCACGAGGTCAGGAGTTCAAGACCAACCTGGCCAATATGGTAAAGCCCAGTCTCTACTAAAAATACCAAAACAAGGCCGGGCGCGGTGGCTCAAGCCTGTAATCCCAGCACTTTGGGAGGCCGAGGCGGGTGGATCACGAGGTCGAGAGATCGAGACCATCCTGGTCAACGTGGTGAAACCCCGTCTCTACTAAAAATACAAAAAATTAGCTGGGCATGGTGGCGCGTGCCTGTAGTCCCAGCTACTCAGGAGGCTGAGGCAGGAGAATTGCTTGAACCCAGGAGGCGGAGGTTGCGGTGAGCCGAGATCGCGCCATTGCACTCCAGCCTGGGTAACAAGAGCGACACTCTTGTCTAAAAAAAAAAAAAAAAAAAAAATACCAAAACAAAAACAACTAGCCGGGTGTGGTGGCGCGTGCCTGTAGTCCCAGCTACTCGGGAGGCTGAGGCAGGATAATTGCTTGAATCCAGGAGTCGGAGGTTGCAGTGAGTCGAGATTGAGCCACTGCACTCCAGCCTGGGCAATAGAGGAAGACTGTCTCAAAAATAAATAAATAAATAAAAATAAGTTGGTCTCATTTTCTCCAGCCACAGACAGGATAGGTCTTCTCACAGTGTAAAGATGGCTCCCGGTTGCCTTATATCCCATTCCTTAGGCTCGAGATCCAAAATAATGCCCCTTCCTCTCAGCATCTAGACAGTAATCTCATGGAAGGCCTGTGATTGGTTCTGCAGAGACACACGCACACAGCCTGCCATCCGCACGCCATCCAATGAGGTGAGGGCCAGTCCCTCCAATCACATGGAATGGGAAGTCGATTCCCCCAACCAAAAAAAGGATGTTGAGCTGAGAAAAACAACAGATGTCAGAGGAGTATCCTGGAGGAGCTGGGATGGAGCCAATCAGATGTTGGCGGAGGAGGATGCTGGTATCAGCGGCAGGTGCTGTGGAGAGGCAGGGCTGAGTGGGGAAGGCCCTGGGGACACAGGGAAGGAGGACAGCCTGAAGCCTCCAGCGGGGAAAGTCCGCCTGTAGGTGGTGGCTCACAGCAGGAGAGGCAAGACAGCCCCGTGCCAGACAACGCGCTTCCATTATTTAATCCTCCCAAACACCTTAGGAGGGAGGCACTACTGACAGCGTCCTTATAGAGAACAGAAAACAGCTCAGAGGGGCTCAGTAACTCGCCCAGGGTCACTTGGGTAGGAAGGGGCAGTGCTGGTATTTCTGACTCCCGCCTAACTTGTATCACCCATAGTCGGAATGTGCCCCACATACCTCCATTTTTCTCTCGTCCGTTTGCAATAGCTGATGATAAATAGCAAAGAGGTAAAGCTGTCACCACAGAGCAACCTTGGGCGACCCCTGGCCCTCTCGAGACCTTAATCATCACATCTTTAAAATGGGCACAATTTTGCCTCCCGGACTCAAAGCAAGCGGCGGGATCTTTGAAGCGCCCAGGGAGCTCTGCGCATGCGCGAGGCTATGGGGGCGGGTACAGGAGAGGGCCGAGGAGGCGCGCGCGCGCTCTCGTGCTTTCAAAAGTTACCTGGCGGGTGGGGCTGGTGTTGGGGGAGTTACCAGCTGCGCGCGCGCGCGCCGGCCCCGCCCTCAGCCTCTTCAGGCACCTGTTGGCTTGAGGGCCCACTCGGCCGCAGCTGCCATCCAATAGGCAGCCTCCATGACCCAGTCCGGCCCCGCCCGCCTCCCGGATTCACCAATCCCCGGGTGGCCCTGTGCCCCTCCCTCGGAGGGCCCGCCTCTCTGGGCGCTTCTTCCGGGTGGGACCCGGGCCGAGGCGATGGCGCCCTGGGCGCTCCTTAGCCCTGGGGTCTTGGTGCGGACCGGGCATACCGTGCTGACATGGGGGATCACGCTGGTGCTCTTCCTGCACGATACCGGTGAGCCGGACCCCGAGCGACCCCGGACCCACCCGATCCCGCGTGGTTCCCCAGACGTTCGGGTCTTACTGGGTCCCCCACCTAATCCCTGGAGATCCTGGGATTGGCCGGATCTCCGCCAGCTCCTGAAGCCCCCTCCCCATCTATCATTCCAAGAGCCACCTGCTCTCCGCCTGATACCCCGTCGATCCCTAATTAACCCCAGCATCTTCCTGATCACTGCCAGATGCCCTGTCCATCCCAGGACCTAGCCGGTGCCCACCAGATCCAAGGACCGACTTGAACCCCATGTCCCCCGATCCTGGGACCCACATGATCCTTCCCAGGAACTGACCCCAAATCTTGCCATCCATACGATTACGCAGCTCAACTATATGCAAAGATTGGCATTCTGCCCACACCCACACCCTCCACACCCCCATGGCCACTAACTGCCCAAGTCCAGGCAACCCCTCAGGCAAGAGAACATCCCAGGGATGCGGCCCATCTCCCGTCTTCCCACAGGAACACCCATTCACCCACCCACCCACCTCCATTTCCTTCAGTAGCCCCCTATCCAGCGCCTCACCAGCCACACACAGGCAGCCTCCCCCACTGTCACCCACGGCAGCCCCCAGCTCTCCTTCCATGGTGGTCCAGCCTCAGTTTCTGGACTGGGGCCCCTTCTGGCTTTACTCCCAAGACCTCAAACCTCCTCCACCACCTTCACCCTTTAGCCTAAAAACTTGCTCAGGTCTCCCTATGAGAAAAGAACCCCTCTCAAAAAGCCACCCTTTTATCTCTGCTCCTTCTTACAACCAAGGGACACTGGATTTGTCCACACTCTGCTGTCTGGTGGTCTCATGCCCCCTCATTCCTTGCCCTGCACCCCACCTCCCCAACCTACTGTCGCCTCCATGTGCTGAAGCCCACTGGACATGCCTTATGCCCCTCTGCAGCATCTGAGCCTGCGGGCTGCACCCTCCCCCACATAGCTCTCTCAAGCATTTCAGACCTGGCCAGTCTCTCACCATGGCAGAGCCAGAGACCCTGGACCCCTCCTCCCTCTCCCCCACATCCAGTCAGGTCTGCCTTCCTTCACCCAGAAGTCCCCTGTCTATTCCTTCCTCTCTCACTCCCTGCCAGGCCTTTGCAGGTACCCTCTTCTTCCTTCTGGCCAGATTCTCTGCCCCCAGGCTTCCCCCGATCCATTTCTCTAGCAATGAGGTTTTCCAAAACATATCTGGCCCTATAACCTTCCATGGTTCCCTCTGACCCTCCAGATAAAGTACAGATGAACTGGTGGCCACACACAGCCACTCATGGAACCAGCCTTTCCAGGCCTTCGCTCAGCCAGGAACACACTTCCCCACCTCCAGCTGCACCCCAGCCCCATCCACCCCTCTTCTGCCCAGCCCAGCCTCACTGTGCTCTCTGGCCTCTCCAGAGCTTCGGCAATGGGAGGAGCAGGGGGAGCTGCTCCTGCCGCTCACCTTTCTGCTCCTGGTGCTGGGCTCCCTGCTGCTCTACCTCGCTGTGTCACTCATGGACCCTGGCTACGTGAATGTGCAGCCCCAGCCTCAGGTAACCAGGGACCCCGACTCTCACCCACAGGGACTCAACACCAGCACAGTCCACATGCCAGGTTCTGTGCTGCAGCTCTTGTGGGGGCAGCTCAGTGCATCCTCTTGCCAGTCCTAGAGCTCCAGCCTACATTATCAAGGAAACTGCTGGGGCCAGAGAAGGAAGAGACTGACAAGCATCACACAGCTCCCCTCAGTCCAGGGCGCTCTGCCACACCCTCACCTCCATTCTGCATGGGATGGGCCCCAAACTGCACACCCAGAGCTAAGCTGGCCCCTAGGGGAGCTGCTCACCAGTGCCACCTGTCTCCCAAGGGGACCGTGTCTTACACCCCGCCCCTCATTCCAGGAGGAGATCAAAGAGGAGCAGACAGCCATGGTTCCTCCCGCCATCCCTCTTCGGCGCTGCAGATACTGCCTGGTACTGGTGAGTGAGGCAGGAACCCCCGTGGGAGAGGTTGGGCCAAAGCTGAGACTCCTCAACCTCCTCCTGCCCCACTGCCTGGGCCTCACCCCTCCTCCAAGAAGGCCTTCCAGATTCAGGCCCTGATTCCCCCCTCAGCGGTGGGCCCACCGCGGGGCTGGCACGGAGTCCCCACTCTCCTCCATGCCCACAGCAACCCCTGCGGGCTCGGCACTGCCGTGAGTGCCGCCGCTGCGTCCGCCGCTACGACCACCACTGCCCCTGGATGGAGAACTGCGTGGGGGAGCGCAACCACCCACTCTTTGTGGTCTACCTGGTGCTGCAGCTGCTGGTGCTTCTGTGGGGCCTCTACCTGGCATGGTAGGTGCTGCCCGGGGCGTGGGAAGACGGTGGGATGCATGCGTCCACAGGGGTGGACAGAGCCAGGGCTCCCAGGGACCCGGCACAGGGAGGGAAGAGCTCCCCAGCCCTCCCCAACAGCAGGCCCCTGTCCCCTGCACCGCAGGTCAGGCCTCCGATTCTTCCAGCCCTGGGGGCTGTGGCTGCGGTCCAGTGGGCTCCTGTTTGCCACCTTCCTACTGCTGTCCCTCTTCTCATTGGTGGCCAGCCTGCTCCTCGCCTCGCACCTCTACCTGGTGGCCAGCAACACCACCACCTGGGAGTTCATGTCCTCACACCACATCGCCTATCTCCGCCAGCACCCCGGCAACCCCTTTGACCGGGGCCTGACCCGCAACCTGGCCCACTTCTTCTGCGGATGGCCCTCGGGGTCCTGGGAGACCCTCTGGGCTGAGGAGGAGGAGGAGGGCAGCAGCCCAGCTGTTTAGGGTCGCTGGAGGCCGGGCTGCCGTCCTGTGCCTGAAAACCACGGGGCCTGTTCCCAGCTGGGGTCAGCCCTCGGAGGGCCTGGGGCTGCTCATTCCTGCCCACTCCTCAGGCCCCAGAACGGAGCTTCAAGACAGACAGATCCTGCCTCGCTGGGCAGTTCTACCATCCAAGGAAGAAGGAGAAGAAGACCTGTGGGCAGCTCAGGCCCAAGCAGACCTCGGGCTCCACCCCAGCCCAACCCAGCCCAGGCTGCCGCCAGTGCACATGTATGAATTTAATAATCTATAAAGCAAGTCAAATCTTAAAAAGACAAATCGTATCACTCCTCGCTGTGGCACCCTTTCTGGGCCAGGTCTCATTGGGAGGTAGAGGAGGGCAAGCTGGAGGGGGAGGGGACACACTTTGCCCAGGGACACTGAGCAAAGCCCATGACAGAGGACCCATGGCTGCCACCTTGAGTCCCAAGGGCTCATAAAGGCCAAGCAAGTCCTGGGCCTCCAGGCAGGGCACACAGGTGGGTAAGCAGAGGCTCTAACAGTCTGTGGGAGTAGGGGGCAGAGGTGCAAGGAGACGCCCTCAGGGCTCCAGGAATCGCTCTGACACAAAGTCGAAGTCCTGGAAGGCGGCCTGTTGGCAGGCAGTGAGGGGGCTGTGGGGTGCAGGTGGGGTCAGGGCAGGCGGCAGCCCTGTGAATTCATCCTCAAAGTAGCGCAGGTCCGCAGGGCCATAGAGGGTGGGCACGAAGGGGGGCCGGACGGTGCGGGCAAGCAGGGCCTGCCAGTTGATGGTCTGGAGGAAAAGGAGAGGTGCCTGAGACGGCGGGAATGTCAACCCCAGGAGTCACTGCATGCCACCCACCCTGCCAGGCACAGGGGACCACTGCCACCCCAGCCACTCACCCTGAAGAATGGCTGGACCTTGATCTCCTCGGCATCCTGCTCCCCCGCCCCGAGGCGCTTCTCCGGGCACTTCTGGAGGAGCTGGGCAATAGGATGGGCGCTCACTTAGGGCATTCAGCCCCAGGCATCGCTGCCATCCGCACGACCCAAGCGCGCTGGCCCAGAGGGCTCCAAGGATGGGTGTCAGGGGGTCTGCTGTCCCATGGAAGAGGGCACAGGGGCCTTGAGGGGCCACCCAACCCAGTCCCAGCCCTGCAGTGCTTACCTTCTGAATGAGCTCAAGCCCTTGCACTGACAGAAAGCCAGGGTAGGGGGCATCCGTGTTCACGATGCAATCAAACACCTCCTCCTCGGTGTCCCCTGGGAACGGGCACTGTGGAGATGGGGCTCAGTGGGATGTACGGCCCCCTGACCCCAACCCAGAGGCCCAGGCAGCACGCTCCAGCACTCACCTCGCCCACCAGCATCTCATAGAGCAGCACGCCCAGCCCCCACCAGTCCACAGCCCGAGTATACGCCTCCTGTGTCAGCACCTCGGGAGCCAGGAACTCCGGGGTGCCACAGAAGGTGCTAGTCCGGTCCCCAAAGCCAATCCCTGCAAACCAACACACACACCAATAGCTGCTTGCTGTGGCCTATTCACAAAAACCTCAACGGCCCAGCCTTATGATGCAGGCAGCTGAGCCTATGCCAAGCCCTGCCCTGTACCCAAGGAAGTGGGAATGTTTACGCCGCCATTCAACTTCAGGCTCACAGGCTAAGGTCACAGAAGGCAGAACTCAGGCTCCTCTCCCAGCCCTGACCACAGGCTCTACCTCGGGCCAAAGGCAGGCCAGGGATCTCTACAAGCTTCGAGGGCTGGGAAGAAAGGGCCAGCGTGCCCAGCTGTCCCCTGGAATGAGGTCTGGGGTGGGGGAATCAGGGCATCCGTGGGTGGGGAGATTTCTTGGGAGATGCCATGTGCCCATAACCCTGTTGGCCAGGCTGAGTAGACGAGGCTGGAGATGTGGATCCCAATGGGCG